>NC_052175.1:7057602-7657602 GCF_902713615.1 Scyliorhinus canicula | reverse complement strand
TCAATATTTGGAAAGTTAAAGTCCCCCATAACAACTACCCTGTTTCTCTAGCTCCTGTCGAGAATCATCTTTGCAATCCTTTCCTCTACATCTCTGGAACTATTCGGAGGTCTATAGACAACTCCCAACAGGGTGACCTCTCCTCTCCTGTTCCTATCCTCAGTAGACGAGTCCTCAAACGTCCTTTCTGCCGCCGTAATACTGTCCTTGATTAACAATGCCACCCCCCTCTTTTACCATCTTCTCTGTTCTTACAGAAACATCAAAAGCCTGGAACCTGCAACAACCATTCCTGCCCCTGCTCTACCAATGTCTCCGAAATCGTGACAACATCGAGATCCCAGGTACCAACACATGCTGCAAGCTCACCCACCTTATTCCGGATGCTCCTGGCGTTGAAGTATACCGACTTCAAACCAGCATCTTGCTTGCCGGTGCCCTCTTTCGAACCTTTATCCCTATACCTGACCTCACTACTCTCAACATCCTGTACACTGGGACTACAATTTAGGTTCCCAACTCCCTGCTGAATTAGTTTAACCCCCCCCCCCGAAGTGCAGTAGCAAATCTCCCCCCCCCCCCCCACAGTATATTAGGACCCCTCTGGTTCAGTTGAAAGCCATCCTGCTTGTATAGGTCCCACCTACCCCAGAATGAGCCCCAATTATCCAGGTAACCAAAACCCTCCCTCCTGCACCATCCCTGTAGCCACGTGTTCAACTCCTCTCTCTCCTTATTTCTCACTTCGCTAGCACGTGGTAACAACCCAGAGAGAAGAACTCTGTTTGTACTATCTCTCAGTTTCCACCCTAGCTCCCTGAATTTCTGTCTCAAATCCCCGTCTCTCTTCCTACCTATGTCGTTGGTACATATGTGGGCCACGACTTGTGGATGGCCCCCCTCCCCCCCCTTAAGGATCCCAAAAACACGATCAGAGACATCACGAACCCTGGCACCTGGGAGGCAACACGCCAACCGTGAGTCTCTTTCGTTCCCACAGAACCTCCTGTCTGTTCCTCTAACTATGGAGTCCCCAATGACAAGTGTTCTGTTCCTCTTCTCCCTTCCCTTCTGAGCAACAGGGACAGACTATGTGCCAGAGACCTGTGCCCCATTGCTTACCCCTGTTAAGTCGTCGTCGTCCCCCAACAGTATCCAAAACGGTATACTTGTTATTGATGGGAACGACCACAGGGGATCCCTGCACTGCCTGCCGTTTCCCTCTAATTATCTGTGAAAATGAAGAATTCTGAAGATTACAATGTCGCAAAGTCCTCATGATTTGCAGGTTGCTTCACAGACCATCTGCATGCAAACACTGGAATATATTTACAAGATGCAAAGCGGTATTTTCTAATACAACAAAGTGTATATCAATTGGGCACACGGAATTTGGCAGGAACAGGATGAGGCTGTTTTGGTCACAGGCCTCTTCCACCATTCACATAGGCATTAACTGCCTCCATTGCCTTGCTTCTTTTTTCTTTAATCTACTTACTCAACAGGAACACATCAGTCTCTTGTCCTAATGCTTAATTGCGGGGGTGGGGGTGGGTTGGGGTAGCTGGGGCCAAGCGTTCCCTGTTTCTGCGTCGTTTTGTGTTCATACAGCTGACTGACATCAACGTGAACTGCCTGCTCTCCATTTAAACTTTCTACCCCCTTGTTCGGGACTTCACCAATAACCCGTGGACTGCCCCCCCCCCCCCCCCATGTCCCCCACCACACACACACACACACACAGAACTTCATGCCGCGAACATGCAGGATTTTTTTTCATCTCATTAGCTTGATGTTGATAAACCGTTCCCGGGCACCGAATCTGTGGCTGTGAGCTGCACTTAAACTGACATATATGAAACAATGGATATGTAGCATTCTTGAATTCTGGTCTATAAATGATTGCTCATTCTCGATTGGACAGTCATTTGGTTTTCGATTTACAGGAAGCAGGAAATGATTATTAAACAAAACGTTTTGGAAAGATTAATCTTGGCAATTTATCGATAATTTAGGTGTGACATTAGTCAAATAATCAAACTATCTGAACCCATTATGTTTTTGGAGGCCTGGAGGCGCTTCCGGCGCGTACACTCCACAGGGAGCAAAGGTTACGGGCAGAGAACAGAGACGAGTATAAGGGATTAAATGTCAATGATTTATCTGAATGGACGACGGCTCTATGGCTCCCTGCCGGTAATTCTTAGAATGGTTGAAAACTCATGGCACAGAAGGAGGTTAATCCAGCCTCTCTTTGATAGCCGCCGAAAATCGAGCCAGCCAGACTGCACATATTTTGTAGCATTTTGTCATTAGTCCTGTTACAATGGGTTCCAACAAGTGAGGTGCTTATCCAGAAACCTTCACAAATGGGTTGTATGCTTCCGCCTCGACAGTACTTTCAAGTTGTGAGTTATCACCTCCGCAAATCTTTTTCCTTGCATAAATACTCAGCTTCCCCTAGTCCCTGTACAAATTACTTTACGGCGAAGTAAATACTCCTTTGACATTTACTGCACTCAGTGTCCTCCAGTCGAAGGAGAACGACACCAGCTGCAACCTTTCAGCCCTGGAAAAATCCCCGTAAATCTCCTTCGTCCCAGTTCCGATACAATTTACCCTTCCTAGAACTGGTCACAATACTCAAGTTGTGGCTGAAGTAACGCGTTATATAATTTTTGTTCCTGCTTAACTTCCGCATAACTTTTGTACTCATATTTTATAGTTCAGTTAATACAACGTTGAACCATTATTTAAAATGAGTATTGGCAGGGGCGGGGGGGGGGGGCGTTGTAGGCTAGAAAAAAATAGGGCGGTCAGTGGAGACAAAAGTAATGGAAATAATGCTGAGAGAAATAATAAAATGTCACTGAAAAAGGCACAGATTGAGCAGGGATAGTCAGAATTGTTTTTTTAGGGAACTGTCGTGTCTTAGTGACATTTTCGAGAGATCAATAAGGGAGAATGATGAGGGTCGTGGATATTTTCCCCACGGATTTCAGTGAGGCATTGGACAATATCGTACATGGCAGTATGGCAGAAAAGTGAGAATTCTTGGGACAAAGGGGAAAGTGGCATTTTCGATCCAAAATTGGTTCATTCCAAGTAACAGAGGGTAATCGTCAATGGCACTTTTGCAAATGTCAACGGTTTACTGTGTATTTACAGATGGCTTGGTATTGGCGTCCGTGCTGCTTGCTATATCATCGAATTATGGTATCATGGAACACCTACAGTATAGAAGGGAGCCATTCGGCCGGTAGAGTATGTACCGACGCTCAGAAAGAGGCCCACTTTCCTCCCTAATCTAATAAGGCAAACACCTAACCTGAACCCCTTGGACACTAAGGAGAAATATAGCATGGACAATCCAACTAACCGACACATCTTAGAACTGTGGGAGGAAACCGGAGCACCAGGAGGAAAATCATGGACACATGGGACAAATGTGGAAACAAAACAGTCACCCAAAGCCGGAATTAAATGCAGATCCCAGGCGCTGAGTTAATGATTTAGAATTAGAAGTAGGAGTCATGAAAGGGAAATTTGCAGATGATGGGCTGAAATAGCCTTGAGGTTGATTGCAAAAAAGGTAACTATCGACTCCAGAATGATATGAATGGTTTCGTTGAGTGGGCATAGAAAGAGCAAATGGAATTCAATCCAGAAACGTGTCCGAAAATGCATTTGTCGATGGTGTTGGCGGGAGGGGGAGCGGCAACGATGCAAATGGATATTTAATGAACCAGCAACTTTTAAGAGCGGTTGAGAAATAAACAAAACATCGAGCGAGTTCATGTCCACAGGTCCTTTAAGCTGCCAAGGCAGATGCACCCGGTGGTGTAGAAAGCCAATGGAACATTTTATTTAAATGGTTGAGGAACACAAAAAACAGCGATGTAATTATGGAACTCGATAAAACGCGTGATCGTCCATTTTGCTTATCGTTCTGCTCTCCACATTGCACGAAGGACGGCAATGGCTTGGGAAAGATATGCTTTAACGAGAATGCTAAAGGGTTTGAATAGCTATGAGGTAGGATTAAATAGGCTACTGATATTTTCCCCAGAGCAGAGAAAATTAAGGAGTGACTAAATTTGGCGGCACGTTGCCACAGTGGTTAGCACTGCTGCCACACGGCCGCGAGTTCAGGGTTTCGATCCCGGTCCCGGGTCCCTGTCCGGGTGCAGTTTTCACATTCTGCCAGTGTCTGTGGATCTCACCCCCCCAATCCGAAGTTTCGTCTGGTCGGTGGATTGGCCACACTAATTTTCCCCTCAATTGGAAACAAAGGAATTGGGTACTCTGAGGCTGAAATGCTCACCAGTTAAAATTTATTTGGATCTGCAACTAAGGTGCTTGCGGTAAACTGCAATTCCGCAGACTACGTGCTGAAATGTGCGGTTATAATGAGCGGCTGGTATCGTTCCACTCGTTTTAGCCGGTTTAGACACGTAGTGCAGGAAGAGGGTAAAGTTGTGTGGAAGATTAGAAAATAAAGGCTAGAGGAAAAGGAGAGAGTGCAGGTTAACGATGACGAACCGAAACTAGTGAAAGGGGCCGATGGCTCAGGAGGGGTGAGTAAAGTTTCCAGAACATGTCATAGAACAGAAAGCGGCAGCAATCTACCTTCCGCAACAGCAAGAAAGGGGTCAAATATGAGGAGGCGGTCAATGTAGGGATGAATGTGTCGCAACAACATGCAAAACAAGGTAAATAAGCTTCTTACGCACATTGAAAATGGTGGGAACAATGTTGTGGGTATCACAGAGACGTGGCTGCATCCTTGTAAATATACAAGGATATGTGTCCTACCGAGATAGCAAGCAGATGGGCAAAGGGGGCGGGGTTTTCTCGTTCGTCAGAAATTTACTTAAATTGATAGAAATCAACAATATTGGTTCAGAAGGCGTAGAGTATGTGTCAGTATCGTTGGGGAACCACAACGGAATTAATGCCCTGATGGGAGATATGTACAAGCCCCTTACTTGTAGTCACGAGGCGGTGCAGACAATAAATCAGGAGATATTAAAGGCATATCAGTGAGGCACTATTACAGTAATCATGAGGGCATTCAAAATGCAGGTAGAATGGGAGAACCAGGTTGTTGCAGATTCAAGAAAATTAATTTGTGGAATATCTACGAGATGCTGTTTTGGAAAAGCTTGTGGAAGAGCCGACAAGGCAACAGGCAATTCTGGATTTAGTGGTGTGCAGACTTGTTTAGTGAATTTAATGTAAAGGTATCCTACGGGAGAAGTGATCACAATATGCTAGAATTCACCCTGCAGTTTGAGAGGGAGAAGCTGGAATCAGATGTCACAGATTTACAATTAAATATCGGTAACTACAAACACAAGAGCGGGAAGCTGGTCAGAATTGATTGGAAAAGAAGCCGAGCAGGGCGACAGTGGAACAGTAATGGCAGGAGTTTTGGGGGGTTATTCGGGAGGCACAATTGAATTTCAACCCAAGAAGGGGGAAACGTGCTAAAGGGAGGTCGAGGCAATCATGATCGACAAGGGAGGTCAAGGACATCAGAAAAGCAAATGAAAAAACATAAAAGGTGGCGAGGATGAGTAAAAAGCCTGAGGATTGGGGAAACTTTAAAAGAAAGCAAAGGGCAACTAAAAAAACAATAAGGCGGCAAAAGATGAAAAATGGATGTAAAGTAGCTGGTAGTATAAAATAAGATAGGAAGAGTTGTTTTCAATATATAAAAGATAACAGAGAGGCAAGAATGCACATTGGACCATTGAAAAATGAGGCTAGAGAAGTGGTAATAGGGAACGAAGAAATGGCGATGGAACTGAATAAGTACTTTGCATCAGTCTTCACATGGAAGACACCAATGGCACCACAGAACGTCAATGGAGTCACGGGCAGAGATGAGTATAGTTGTCATCATTAAGCTGAACGTGCTGGGGAAACTGAAAGGTCTGAATGTGGATAAATCACGTAAGCGGATGTTGTTCTGAAGGAGATAGCTGAGGAGAATGTGAAGGTATTGGTGGTGACCTTTTTAAGGCATCACTAGGGGCAAGGAAGATCCGAAAGGATATGAAAATGGCAAATGTAACATCCCAGTTTAAGAAGGAAGAGAAGCAAAAGACAGGAAATTATAGGCCAGTTAGCCTGTCTTCGATTTTTGGTAAAATTTTACAGTCCATTATTAAAGATGAGATTGCGGAGGACTGAGAAGTGCATGATAAAATAAGACTGAGTCAGCACGACTTCGTCAAGGCGGGGGCATGTCTGACAATTCTGTTAGAATTGTTTCAGACTGCAACAAGGAAGGTAGACAAAGGAAAACCAGTGGACGTGATCTATTTGGATTTAATGAAGGCCTTTCTCAAGATGCTGTCAAGGAGGCTGTTAAAATAGACATGATTCTATGGTGTTAGAGGCGAGGTACTGATCTGGACTGAGAATTGGCTGACTGACAAAAGGCAGAGAGTAGGCATAAAGGGGTCCTTTTCAGGATGGCAGCCGGTGACTAGTGATGTGCATCAGGGGTCTGAGCTGGAACCACAGCTTTTGACAATATACATTAACCATACTGAAGAATCAATTGAGGGCACTGTTGCGATGTTTGGAGATGGTTCAAAGAAATATAGAGTGTCAGGTTGTGATGAGAAATCAGGGGGTTTGCAGGAGAGCTTGGACAGGTTAGGAGAGTAGGCAAACAATTGGCAGATGAAATATAATGTGTAAAAGTGTGAGGCTTTCCACTTTGGTTGTCAGAAAGAGGCGTTGACTGTTTACCAAATGGGAATAGGCTTCGGTAATCTGAAAAGGCCTCAGGTATCCAAGTTCAGGAGTCTCTTCAGGATAACGTCTCGGTTCAGCTGGTAGTTGGGCAAATATAATCTCGAGAGAGCGAGAGAACAAGTGCATGGATGTGCGCTGATGCTTAAACGACCCCATTTGAAATATTCTGAGTATTTCTGGGTCCAGTATCTAAGGTAGGATGTTTTGGCCTTAGTACGGGTCCAAGGGAGGTTCACAAGACTGATCTCCAGAATGAAGGAATTGTCGTATGAGGGGCAGTTGCGGACTCTGTGTCTGCACTTGGTGCAGTTTCGAAGGATGAGGGTTGATCTTAATGAAACTTACATGGTCCTGAGAGTCCTACATAGAGTGGACCTTGAGAGGATGTGTCCACTAGTCAGAGAAGGAGGACCTCGAGGGCACAGCATCAGACTGAAGAGACGATCCTTTAAAACAGAAATTCGGAGGAATTTCTTCAGCCAGAGGATTGTGAATCTGTGGAACTCTTTGACGCAAAATGCTGTGGAGGCCGAGTGACAGTGTTTTTAAGACATAAATCGGTAGCTTCTTGATTATTAAGGGGTGCAGCGGTTATGGGGACAAGGCAAGAGAATGGGTGAAGAGAAACATCACAGACATGATTAAATGGTGGAATAGACTCGATGAGCCAGATCACCTAACATTGTTCCTATATGCTTTGATCGTGTGGTTTTATGGGATGACTACATTCTCTCAACGGTAAATTTTATATTTAAAAAAAAACCTTAGAGTGCCCAGCTATTTTATTTCCAATTAAGTTGCAATTTAGCGTGGCAAATTCACCTAAAAGAGGTGGGGGGCGGTGGCATTGGTAATTAGAGATAGTATAACAGCTGCAGCAAGGCAGTTCGTGGAGGATCTGCCTGCTGAGGTAATGTGGGTTGAAGTCAGAAAAAAAGCAAGGAACAGTCACCTTGTTCGGAGTTTTTTTTGGGGGGGGGAGGGCACCAGCAGCAGAAATATGGAAGAACAGAATCGGAACATATTTTAGAAAGGTGCAGAAGTCACAGGTAGTAGTCATGGGTGACTTCAACTTCCCAAATAGAGCGGAAACTCTTTAGATCAAATAGCTTGGATGGGGTGGTGTTTGTAGTGTGTCCAGAAAGCTTTCTAACAGTCTGTAGATTGTACGACAAGAGAGGAGGCCATATTGGATTTGGTACTTGGTAATGAACCAGAGCAAGTGATAGATTTGTTAGTGGAGGAGCATTTTGGAGATAGCGACCACAATTCTGTGACTTTCACTTTGGAGAGGGATAGGTGCGTGCAACAGGGCAAGCGTTACAATTGGGGGATGGGTAAATGCGATGCTGTCAGACAAGAACTGAAGTGCATAAGTTGCGAACATAGGCTATCAGAGACGGACACAATTTAAATTTGGAACTTGTTCAAGGAAAAGATACTACGTGACCTTGTTATGTCCTTGTTATGACCTTGTTATGACCTTGTTAGGGGCAGCAGGGTAGCTAGGTGGTTAGCATAAATGCTTCACAGCTCCAGGGTCCCAGGTTCGATTCCCTGCTGGGTCACTGTCTGTGTGGAGTCTGCACATCCTCCCCGTGTGTGCGTGGGTTTCCTCCGGGTGCTCCGGTTTCCTCCCACAGTCCAAAGATGTGCAGGTTAGGTGGATTGGCCATGCTAAATTGCCCGTAGTGTCCTAATAAAAGTAAGGTTAAGGGGGGATTGTTGGGTTACGGGTATAGGGTGGGTACGTGGGTTTGAGTAGGGTGATCATGGCTCGGCACAACATTGAGGGCCGAAGGGCCTGTTCTGTGCTGTACTGTTCTATGTTCTATGTCTGTCCCTGTCAGGCAGGGAAGAGATGGTCGAGTGAGGGAACTATAGTTGACAAGAGAGGTTGAATGTCTTGTTAAGAGGAAGAAGGAGACTTATGTAAGGCTGAGGAAACAAGGTTCAGACAGGGCGTCAGAGAGATACAAGACAGCCAGGAGGGAACTGAAGAAAAGGTTTTAGGAGAGCTAAGAGAAGGCATGAAAAATATTTGGCGGCGAAGATTAAGGAAAACCCCAAGGTCTTTTAAACAAATGTGAGAAATATGAGAATGACTAGAGCGAGGGTAGGTCCGATCAAGGACAGTAGCGGGAGATTGTAAATTGAGTCTGAAGCAATAGGAGAGATCGTGAACGAAAACTTTTCTTTAGTATTTACGAATGACAGGGGCCATATTGTTGGAGAGGACAGTGTGAAACAGATTGGTAAGCTCGAGGAGAAAATTGTTCTGAAGGAAGATGTGGTAGGCATTTTGAAAACTTTGAGGATAGACAAGTCCCCCGACCCTGACAGGAGATATCCAAGGAGTCTATGGGAATCAAGAGATGACATTGCACAACCGTTGGCAATGATCTTTTCGTCCTCACTGTCAACCAGGGCATTGGAGAGTGGCGAATCTCGTGTCCCTGTTCAAAAAAAGGAATAGGGATAACCCTGTTTATTACAGGCCAGGTGGTATTACTTCGGTGGTAGGCAATGCAATGGAACGGGTACTGAGGGATAAGGATTCTGAGCATCTGTGAATACACTGCTTGATTCCGGATAGTCAGCACGGATTTGTGAGGGGTCTTACCTCACAAGTCTTATTGAGTTATTTGAAGAGGTGATCATGCACGTTGATGGAGGTAAAGCAGTGGATATAGTGTACATGGATCTCAGTAAGGCAGTTCCCCATGGTAGGCTTATGCCGAAAGTAAGACGGAATGGGATAGTGGGACACTTGGCCAGTTGGATAACGAAGTGGCTAACCGAGAGAAGTCAGAGCGTGGTAGGGGATGGCAAATATTCAGCCTGGAGCCCCTTTACCAGTGGCGTACCGCAGGGATCATTTCTGGGTCTTCTCCTGTTTATGATTTTTATTAATGACTTAGATGAGGGAGTTGAATAGTGGGTCAGTAAATGTTCAGACGATACGAAGATGGGTGGAGATGTGGATAGTGAGGTGGACTGTTGCCGGCTGAAAAGATACATAGATAGGCTGCAGAGCTGGGCTGAGAAGTGAAAGATGCAGTTTAATCCTGAAAAGTGTGACGTTGTAAATTTTAGAAGGACAAATATGAATGCGGCACAGGGTTAACGGTAGGGTTCTTGGAAATATGGAGAAGCAGAGAGATTTTGGGGTCTATGTTCATATATCTTTGAAAGCTGCCACTCAAGTGGATAGAGCTATGAAGAAGGCCTACGGTGTGCGAGCATTTATCCGCAGAGGTATTGAATTTAGGAGCCGTGAAGTGATGATGCAGCTGTACAATACCTTGGTAAGGCCACATTTGGAGTACTGTGTGCAGTTCTGTTCCCCTCATTTTAGGAAGGATGTGGAAACTTTGGAAAAGGTGCAAAGGAGATTTACCAGGATGTTGCCTGGAATGCAGAATAGGTTTTACGAGGAAAGGTTGAGGGTGCTGGGCCTTTTCTCATTAGAACAAAGAACAAAGAAGAAAGAAAATTACAGCACAGGAACAGGCACTTCGGCCCTTGCAGCCTGCTCCGATCCAGATCCTTTATCTAAACCTGTCTCCTATTTTCCAAGGTTACTTCCCTCTGTTCCCGCCTATTCATAAACCTGTCTAGATGCTTCTTAAATGATGCTATCGTGCCCGCCTCTACGACCGCTGGTAAAGCGTTCCAGGCACCCACCACCCTCTGCGTAAACAACTTTCCACGCACATCTCCCTTAAACGTTCCCCCCTCACCTTGAAATCATGAGCCCTTGTAACTGACACCCCTACTCTTGGGAAAAGCTTGTTGCTGTCCACCCTGTCCATACCTCATAATTTTGTAGACCTCAATCAGGTCCACCCTCAACCTCCGTCTTTCCAACGAAAACAATCCTAATGTACTCAACCTCTCTTCATAGCTAGCACCCTCCATACCAGGCAACATCCTGGTGAACCTCCTCTGCACCCTCTCCAAGGCATCCACATCCTTCTGTTAATGTGGCGACCAGAAATGCACGCAGTATTCCAAATGTGGCCGAACCAAAGTCCTATACAACTGTAACATGACCTGCCAACTCTTGTACTCAATACCCCGTCCGATGAAGGCAAGCATTCTGTATGCCTTCTTGACCACTCTATCAACCTGCGTTGCCACCTTCAGGGTACAATGGACCTGAACTCCCAGATCTCTCAGCACATCAATTTTCCCCATGACCCTTCCATTGACCACATAGTCCGCTCTTGAATTTGATCTTCCAAAATGCATCACCTCGCATTTGCCTGGATTGAACTCCATCTGCCATTTCTCTGCCCAACTCTCCAATCTATCTATATTTTGTTGTATTCTCTGACAGAATTAAAACGGAAAAGGTTGAGGGGCGACTTGATGGAGGTTTCTTAGATGATCAGGGGAATAGATAGAATAGACAGTCAGAGAGATTTCCCCCGGGTGGAACAAACCATTACAAGGGGACATAAATTTACGGTGAATGGTGGAAGATATAGGAGGGATGTTTGAGGTAGGTTATTTACACAGAGAGTATTGGAGGCATGGAATGCACTGCTTGTGGAAGTAGTTGCGTCGGAAACATTAGGGACCTTCAAGCGGCTATTGGATAGGTACATGGATTACGGTAGAATTATGGAGGTGTATATTAATTTGTTCTTAATCTAGTACAAAAGTTAGGAACAACATCGCCGGCCGAATGGCCTGTTCCGTGCTGTATTTTCTATGTTCTATGTTCTATGTACCCTTCACATTGGGTTGTGAGGATGAGACCCATGCAGACAGAGGGAGAGAATGTGCAAAGTCCACACGGGCAGTGACCCGGGCCATGATCAAACCTGGGTCCTCAGCGCCGTAGGCCGCAGTGCTAACCACTGCGCCACACCCCATGAATTTTCTATGATTCTACTATGCCGTTATAAGGAATATACAGATCCGTACTTGTCATGATCGAAAACATTGATTGTTGTTGTTGTTGTTCAGCTAAAAGAACAACACATTCGGCAAATAAAGTGAAGTTACGACGCAGGATCAGGGTATCAGGGTTGAGTATTCTCCTTCTGTCCCCATGATGAGTGTATGGCCCATGATAACGGATTACTTTATTTTTCTATCACAGAATCATAAAGGTCGATTGGCGTATAATGCACATTATTCTCAGATGGTAACCGAAATTGAGAGATGATGTTATACTTCAGGGATAGTACGTCTTGCAGACAAGTTCGTATGCTTTGCCCCCCACTGTAGAACGGCCTCGAGGCCCGAACGTTCCAAGACTCTGCCATCTCAAATTGTGTTCCGATCTGAATGCTCACATTCCATAACTAATGGGCAACGCAGAATGCGAGCTCAACACTTCTTCAAGTCTCTCTACGCGTAACAGAACTGGCCCCACTATAAGAACACTTTGACACTCGGAAATATTTTACATAGATAGAATTCACAGTGCAGAAGGAGGCCATTCTGCCCATCGAGTCTGCAACGGCTCCTGGAAAGAGCACCCTACCTCCACCCTATCCCCATAACCCAGTAACCCCACACAACACTAAGGGCAATTTTGGACACTAAGGGCAATTTATCACGGCCAATCCACCTAACCTGCACATCTTTGGACTGTGGGAGGAAACCGGAGCACCCGGAGGAAACCCACGCACACACGGGGAGGATGTGCAGACTCCGCACAGACAGTGACCCAAGCCGGAATCGAACCTGGGACCCTGGAGCTGTGAAGCGATTGTGCTATCCACAATGCTACCGATTGCAATAAGATTGCAATCCTGTAGAAATATGTTTTCATTCTTTTCTGTCACAGTTTAAGTTAATTGTGTATCTTATCAATCAAGGACACTTTTAAAAGTGGAAGGAACAGGAAAAGGATATTTATAGAATTTACAGAGCAGAAGGAGGCCATTCGGCCCATCGAGTCTGCACCGGCTCCTGGAAAGAGCACCCTACCTCCACCCTATCCCCATAACCCAGTAACCCCACACAACACTAAGGGCAATTTTGGACACTAAGGGCAATTTATCACGGCCAATCCACCTAAGCAGCACATCTTTGGACTGTGGGAGGAAACCGGAGCGCCCGGAGGAAACCCACGTACACACGGGGAGGATGTGCAGACTCCGCACAGACAGTGACCCAAGCCGGAATCGAACCTGGGACCCTGGAGCTGTGAAGCGATTGTGCTATCCACAATGCTGCCCATCGAGTCTGCACCAGCTCCTGGAAAGAGCACACTACCCAAGGTTAACACCTCCACCCTATCTCCATAACCCAGTAACCCCACCCAACACTAAGGGCAATTTTGGACACTAAGGGCAATTTATCATGGCCAATCCACCTAACTTGCACATCTTTGGAGTTTGGATTTCACTGAGATGATGTGATATGCAGTGGTCGCCCCTTCAATATCACATACGTGAAATGGCTGTGCTTCCGATAATTGCGACTTTTTTAAGATTCTGAAGTTGTCCCATCCATCGGGTTTCCAAATCATTTCCGACACATCCTTCGAAATGAAAGGGGTCCTAGAATCAACAGTATTCTGGGAAGATATTTTCAATTTGCCTTCTATTTGTATGAAGACGGGCTTTTGGCACCACCTGTGAATTACCAGGCTTGGAATTTCATCTTCTAGATCTGGAATTACTCCACGTGATTAAAGAATTTCTCCCGATCGATACGATTGAATAAGTTAACAAAGAACATAGAACAGTACAGCACAGAACAGGCCCTTCGGCCCTCAATGTTGTGCCGAGCAATGATCACCCTACTTAAACCCACGTAACCCGTATACCTGTAACCCAACAATCCCCCCATTAACCTTACACTACGGGCAATTTAGCATGGCCAATCCACCTAACCCGCACATCTTTGGACTGTGGGAGGAAACCGGAGCACCCGGAGGAAACCCACGCACACACGGGGAGGACGTGCAGACTCCACACAGACAGTGACCCAGCCGGGAATCGAACCTGGGCTGTGAAGCATTGATGCTAACCACCATGTTACCCTGAGGCCTGAAATTCTAACGGCTTTGATTCGATCACATTCGATCTACATTCGAGTGAAAACAAGCCTTGTCTGAGAGACCTGTGCTTGACGACTTTCCAGCCCCTCTATTTGAATTCAGATGTGTATGATATAATCCAACAGCAAAATATAAATTGATATCAACAGTGCTATGGGAGCGGTGTTTCCAAAAAACCAAAATGTATCATGGAGGTCAACCAACCTCTCCTTTTAATGGATTGTTAGTTTTTGAAGCACACGGCTTGTTCTCCAGGTGTAGTATTGCAATTATGGACACGTGGGTTTTGAATCACAAAACAATGTTTATTCCATGAATTCAACTTAATCTTTTAAATAATCATTGGATCACTTAACACCCCTTACTTCAAAGATAACCCCAAAAATAATACAACACTAAATAATCCCTCAAAATATTCCTCCTGACCTCCAAAAGACATCACCTTCAACAACAGACATGAGGTTACATTCAATATACTTATAGTCTTTGGATTTTCAGACATCAACAAACCAGTTCTGAGTTTTCTTCTTGCAGCTTTTTTGTAAAACACACAAACACTCCCTGCTTTCGCCTCTAACCTGAAACCAACAACAGAAGTGAGCTCAGCTCAGCTCCCCCACCCTTTGACACCACTTCAGTAATATGAGCTGTTCTATTTCTTAAAGGTACATTGCTTAAGCATCCATTTCTTAAACATACTCTCACATAACAACAGGAATACGAATTTAACAGTTCATTTATATATCAAGAAACTTACTGGTCAGTCTGTGGGCGATGGATCTTGAAAGAGGGTCTTCCGGGTGCTCTTTTAATTGTTCGGGAAGTACAAGTTTATTTCCACAAGGCAGTTTGTTCATTCGCAAATCCCGCGCGCTGCATAATTCATCAGAGAGAAAACATCTCTATTCTCATTTGCGACCCGCCTTCTTTTGTGACCTTTTTTCCAAATTGACCAAATCCAGGGAGGCGTAGAGAGGTCCGCCGGGAGACTGGGAAATACATGAAATGTTAACATTCAAAAACAGTTAAAATTAATGTCCGATCAGTCCATCTTGGTTTTACATTTGACAGATTCATAAAATGATACAAGAACAACGACGGAGGCCATTCGGCCCATTGTGTCTGTGCCAGTTCCTGAATGAACAATCCAATTCTCCTACTCTACCTATCTCTTCCCCAATACCTTTGCCTTTTTTTCTCCATTTCCAATATTTATTCAATTCGATTCTTAATGTTTCCCTCTGTACTTTTGGTATTTGTTTATGTTTAATCTGTTTCTACAAGGACGGTTTGCTGGAAAGACATAGAATTTGGGGGGAAAATATTAACACAGAATTCAGCGTTGTTCAGTCAGAAAATTAGAACAATGAGTCTCCCAAATTTATTGAAATACATTGATATGCTCCAGTGAATCCAGTCATTATGTTTTTCATGCGCCACCTGCACAGTTGGATGGCTCGCGTAGAATTAATCACATCCAGGTAATATCATAAACCATCAAAAAAAGTGTGTATATACAACAACCCTCACGATTGCAGGAATGCACTGGTCGTTTTAAAGTAAATTTCCCGAAAAATAGTTACTGTTTGAGACGATGGACACTCGTCAGTCAATTTGTGCAAAATACGATCCTATAACCATTATGGTGATAATGGTACGCGGCGCATACTCGTGCGACTCGACCAATGTAGTCTACCTCATACGCTGCAGGAAAGGATGTCCCGAAGCGTGGTACATTGGCGAGACCATGCAGACACTGCGACAACGAATAAACGGGCATCGTGCGACTATCAACAGGCAGGACTGTTCCCTTCCAGTTGGGGAACACTTCAGCAGTCAAGGACATTCAGCCTCTGATCTCCGGGTCAGCATTCTACAAGGAGGCCTTCAGGAGACGCGACAACGCAAAATTGCTGAGCAAAAACTTATAGCTAAGTTCCGCACGCATGAATGCGGACTCAACCGGGATCTGGGATTCATGTCGCATTACATTCGGCCCCCACCAACAAGCCTGGACTTGCAGAGGCCTACCGACTGAACTGGCTTGGGACAATTCACACCTCTTTAACCTGGAGTTACCTCTCTCTCTGCATCTTTGATGATTTGATTGCCTGCAGGTGCTCGCATTCCGGGGCATCTCTGACTGTGTCTATATAAACATTTCTGGAACAAGCCTTTCCATTCACCTGAAGAAGGAGCCGTGCTCCGAAAGCTCGTGTTTGAAACAAACCTGTTGGACTTTAACCTGGTGTTGTAAGACTTCTTACTGTGCTCACCCCAGTCCAACGCCGGCATCTCCACATCATTATTGTGATAACAACCCAGGTAGTTTATGTTTTCTGAGTGATTAATTATCAAGATAGAAACAGCTGATAACTGCAGCATGTTGTGTTTCACATATTGCTAATGACATTTACACTCCACCTGGAAACACAACCGAACCTCGTTTAATACCACAATCTATTAAAAGTTGTGGGTTTGGTGAACTCCCTGATACACCTTTGCGTTCTTTAAACCCTGGCTCATAAAAGGAGGATTTGCTGGTAGCGCATGAGGTTATCGTACAAGGCATTTCGGAGTAATAAACCTCAATAAAAAAACAAAACAAATTTAATGGCCTGGACTGCGTAAAGATGCAGCTGGAGCTTGTCGTACATGTCACATATGCCAGGTGCGAGGACACCGTCAAGCGATAACCAAACCAATATTCAGGAATTTGAAGACCTTTTTTTGAGAGTACCAATGGATTGAGTGTGATTCCTTCCAAAAATCAACATTTGGACACCGTATTTGTTGATCATTACTGATGTGTCCTCTGGATTTCTGGAGGCAATTGCATTGCGGAATATTGCAGCTAAGGTTTGTTGCGGAGTTAACTAAATCTTTCACCAGATCAGGAGTACCAAATAAATCAAAGCAGATGAAGGATCAAATGTTATGTCGCTGTTATTCAGGGAACCTAATGGGGAGCTTAGCAACAAAGCAATTACAATTAGACGAGTATAAGGGCAGCACGGTAGCCTTGTGGATAGCACAATTGCTTCACAGCTCCAGGGTCCCAGGTTCGATTCCGGCTTGGGTCACTGTCTGTGCGGAGTCTGCACATCCTCCCCGTGTGTACGTGGGTTTCCTCCGGGTGCTCCGGTTTCCTCCCACAGTCCAAAGATGTGCAGGTTAGGTGGATTGGCCATGATTAATTGCCCTTAGTGTCCAAAATTGCCCTTAGTGTTGGGAGGGGTTACTGGGTTATGGGGATAGGGTGGAGGTGTTGACCTTGGGTAGGGTGCCCTTTCCAAGAGCCGGTGCAGACTCGATGGGCCGAATGGCCTCCTTCTCCACTGTAAATTCTATGATGATAATCTCGCTTCACAAGGAATGTTATAAATGTGGCACCAAACGTTAAAGAGGAAGCCAGCTTTTCATACAGCTGGATCGTTTTTAGGGGGGAGGTGCGGTGGATGTACGATTTAAAAAAATATTGTACTCTAGACTTTTTCTGTGATGTTATTGAATTACCCTGGTTTGAAACACCGGAGGCCGTATGTCAGCTAACGTTGGACTTCTGGAGTCCTAAATTTGAGATGTTGATGGATTTTAAAAAATGTACTTGCTTACATAAAGATAGCTACTCGACTATTGTTTCTCTTTACGGTGCTCACTCTAGTATAGGTAATTTATGAGGGAAAATGGTAATTCCCAGTTGAGCAGCTGATGTGACAATTTAGTGAGTTCAGACTGGAGAATTTATTATGCTGGGAAGAAGATGATGTAATTAATGGGAGGCCCCATGCCTGTCTGTAGTTTTACAGTTTGCCATTTAATTATAAGTTGATCAGAAGTGTCTGACAAGACAGACGGATTTTCAGTTTGTTCCTGAAGGGAATTCTCTTCGATGGTCTGCACAGATATTCAGGTAACACTGATTGCGCCATTTGGCAGTAAGCCGTTTTTGAACTACTTAACTGCTGGATTGCTTAACGAGAATATACAGTGCCAGGTGTAGATGGTGGGTTAAACGTTTCTCCTTGGATCAGTTCCTGGGAATATGATGTTATTGGTATTACTGAGACTTGGTTGAGGGAAGGGCAGGACTGGCAACAGAATATTCCGGGGTATAGATGTTTCAGGCGAGATAGAGAGGGAGGTAGAAGGGGTGGAGGAGTTGGATTACTCGTCAGAAATGATATCACAGCTGTGATTAAGCAGGGCACGATAGAGGATTCGAGTGGGTGGAGCTAAGAAATAGGAAGGGTGCAGTAACATTGTTGGGACTTTACTACAGTCCCCCCAAAAGTGACCATGAAGTAGAGGTACAAATATGCAGGCAGATTATAGAAAAATGTAGGAGCAATAGGGTGGTTGTGATGGGAGATTTTAACTTCCCCAACCTTGAATTGGATTCGTGTAGTGTTGGAGGCGTAGATGGAGCAGAGTTTGTAAGGAGCATCCAGGAGAGTTTTTTTTTAGAGCAGTATGTAAATAGTCCAACTCGGGAAGGGGCCATACTGGACCTGCTTTTGGGGAATGATCCCGACCAAGTGGTTGATGTTTCAGTTGGCGATTACTTTGGGAATAGCGATCACAATTCCGTAAATTTTAGAATACTCATGGACAAGGACAAGAGTGGTCCGAAAGGAAGAATGCTAAATTGAGGAAAGGCAGAGTATAACACAATTCGGAAGGAGCTGGGGAATGTGGATTGGGAGCAGCTGTTTAAGCGTAAATCCACATTTGAAATGTGGGAGTCTTTTAAGGAAAGGTTGATTAGAGTGCAGGACAGACATGTTCCTGTGAAAATGAGAGATAGAAATGGCAAGATTAGGGAACCATGGATGACGGGTGAAATTGTGAGACTAGCTAAGATGAAAAAGGAAGCATATGTAAGATAGAGGTGACTCAAAACTGAAGAAGCTTTGGAGGCATATCGGGAAAGTAGGACGAATCTGAAACGCGCAATAAAAAGGGCTAAAAGGGGTCATGAAATATCGTTGGCGAACAGGGTTAAGGAAAATCCCAAAGCCTTTTATTCGTATGTAAGGAGCAAGAAGGTAAGTAGGGAAAGGATTGGCCCACTCAAAGACAAGAGAGGGAATTTATGCGTGGACTCAGAGGAAATGGATGAGATTCTTAATGAGAACTTTGCATCGGTATTCACAAAGGAGAAGGACAAGACGGATGTTGTGGCGAAGGATGGATGTTTAAATACTCTAGGTCAAGTTTTGAAAGGGGATGGTTTGGGTATTCTAAAAGACATTAATGTTGACAAGTCCCCAGGTCCCGATGGGATCTATCCCAGGTTACTGAGGGAAGCGAGGGTCGAAATAGCTGGGGCCTTAATAGATATCTTTGCAGCATCCTTGAGCACGGGTGAGGTCCCGGAGGACGGAAGAATTGCTAATGTTGTCCCTGTGTTTAAGAGGGGTAGCAGGGAAAATCTAGGGAAATACAGACCTGTGAGCTTGACGTCAGTGGTAGGTAAACTGTTACAGAAGATACTGAGGGATAGGATCTATTCACATCTGGAAGAAAATAAACTTATTAGTGATAGGCAGCATTGTTTTGTGCAGGGAAGGTCATGTCTTACAAACTTAATAGAATTATTTGAGGAAGTGACAAAGTTAATTGATGAGGGAAGGGCTGTCGATGTCATATACATGGACTTTAGTAAGGCGTTTGATAAGGTTTCCCATGGCAGGTTGATGGCAAAAGTGAAGTCGTATGGGATTCAGGCTATACAATCTAGATGTTTAAAGAACTGGCTGTGCATCAGGAGACAGAGCGTAGTGGTGGAAGGGAGTGTCTCAAAATGGAGACGGGTGACTCGTGGTGTTCCACAGGGATCCGTGCTCGGACCACTGTTGTTTGTGATCTACACAAATGACCTGGAGGTGGTCCGATTAGCAAGTTTGCAGATGATACACAGATTGGTGGAGTTGCAGATAGTCAGGAGGACTGTCAGAGAATACAACACAATATAGATAGATTGGAGTTGGGCAGATAAATGGCAGATGGAGTTCAATCCAGGCAAATGTGAGGTGATGCATTTTGGAAGATCAAATTCAAGAGCGGACTATATTGTCAATGGAAGGGTACTGGGGAAAATTGATGTACAGAGAGACCTGGGAGTTCAGTTCAATTCTACCCTGAATGTGGAACCGCAGGTTGATAGTGTGATCAAGAAGTCATACAGCATGATTGCCTTCATCGGACGGGGTATTGAGTACAAGAGTAGGCAGGTCATGTTACAGTTGTATAGGGCTTTGGTTAGGCCACATTTGGAATACTGCGTGCAGTTCTGGTCGCCACATTACCTGAAGGATGTGGATGCTTTGGAGAGGGTGCAGAGGAGGTTGACCAGGATGTCGCCTGGTATGGAGGGTAATCCCAGAATCCTTTGAAGAAAGGTTGAGTAGATTAGGATTGTTTTCATTGGAAAGGCGGAGGTTGAGGGGGGACCTGATTGAGGTATACAAAGTTATGAGAGATATGGACAGGGTGGATAGCAACACGCTTTTTCCAAGAGTGTGGGTGTCAGTTACAAGGGGTCACGATTTCAAGGTGAGAGGGGGAAAGTTTCAGGGAGATGTGCGTGGAAAGTTATTTACGCAGCGGGTGGTGTGTGCCTGGAACGCTTTCCCAGCGGAGGTGGTAGAGGCGGGCACGATAGCATCGTTTAAGAGGCATCTAAACAAGTATATGAAAGGGAGGCAACAGAGGGAAGTAGACCTTGGAAAATAGGAGACAGGTTTGGATAAAGGATCTGGATCGACGCAGGCTGGGAGGGCCGAAGGGCATGTTCCTGTGCTGTAATTTTCTTTGTTCTTTGTTCTATGTAAAAACTCATTCACTGTTAATTGTAAAGCTGTAACTTCATTGGCAACATCGTGCAATCTGTGTATATATACAAGTTTGTTTGACCATAAAATATACCTATTGGTCAGTCTCATGACTCTTGTGGTGAAGCAGTCTTCTCTTTATGTCTGCAGATTGCATATTGTTGGGATTCACCTGCGGAATACCAGCAACACACACACACCGACACATAATCACAGGCAGACACATACACCGCGCACACAAATACGTCCCACCTTCTCGAAAACCAATCCTTTTAATGTCGTCTTACAATAACGGAAACATGTATCGAATTATGTACAGTACGCCTGCCGATCACGTCATTGTAATTCCAGTGGTGAATATATTTCGCAAAAACTGTCTGGCTCTCACACAAGCTCAAGCACATAGACACACACACATTCACCCAAACTAATGAATCAGTTGTCAATTTACAACAATGCAAACATGACTAGATTAACCTATCATGGGTTTTGTCATCTCTTTATTGCAATTTAATTGAATAATATAATTACCAACAACAAACTGGTTGGATGGAGGGGATTAAGAATGACCATAATGATACACAAAATGAAACAAATTCAGAAAGTGGGGAGTATGAAATTAAATCTGCTGCAAACACAAACTTTGAATGGGAATACCTAAGCGGAACATTACAACATTATTTGCATACGGTGGGGAGAGGGCTGAGGAATTTTCTCTGATTCCAGTCAGGATGACAAGTGACATTTGACACAAATTTAGCTGATCTAGGGAGTGGGCTGCTCCTTGTTCACTGTTTGAAATATCCGGTAGCATGTACCATGGGCCTCATCCCAAAATTAATTTTCTCTATTTTATTACAAGTGTTTCAATGCACTCACCAGCGTGTCCTCTTGTGTTTCACGTGTGGCTCCTGTTTGACGGTGATCTCCTGTGTGTGTACATTGTTACGACATGAATTGAAATGTCATCCCAGTTTAAACAATCTATAAATACTTAAGACATTGTGCGGTAAGCCAATGGTTCCAATATTTCGGGGTGGAGGTCAATGAGCCACGATTGTTGAAGCACTAAGAAACATTAAAATAATGTTCCTCAGTGCTTCAGTGGAGCCCAATTCTCCAACAAGCTGCTTGCTTACTAAGACCAGTGCTTGCCGTCTTTTGACCATCTGTTACATCACTGATACTACAATTCTCAAATATGTTTTCATGAGACCAATAAGACAATGATTGCAGAGCGGGTTAATGGTGCAAAAGGCAGGTCGTGGACAGAAATAAATTGTTCACATTGTGGGTTTTTTAACTCATCAAAAGACGGGACAATCATTCGCTGGTTTTATCCTCAGTGCAATACCAGACGAATCCGTCAAACTACGGCTTTTTAATGCTACAAAATACCGGCAGTTAACTGACAGTCATCAGTTAACTGGTGCATTATTCGTGCAAACCTTTCACCAATAAGAACCCAGTTGCAAAAAGGTGAATTATGTTTCTGAATTTGGCTGACTAACAGAAAACCAAAAGACTTGGCCACATGTTTTTCCCCCAGCAGTAGTCAATTAATGCCGTTATTGCACATTTGAATATCCCCATTCTACCGTTTAATTTCCACAGACTTTTCAAATATACTTACCCGTTTGTCGCTTATTTGGGACTCCTCTCTCCGTTCTCATCTTCAAGCTAAAGCTGGGTGGAAACAAAGATACCAAACAAGTGTTATACCTTAGAAATCCTAACACCTGTGCAGCACATCGTTGAAAAGAGGATTGATGAAGATCTAAGTATATATTGATTTAATTTAATAGAAAATTACTATATATGTTTGTGTTGGTTCGGGGGGGGGGTGGTTCAATCAGCGATCTTGCAGACGACACAAAGATTGGCCGTGCGGTTCAGAGTGAGGTTGACTGTCTTGTGTCACAGGAAGATAGAGACGGGATGGCCCATGGGCAGGGAGGGAGCAGTTGACATTTAACGGTGGAAAGAGTGAGGTGATAGACTTTGGAAAAAGTAACTTGACAAGGAAATATTCAATGAACGGTGTGACACTGGAGAGTTCAGAGAGCCATGTGAGAATCCCTTTAAGAAATCAGTGTTCATCAAACAGCTGTAGTGGGTGTATTGTTAAGACATGGGTGTTTATCAAATAGCTGCAGTTATGTCAGAGTGTGGGAGGAGCTGGGCTGTGTATCTGCTTTTACTTTCGTATTTGTGCTGGCAGCTACAGTAGGTGTTTAGTTTGGTTTTCAGAGTTGGTGCTGCATCGAGCCAAACACGGTGTAATTTTGATCTCTCTCTGTATAAAAAGAATATCTTAATATCACTTCGTGATAACTGCTCTCAGTAGAGAATTTAAACCTGTTGTCTTTGTTAAAGAGGGTGTTTGTCTTGTGGTTGTTGCGATGAAAGATTCAGGGTGCTGTATTCTTTAGGGGGGGAGTATTTGAGTTCATAGTTGCTGAGATGTTACTGCGTGTTTATAACATTTTAACTGAAATCATATAATAAACATTGCTTTGTTTAAAAAGTACTTTATATCTCTGTTGCATAACACCTGTAGTGTGGGCCCTTGTGCTTCTCACAACCAAAATCGATTAAATGTTGAGGGTCAGGTAAACTCCATGACACACTTTGGGGTTCTCTAAACTCTGGCCTGTGTTATGAGGAACAAATAAATCGTCGCTTGTTTGTCCATAGACGTCTGAAGTTAGAATAACAGGTTATAGGTTGGTGGAAAATGCATGTGATACACTTGCCATTAGCAATCGTGCCATAGATTACAAATGCAGAGAGGACAAGAGGCACGGTAGCATAGTGGTTAGCACAGTTGCTTCGCAGCTCCAGGGTCCAAGGTTCGATTTCCGGCTTGGGTCTCTGATTCTGCGGAGTTTACCCTTTCTCCCCAAGTCGCGTGCGTTACCACAGGGTACTCTGGTTTCCACCCACAGTCCAACGATGTGCAGGTTCGGCGAAGTGGCCATTCTATGTTGCCCTTAGAATTCAAAACGTTAGCTGGGGTGACGGGGATAGAGTGTAAGTGTGGGTTTAGGTAGGGTGCTCTTTCCAAGGGCCGGTGCTGACTTAATGGGTCGAAGGGCTTCCAACTGCACTGTAAATTGTATGATCTTATGATTTTATGTTGGAATTGCATTGAAATTCAGTGAGGCCACAGCTGACGTACTGTCGCCAGTTCTGGTCAACACATTACAGAACCAGGCAACGTGCCTCAATGACTACCGTCCAGTGGCCCTGACCTCAGTCATAATGAAGTGCATTGAGAGGTTGATCATGAAGCGCATCACCGCCATACTCCCAGAACGCCTTGACCCACTGCAATTCGCATACCGTTGCAACTGGTCCACATCAGACGCCATTTTCCTGGCCCTACACTCATCCCTAGAGCATTTCGACAACAAGGACTTCTACATCAGGCTCCTATTTATTGAGTAGAGCTCCGCCTTCAACACCATAATTCCAGCCAAGCTCATATCAAAGCTCCAAAACCTAGGACTTGGCTCCAAACTCTGCAACTGAGGAAATGGACAGAAGGGCATGATGGGTAGTTAGGCCAAGTTAGGAGTAAAATCTTACCACAGTAAAATAAGGAGTTAGGTTAGTGGACTTTAAAACATGTCTAACTTAGGCTAGAGAAAATGGGCAGCCACGAGGACTATTTCTTTGTTGCACGGGATACTGGGAAAAGGGGCCTCAGGCCAGATTAAGGAATGTGGGGAAAGCCTCTGGGAGCTTTGCATTTGCACCGTTGCCTTATTTGGTCGTGTGTATCTGAAACTTGATGCTGAATCCATGTGTGTGAAAAAAGATGCTGTGTTCCTTTTGTCTCACTCACTCTAGAAGTTTCAAATGACATGTAGTCTCCTGCCTTGTTATCAGAGTAAATGAAGCTTGCAAGCTGTTCGAAATAAACGATAATCGATACGTACAATCCGACTCAGAGTTCACTGAGACCAGACTGATGGCAAAAAGAACTCAAAATCGTCACAACTGGATCCTCGATTTTCTGACCAACATACCACAATCAGTAAGAATGAACTACGACCTCCTCCACAATAGTCCTCAATACCGGGGCCCCGCAAGGCTGTGTACTTAGCCCCGCCCCCCCCCCCACTCTACTCCCTGTACACACACGACTACGTGGCAAAATTTAGTTCCAACTACATCCAAAAGTTTGCCGACGATACGACCGTAGTGGGCCGGATCTCGAATTACGACGAGTCAGAATACAGGAGGGAGATAGAGGACCTGGTGGAGTGGTGCAGCAACAACAATCTTTCCCTGAATGCCAACAAAACTAAAAAGCTGGTCATTGACTTCAGGAAGCAAAGTACCGTACACACCCCTGTCAGGAGCCGAGGTGGAGATGGTTAGCAGTTTCAAATTCCTAGTGGTACACATCTGCAAAAATCTGTCCTTGTCCACGCACGTCGACGCTACCACGAAGAATGCATAACAGCGCCTGTACGTCCTCAGGAAACGAAGGAAATTCGGCATGTCCACATTAACCCACATCAACGTTTACAGATGCACCAGAGAAAGCATCCTATCTGGCTGCATCACAGCCTGGTATGGCAACTGTTCGTCCCAGGAACGCACGAAACTTCAGAGAGTCGTGAGCACCGGCTAGCCCATCACACGTACCTGCCTCCCATCCATTGACTCCATCTACACCTCCCGCTGCCTGGGGAGAGCGGGCAGCAGAATCAAAGATCCCTCCCACCAGGCTTACTCACTCTTCCAACTTCTTCCCCCGGGCAGGAGATACAGAAGTCTGAGAAGACGCACGAAGAGACTCAAAAACAGCTTGATCCCCACTGTCACCAGACACCAAATTGACCCTCTTATGGACTGACCTCATTAACACTATATCCTGTATGCTTCACCCGATGCCGGTGCCTATGTAGTTACAATGCATATCTGGTGTTGCCCGATCATGTATTTCCTTTTATTCCCTTTTCATCCCATGTACTTAATGATCTATTGAGCTGCTCGCAGAAAAATACTTTTCACTGTACCTCGGTACACGTGACAATTAGCAAATCCAATCCGATCCAATCCATTAGGAAGGACGTGATCGGACTGGAGGTGGTGCAGAGGAGATTCACCAGGACGTTTCCTAGGTTGGAACATTTAAGTTATGAAGAGAGATTGGAAAGGGTAGCGTCATTTTCGGTGTAGTCGAGAAGACTGAGAGGCAACCTGATCGAAGTGTACATGGTTAGTGTACAAGGTTAGGGGCCTCACGGTAGCATGGTGGTTAGCATCAATGCTTCACAGCTCCAGGGTCCCAGGTTCGATTTCCGGCTGGGTCACTGTCTGTGTGGAGTCTGCACGTCCTCCCCGTGTGTGCGTGGGTTTCCTCCGGGTGCTCCGGTTTCCTCCCACAGTCCAAAGATGTGCGGGGTTAGGTGGATTGGCCATGCTAAGTTGCCCGTAGTGTAAGGTTAATGGGGGGATTGTTGGGTTACGGGTATACGGGTTACGTGGGTTTAAGTAGGGTGATCATTGCTCGGCACAACATCGAGGGCCGAAGGGCCTGTGCTGTACTGTTCTATGTTCTATGTTCTATGTTATAAGGGGAATGGACAGGGTGTACAGGGAGCAGCTATTCCCATTAGTTGGAGACAGTCACGAGAGGATACAAGTTCAAGGTGAGTGGCAGGAGGTTGAAAGCAGATTTGAGGGGAAACCTTGTTACCCAGAGGGTGGCAGCGGCCTGGAATGCCCTGCCTGCGAGAGTGGTTGAGGCGGGTTGCCTCATATCTTGTAAAATATTTGTCGATGAGCAATTGGAGCATGATAACTTTGAAGGCTGTGGACCAAATGCTAACAACGGGGATTACGTGCTGATGTGTCGGTGCAGACTCGATGGGCCGAAGGGACTCTTCAGCAGTTTTTTAAGACTCTTTGAAAATACTGGCAGATTGTTTTGAATTCATTATTTGAAATAGCTTTAACACCTTGCAAAACAAAGAAAGTTGGTCGATGATCCACTTAGTAACTTATTTTGTAACTCACCTTTCATTGTGGCATTCTTTGACTCTGCCCTCTGAAAGAAAAAACATATTTATAATAAGCTAATCAAAACGTCCGAGAAGGAACTCACGTTGGTAAACAAGTATTCAAATGTTCCTGATAACTATTAATCCTCACCGGATCTGCCACTTTTACAATGCCAAATGGAAATAAGAATCACGAGTAGAACCAGTATCACCAGGACAGGAATGCCAACAGGAACCGGCAGACTGCACCATGCTATAAAAAAAAACAATTAGCCATTGCCATTGATCAAACCATTCTTTACAGATATTCTCAAAAGCCGAAAGTGACCAAGATAAAACGTTGGAGTCACAAATCGC
Source organism: Scyliorhinus canicula (assembly GCF_902713615.1). NCBI lineage: Eukaryota > Metazoa > Chordata > Chondrichthyes > Carcharhiniformes > Scyliorhinidae > Scyliorhinus > Scyliorhinus canicula. Next base: position 7,630,591 of record NC_052175.1, on the reverse strand, counting down.
GGGTCAATGAAAATGAAATCATTTTGACGGATAATTGAACAGACAGAATTAAATCAGTTGCACAATCTTTTCGAGTTAATACAATGGCCCTGACAGCACTCTCAGCGTTGTGCCATATCCACCATACAGTAGGTATGATGAAAACATCATAGAAATGTCTTGTTTCAAATATGAATCATATAATGATAATTCCCAGATGGAACCTAGTCGGCTCCCCGTTCATGTCTGCCCATGTTCGCTCATTGTCTGCCACACTCAACCTTCTGTTTCACCCATAACATTCCAAACTATTCCCAATATGGAATAAGTCCCAATCTTCTTTTGACACTATTGAATCTGCTCACACAGCCTTTAATGGTGTTCTAGATCACAAACCCCACAGTGTGAAAAAAGGATCTGGTCACATTATTTTCACCAATAATCTTGAATATGTGACGCCCTGGTTATCCACCCGGTTTTACAGTAAGAAGTCTTCCAACACCAGGTTAAAGTCCAACGGGTTTGTTTCAAACACTAGCTTTCGGACCACTGCTCCTTCCTCAGCTGAAGGAGCAGTGCTCTTTCACTTGAGGAAGGACCAGTGCTCCGAAAGCTAATGTTTGAAACAAACCTGTTGGACTTTAACCTGGTATTGTAAGACTTCTTACCGTGCTCTCCCCAGTCCAACGCCGGCATCTCCACACCCGGTTTTACGTGGAACGTGTTTCTCTTTATTATCGCTCAAGCCGATAAAAATCAGGCTTCTGAACAATTCGAGTGAATTTGTCATGTGAGAGTATATTTAAGAAATGGATGTTTAAGCAATGTACCTTTAAGAAATGAAGCAGCTCATATTACTGAAGTGATGACAGAGGGTGGGGGTAGTTCAGCTGAGCTCACTTCTGTTTTTTGGGAGTTTTAGTTTCAGTTTTGAGGAAAAGAGCTTGAATGTGTCTGTGTTTGCAGTGAGCTGGATCTGCGGTGATCTCTGCCAGGGAAGACTATCTCTCAGTCATTTGAGTGACTTAAACTCATAATAGTAATGTTTAACCTGATGTGTTTCTGTTTAAATGTGTTAAGTCTTTTGGAGGTTTCAAGGAACATTTTGAGGGATTATATAGTATTGTATTATTTTCGGGGTTCTCTTTCAAGTAAGGGGAGTTAAGGGATCCAATGTTTATTTAAAAAGGTTAAGTTGAATTCATGGCATATTCATTGATTTGTGTTTACTGCCCCACGTGTCCATAATTGTAATATGACGCCTGGAGACCAAGCCGTGTGCTTCAAAACAACAAATACATTAAATAGAGAGGCTGGTTGAACTCTCGGAAACCATTTGGGGTTCTGAAAATGCCACTACCATAACAATTGGGGGCTCGAGCCGGAAAAAAGACTATTGGCTTTTGTGAAATTAAAGACAGTGAAGGATTGTTGATTTTCCGGTGTGGTATTTTACTTTAAGTTGGGAGAGTGTTGTGAACAATGACTTTTTCAGAAGCTCAGAAGTTTTTGGGTGTGGAGAATATCACAACAGTGCCTTACGGACAGAGACGAAAAACAGACTGTTAGATTTGGCAAAAACATTGCAGTTAACATTACCTGACAAAATGCAAAACTATCAGGCAATTATGGTGGTGGTTAAGCATTTAAAGTTGCCTGAGAAGGTGTCTGCCTCCTTGGAAATGGCAAAAATCCAGTTCCAAATTAAACAAATGGAACATGAGAAAGAACTAAAGCGACTTGAATACGAAAGAGAGGGGAAAGAAAAGAAGAGAGACGAAAGGAGAAAAGAAAGAATAGCCCTAGCAGAACAAAAAGTAAAAGGAAGGGAGATACAGATCAAGGAAAAAGATAAAGAGAGGGAGTTTGAAATTCAGAAAATGGCCATGAAACATGAAAGTCAATTAAAATAGGCAGACACAAAGGGAAACGTACAGTTGGATGATATTGATGAGGATAGTGAAAAAGAGCGTAATAGTTGAAGGCTTGGTGGGAATCTATTTAAATATGTCCAAGCATTACCAAAGTTTGACGAGAAGGAAGTGGAAGCCTTTCTCATTTCATTTGAGATTGTAGCTAAACAAATGAAATGGCCACAGGATATTTGGGTGTTACTGATTCAACCAAAGCTGGTACGTAGAGTTTATGAAGTGATGTATCACTACCGGAGGAGGTATTTGGAACGTATGAAGAGGTGAAGAAATCCATCTTAAGTGCATATGAGCTATTGACTGAAGCTTACAGACAAACGTTTAGAAATTTAAGGAGAAAAATTGGTCAAACATACATGGAGTTTGAAAGGCTCAAACAGAGTAATTTTGATAAGTGGACAAGGGCATTGAAAATATACCAAACGTATGAAGCTCTCAGATATATTATACTTTTGGATGAAGTTCCTGAAGTAGTGAGAACTCATGAGGAAGAACAGAGGGTTAAACCTGCGAGATTAGCAGGAGAAATGGCAGATGATTATGAATTAGTTCATAAATCAAAGATTGCCTTCTGTCAGAGAACAGCAAAATATAGTTAGATTGCAGAGTTGAGCAGAGAAATTGCAGATGGAGTTCAATCCAGGCAAATGCGAAGTGATGCATTTTGTAAGATCTAATTCAATAACGGACTATATGGTCAATGGAAGAGTCCTGGGGAACATTGATGAACAGATAGATCTGGCAGTTCAGGTCCATTGTACCCTGAAGGTAGCAAAGCAGGTCGTTAGAGTGGTCAAAAAGGCAGCCAGCATGCTTGCCTTCATCGGGCGGGGTACAGAATACAAGAGTCTGCAGGTCATGTTACAGTTGTATAGGAATTTGGTTAGGCCACATTTGGAATACTGCGTGCAGTTCTGGTCGCCACATTACAAGAAGGACGTGGATGCTTGAGAGAGAGTGCAGAGGAGGTTCACCGGGATGTTGCCTGTTATGGACGGTGCTAGGTACGAAGAAAAGTTGAGTAGAATAAGATTGCTTTCGTTGGAAAGACGGAGGGGGACCATATTGAGGTCTACAACATTCTGAGAGGTATAGACAGGCTGGATGGCAACAAGCTTTTTTCCATGAGTGGGGGTGTCAATTAGAAGGGGTCACGATTTCATGGTGAGAGGGGGGAGGATTAAGGGTGATGTGCGTGGAAAGGTTTTTACGCAGAGGGTGGTGGGTGCCTGCAACGCTTTGCCAGCGGAGGTGGTAGAGGCGGGCACGATAGCATCATTTAAGATGCATCTGGACAGATATATGAACGGACGGGGAACAGAGGGAAGTAGATCCTTGGGAAATAGGCAACAGATTTGATAAAGGATCTGGATCGGCGCAGGCTGGAAGTTCCGAATGGCCTGTTCCTGTGCTGTAATTTTCTTTGTTCTTTGTTCTTTGACATTAATTTCTGCTGGTGAGGGATAGAAACTGGGGGCATGAGAAATACTCAAGTGGTAAAGGTCAAGATGATCTGATGGGAGACAATAAAGAGAGTGTACCTCAGATTTTAAAAGAAATCCAGGACGGTGGAAAAGAAAAGAAAAGGTTCAAATGTTTTCACTGTAATAAACAAGGCCATGCAAAGGCACAGTTTTGGTGGTTGAAGACATGCACTTGGACTGCTAATGTGGGAAAACCGGATCAGACAGTTGGATTTGTTAGAGTGGTAAGGGAAAGCCCAAGGGAAGCGAAGGAGGGGCAAACGAGTGTACAGCCTCTTCACGAAGTAATTGTAAAGAAGGTGCCAGATGTTTTTAAGTAATTCACTTGTGTGGGCAGAGTTTACTCATGTGTATCAGGAGGAGCAGGTAAAGAAGTCACAATTTTAAGAGATACAGGGGCTTGTCAATCTTCAATGGTAAGAGATGAGGAATTATGTAGTTTGGGAAGAATGTTGCCAGAAAAGGTGGTGACATGTGGAATTCAGGGTGGGAGGAGTAACGTTCCATTATATAAAGTAAGGTTGGAAATTCCAGAGAAGAGTGGTGAAGTGGCAGTAGGAGTAATAGATAAACTATCTTGTCCAGAAATACAGTTTATCTAGGGTAATGATATAGCTGGATCGCAGGTGGGCGTGAAGCCTACAGTGCTTGATAAGCCAGTGGAAAATCAGGCAACTGAATCGTTGAAGGACGAATATCCTGGGATTTTTCCGGATTGTGTAGTGACCCGGTCGCAAAGTCACAGGTTAAGTCAAGAGGATAAATCAAAGAGTGAAGATCAAGATGAAGTGCAATTGCCAGAAACGATTTTTGATCAGATTGTTGAAAAAGACCAAGTAAAGGTGGAGGATGAGGCGGATCTTTTTAGTTCAGGAAAATTGGCGGAGTTACAACAGAACGATGTACAAATAAAACGGATATATCAGAAAGCATATACGGAAGAGGAATCTGAGAGTATACCAGAGTGTTATTACCGTAAAAATGATGTCTTGCTGAGAAAATGGAGACCTGTAAATATGCAGGCGGATGAAACGTCGGCAGAATTTCAGCAAGTAGTATTGCCGGTAGGATATAGAAAGGAGGTGTTACGTGTTGCACATGAGGTACCAGTGGGAAGACATTTGGGAATAAGGAAAACTCAAGCTATAGTCCAGAAACATTCTTATTGGTCTGGAATACATAAAGATGTCTTAGAATTTTGTCCATCACGTCACACATGTCAAGTGATAGGGAAACCCCAACCAGTGATAAAACCAGCGTCCTTAATAACCATTCCAGCATTTGAGGAACCTGTTACAAGGGTACTAAACGATTGTGTCGAACCGCTTCCGAAAACAAAATATGCAATCCATATCTTTTGACTGTAATGGATGTGTCTACTAGGTTTCCAGAGGCCATTCCAGTACGTACTATTACACCTAAAAGGATTGTGGAGGGGTTACTTCAATTATTTGCTAGATATGGACTACCCACAGAAATTCAATCGGATCAAGGATCAAATTTTACTTCAAATTTATTCAAAGAAGTTATGGATAGCTTAGGAACAAAACAATTTAAATCAACTGCGTCCCATCCAGAATCGCAAGGAGCATTAGAAAGGTAGCATCAGACATTAAAGACAATGTTGAGGGCGTATGGTCAAGATTTTCCAGAGGATTGGAATAAAGGAATTCCATTCGTATTGTTTGCAATTCGGGATGCACCTAATGAGTCTACCAAATTTAGTCCTTTTGAACTAAGTTTTGGTCATGAGGTAAGAGTACCACTTAAATTGATTGAGGAATAATTGGTGGGTGAGAAATCGGAAATTACACTGTTAGATTACGTGTCAAATATTAGGGAACGATTAAATAGAGCAGATGAATTGTCTAGACAACATTTGAAAGTTGCACAATATGTAATGAAGCGGGTAGCGGACAAGAAATCCAAAGTTCGTAGTTTTGTCAGTGGGGATCAAGTTTTAGTGTTGTTACCAGTGGTTTGGTGAGCCTTTAAAAGCTAGGTTTTGTGGACCGTATCAGATTGAGAGCAAATAAGTGAGGTGAATTATGTGGTTAAAAACACTAGATAGAAGGAAGACTCGCCGAGTGTGTCATGTGAGTATGCTTAAAACGTACTTTGAAAGGGAAGTAGAGAAAAAGGAAGGTTTATTGATTCTAACTCAAAGTGACGAACCAAATCCAGATGACTGTGAAATTGACATACCTCAAATTAATTTGGAAAAAGAGGATGTTGTTAAAAAGTGGGATGAATTGTTAAGTTACCTCCCAGTGGAAAAACGAACAGATCTGAAAGAGTTATTGAAATCACATGGGCAAGTTGGTAGAGATAAATTGGGAAGTACTAAAATGGCTATATATGATGGAGATGTGGGAAATGCTGTTCCAATGAAACCAGATCTATATAGACTTAACCCTTTAAAATTGGCACAGGTTAACAACGAGATTGAGAATATGCTTTAAAATGGCATAATTGAAGTGGGTTGCAGCCAATTGAGCTCACCCATAGTGATGGCGCCTAAACCAGACGGTACCCAACGGTTATGTGTGGACTATAGAAAGGTTAATGCAGTTACAAGAACGGACACTTATCCTATCCCACGTTTGGAGGATTGAAAAGGTTGGACAATCCGTTTTTATTTCTAAATTGGATTTACTTAAAGGTTATTGGCAGGTACCTTCATCCGAAAGGGCGAAGGAGATTTCAACTTTTGTGACTCCAGATGGAATTCAAGGTTGTCATTTGGCATGAAAAGCTCCCCAGCCACATTTCAACGGGTAACTAACAAATTCGTTTCAGGATTACCCAATTGTGCGGTACACATCAACGATCTGGTAATTTTCAGCCAGACATGGGCAGAACATTTAAAACATCTGATGGCGTTATTCGATCGACTTCAGGAGCCGGGTTTGCTGATAAACCTAGCCAAAAGTGAATTTGAAAATTTCAATGGACTGCGGGGTTTCGACAGGCATTTGTAGAAAATGTGATTCTGTTAAAAGGTGTTTCTTTTGTCTTCTGGAAGTAGTTTGGGAAGTTATTAAGCATTACCTAGTGTTGTATTCCAACGGTTGTGTCTGGACTATAGAAAGGTGAATGCAGTTACAAGAACTGACTCTTACCCTATCCCACGTTTGAAGGATTGCATTGAGAATGTGGGATATTCTGCTTTTATTTCAAATTCCCAGACGTGGAAAGAACATTTAAAACATCGTGTCGAGTTCTTCGATTGACTTCAGGCGGCGGGTTTGGTGATGAACCTAGCGGAAAGTGAATTTGGAGATGCCCGAATTACTTTCCTTGAGGAGTTTCCGGTACCCTCAAGACGAAGGGAAATAATGCGATTTCTTAGCATGAGTAGATTTGATCGAACCTTTGTGCAAAAGTTTTGTGGCAACAATACATTAACGGGAGAGGCTGGTTGAACTCCATGATACATTTTGGGGTTCTGAAAACGCCGTTCCCATAACAATCTCGACATGTAGGGGCCTCACGGTAGCATGGTGGTTAGCATCAATGCTTCACAGCTCCAGGGTCCCAGGTTCGATTCCCGGCTGGGTCACTGTCTGTGTGGAGTCTGCACGTCCTCCCCGTGTGTGCATGGGTTTCCTCCGGGTGCTCCGGTTTCCTCCCACAGTCCAAAGATGTGCGGGTTAGGTGGATTGGCCATGCTAAATTGCCAGTAGTGTAAGGTTAATGGGGGGATTGTTGGGTTACGTGGGTTTAAGTAGGGTGATCATTGCTCGGCACAACATCGAGGGCCGAAGGGCCTGTTCTGTGCTGTACTGTTCTATGTTCTATGTTCTATGTTCTATGTCCCCTCGAAGAAGAACATTCCCTGCTCTTACCTTCTCTCCACATTAACTAATATTCCCCATTCCCAGTGTGTCATTCTGATAATTCGACTTCACATTCCCTCTGCGGCCATTCCTCCCAAAGAAAATAGTGCCGGCAGCTGAGGATAACGCTCCTAACTTGGCCAACCAGTGATTCATGTGCATTCACCCTAATGTCCCAGCACGGTCCTCTATTTAATGAAGGGACTAATGCATTTTAGGACCTTTAGCATCCATTTCAGTTGCTCATTCTATCTGCAAAGCTTTATGTAGTATGTAGAATGATTACAGCCCAACCGGAAGTCATTCAGCCCATCGTATATTCGCCGTCGCTCTGCAACACCAATTTACTTAATCCCATGCCTGTCTTTGCACTCGATGGCGAATTACTATTTCACTTCAAATAAATTTCTGCTTCGCTGTTGACAACTTCGAGTGTATCTGCCTCAAGTGCAATCCCAGGTTTTGCATTTCGGATCGTAACTGCTCGCTTCCCAGAAGTGATTATCAACCTGTCGCTGTCGCTTTTTGGTCAGTCAATTTTACCCACGACCTATGGTTCGCTGTCCTTCTGCGATTGCAAATTGTTTATTCCTATCTGCTCCGTCCAGAGAAAAAGTTATTTTCAACAGATTTTCAATTCTCCTCTCAACCTTCCCTTGTTAAAGAAAAAAGCTCCAGTTTCTCAAATGGGTTAATTTCACCGAAGTTCATCAACCTGTGGACTATATTCATCAATGTTTTACATAGATCACAGAAGATAGGAGCAGGAAGAGGCCTTTTTGCCCTTCGAGCCTGAACCGCCATTCCTCACGATCATGGCTGATCATCTAACTCGATTTCCTAATCCTGCTTTCGCCCCATAGCCTTTGAATACATTATTCCCAAGTGTTATACCTAGCCGCCTCTTGAATATATTCAAAGGTTTAGCATCAACTACTTGTTTTCATTCCACAGCCCTCTCACATTGAACTGAACATTCACTGAGCTTGTAACTGATCAGGTTTAAATAGAATTTTGCAAAATTTGCTCATTGGCTCAGTGGATGGACCCAGAGTCGTTATTTAGAAAGTCCAGGATCCTCTGTGAGTTATTAACCGTCTTCCATCTTCAACTATTTGTGCAGATAGACCCCCAAGTTGCCACTCATTTCTTTCACAAATTGTTACAATCCCAATTCTGTAAAGATTCATCATCTGAGGTTAATCGATTAACATAAGAACATAAGAACATAAAAACTAGGAGCAGGAGTCGGTCATCTAGCCCCTCGAGACTGCTCCGCCATTCAATGTGATCATGGCTGAACTTTTGTGGACTCAGCTCCACTTTCCGGCCAGAACACCATAACCCTTAACCCCATTATTCTTCAAAACATTATCGATATTTATCTTAAAAACATTTAATGAATGCGCCTCTACTGCTTCACTGGGCAAGGAATTCCATAGATTCACAACCCTTTGCGTGAAAAAGTTCCTCCTAATCTCAGCCCTAAATCTACTTCCCCAGAACTAGAGGCTATGCTCCCTCGTTCTGCTTTCACCCGCAAGTGGAAACAATCTGCCCGCAACTGTCCTATCTATTCCCTTCATAATTGTTTATGTTTCTGTAAAATCCCCGCTCATCCTTTTAAATTTAATAGATTTCATAGAGTGTACAGTGCCGAAGGAGGCCATTCAGCCCATCGAGTCTGCACCGGCTCTTGGAAAGAGCACCGTACCCAAGTCCACACCTCCACCCTATCCCCATAATCCAGCAACCCCACCGAACGTTAAGTGCAATTCTGGATACTAAGGGCAATTTAGCATGCCAATCCACCTAACCTGCACATCTTTGAACTGTGGGAGGAAACCGGAGCACCCGAAGGAAACCCACGCACACACGGGGAGAACGTGCAGACTCCTCACTGACAGTGACCCAAGCCGGGAATCGAACCTGGGACCCTGGAGCTTTGAAGCATTTGTGCTATCAACAATGCTACCGTGCTGCCCTATGGATTCCAAAGAATACAGTCGCAGTCTACTCAACCCCTCCATGTAATCCAACCCCTTCAGCTGTGGGATTGACCTCGTGAATCGTTAAATTGAGGGGAGACAGATATAGGACAGATGTCAGAGGTAGAATATAGAACATAGAACATTCCAGCGCAGCACAGGCCCTTCGGCCCACGATGCTGCACCGTCCTGTGAAACACCTCTAAAGTCCCTTATCGTCCATATGCCTATCCAATGACCATTTGAATGCGTTTAGTGTTGGTGAGTCCACTACTGTTGCAGGCAGGGCATTCCACGCCCTTACTACTCTCTGAGTAAAGAACCTACCTCTAAAATCTGTCCTATATCTATCTCACCTCAATTTAAAGCTATGTCCCCTCTTGCTGGACGTCACCATCCGAGGAAAAAGGCTCTCGATGTCCACCCTATCTAATCCTCTGGTCATCTTGTATGCCACAATTAAGTCCCTATTTAACCTTCTTCTCTCTAACGAAAACAGCCTCAAGTCCTTCACCCTTTCGTCATATGATCATCCCTCCATACCTGGCAACATTCTTGTAAATCTCCTCTGTTCCCTTTCCAATGCTTCCACATCCTTCCTATAATGTGGCGAACAGAACTGCACACAATACTCCAATTGCGTCCGCACCAGAGTTTTGTACAACTGCAACATGACCTCATGGCTCCGAAACTCAATTCCTCTACCAATAAAAGCTAACACACCGTACGCCTTCTTAACAACCCTCTCAACCTGGGCGGCAACTTTCAGGGATCTATGGACATGGAAACCGAGATCTCTCTGCTCGTCCACACTGCCAAGAATCTTACCATTAGCCCAGTACTCTACCTTTCTGTTATTCCTTCCAAAATGAATCACCTCACATTTTTCTGCGTTAAACTCCATTTACCACCTGTCAGCCCAGCTCTGCAGCTTATCTATGTTCCTCTGTAACTTGTAACATCCTTCTGCACTGTCCACAACTCCACCGACTTTAGTGTCATCTGCAAATTTACTCACCCATCCTCCTACGCCCTCCTCCAGGTCATTTATAAAAATGACAAACAGCAACGGCCGCAAAACAGATCCTTGTGGCACACCACTAGTAACTGGACACCAGTCAGAGCATTCACCATCAACCACCACTCTTCGTCTTTTATCAGCTAGCCAATTTTTGATTCAAACTGCTAAATCACCCTGAATCCCATGCCTCTGTATTTTCTGCAATAGCCTACCGTGGGGAACCTTATCAAACGCTTTACTGAAATCCATATACACCACATCAACTGCTTTACCCTCATCCACCTGTTTGGTCACCTTCTCGAAGAACTCAATGATGTTTGTGAGGCACGACTTACACTTCACAAAACCATGTTGACTATTTCTAATCAAATTATTCCTTTCCAGATGATTATACATCCTATCACTTATAAACCTTTCCAAGACTTTCCCACAACAGAAGTAAGGCTTACTGGTCTATAGTTACCGGGGTTATTTCTACTCCCCTTCTTGTACAAGGGGACAACATTTGCAATCTCCTCCATAGCTTCCCAGAGAATCCTAGGATAAATCCCATCCGGCCCAGGGGACTTATCTATTTTCACACTTTCCAGAATCGCTGACACCTCCTCCTCATGAACCTCAAGCCCTTCTAGTTTAGTAGCCCGTGTCTCAGTAGTCTCCTCGACAACTTTGTCTTTTTCCTGTGTGAATACTGACGAAACATACTCATTTAGCACCTCTCCTATCTCCTCGGACTCTACGCACAACTTCCCACTACTGTCCTTGACTGGCCCTACTCTTACCTTAGTCATTCTTTTATTCCTGACATACCTATAGAAAGCTTTAGGGTTATCCTTGATCCGACCTGCCAAAGACTTCTCCTGTCCTCGCTTGACTCTACTTAGCTCTCTCTTTAGAGCCTTCCTAGCTAACATGTAACTCTCAAGCGACCCAACTGAACCATCACGTCTCATCTTCACATAAGCCTCCTTCTTCCTTTTGACAAGTGTTTCAACTGCTTTAGTAACCCATGGTTCCCTCACTCGACCACTTCCTCCCTGCCTAACAGGTACATACTTATCAAGGACACGAAGTAGCTGCTCCTTGAACATGCCCCACATTTCCATTGTGTCCATCCCCTGCAGTTTTCCTCTCCAAGCGATGCATCCTAAGTCTTGCATCAGCGCATCATAATTGCCTTTCCCCTAGCAATAACTCTTGCCCTGCGGTTTATACCTATCCCTTTCCATCGCTCAAGTAAACCTAATCGAATTGTGGTCACTATCACCAAAATGCTCACCTACCTCCAAATCTAACACCTGTCCTGGTTCATTACCCAGTACCAAATCCAATACGGCCTCGCCTCTTGTTGGCCTATCTACATACTGCATCAGGAAACCCTCCTGCACACATTGGACAAAAACGGATACATCTAAAGTACTCGAACTATAGTGTTTCCAGTCAAATATTAGAAAGTTAAAATCCCCCATAACAACTACCCTGTTATTTTCGCTCCTATCCAGAATCATCATTGCAATCCTTTCCTCTATATCTCCGGAACTTTTCGGAGGCCTATAGAAAAGCCCTAACAGGGTGATCTCCCCTTTCCTGTTTGTTAACTCAGCCCATACTACGTCGGTATTCGAGTCCTCATCAAATGTCCTCTCAGCCACCGTAATACTGTCCTTGACTAACAATGCCACCCCTCCCCCTCTCTTACCAACTTCCCTGAACATACTGAAATATTTAAATCCTGGCACCTGCAACAACCATTCCTCGCCCTTCTCTATCCATGTCTCCGAAATGGCCACAACATCGAAGTACCAGGTACTCACCCACCTTATTCCGGATGCTCCTGGCATTGAAGTAGACGCACTTTAGACCACCTTCCTTCCTGCCGGTACACTCCTGCAACTTTGAAACCTTACTCATGACCTCACTACTCTCAGCTTCTTGTGTACTGAAGCTACAATTTAGGTTCCCAACCCCCTGCTGAACTAGTTTAAACCCTCCCGAGGAGCATTAGCAAACATCCCCCCGAGGATTATAGTACCCCTCTGGTCCAGGTGTAGACCATTCCGATTGTAGAGGTCCCACCTACCCCAGAATGAGCCCCAATTGTCCAGGAATGTGAAACCCTCCCTCCTGCACCTTCCCTGCAGCCACGTGTTCAAATGCTCTCTCTCCTTATTCCTTGACTCGCTAGCACGTGGCACGGGTAACAACCCAGAGATAATAACTGTTTGTTCTAGCTCTAAGTTACCACCCTAGCTCCCTGAATTCCTGCCTTATGTCGCTACCCCCTTTCCTACCTATGTCGTTGGTACCTATGTGGACCACGACTTGAGGCTGCTCCCCCTCCCCCTTAAGGATCCCGAAAACACGAACTGAGACATCCCGAACCTGGCACCTGGGAGGCAACACACCAACCGCGAGTCTCTCTCGTTCCCACAGAATCTCCTATCTATCCGCCTAACTATGGAGTCTCCAATGACTAATGTTCTACTCCTTTCCCCCTTACCTTCTGAGCAACAGGACAGACTCTGTGCCAGAGACCTGTACCCCATGTCTGACCCCTGGTAAGTCACCCCCAACAGTATCTAAAGCGGTATACCTGTTACTAAGGGGAACGACCACAGGGGATCCCTGGACTGACTGCTTACCCCCAGCCCCTCTTACCGTCACCCATCTATCTTTATTCTTTGGCGTAACTACCTCCCTGAAGCTTCTATCTATGACCCCCTCTGCCTCCCGAATGATCCGAAGTTCATCCAGCTCCAGCTCCAGTTCCCTCACACGGTTTTGTAGATTCTTTACTCAGTGAGTAGTCAGGGCGTGGAATGGCCTGACTGCAACAGTAGTGGACTCGCCAACACTAAACGCATTTAAATGGTCATTGGATAGGCATATGGACGATAAGAGCTTTAGATGGGCTTTAGAGCTGTTTCACAGGTCGGCGCAACATCGAGGGCCAAAGGGCCTGTACTGCGCTGTAAGGTTCTATGTTCTATGTTCTCTGTTCTCCCACAGTCCAAAAGATGTGCGGGTTAGGTGGATTGGCCATGCTAAATTGCCCGTAGTGTCCTAATAAAAAAAAGTAAGGTTAAGGGGGGGGGGCGGTTGTAGGGTTATGGGTATACGGTGGATACGTGGGTTTGAGTAGGGTGATCATGCCTCGGCACAACATTGAGGGCCGAAGGGCCTGTTCTGTGCTGTACTGTTCTATGTTCTATGTTCTATGTTATACACACCCTTAAGTGCCAATACGTTATTTCTCAAGTAAGGAGTCCAAAACTGAACTCAATACTCCAGGTGTAGCCTCACTAACACCTTATACAATTGCAGCATCACCTCCCTAGTCTTAAACGCCATCCTTCTAGCAATGAGGGACAAAATTCCATTTGCCTTCTCAATCACCTGTTGCACCTGTAAACCAACTGTTTGAGACTCATGCACTAGCATACCCAGGACTATGTGCACAGCAGCATGCATTAATATTTTATCATTTGAATAATAATCCCTATTATTGAACAGAGAGGCAAAGCACCATCCACCCTTTTACGCAATTCCCTCGGATCAGAGCTGATCAAGAATGCGATATAAGGTTATTATATCAGAAAGCAAATCAAACGTTTTAAAAAAGGATTTGGCGAGGCAGTTGTCCTTTGGCAAATAAGCTTCCGGCACAAAAAGAGAAAACTGAATCAATTGCGTTTCTCAGCACACTCGTCCATGTAACCTCCTATAGGGATTTATCTTTGCCTCATGGCGCCTGCAGTGCAGAAAAAACCTCAACTCAATTAGAAGATATACTGCCGGAAAACAGCGATGGAAAAAGGTTCAATTATATCTTTCAAAAGGGAAATCAAAAGTTGACATGAATGACAATTGATCACATGGTTATGACAAAATGGCGGGCCAAAAAGGAGAACGCACTCAAAAGGAAAGCCGAGGCAGGATCGGCCAAATGAAATCGTTTTGCCTGCATCGCTGAAAGCTTCTAAGAGATTTTCAGAAATAAAAGGGCAAACAAGAAAGTTATTACCAGACAACAACCTGCTCTGGGCAGAGAGAATCCCGTTTTAATGTAACCAATTTAACAACCTAAAGTACACACATGCATAAACAACCTCACCGGCTATATAGATGGTTTCTGAAGATGCCTAAAACCTAAATCCAACTGGCTCTGAACGCAATCCTTCTTTTCACTGATCTCCCACTCACCTGTCCACGTCCCTGTTCCTTTGGCGAACGACACGCTCTTTCCCAATGTTTTTCCTTCAGGCCCCAGTTGAGCAACACAAGTGCAGATACTGCCGTTTGTCCATGTTTCCGTCGACACCATGATGTGATTTCGGATGCTGTAGGTTCCGTCCGCCTCCATTGTACCGGGATCGCTCAGACTCTCGGTGACCAGGCCGGAAATGTTCCAGAAAACAACAATCTGCCTGGAAGAAACTCCACTGACCAAACACACCAAGGGGACGGATTCCGTTAAATTCAGTTCAATCGGTGGGACAAGAACCAGCAGAGCCGTCTTGTTGGTGGAACTGTCTGGACCGATATTGGGACAAAAATAAGAAATAATTTACACACAATGATAACGTTGTGCACGATCTGAATTCATTTAACTTGTTCTCTTACCTCCAACCAGTAATGTAGGTGCATTCTGGAGCGGTGCATAACCATCCTTATCAGCACAATAATAGGAACCCGAGTCATTCACCTGTACTTTGCGAAGTTCCAGTATCAATTCATTTTTGTTGCTGCCTTTTTTAGAACTGAAATTACAGTATTTCCCCTCACAGGCTGGGATATCGATTAGTTTCGGGATTTCACCCACACGTTGTTTGTACCAGAAATAGGTAGCCTCCAATTCCACTTCGTAAATGTGATGACAGGCTACATACACCGTCTCCCCGACGTCAGCTGTCATTTGGAAGGGAGTGTGAGATTGAGAGGTCTCGGATTCTGTAACTAGAAAGATTATTGTGACATCACCTCTGATTATCGTGATTTAGGAAGCAAACGTTGGAAGAACGTCCATGTAATTTAAAAACAATCTTATTAATGTCGTTCATTATTCTTGGTTATATTTGTTCTCCAATTGACCTTTTCGTCCCTTGAAAGTAAGAATCATAAAAATGAATTAAAACTACCCGTTCCATCGCTTTCCCCCGATGACTGGGTCACATTTTCAGAGCTACGAAGCCTGATTTTGGCTGATTCCAGTTTAACATTCCGAGGCGTCACTTACTCAGGAGCCTGAGGAGTTGGAAAATCAGGAAGAGGCGTAAAGATTCCATGGATATATTGATGCGGTGATTTCACTAGTTTGCTTCTGCAGGCTGAATGGTCGCAGACTGACCTGGCTCAGTCCTAGTGAATTGCTCCACTTACAGATGCGGTGGAAACTATGACGAAACATGGGGTGCGGTATCCTGCCGAACACCACATGTATTTGACACACTTTGGTCACCGCCTGTGCTTCACAGTGGACGTTCGGCCAAATCTAAATGCACAGGCTGATCATTTAGAGGTTTACCTAGCATATTAATTATGTGGATGTGTGGTGTCTATTGAAGATAATGCTTAATTAATTCACAGAATGTGAGCTACAGGAAGAGAGAGTTGGAATTTCTTGGGCATGTCATAAGAAATCAAAATTTGGAAGGTCTGATGCTGACGGGAAAGCTCAAAGGTAAAAGAGATCGAGATAGACATGGAACGATTTTTCAAAAGAGCCTCACCAACTGTATGAATGTACCACGATCGGGGCCCTTGATCGGTGTAATGAGGTGCCTTCATCAAAGATAGCACCCCATGTCCAACAGTGACAGTGCTATGATGGAGCGAGTTCCAGGAATGTTACACCCTGACAGTGAAGCAAATGCAATGCAGTTTCCATCAGCTTTGTCTCTGCCAGGGAGGCGAGCTTGCAGGTGGTTCTGTTTATAAACGGGTGCTGCCTTGTCCTTCTGGACGATAAAGGGATGGATTTTCAGCACGGTAGCATTATGCGTCAGAGCTCCAGGGTCCCAGTTTCGATTCCGGCTTGGGACACTGTCTGTGCGGAGTCTGCACATCCTCCCCGTGTGTGCGTGGGTTTCCACCCACAGTCCAAAGATGTGCAGGTTAGGTGGACTGGCAATGCTAAATTGCCCTAAGCGTCCAAAATTGCCCTTAGCTTTGGGTGGGATTACTGGGTTATGGGGATAGGGTAGAGGTGTGGACCTTGGGTTGGGTGCTCTTTCCAAGAGCCGATGCAGACTCGATGGGCCAAATGGCATCGTTCTGCACTGTAAATTCCATGAATTCTATGATTATCGCTAGGAATTAAGACGGGAATGTAATTGTGTACTTTGTGGGCTATTCTGAAGAGATGATCTTCACAACTAATGACATGAACTGTTTACATAGATACTGGAAACTTATTGGAAGAATTGTGCGTGGATAGATTTGAAATGTGTGCTTGCAGCCTTGGCGCATTTTTGCAGTGTTGCGTGTGGATATATATTGTTCTCTGAATTTACTGTGAGACACGTACTCTAGGAATACATCACGAGTGGGACGTGCGCATTTTCTTCAAACCGGGCACTGCAGAGTGACCTGGAGCTGGAGTCACATTTATGAGAGACATTATATGAGGTGCATAGTACACCAGCCTGGTCTTTGTTCAGTTGCATCAAACCTGGGCGGCACACTTCCTTCAGCTTGCGGTTTCTAGTTCCGTGCCATTGTGTAACATCTGCAGACAATTCTGAACGCGAAGCGCATCAACTGTAAAAACAGGAAAACCACTGAGAGGTACTGGCTCAAATTATTTTCCATCACCGGCCGAAACTGGATAGAATCTTGACAACTCTTTCTGCCCTTGTTCTCGTGCACGCTGCAGAATGGGCTGTGTGCAAGCCGTCACTCTGTGGTCGACAGCAAACAGGCATGGTCACAGCCAGTGAGCCTCTTTACTGTGAACATTTGTTTGACGGTGCAGGCTCGACTGACTCTTTCTCTTGTTATTCCAGGTCATGCATTTCTGGAGACGACTTCAGATCGACGTTGAAGCGCAACACTTTCCGCTCAACTGAGAACCTATTCGACTGGAAAATCATGATCCAAGGTTCCTCACAAGAAAGACGCATGAACTCAGTCTTTTGTCCCAACTTGCATTTCTCGCCATTATCCTGAAGATTGCTTGTAATGCGCTCACGAGTAATGTTGTGAAGAATTTCCACCACGTGTTTCGCTGCTTTGCCCAGAATTAGGTCATTTTTCAGTAATGCAGTCCCAAGGCACGAATGGATTTTTTCACATCGGCAGTTCCAAATGTGTTTTCTCGTTCAAGGTGAAACAGTTTGCTCCTTTGCGATAACTGCCAAGCTGATCGGGTTCGACACGTCATTGTCATTCTGCAGTCATTAAACAGCCTCTCAGGCCAGGACTGTTGTTTAGCAGGCAGGTTTTTAAGAAACATTTGTTTAACATAAGTTGATTTTAAATACTCATTTGCTTTACTTGAGAAATTTGAATGAATTGCTCCCACAACGAAAAGTGGGTAACTGACCCATTCTCACTGTATTTAGATCTGTGTCGTAACTAGTTCATCCAACACAACACGACCATATATTTATGCTTCGGTGCGTTTCATTTTCACTTCAAAAAGAATTCTGAGACCGACCAATCATCTTCATTTCAAAACGCTTTTTGACCGAAAGTTCAAGATCATAAGAATTTGGAGCAAGAGTAGGCGATCTGGCTCATGAGCCGACACCCTATGTTTTAAAACCAAGCCATATAAGATTGTCTCTTTATGGTTACTGCCCTTCCAGCCACCCTAGTCCCCCGCTCCCCCCACCCCACACCTTACAGTTGATTCCAGTGTGGATAACTTATATGATTAAATTAATCTGTGCATCCAATTTGCCAGATTTCTCGGATCGCATGGGCTCTTACTTTCTCTATCATTCTCGCATGTTGAAACTTATCAAACGCCCTGCTAAAGTTCAAGTATACTACATTAAGTGCATTTCCCTCATCAATGCACTTGGTCATTTCTCCGAAAAGAAATCAGGTCAGTCAAACAAAACCATGTTTACATAAGAACATAAGAACATAAGAACTAGGAGCAGGTGTAGGCCATCTGGCCCCTCGAGCCATCTCTGCCATTCAATTAGATCATGGCTGATGTTTTGTGGACTCAGCTCCACTTTCCGGCCCAAACACCATAACCCTTAATCCCTTTATTCTTCAAAAAACTATCTATCTTTACCTTAAAAACATGTAATGAAGGAGCCTCAACTGCTTCACTGGGCAAGGAATTCCATAGATTCACAACCCTTTGGGTGAAGAAGTTCCTCCTAAACTCAGTCCTAAATCTACTTCCCCTTATTTTGAGGCTATGTCCCCTAGTTCTGCTGTCACCCGCCAGTGGAAACAACCTGCCCGCATCTATCCTATCTATTCCCTTCATAATTTTAAATGTTTCTATAAGATCCCACCTCATCCTTCTAAATTCCAACGAGTACAGTCCCAGTCTACTCAACCTCTCCTCATAATCCAATCCCTTCAACTCTGGGATTAACCTAGTGAATCTACTCTGCACACCCTCCAGCGCCAGTACGTCCTTTCTCAAGTAAGGAGACCAAAACTGAACACAATACTCCAGGTGTGGCCGCACTAACACCTTAAACAATTGCAACATAACCTCCCTAGTCTTAATTCTGTTCTTTATTACTTCCTGCCTCACCAAATTCAGATTAATTCTTTCTCTTAGAACTGTTTCCAATAGCTTCCCCACCACTGAGGTTCGAGTGATTGGCCTGTAATTTTCGGTTTTCACCCTTCCTCCCCTCATGTTAATGGTAGCATATTGGCGATGCGCCAGTTATCCAGCACATCTCCCGGTTGCAGTGAGGGCGTTAGTTATTGACAGTGGACCCTGCAATCACCCACTTGCTTCACTCAATATTCAACAGTCGCAAGCCAATTTGTTAACCCACTGTCCGAGGTCAAATAATGAACCATCAACATTCACAACAGAGGTTACTAACAACGAAGAATATAGTGCTGAAGTGTTGACCATTTGGCACCTCTGGCTGAAAACCGTTGCACATGCTTCAGCCGCATATTTTGCAGAAATGTACTGGGCCTTTCCATCATTGCGGATCGTTATATATTTTGAGTTAATTGACCTTTTGCTGTTTCATTTTCCAACACTATTTCCGACAGGATATGACAGGAGTTGATAGGTTACATGTACTCAATTGACCGTGGCATCACTTATCCCTGTCTGTCTCATGTTGTTTTCTGTTGTTTGGATGGACATTGTTATATGTTCACCACGTTACACCATATTTTAGGCTGTTTCTCCTCCCAGAATGCCGTCAAGGCTCATTCCCAGCCCTGACCGCCGACATCATTCAGTTAGGCTTGATGCCAAAGGTTTATTTGGGGATGTGCTGGGTCTCAAACGACGATACAGGATATGAAGGCCGTGTACCGTCACCACAACACTGAATGGATGTAACCAGCCCATACTGTCACAGATAGATTTACCTTCCGCAGTCACAGTGCTGAGCACGAGTTCCGTTCGTTATTTTCCCCTTTTGGTTGTACCCACACCACGTGCCTTATTTCCAATCTAGTGGAATTTATGTAATTTTGAACACTGCCAGCTCGCCCAGAAGTAGTGCTATTCAGCCATTCCCAGTGACCGTGATCCGCCATCAGAGTAAATTCCGTGCCAATAATATAGAACATAGAACAGTACAGCACAGAACAGGCCCTTCGGCCCTCAATGTTGTGCCGAGCAATGATCACCCGACTCAAACCCACATATCCACACTATACCCGTAACCCAACAACACCCCCCTTAACCTTAATTTTTAGGACACTACGGGCAATTTAGCATGGCCAATCCACCTAACCCGCACATCTTTGGACTGTGGGAGGAAACCGGAGCACCCGGAGGAAACCCACGCACACACGGGGAGGACGTGCAGACTCCACACAGATAGTGACCCAGCCGGGAATCGAACCTGGGACCCTGGAGCTGTGAAGCATTTATGCTAACCACTATGCTACCGTGCTGCCCTTAATATCTTAAGTGTTTTCTCCAAGTACTGTTCAAAATCGGTAAGTGTAGATTCATGAGCTGAGGCGTAGATGGTAAACAGAGGTACTTTTTCTTGCCATATTTCACCCACTGGCAAGCGACTTCTTGAGGTCAAGAAAACATGTTACCTCGCTGGATAACTTCTTTCTGATTGTCCAACATTTTAAAGCCGCCTCAACGGTGCTGATAGTGCCTGGAACCTTGTCTGCCTGATACAATTCAGTGAGTTTGACAGTTTGGCTTTTGATGTCTTTGTCCAGGGGGAAATCTGTCCTAATTTTGTCAAAAGCCCCCACATTTTAGTAAAGATTACATTGCAGGACTGGGTTTGCCGCTATTTTCTTTATTAATTTGTGATTTCTGGTGCCTGGGTCAGCTTGCTCCTTCCTGATTGCTTCCTATTGGACTGATTGTATAAAATGGGCGACATGCTAGCTGTCTCAGAGGCACATAAAGAGTAAGTTACATTTCTGTCGGGCTGGGATTATATGTAGACCAGGCCATATTAGGAACGAACGGCTTCCCTGAATTACATTAGTGCATTGCATAGAACATTACAGCACAGAACAGGCCCTTCGGCCCTCGATATTGTGCCGATTATTGTCCGAAACCAAGATCAAGCTATCCCACTCCCTCTCATTCTGATGTGCTCCATGTGCCTATCCAATAACCGCTTGGAAGCTCCAAAACTGTCCGACTCCACTATCACATCAGGCAGTCCATTCCACACCCTAACCACTCTCTGAGTACGGAACCTACTTCGGAAATCCCTCCTATATCTCCCACCATGAATCTTATAGTTATGCCCCCTTGTAACAGATTCATCCACCCGAGGAAATATTAACTGAACATTCACTCTATCTACCCCCCTCATCATCTTATAAACCTCTATTAAGTCGCTTTTCATTCTCCTCCACTCCAAAGAGAAAAGCCCTAGCTCCCTCAACCTTTCCTCATAAGACCTATCCTGCAAACCAGGCAGCATCCTGGTAAATCTCCTTTGCACCCTTTACAATGTTTCCACATCTTTTCTATAATGAGATGACCCAGAACTGCACACAAAACCCCAAATGTGGTCTCACCAGGGTCATGTATAGTTGCAGCATAACCCCGCGCCTCTTAAAATAAACGCTAACACACTATAAGCCTCCTTCACGGCTCTATCCACTTGTGTAGCAACCTTCAGGGATCTGTGGACATGAACCCCAAGATCACTATGTTCCTCCACAGTCCTCAGAACCCTGCCGTTAACCCTGTAATCCGCATTCAATTTTTTTCTACCAGAATTAACCATCTCGCACTTATCAGGGTTAAACTCCATCTGCCATTTTTCGGTCCAGCTCTGCATCCTATCAATGTCTCTTTGTAGCCTACAACAGCCCTCCACCTCATCCACTACTCCACCAATCTTGGTGTCATCAACAAATTTACTGACCCACCCTTTAGCCCCCTCCTTGAAGTTATTGATAAAAATCACAGATAGCAGAGGACCCAGCAGTGATCGCTGTGCTACACCGCTGGAAACTGGTCTCCTGCCTGAAAATTGTCAATCCACCACCACGTTTGTCTTGTATGTGGTAGGCAGTTACTTATCCAATTGCTAAATTTCACTCTATCAGACACCTCCTAACTTTCGTCATGAACCGACCATGGGGCACCTAATCAAACGCCTTACTAAAATCCATGTGTACAACATCAACTGCTCTACCTTCATCTACACACTTAGTTACCTTCTCAATGAATTCAATGAAATTCGTGAGGCAAGATTTACCATTCACGAAACCTTATTGACTATCGTGAATTAAGCTGCATCTTTCCAAATGGTCATAAAATCTATCCTTCAGACCTTTTCCATTAACTTACCGACCACCGAAGTAAGACTAACTGTCCTATAATTACCAGGGTCAATCCTATTCCCTTTCTTGAACAGAGGAGCAGCATTCGCCACTCTATAACCCTCTGGCACTATCCCCGTGGACAGTGAGGACCCAAAGATCAAAGCCAATGTCTCTGCAATCAAATCCCTTGCCTCCCAAAGAATCTTTGGCTATATCCCATCGGGCCCAGGGGACTTGTCGACACTCAGATTTTTCAAAATACCTCATCCATCCTTCCTCAGAACATCTACTTCCTCCAGCCCACCCGCCTGTATCACACTCTCATCATCAAAAACATGGCCGCTCTCCTTGGTGAGCACTGAAGAACAGTATTCTTTCAACGCCTCTCCTATTTCTTCTGACTCCATGCACAAGTTCTTACTACTTTCCTTGACCGGCTCTACCCTCACCCTGGTCATTCTTTCATTTCTCACATAAGAGTAAAACGCCAAGGGTTTTCCTTGATTCGACCCGCCAAGGACATCTCATCCCCCTCGTAGCTGTCCTGAGCCCTTTTTTTTTTTAGCTCATTCCTTGCTACCTTGTAACCCTCAAGCGACCCAACTGAACCTTGTTTTCT
Organism: Scyliorhinus canicula; assembly: GCF_902713615.1. Lineage (NCBI taxonomy): Eukaryota > Metazoa > Chordata > Chondrichthyes > Carcharhiniformes > Scyliorhinidae > Scyliorhinus > Scyliorhinus canicula. The sequence goes on along the minus strand of NC_052175.1, from coordinate 7,607,799 downwards.
CATCCTTACATAGTTTTCCTTTTTCCTCTTGACAAGACGTCCAACCTCTTTTGTTAACCATGGTTCCCTCAGACGGCCATTTCCTCCCTGCCTTACAGGAACATACCTATCAAGGACACGCAGTATTTGTTCCTTGAACAAACTCCACTATTGATTTGTGCCTTTCCCTGACAGTTTCTGTTCCCATCTTATGCTCCCGAATTCTTGCCTAATCACATCATAATTACCCCTCGCCCAATTATATACCTTGCCCTCCCGTATGGCCCTATCCCTCTCCATTGCAATAGTGAAAGACACCGAATTTTATTCACTATCTCCAAAGTGCTCTCCAACAAACAAATCTAACACTTGGCCCGATTCATTACCCAGTAGCAAATCCAATGTGCCCCACCCCTTGTCGGCCCATCCACAAATTATGTCAGGAAACCCTCCTGCACACACTGTAAAAATACTGCCCCGTCCGAACCGTTCGACCTACAGAGGTTCCAATCAATATTTGAAAAGTTAAATTCACCCATGACAACTACCCTGAGACCTCCACACCTATCCATAATCAGTTTTGCAATTTCTGCCTCCACATTTCTAATACTATTTGGGGGCCTGGAGAAAACTCCTAACAATGTGACCGCTCCTTTCCTATTTCTAATTTCGGCCCATATTACCTCAGTAGGGATATACCCTTCGAACTGCCTTTCTGCAGCCGTTAAACTATCCTTGATGAACAATGCTACTCTTCCACCTTTTACCAGCTTCCCTCGTCTTACTGAAACACCTATCCATCGGAACGTCCAACAACCATTCCTGTCCCTGTTCTAACCATGTCTCCGTAATGGCAACAACATCGTAGTCCAAGTACCAATCCACGCTCCAAGTTCACCTACCTTATTCCCGATGCTCCTTGCATTGAAGTAGACACACGTCAACCCACATTTCTGTCTGCTTGAACACTCCTGCGACCTTGATACCCTCCTCAGTACCTCACTACTCAAAACACTGGCGTCTGGACAACAGCTCATTTTCCCAGCTCCCTGATAAATTAGTTTATCCCCCCTCCACCCCGAAGAGCAGTAGCAAATTTCCCTCCCAGAATATCGGTGCCCCTCTGGTTCATGTGCAAACCGTCCTGTCTGCACAGGTCTCACATTCGCCAGAAAGTGCTCCAATTATCCACGTTGCTGAAACCCTCCCTCCTGCACCATCCCTGCAGCCACGTGTTTATATGCACTCTCTCCCTATTCCTCACCTCTCTAGCACGTGGCACCGGCAACAAACCAGAGATGACAACATTGTTTGCCCAGCCTCTCTGCTTCCATCCTAGCTCCCTACATTCCTCTTTTAAATCGCCGTCCCTTCTCTTACCTATGTCGTTTGAACCGATGTGTGCCACGACTTGTGAATGTTCCCCCTCACCTTAAGGATTCTGAAAACACGGTCCGAGATGTCATGGACGCTGGCACCCGGGAGGCAACATACCATCGTGAGTCTCTTTCGCCGACACAGAACCCACTATCTGTCCCTCTAATTATCGAGTCCCCAATAACTATTGCTCTCCTGCTCTACCTCCATCGCCTTTGAACCACGGGGACGGAATCAATGCTGGGGATCCGTTCACCGTGGTTTACCCCTGGTAGGTCGGCCACCTCAACAGTATCCAAAGCGGTATACTTGTTACTCAGGGGAGCGACCACAGAGTATCCCTGCACTGACTGCTTCCTCCCAGCCCCTCTCACCGTTACCCATCTATCTTGATTCTTCGGAGTAACTACACCCCTGAAGCTACTATCTATGACCACCTCTGCCTCCCGAATGATCCGAAGTTCATCCAGATTAGCTGTTGCGGGAAAACTTTACATCAGTGCATTGCGGTCACTGCATCCAGAACGTGTACCTGAGCAAGACATTCTCCGTGTTCAAGTGAAGGCAAGCATCGGTAGGGGCTGTTTAGCACACTGGGCTAAATCGCTCGCTCTGAAAGTAGACCAAGGCAGGTTAGCAGCACGGTACTATTCCCGTAACACCCTCCACGAACAGGGGCCGGAATGTGGCGACTAGGGGCTTTTCACAGTAACTTCATTGAAGGCTACTTGGGACAATAAGCGATTTTCATTCATTTCATTTCAGAGTGCAGTAGAGTGGAACTCCTGATTGGCTGTTGCGGGGAAAATTGGCATCAGTGCATTGCGGTCACCGTATCTTGAAGGTGGTATCGTAAGATTTGTATTTACACAATCGAAAATGATGTAAGTGTCACTGACCTGTTTTTATTTCGAATTATTTCAGATCTATGATTGATTGAAAATGTGATTCTGATTTTTTATTTAACCTGAATTAGAATTCCACCATCTTCCGGCTGACGATCCATTTCCTGACGCATTTGCCTGGCACTGTGCAGTACCCGTCCATGACAGTACTAGACACCGGGACGCCGACCTACCCACCACGTAGTCTATCTCTCTGCACTAATATGTTGACTAATAATAATCGTACGGTTCTTAAGTTTAGTATTTTATGATCAATATTCGAACAGGTTGCCAATGATGAGAAAGGCAGATTCCTGTTTCCCTCATAATAAATGAACTGATAAGAGACGGTCTCAGACATTCCAGGCCGTATGCACGACGACACGCTTCTTGAATGTTGTCGCATTGGAAAAAATGAACAATAAGCAGACATTGAAAGACGAGAAGTCAACTGTTTTCTATCAGATATCCAAAGGTACACATTGCAGTCAGGCTCAGAAATTGTGCATTCAGTTGAAAGCATCAAAAACACTCAAAAGACAACTGAACTGTGCTAAAACAATTGTTCGCCATAATGCTAACAATATTTTTTGAAATACATGTCTTGTTTTGACGCATTTGGAATTTTCCACAGAAGATTGGGAGTGAGAATCGCTGGGTCATGACTTCCCTACACCATGATAATATTACAGGAATTATTACATACATTAAATATCTGCAGGGTCTCCCATCTGAAGACATGCTTATTTTTGAGCGAAACCAAGCAATAATAATTTTGGCAAATAATCTTGAGGACTATTGTGTAAATGTAACTTTTATGTGTTATTTTAACTCACGGTATTCCATTATATTTACGGTCTCAAAAACTGCTCCTGAAAATGTTTGCACCTGATAAGGGGGAAAGCAGGATGAGGCTATTGTTGGAATATCATAATAATGAATGTCGGAGCAGGCTTGATTGGCCGAATGGCACTCCACTACTCCTATATTCAATGCTTCTACGTTTCTATCATGAAGAGACACGCAAATAGGGACCAGCTGTGACAGCTTGTCAGGTTTATGTTTGGGATTTGACTTGGGTGGGTGGCAGTCTCCTCCCAGATCATAAAAGGGTGCCGTTCAGAACAAGGGGCAAAACCAGAAAAGTATAGCCAGACCATAGGGCAGCATGGTAGCATGGTGGTTAGCATCAATGCTTCACAGCTCCAGGGTCCCAGGTTCGATTCCTGGCTGGGGCACTGTCTGTGCGGAGTCTGCGCGTCCTCCCCCTGTGTGCGTGGGTTTCCTCCGGGTGCTCCGGTTTCCTCCCACAGTCCAAAGATGTGCGGGTTAGGTGGATTGACCAGGCTAAATTGCCCTTAATGTCCTAAAAAATAATGTTAATGGGGGTTGTTGGGTTACTGGTATAGGATGGACACGTGGGCTTGAGTAGGGTGATCATTGCTCGGCACAACATTGAGGGCCGAAGGGCCTGTTCTGTTCTAATTTTAATTCTAATTCAAGCGTGATTTTCGCATACTTCTTCAGAAAATGCTGACTGACAATCTGTAACATTGTCCCCCGAGTCTGCTGGTCAATAGAAACTGTTGACAACTGCGATTGTAGGTTATTATTGGCTGCGTGCATTGAGTGTTAGACAGATAGATGGATCGAAGCAACAGGTCAGACATTATCTGATTCAATTGGAGAGCAACCGCGAATAACAGGTTGAATGCCCTTTTCCTGTGTCAATGTTCCTGTCGTATTTGGGTGCAATACTAATAAAAGGCAAACTGAGCAGTGTTAACCAACATAATCAGATAAAGGATTTCCAGTTCAGCATTTTTTAATGCAACAAAATTCAAAAAGCGTGTTGTCTAAGAAAGTCTCGTATCAGTTCATTTATTATGAGGGAACACGAATGGTGGGTTTAAGTGGGGTGATCATTGTTCGGCACAACATCGAGGGCCGAAGGGCCTGTTCTGTGCTGTACTGTTCTATGTTCTATGAATCTATCTTTCTGATCATTCAGCATTAAATGTGTCATGGAGCGATGGAGACTCATAACTTGCGTTGACTGGAGGAAAACCAATGTCGCCTAAACTAAGAGAAAAAAAGTAATAATTACCTCCGTTAAAACAAACAGCCTAACTTCTGATGTGAGCAGCAGCCGTGGACCTTCATCGGGACAGTCTGTCCGGCGCTGGATGAGTTTTGCCACACCAGCTGTTGACAGCGCCAGTCTGACACGCAGTTAAGGTCAATACTTTAAAGTTCAGTTTTCACTACAAGTCAGAAAGCGCAACAGTTATCCTCTCGATTATTAAGGTAAGTTGAGGTATTTTCTTTAAAACAGTTAGTCCTATTGTTACTGTTCATTTAAAGTTCATGTTTTAATTTTATTTTTGATTATTTAAAATTATTATTGATTAATATTTATAAGTGAACATAGATTTTGTTATTTGTTTTGAAGGTATAGCACTACTGTATTATTATATAACCTTACACGTGGCACACTTACAAAGTGCCTGTATGTATTAATTTAAAAGAGGGAAACTGAATACTTCGTCATCAAGTAGATAAGTCACAACTTTACGGATATCGAGGTGGATTCCTTATTGCATGGGGCAGAAAGGTTAGTTCATATTCTATGGTGTGGAAAAGCTAATCCTCCCAGAAATCTCCAATCGGGTATGAAACATTCTCACAGCACGCGGAAGCTTTGCACTCAACATACTTCTCATTTGGAAGACTCAGGGAGATCCAATGGTGGAGGAAGTAAGGCCTATGATGGAATGGCTACTGTGCTGGAGGACGAAAATTCGGATTTAGGAGGCGAGGAGTCTACGGCATTGTCCCTGGAAGAGCCCAGTCGTCCTGAATGTGAACTTCCACATCGTACAGGTGATGATGTCACTGATGACTTGGCTTTTGATCACCTCCGGGTTGTGATGGAGACGACTTAAGGTAAGTGCAAGGGCTCAAGATGACGCTTGAATGACGTCTCCCAACAGTTTCAAGCCTTAGTTGAGGTCAGTGCTCAACACATTCACATTTCTCAGCATTTGCGTGAACTTCTGAGACATCGGAACAATAGTCCATTCCAGCGAAATTATGTAAGACAGTAATGCGAGTGATTCTCAATTAATCGTGACAAATGGTGCTGCGCCCTCTCGCCAGGAGCCACCTAATTCAGAGATGGATACTGCTGGGCAATTACCTTATGTTTACGGGGAACAGCAGCAATTAAGGATTATCTACTCACTATCCAACACTGCTAATTCTATCTCATTAGGTTATGCATTTTTTTATGAAGTTGGGTGGAGCAGTCCACAGATTTGATGTGTTTGATGGCAACCCTTTTCTTTGTGATTTGTGTTCATCATTAGAATACTTATGTCTTGTTTACTTCAATTATATTAGTCTTTTACAATTATCTTATATTCAAATTGGGTGTTTTGATATTGGTAAAAGATAGTTGGAACCGTCCGGAAAGCTTAATGGAAAAGGTTTATTAACAAAAATAATGCAATAAATGCAAACCTTCGGTATAACGTTAACATTTAACTCATCATTTAGCGTTAGCAGCTGTGTAACACATTTAGTTTAATAACCAACTCATCTTTTGCAAATTTTGTGCAATAATCTTTGTTTTACTTTAACACAACGGTCATTAAAAAAATATTAACACAGCGGTTCTGTTTTCATATTATTTCGTAAATACTGAGGTGGAAGGGTGGACGGGAGGGAAGGAAGGGAAGGGGAGGAAGGAAGTGGAGAATTTGAAAATATCGTTAATTTTCAATCTCAGTGTCCAAAAGCAGCAGCTGCCAGGGGATCCCCACCTGCTCTTGCGTCAGTTGGAGCCTGGGCTTACGCAACTGCACCAGGGGGTATGCTTGCGTCAGGTTCCAGTCCACCAACCAGCACACCCCCTCCACCGCAACTCCACCCCCAGCCCCAGCTCCTTCGTTGTGGTCGCAGGTCATCTTCCGGTTAAATGTTGAGTCATTTCTGTCGGGCAAATGTGTGCAATGTGCAAAAAATACATCAGCAGTGTTTTAGGCTTTATCAGATGCATACTGGAACGTGCCTACTGACATGTCCAGTCATCGAACATAAGACTTTTAAACAAGTTTTCTTCTCCACTACCTGATATATTGGTACGTGTGCACAGTTGTATCGTTCTTCTGCTTTATTGTCCATCCTCGGGAATGTTAGAAGCCCGATTCCCAGTAGATATCCCCATAATGATCCAGTGACCATTGTTACTACCCTCTGGGATGGTGTTCAGTCAATTACACTTACATCCCCATTTGAACCGGAGGCTAAACACAATTGTAATTAATAAATAATTCTGAGAAAAAAGGCCGATGACTTTGGCCTTTGATTGCCAAATAATTAACGTCATCGGTGTGTAAAATTCAAAAAGAGTTAACTTTCTTAATAACAAGCTCCATGACTAACTATACAGTGAATAATGCAGGTTAACCATTATCTAATACTTGACCCCCCCCCCCACCCCCGCACCCCCAATCGTTAAACCACCTCCAGCCTCTAAAGCACACACACGGCAAGCAAACAAACAGAGAGGAGAAACGTTGGGTGTGCAAAAAGGTAAGACTCTTCATGTAGTTTCGGCTGTCAGTTCGAGGTTTTCGCTTTGGATTCGTTCAGGTCTTTGTAGTTTCAGAAATGCATCAACTTCACTGCAGAAAACACGAGAGAGAGAGGGCAGCTCTATTTTCTATAAGTCCAGGTCTCTAACTTCCTTACCCTTTTCCGGCTGTCTAAAAATTCTCGCACTCAGGCAGGGCCCAATCGCAGCCCGTTATCGGGCAGAACGCGGCGTTATGTCGAATTCGTTGGCCACCAGCCAGACCATCGAACCAAGTCGCACCGATCCCTCGGGCGCCGGAAAGTGTTGGTTCTGCAATTCAAAGCCAGCAGTGTTCTCTTCGGTAACTTCCCTAATTTCCCCTGCACGACTTAAAGTGATTTGTGCATGGATGAAAATGACAACAACAAAAATAAAGAAAGAGGGAAAAGCGAATCAAGAGGAAGGTAACTTACACCATCCTGCTGTTACTCGTCGTGTTGTCGTGTCCAGGTATGTAACGACCAGTTTGCTAGGATGAAGGCGTCATGATCACACCACCGCCTCATTGTATTTATACTGAGGATCATTTTGGGAATCACACCCAATCATAGCATTTGAAGAATTATAACTGGCGGGAAACTGGCAGGGGGGTTGGAGGCAAGACTGGCAAGTAATGCATTTGGATTAAAACTGAATTGGTCTCTCAGTCACCATAACCCACATGATTTCAGAATAACAATTCCAATGTTATAGTGCTCACTGCGCTCCAGAACTGACACAATGTGAATAAAAGCGTACCGACTTGAATGTAAATATTGTGTGTCTCGAGTCTCTGTCGTCAGCATTTATTCCCAGCACAACGAATAAGGCGGGAAATTGATAACATTCACTTGGAAATATGTAAACATAATCTCACAGGATATGCTGTACAGGATTGAACATTGGCAATATTTGACAGGGGGTTTACAGTATGTGGCAAATTTTATGAAATGTGCACATTGCAATCTGAAATAATCTTCAGACCATATCTTCAGTGGTCGACGAATGTGAGAGCTCATGTTTAGTAACTGTAGATAACAGGTTGAATGCACCACTAGAGAACCGGTTACAAACTCCAAAGCCGTTAAATGTAGTTCAATATCCAAACGTCATCAGTCGGACCGGAATGTAGCCACCTCGTTAGTTACTGAACTTCGAGACTGACAAAGTCCAGCGCCTGCACTACTTGCGTGCTGCCAGCAGTGGTGGTATTATATCATTTATGCCACAAATTATATTTGAAGAGAAGAGGCTTTGACTCTTTTTATTCATTAATTCGCTGTCAACACTTCGACAAAGCACACACACCCCGACATAATTGATAACACATTTGAAGATAGCTGTGTGCAGACAATTGATATACAAACTCGATAATTCTGATTTGTGACATCGTAAATGTCGTTAGAATCGGAGAATGATAGACTACCTTCAGTGCAGCCGCAGATTATTCTGCCCACCGAGTCTACACTGATTCTGGTTAAAATGACATGTGATTACACGATGTTGACATTGCAATCTCTTGCGAACCGATAGAGCATCAGTAACATCACCCAGAAAATGGAAAGTGAATGATAAATTGTTCATGCCAGTAATGGGCTGTCATTGTCCTCTTTATTATATTGATATGTAGTAGATTTTCCCGAGGGCATTCAATTTTCGGTCTGTAATCACCTGACCAGTTTTCACATGCCTCGACGTGGAATTGTGCTTCAGGCAATTTGTTAAGTGGACACATAGATTTCATGTTTTTGACCCCAAAGCAATGCCATATTCTCGACAATGTGTGGTCGTCGATAATGAGTCAATTGCGCCTCTATAGATTTTCTGACTATCTTTCAATCACATAATAACTAAAATCATCTCTTTGAAAGCAAATTCTTGAAAGTTTCCAATCACTATTACTGGTGTTGTTTTAAGTTAGTGTGATTTTTCTGAGCTCATCCTGACATTGATGTTTTAAAACAAACTACTGTGGGAACACTTAACGCATACACAATGTATGCCAATGATTACATACCATCAAACTATGTCAGGTTCTGTCTTTGACGTCATGTATCAAACTCTGGACATTTCTGTTGGTATCCTGTGCGTCAAAATGATTTAAAGCAAAACTTTCAACATGCCCTCTTGCGAACCAGAAACGTGTTCTTCCTTCATCGAGAAGACCATAAGATCCAATGCTCAAGTTTCGCTTTGTTATTTACGTGTTGATATGCAGCTCTCGTCCACACTCTCTTAGCTTAGCTATCCGAGACAGTTAATCACTTATTCGACGTCAATAGTTATAATTCACAGAAATGAATTTCCCTTTGACGATTAATGACCTTGCCAGATTGGGAGAAAATAACGATGAACGCCGATTAGATCAGTGTGTCTGTGCTGGCCTTTGTGTTGCTCAGGGTACAAACTATTATCTAGATGCAAGCAGTAGTTTTGATCGAATGAGCTCCAGATGTTGTGCAGCGTTGACGCCCCTTGTACTTTGTAGTGCAGTTCCATGTAATGATCACGTTTACAAAATCTCGGTGGGGGCAATGGGGAATGTCACCATTGCACGTAGTTTTGAAAATATAAATATTGAAAATATTTGGGGCAGCAGGGTAGCATGGTGGTTAGCATAAATGCTTCACAGCTCCAGGGTCCCAGGTTCGATTCCGGCTTGGGTCACTGTCTGTGCGGAGTCTGCACATCCTCCCCCTGTGTGCGTGGGTTTCCTCCGGGTGCTCCGGTTTCCTCCCACAGTCCAAAGATGTGCGGGTTAGGTGGATTGGCCATGCTAAATTGCCCGTAGTGTCCTAATAAAAGTAAGGTTAAGGGGGGGTTGTTGGGTTACGGGTATAGGGTGGATACGTGGGTTTGAGTAGGGTGATCATGGCTCGGCACAACATTGAGGGCCGAAGGGCCTGTTCTGTGCTGTACTGTTCTATGTTCTATGTTCTATGTTCTCTAAGTTAACTGAATCATTGATTCATGGCAACTGATTGCACTGCACCATTTAGTTGACCTGCATTTGTCATAACTTCTATTCTCATTCTTTCATGGGATGAGGGTATCGCTGTAAAGGCCAGCATTTGCTATTCTATTGTAGCGGAACATAATGTTCTCTTAGAACGTTGTGGAAGTCAGTTAAGAGTCAGCCAAATCGCTGGATGATTTGTCAGAATAACAAGGGTGGTGTGAGGTGCTATATGTTTGCATTGTTGAAGTGGGTTATTTTTAGAACATAGAACAGTACAGCACAGAACAGGCTCTCCGGCCCTCGATGTTTGCCGAGCAATGATAGCCCGACTCAAACCCACGTATCCACCCTATAACCGTAACCCAACAACTTCCCCCCTTAACCTTACTATTAGGACACTACGGACAATTTAGCATGGCCAATCCACCTAACCCGCACATCTTTGGACTGTGGGAGGAAACCGGAGAACCCGGAGGAAACCCACGCACACACGGGGAGGACGTGCAGACTCCACACAGACAGTCACCCAGCCGGGAATCGAACCTGGGACCATGGAGCTGTGAAGCATTTGTGCGAACCACCATGCTACCGTGCTGCCCCTACAGTAAAGTGGTCCTATTTTTAGTGGTCCTGCATAAAAAAGGTGTAGTATGTGTGGGGCATTCAATTCAAACTGTGCTTTTATTGGGCTTAGAGAGCTTCAGGAGGGATAGAGAGGGTTAAAGGGGGTGGAGGAGTTGCATTACTGGTCAGAGATGATATCACAGCTGTGATAAAGGAGGGCACGATGGAGGATTCGAGCACTGAGGCAATATGGACAGAGCTAAGAAATAGAAAGGGTGCAGTAACATTGTTAGGACTTTACTGTAGGCCTCCCAAAAGCGAGCTTGAAGTAGAGGTACAAATATGTAGACAGATTATAGAACAATGTAGGAGCAATAGGTTGGTTGTGATGGGAGATGTTATCTTCCCCAACATTGAATGAGACTCATGTAGGCGTAGATGGGTCAGAATTTGTAAGGAGCATCCAGAAGAGTTTTTTAGAGCAGTATGTAAATAGTCCAACTCGGGAAGGGGCCATACTGGACCTGGTATTGGGGAATGATCCCGGCAAGGTGGTTGACGTTTCAGTCGGCGATTACATTGGGAATAGCGATCACAATTCTGAAAGTTTTAGAATACTCATGGACAAAGACGAGAGTGGTCCTAAAGGAAGAGTGCTAAATTGGGGAAAGGCCAACTATAACAAAATTCAGCAGGAGCTCGGGAATGTGGACTGGGAACAGGTGTTTAAAGGTAAATCCACATTTGAAATGTGGGGGTCTTTTAAGGAAAGGTTGATCAGAGTGCAGGACAGGAATGTTCCTGTGAAAATGAGAGATAGGAATGGCAAGATTATGGAACCATGGATGACGGGTGGAATTGTGAGACTAGCTCAGATGAAGAAGGAAGCATATGTAAGATCGAGGCGGCTCAAAACTGATGAAGCTTTGGAGGAATATCGGGAAAGTAGGAATATCAATAAAGAAGGCTAAAAGAGGTCATGAAATATTTTTGGCTAACAGGGTTAAGGAAAATCCCAAAGCCTTTTATTCGGATATAAGGAGCAATTGGTAACTAGAGAAATGATTGGCCAACTCAGACGAAAGACGGAATTTATGCGTGGAGTCAGAGGAAATGAGTGAGCTTCTTAATGAGTACTTTGCATCGGCATTCACCAAGGAGAGGGACATAATGGATATTGAGGCTAGGGATGGATGTTTAAATACTCTAGGTAATGTCGCATAAGGAAGGGGGAGGTTTTGGGTTTTCTAAAAGGCATTAAGGTGGACAAGTCCCCAGGACCGGATGTGATCTATCCCAGGTTACTGAGGGAAGCGAGGGACAGAATAGCTGGGGCCTTAACAGATATCTTTGCAGCATCCTAGAGCACGGGTGAGGTCCCGGAGGACTGGAGAATTGCTAATGTTGTCCCTTTGCTTAAGAAGGGTAGCAGGGATAATCCAGAGAATTATAGACCTGTGAGCTAGTAGGCAAACTGCTGGAGAAGATACTGAGGGATAGGATCTATTCAGCGCGGCAGCATGGTGGTTAGCATCGATGCTTCACAGCTCCAGGGTCCCAGGTTCTATTCCCGTCTGGGTCACTGTTTGTGCGGAGTCTGCACGTCCTCCCCGTGTGTGCGTGGGTTTCCTCCGGGTGCTCCGGTTTCCTCCCACAGTCCAAAGATGTGCGGCTTAGGTGGATTGGCCATACTAAATTTCCCGTAGTGTCCTAAAAAGTAAGGTTAAGGGAGGGGGGGGGGGGGGGGTTGTTGGGTTACGGGTATAGGGTGGATACGTGGGTTTGAGTAGGGTGATCATTGCTCGGCACAACATCGAGGGCCGAAGGGCCTGTTCTGTGCTGTACTGTTCTATGTTCTACTGTTCTATGTTCTATTCACATTTGTAATAAAATAGAAGTATCAGTGATAGGCAGCATGGCTTTGTGCAGGGAAGGTCATGTCTTACAAACCTAATAGAATTATTTGAGGAAGTCACAAAGTTATTTGATGAGGGTAGGGCAGTAGATGTGATCTACATGGACTTCAGTAAAGCATTTGATAAAGTTTCCCATGGCAGGTTGATGGAAAAAGTGAAGTCGTATGGTGTTCCGGGTGGACTATCTTGATGGATAAAGAACTAGCTGGGCAACAGTAAACAGAGAGTAGTGGTGGAAGGGAGTGTCTCAAAATGGAGAACGGTGACTAGTGGTGTTCCACATGGATCCGTGCTCGGACCACTGTTGTTTGTGATATACATAAATGATCTGGATGTAGGTATAAGTGGTCTGATGAGCATGTTCGCAGATGAAACGAAGATTGGTGGAGTTGCAGATAGCGAGGCGGACTGTCAGAGAATACAGCAAAATATAGATAGATTGGAGAGTTGGGCAGAGAAATGGCAGATGGAGTTCAATCCAGGCAAATGCGAGGTGATGCATTTTTGAAGATCTAACTCAAGAGCAGACTATATGGTCAATGGAAGAGTGCTGGGGAAAATTGATGTACAGAGAGATCTGGGAGTTCATGTACATTGTACCTTGAAGGTGGCAACGCAGGTTGATAGAGTGGTCAAGAAGGCATACAGAATGCTTGCCTTCATCGGACGGGGTATTGAGTATAAGAGTCAGCAGGTCATGTTACAGTTGTATAGGACTTTGGTTCGGCCACATTTGGAATACTGCATGCAGTTCTGGTCGCCACATTACCAGAAGGATGTGGATGCTTTAGAGAGGGTTCAGAGGAGGTTGACCAGTATATTCCCTGGTATGGAGGGCGCTAACTATGAAGAAAAGATTGTTTTAGTTGGAAAGACGGAGGTTGAGGGGAGACCTGATTGAGGTCTACGAAATTATAAGGTATGGACAGGATGGATAGCAACAATCGTTTTCCAAGAGTGGTGGTGTCAATTATAAGGGGTCACGATTTGAAGGTGAGAGGGGGAAAGTTTAAGGGAGATGTGCGTGGAAAGATTTTTACACAGAGGGTGGTGCGTGCCTGGAATGCTTTGCCAGCGGAGGTGGTAGAGGTGGGTACGATAGCCTAATTTAAGATGCATCTAGACAGATATATGAACGGGTGGGGAACAGAGAGATGGAGACCTTCGTAAATAGGCAACATCTTTAGATAAAGGATCTGGATCGGCGCAGGCTTGGAGGGCCGAACGACCTGTTCATGTGCTGTAATTGTCTTTGTTCTTTGTCCTTTGTAGAGAGGTTTACGACGTAAAAGAAAACAAAGATTGGAGAAGGAAAACGTCGTCGGTCGTCACATGTAGGCGTCACAGGTACAGAACATAGAACGGTACAGCACTGTACAGGCCTTAACCTACACCCCTTCAATTTTACTGCTGTCCATGTGTCTGTCCAAGAGTCACTTTAATAACCCTAATGACTCAAACTCCTCCACCCCAGATGGCAGTGCATTCCACGCACCCACCACTTTCTGTGAAAAAACCGCCTTCTGGCAGCCCTTATTCCTTTCTCGAATTACTTTAAAATGATGTCCCCTCGTGACAGCCATTTACACCCTGGGGATATGTCTCTTGATATTCACCCTGTCCATGCATCTCATCAGCTTGTCCATTTCCAGCAAGTCATCTCCCTTCCCTCATCATTTATGTCTTGTATGAATGGCAGATTTTCGTCTCCAGCGCTCATGAGCGAAGCAGGTGGATTTTCAATGGTGGTTGTGTCTGAAATTGATTAGTTATAATTTAAATTTAAATTCCACCAGCTGGCATCGTGGAAGTCACATCCATGTCCCAGAACATTACTCTGGATCACTTAACAATTAACTAGAGAAATTATGAATTTGGAAACATCTCTTGCCCCCACCACCCACGCCATTGTATACTCATATACCAACAGCCAACACTTCTTGATGTTTCTATATCGCGCTCGCTCTGTCAAGGAGAACAAAATTAATTGCATGTTTTATGCCTCATGTATGAAAGACCGGTCTTATACTGTTCCTTGGGAAATAGCATCAGGACAGTCCTAGTCACATTGTTAATATTTAATCATAAATTAATACATGGTGATAGCATTACATTACATTGACAGTGAAATTGATATGTAATTGATTTAATTCCAATCTGAATCATTGGAGCCACCTCAGCCACACAGTTGCAACTTTTCTCACTCCATCCCAAGAACAAGAACAATTCCAAGCAGGAGAATTGCGGAGAGACACAAACGAGTTGGGAATGTATTTGATGTTCCATTAAATTCTACAAAATTAAAAAGAGGTTAGAATATTAATAGACAATTCTAGTGTGGCGTAAATACCAATAATTTTGGTAATAAATACCAATAGAGTTTCACTCACCTCAGCCCCCCCTGTAGCTCAGAAAGAGGCAAAGGTAGAAAAAGTTAAAAGACTGATTTCCAGATCTTAAATGCCTCCGTAGTGATGTCATGGCCGCCAATGGCGGATGGAAATCGGGAGATGTTTAAGAGACAGGGATTGAAGCAGCGCAGAGACCGCGGGGGAGGGTACGAGTTTAAGGCTGCGTGAACGACTCGATGCAGTGATTTAATCAGGAGAATGAGCATCGACGTGTCGATAGGGAGACATCGAGAGTCCATTTGGCGAATTGGGAAGGGATTTGGAAATTTCAGTGGTTGTGCGTGGTTTCGCATTTACGGCGCAATGAGGAAATGGTCCCATTTGAGCTGAATGAGGAACGTTTTAGGACTGAGGTGTTGCTGCCGTTAGTGGCAATGTCGAGCAGCAATCTCCAAGGGTGGCACAGGGTTTATCCATGAGGGTTAGTGGATGGGCCAGCTGGTATAACTGATGAGGTGAAGTTTACATGGTCTGGTAGGTGGTGGTGAATTTATGAAGCGTTAGATTTCTCAAGCCTAGGGAAAGCAGAAATACAGACACGATGGTTTCGATATCCGATGAACTGAGACAAGGGGGAAATACAAAGAGCAATACAGCACAGGAACAGGCTCATCGGCCCTCCGAGCCTGTACTGTTCAAGGTACCAACCTTTGCCAAAACCCTCAGGAATTCTTTGTGCCGTATCCCTCTGTACCCACCCTATCCATTTGTTTGCAAGGTGCTTTTGAACGCCGTTGATGTATCTGCTTCCATATCCTGCCCTGGCAACCCTTTACAGGCACACACCACCTTCTGCCTAAAGAAAACCTGCCTCGCAAATCCCCACTGAACTGTGGCCCGTGGTGATTGACACCCTCCACCCTGGGAAGGAGTGCCAACCCATCCACGCTATCCAAGCACCTCATAATCGTGTAGACCTGTATCAGATCATCCCCAACCTCCGTCTGTCGAATTCAAGCAGTCAGAGTCTATTCAGCCTCTAAAATAGCTAACACACTCCAGACCAGGCAACATTCTGGTAAACCTCCTCTGCACCCTCTCCAAAGCCTCCATATACTTCTGGTAGTGTGGTGTCCAGAATTTTGCGCAATATTCCAAGTGCGATTCTATACACTTGTGGCATGACTTGCCAGTTTTAATATTCGATGCCCCGTCCAATGAATGCAACCATTCATTTTGCTTCCTTGACTGCCCCGTCCACTTGAGTTGCCACCTCAAAATCTGTCGACCTGCACTCCCAGATCTCCCTGACTATCTATATTTCTATATACTTCCCCCTCTATGTTAGACCTACTAAAATGCATTAACTTATATTTGACACGATTAAATCCGATTTGCCATTTCACTGCCTATGTCTCCAAACTATGTATGTCCTGCAGTAGCTTTTGACAATCCTTGATACTATCTGCCACCCCATCAACCTCGCTGTCGTCCGCGAAATTACTAATCAGACTTGCTACAGTTCCCTCCAATCGTTTATGTACGTTACAAATAATAGAAGCCCAAGCACCAGTATTCACATCATTCAATTCAGTAAAACACCATTCTACTGCTACCCTTCGCCTAATGTGACCGAGCCAGTTCTGTATCCATTTTACCAACTCACCTCTTATCCGATGTTACGTCACCTTTTGTAACAGTCTGCCACGTGGCGCCTTTTAAAATACTTTACTGAAGTCCATGTAAACAACATCCACCGCCCACCCCTCATCAATCATTTTTATCACTTCCTCAAAAAAATTCGATCAAGTTCGTAAGGCACGACGTCCCCTTCACAAAACCATGTTGTCTATCGCTTATGAGTCCATTTGTTTCCAAATGGATATACATCCTGACTCTGAGAACTCTCTCTAATAATTTACCTACTCGCTCGGTTTCCAGCTATAGTGAAGCTATAGTTTCCAGGATTATCTCTGCTACTTTTCTTAAACAGCGGCACCACATTACCTATTCTCCAGTCTTCTGCGATCTCACCTATAGCCAATTGGATACAACGATGTCACTTCTGGCCCCAGCAATTTCCTTCCATGCTTCCCTCAGTACCCTGGTGTAAATCCCACCCATCCAGGTCACGAACCTGCCTTAATATCATTTAAAATACCTCCTCCTTTTCGATGTTAACATGATCCAGACTGTCCACACATACCCTGCCCAAGAATCATCTTCCATAAAGTCCCTTTCTTTGGTCAACACTGATGCAAAATATTCATTTAGAACATCGCCCATTTTCTATGGCTCAACAAATAAATTTTGTCTACTGTCCTTAAATGGTATAATCATTGCCCTGGCCGCCCTCTTGCATTTACAACTGAATAAAAATCTTTGGAATTCACCTTAACCGTACTTGCCATGGGCATTTCATGACCCCTCCTAGCCCTCCTAATTTCCCGCTTCAGTAACCTCCTACTTCCTCTAGACTTGTAAATGGACCCCTTCCTTCGAGAGCGTCCAATAGCCTCCTGTTCCTTTTTGACGAGTTTCACAATATCCCTCGTTATTCAAGACATCTTAAACCTCCCATACTTATCATTCGTTCTCTCAGGAAAGTGACTTTACTGAATCTTAATCAACTGTCGCTTGAACGACTCCGACATGTCCGATGTTGATTTACTATCCAACAGCCGCACCCAATCGAAATTTTGCAATTCCTGTCTAATGTTATCGTAATTTGCCTTTCCCCAGTTTCGCACCTCAACTACCATTCCAGACACCTTCGCCAACATCAGATCCAGTTAGAGCATAGAACAGTCCAGCACAGAACAGGCCCTTCGGCCCTCAATGTTGTGCCGAGCAATGATCACCCTACTCAAACCCACGTATCCACCCTATACCCGTAACCCAACAACCCCCCCCCCCCTTAACCTTACTTTTTAGAACACTACGGGCAATTTAGCATTGCCAATCCACCTAACCCGCACATCTTTGGACTGTGGGAGGAAACCGGAGCACCCGGAGGAAACCCACGCACACACGGGGAGGACGTGCAGACTCCGCACAGACAGTGATCCAGCCGGGAACCGAACCTGGGACCCTGGAGCTATGAAGCATTTATGCTAACCACCATGCTACCGTGCTGCCCCTTCTCTAGTTGGACTATCTACATATTGCATCAACAAAGCTTCCATGATACACCTTACAAACTCTGCCCCATCCAAACCCCTAGCACTATGTGAGTCCTAGTCAATATAGGGGAAATTAAAATCCCCTACCACATAAGAACAAAAGAACATAAGAACTAGGAGCAGGAGTAGGCCATCTGGCCCCTCGAGCCTGCTCCGCCATTCAATTAGATCATGGCTGATCTTTTGTGGACTCAGCTCCACTTTCCGGCCCGAACACCATAACCCTTAATCCCTTTATTCTTCAAAAAACTATCTATCTTTACCTTAAAAACATGTAATGAAGGAGCCTCAACTGCTTCACTGGGCAAGGAATTCCATAGATTCACGACCCTTTGGGTGAAGAAGTTCCTCCTAAACTCAGTCCTAAATCTACTTCCCCTTATTTTGAGGCAATGTCCCCGAGTTCTGCTGTCACCCGCCAGTGGAAACAACCTGCCCGCATCTATCCTATCTATTCCCTTCATAATTTTAAATGTTTCTATAAGATCCCCCCTCATCCTTCTATATTCCAACGAGTACAGTCCCAGTCTACTCAACCTCTCCTCATAATCCAACCCCTTCAGCTCTGGGATTAACCTAGTGAATCTCCTCTGCACACCCTCCAGCGCCAGTACGTCCTTTCTCAAGTAAGGAGACCAAAACTGAACACAATACTCCACGTGTGGCCGCACCAACACCTTATACAATTGCAACATAACCTCCCTAGTCTTAAACTCCATCCCTCTAGCAATGAAGGACAAAATTCCATTTGCCTTCTTAATCACCTGTTGCACTTGTAAACCAACCTTCTGTGACTCATGCACTAGCACACCCAAGTCTCTCTGAACAGTGGCATGCTTTAATATTTTATCGTTTAAATAATAATCCCGTTTGCTGTTATTCCTACCAAAATGGATAACCTCACATTTGTCAACATTGTATTCCATCTGCCAGACCCGAGCCCATTCACTTAACCTATCCAAATCCCTCTGCAGACTTCCAGTATCCTCTGCACTTTTCGCTTTACCATTCATCTTAGTGTCATCTGCAAACTTGGACACATTGCCCTTGGTCATCAACTCCAAATCATCAATGTAAATTGTGAACAATTGTGGGCCCAACACGGATCCCTGAGGGACACCACTAGCTACTGATTGCCAACCAGAGAAACACCCATTTATCCCAACTCTTTGCTTTCTATTAATTAACCAATCCTCTATCCATGCTACTACTTTACCCTTAATGCCATGCATCTTTATCTTATGCAGCAACCTTTTGTGTGGCACCTTGTCAAATGCTTTCTGGAAATCCAGATATACCACATCCATCGGCTCCCCGTTATCTACTGCACTGGTAATATCCTCAAAAAATTCCACTAAATTAGTTAGGCATGACCTGCCTTTTACGAACCCATGCTGCGTCTGCCCAATGGGACAATTTCTATCCAGATGCCTCGCAATTTCTTCCTTGATGATAGATTCCAGCATCTTCCCTATTACCGAAGTTAAACTCACTGGCCTATAATTTCCTGCTTTCTGCCTACCTCCTTTTTTAAACAGTGGCGTCACGTTTGCTAATTTCCAATCCACCGGGACCACCCCAGAGTCTAGTGAATTTAGGTAAACTATCACTAGTGCATCTGCAATTTCCCTAGCCATCTCTTTTAGTACTCTGGGATGCATTCCATCAGGGCCAGGAGACTTGTCTACCTTTAGCCCCATTAGCTTGCCCATCACTCCCTCCTTAGTGATAACAATCCTCTCAAGGTCCTCACCTGTCATAGCCTCATTTCTATCAGTCGCTGGCATGTTATTTGTGTCTTCCACTGTGAAGACCGACCCAAAAAACCTCTTCAGTTCCTCAGCCATTTCCTCATTTCCCATTATTAAAACTCCCTTCTCATCCTCTAAAGGACCAATATTTACCTTAGCCACTCTTTTTTGTCTTATATATTTGTAAAAACTTTTACTGTCTGTTTTTATATTCTGAGCAAGTTTACTCTCATACTCTATCTTACTCTTCTTTATAGATTTTTTAGTAGCTTTCTGTTGCCCCCTAAAGATTTCCCAGTCCTCTAATCTCCCAGCAATCTTTGCCGCTTTATATGCTTTTTCCTTCAATTTGATACTCTCCCTTATTTCCTTAGATATCCACGGTCGATTTTCCCTCTTTCTTCCGAACTTCCTTTTTGTTGGTATAATCCTTTGCTGAGCACTGTGAAAAATCGCTTGGAAGGTTCTCCACTGTTCCTCAACTGTTCCACCATAAAGTCTTAGCTCCCAGTCTACCTTATCTAGTTCTTCTCTCATCCCCTTGTAATCTCCTTTGTTTAAACACAAAACACTAGTATTTGATTTTACTTTCTCACCCTCCATCTGTATTTTAAATTCCACCATATTGTGATCGCTCCTTCCGAGAGGATCCCTAACTATGAGATCATGAATCAATCCTGTCTCATTACACAGGACAAGATCTAAGA
Source organism: Scyliorhinus canicula (assembly GCF_902713615.1). Taxonomy (NCBI): domain Eukaryota; kingdom Metazoa; phylum Chordata; class Chondrichthyes; order Carcharhiniformes; family Scyliorhinidae; genus Scyliorhinus; species Scyliorhinus canicula. The sequence goes on along the minus strand of NC_052175.1, from coordinate 7,587,511 downwards.
CCGCTTGTTCCCTCGTAGGTTCCATTACATACTGTTCTAGGAAACTATCGCGGATACATTCTATAAACTCCTCCTCACGGTTGCCTTGACCGACCTGGTTGAACCAATCGACATGTAGATTAAAATCCCCCATGATAACTGCTGTACCATTTCTACATGCATCAGTTATTTCTTTGTTTATTGCCTGCCCCACCATATCGTTACTATTTGGTGGCCGATAGACTACTCCTATCAGTGACTTTTTCGCCTTACTATTCCTGATTTCCACCCAAATGGATTCAACCTTATCCTCCATAGCACCGATGTCATCCCTTACTATTGCCCGGATGTCATCCTTAAATAACAGAGCAACACCACCTCCCTTACCATCCACTCTGTCCTTCCGAATAGTTTGATACCCTCGGATATTTAACTCCCAGTCGTGACCATCCTTTAACCATGTTTCAGTAATGGCCACTAAATCATAGTCATTTACGATGATTTGTGCCACCAACTCATTTACTTTATTCCGAATACTACGAGCATTCAGGTAAAGTACACTTATGTTGGTTTTTTTACCTCTGTTTTGAATCTTAACATCTCCAGTTTTATTCCTTTTGTTATTACTGGGCCTATTCATTGTGCTCCCCTCAGTCACTGTACCTTGTACTGTCGCCCTTATGGATTTCTGACTATGTATTCTCTGCCTTGCACTTTTCCCCTTACTTCCTTTTGTTTCTGTCCCTGTTTTACTACCTTCCAACTTCCAGCATTGGTTCCCATCCCCCTGCCACCTTAGTTTAAACCCTCCCCAACAGCTCTAGAATACACCCCCCCTAGGACATCGGTTCCAGTCCTGCCCAAGTGCAGACCGTCCGGTTTGTACTGGTCCCACCTCCCCCAGAACCGGTCCCAATGCCCCAGGAATTTGAATCCCTCCCTCTTGCACCATCTCTCAAGCCACGCATTCATCCTATCTATCCTGACATTCCTACTCTGACTAGCTCGTGGCACTGGTAGCAATCCCGAGATTACTACCTTTGAGGTCCTACTTTTTAGTTTAACTCCTAACTCCCTGAATTCCGCTTGTAGGACCTCATCCCGTTTTTTTACCTATATCGTAAAAACGATGAACCCTGTTACTTTTTGCACCGATGCAAAATGTCTCCACCTATCTGCGCATCTGTCTCTCGCTGACAGTTTGGGGCCTGTAATAAACGCCGAACATTATGATTATCCCCTTCCTGTTCCTGAGCTCTACCCAGATTGGTTCTTTGTTTCAAACCTACAAGGTGTCTGCCCAGAGTATGGCAATAATATTCTCCTTAACCAGTAATGCTACTCCCCTAGCCCTTTAGCATAGAACATAGAACATAGAACAGTACAGCACAGAACAGGCCCTTCGGCCCTCAATGTTGTGCCGAGCAATGATCACCCTACTTAAACCCACGTAACCCGTATACCCGTAACCCAACAATCCCCCCATTAACCTTACACTACGGGCAATTTAGCATGGGCAATCCACCTAACCAGCACATCTTTGGACTGTGGGAGGAAACCGGAGCACCCGGAGGAAACCCACGCACACACGGGGAGGACGTGCAGACTCCACACAGACAGTGAACCAGCCGGGAATCGAACCTGGGACCCTGGAGCTGTGAAGCATTGATGCTAACCACCATGCTACCGTGAGGCCCTCCTCTATATATTCTGAATCATCTAAATCCTCCAACATTCAGCTGCCAATCATCCCCTTCCTCTAACCATGTTTCTCTGAATCTCACAGCGTCATAACTCCAAGCTATAATCAGTGTTCTGTGTTCAACTGCCTTACCCGCTATATACTTCTTACATTGAAACAAATACACTTCAAGCTACTAAGTTTGAGCAGGCATGGTGATGTTCTGGAAGTGGACATAGCGGTAAAGATGTATCTATGTGCCTGGCTAAATTAACTGAAGATGCATGGTAACACGAGCGTTGGAACTTGCATCTCCAGGTCAGATTCCATTTTGGCTGGAACTCTATCGCCTTCCATATACTGCCGCGGGGTCAATATTATAGGGCACCCTCCATAATTTTACAGTGGGGTTTGCCCAAACCACATGGAGTGCAGCATTCAAGAAAACAACTCTGCACCAACTTCTGAATCAAGCCGTTAGGGATGAGACAGAAATGCTGGTCGCCCCAACGACACATATATTGGAGCACAAAAGACAATAAAATATCTTCGAACTGACAACTCTGAGTAAAATATGCACAGAGCATGTGAGCATTCGAGCTCAGTCTCCTCGCTCAGAGATGGCTGGTGAACCTCTGGATTATCTACCACCGAAGGCGATGGAGGCTATGCCATCGTATTTATTTAAGAAGGAAATTTATAGACTTCTAGGCAGTAAAGTCGTGATCGGTATTGCTGGTATTGCTGGTATGGAGGAACAGCCCTGATCGCATTGAATGATGATTTTGGATAGAGGGTCTTAAGATTTCTGTATATTATGTTTTCCTGTGAAAACCGACATTGTGTTTTCAGATCATTCCCCAGATCATTATTGCAAGTCACTCACCTGCCACAGTCACCTCCACTGCGATGCTGCGTGGTGCGTGATAAGCTATCTGCTGTACAATTCTCGCATAGCCACAGGTGTAGTTCCATTTCCCAGTGTTAACCATGTCATTGACGATGAAGGAGGCCGCGTGAAAATTGCCGGATACATCCAATGTTCCCTTCTTGTCATCATCACGGTAGAAGTAAAATCGCCCACCAGAGGGCAGAATTGCGCCTATGCAAGTCAATCGAATGGGCTTTCCTCTGCTCACCACACCAGAGGCTGGGTCGACAGAAATCGTGGCTCTGGGGAGCTTCTCTGGAATTAAACAAATACAGGCATCAACATTGGAAGAGCCATCGAATCATATAATGATGGGCACGAAGAAATATTGAGACGATGGCACAGGTGGTATATTTTGTTTTCAGTTACTTATGATAGTTCGATATCGTCTGCCCTTTTTGCTCCTCCAGTCTAGCTATTCAAAGTATTCAAGTCCGCCATTCCCAAAAACTCAAGCATAATACCATTACGAAAAACACCATCTCCTCACAAACAATGCCATCGACGACTGTGTCCTTGATGCCCTGGGCCATTCCTCCATCATCGCCACTGTCATCCACTTCCCAGTACATTCCCATGTCATCGCAGGAGGTGCTATGTTTTCCTAATCCTCCCCACATCTTTTCCTTCTCCTCTCTCTCGCCGTTGAAAGTCCCAAAGATGTTTTCCAGTTGATACAACATTTCACTTACCTCTCCTGTGCTACAATTATACAGGGCCTTGGCGAGGCAACACCTGGAATCTTTATGCAGTTTTCGTCACCTTAACTGAGGAACGACGTTCGTGATCGAGAGGGAGTGCAGGGAAGGTTATCCAGACTGATTCGTGGGGTGGTTATCATAGATAGAATTTACAGTGCAGAAGGAGGCCATTCGGCCTATCGAGTCTGCACCCGCTCTTGGAAAGAGCACCCTACCGAAGGCCAACACCTCCACCCTATCCCCATCACCTAGTAACCCCACCCAACACGAAGGGCAATTTATCATGGCCAATCCACCTAACCAGCTCATCTTTAGACTGTGGGAGGAAACCGGGACACTCGGAGGAAACCCACGCACACACATAGAACATAGAACAGTACAGCACAGAACAGGCCCTTCGGCCCACAATGTTGTGCCGAGCCATGATCACCCTACTCAAACCCACGTATGCACCCTACACCTGTAACCCAACAACCCCCCCTTAACCTTACTTTTATTAGGACACTACGAGCAATTTAGCATGGCCAATCCACCTAACCCGCCCGCACATCTTTGGACTGTGGGAGGAAACCGGAGCACCCGGAGGAAACCCACGCACACAGGGGGAGGACGTGCAGACTCCACACAGACAGTGACGCAGCCGGGAATCGAACCTGGGACCCTGGAGCTGTGAAGCATTTATGCTAACCACCATGCTACCCTCTGCCCCTGTTTTTTTTTTTCATGGTGACGTCTCCAGACACCCAGATGATTTGACAGTAACTCAGCTTGACTCGGCCTCCTCTTTTTAAATGCGTGGGTTGAAGGGATCAGCCGAGAGGGTGGGGTGCGGTGGGGGAAAGAGGTGCGGTCGGTCGACGGCAACCTGGCGCCGAATCGGTGTAGTGTCGTCGGATCGATTCAGATGGCAGAGAGTCGGCCGGTACCTGCAGCGAGCATAATCTTCCCCCACCCTACCCCTCTCCCGCCCGCCCAGTGCTCAGTACAGCCGCCCTGCGGAAGGACGGCGCTCAGCCAGCGGCACGGTCCGCCTCCCCTTGGCCTGAGAGCACAGCGGGGGGAAAAAAGGGGCCCAAAACTCCTCCAGCTGATTGCGATGCTAGCTCACCTGGGCGCGGCTCGAGCTGTATCAATCACTCGTCCGGCTCCAGGTCACATTCCATTGGAACGCTGCTACATTCTAACCCGCGTCACCGCCTCCTCGCGACACGGGGAGGATGTGCAGAGTCCGTCCAGACAGTGCCCCAAGCCAGAATCGAACCTGGGACCCTGGAGCTGTGAAGCGATTGTGCTATCCACAATGCTACTGTGCTGCCCCTCAGTGGTGGAACTGACGTATGAGGAACGATTGAATCAGCTAGGATTGTGTTCCCTGGAGTTCAGATGAATGGGGGTAATCACATATAAACCTATAAAAATCGAACAGGATTAGCCAGGGTAGATGCGGAATGTCCCCGATGGTTGATGTGTCCATAACCAGGGGTCACAGTCTGAGGATGCGGGATACGGGGTAGGCCATTTACGACAGAGATTAAGGGAAATGTCTTCACTCAGAGGTTGGTGAGCCTGTGGAATTCTTTACCACAGGATGTAGTTGATGCCAAAACTCTGTATGTTTTCAAAAAGCAGTTAGATATAACACCTGGGGCAATGGGGATGAACGGATCTGGGTGGTAAACGGGTTTAAGTATTGATTTGAATGGTATCCATGATCATAATGAACGACGGAGCAAACTCGAACGCCCGAATTACCTCCTCATGCACCTATTTTCTATGCTTCTACGTTAATACTAGAAGCTATAACTAATATGTGCGTCGCCTGTGCCTATGTTTGTCAGGTCATCCTCATCCCCACCTATTCGCTAAATTCTAAATTGCCCCATCTGCTCCAAGTCATTTTCTACAATATAACATCCGTAATATTTCTCCCTCTCTCAGACCTGAAGAAGGTTCATACTTGCGTTAAACATTGAAGCTGCGTGGTTCTGTGCAGACGCTGCCAGACCCGTTGCGTTTTACCGCCATTTTCAGCTGTAAATATAAAGTTTCAGCATCTGCAGTCGTTTACTTTTGCGTCAGCCTGGACCAAAACCCTATAATTCAGGTCGATACTCCCATGTGCCAGTCTTGTGGAATGGCCGAATAATCCAGTCCCCCTGGTGCCAGCACTGACGTACTGCTGTACTGTGGGACACATATGCATGTACTCTACGAATTAATACTTCACAGCGAAAACTGACAATGCCCCGGGTGACACCACCGGAGAACCCTAAAGTTTCTGGGCGACAGACATTCACTCTATAATGTGAGACCTGTAATCCAGGCCGACACTCCCACGAGTGGGATTATTCAGTTGGGACTTCACATGCGGCGGAAGACTATAAACTCCGTCTCATGAGCCCCATAATCGATGGGGACGGCAACATCCATCCTACCCGCCCCACAGTGGGTAGCACTTTGTGTTGGGATGACAATTTGAACATGACGACCTGCGTGCCCACCGAGGTCAAGATAGAATTTCATATAGCCACCATTGGAAGAAAAACACTGAGGGTTATCTACCTTAGAGGAACCGAATATTCGGTCGAGATAATGAGTACTACATTTTAACAAGCATCGGGGATACGCTGAATGGGGCAGCGGGCTTGACGGGCTGAATGGTCCACTCCGACTTTTATTTCGTCTGTTGTCGTGTCTTCTCGAGCTAGTAAGTTTATTTAAGTCACGAGGGACGTGATCTCCTGTCTTCCGATTGTGTCACCTTTCTGCGCACACATTGACCATCACGTGTGCTGCTCTGACTGATCACAGTTTTTTTTAGTTGGCATCCCGTTGTGAAACGCGCTATAGATATTGTAATTGATAATATGGAAAGATGTGTCATTTGAAACATGGAAGTCTGACAATACCTGATCTAAGAGAAACATGAGAGGATACAGGGAAAGGTCCCACGAAGGGTCAACAGCAGCTCCAAAGAGTAGGATTACAAAATGCAGAATCCTTCTTCCAAACAGGCTTAGCAAACACACAGGGTTTTTGTATGAAGCAAAAAACAATGGTTCACACCTTCATTGCAAGCAACTATCTTAGTAAGCATCTGGAAAAACATGAGTGAGGGTTTCAGTTGAGCTAATAAATGAGTGATAAATATAAACCTTTCAAGTTATAACCAAGTGGATTTTTAGCATTACGGTAAAAACAATGATTCACATCTTCATTGAAGTAAAATCAGCAGACAGACAAAAATGACTAGGGAGACAAATATATAGGTGAGAGGTTCTGCCGATATCAGGTACATTAAAGAAAACGGGAGACTATCAGCCTCCGAAAAACATAATTTAAAGCTAAAATCAAAGTCAAAATCATGAGCTGGGGACACGTTTGGAAAAGAAAACTATAGAAATGGCAGGAACAAAACCAAAATTCACAGCCCTATTGACACCAAAGCATTTTTGAATATCACAAAGGAACTTTGAACATCACAAAGGTAACAATGTAACCAGATACCTGAGGGCTGAGGCCATTCTCAAAATGAATACTTAGTCATGTGAGAAACATTCAGATTAAAGGTACCTTTTTCAATCCAAGTGAAATAAAAGTTACTTTACAATAAAATCATAAAAACTTAATAACCGTTAGAAAGAGAATATAAACCAGAGACAAGAGCAGGAACTACCGGAACTAGAGGGAGAGAGAGTGAGAGAGAGGGAGAGGCAGAGAAGGAAGACGAGAAGCAAGCAGAGTCAGCTCACAGTCAGCTTGGTCATGCGAAAGGGACAGAGCCAAGTAGCCGAGCTAAAACAGCTAATAGATCGAAGGAAGACAATAATTTAAAGAGGAGTCAGAGTCAGCTGATAGTCAGCTCAGAGACAGCCAGCGGAGCCAGCTCTCAAAGCTCGGTACATGGGAAAGATAGGACACAGCAACCGAGCTCACCAGCGAATACTACGAAAGACCAGATTTTAAAAAGAAGATTGCTTGTCAAGTTGGGCCTGAAGATCCCTTCAACCAAGCAGATGTTTTACCTTTCTGTAAAGACAGTGATTGCATCTTTTAAAAGAAAAAAATATTAAAATATCTTAAACATTTTAATCTGAAACATTGGTTATTCCAAAGTCTACTTTACTTACTCAGCAATGTAGGACCCAGTATCGATGCTACTAAGTGGTAAGTAGATGAAAACCTCCCTGAAGGTGTGCGTTAGACCGGGGGATAACTTGAAAATATAGTTTGACCTGAATAGCACCCAGCGAAGGAGTTGGGGAGTGAGAATCCCTGTTTACCATTTAGAATGTCGGCCCTTTTTTGTATTGGGGGAATTCTAGGAATAGTGGTGAGTTTTCAACAAAAATATGCAAATATCCGTGAATTTAAATGAGGTGAATAGCACAGCACTCATTAAGGCAAACATGTCCCTGTTTTACTCCGGCAGAGAAGCAATACATTTGATATCAGAAATTATGAGAACACGATGGTGATAAAATAACAGTTGAACCGGGAGGACCTGGCCTCTGTTTTACATCCCAATTGATTCTCATCTCCAATGTCCTTTCTTCATTCTTTGTTATGCAGATTAACATCAGGAGTTGAAAATACTTACAGACTTTAGGCTATCCCATTGGATTAAGCGTGCTATAATGATGTTAAACTGCATCAGGTGAAATGTTGGAACAGAAGGAGTCCGTTCTAATCTAAACGTTCCATCATTCAAGAATATCATGGTGAATTGTCCAATTGGTCTAAGCTTCCACGCTATCTCCAACCTCCCGTGTATACTTCAGAACTCAATAATCGATGGACCTTTGAATCTCTGACCGACTGAATGAATCAACATCGACAACTCTCTGTGATAGAGAATAGTCACAACCCTTAAAGTGCAAAGCTTCATCCTAGCCTCAGTACAAAATCGCATAACACTTAGACTGTGTGAATATAGGACCAGGAATAGACCATTCAACCCTTCGAGACTGTCGCGCAATTCAATGACATCTTGGCTGACCTATTATCTAACGCCACATACTTGCTTTTGACCATATCCTTCGATATGTTTCCTGAACACAAAATATATCTGTCTCAGATTTAAAGTGAACGGCAGATCTAACTTCAACAACTGATTGTGAGAGAGAATTCGAAACCTCGATCAAACGTTGAGTGCAGAGTTTCTTCCGAACATCTCTGCTAGATGGCCAAGCCTTATTTCTCGACTATCCCCTAGTATTAGAATCACCAACCAGTGGAGATAATTTGTATTTCTCTACCCTGACTTTCCCCGTTGATATATTGAGTACATCGATCAGATGATCCCTTAAACTCATACGTTCTCGCAGAATCAGGTCTATTTTGAGTAATCGCTTGTCTTAAACCCTGTATTCCAGGTATAATTTTTTAGAAACACTACGTTGCGCTCCCTCCAAGGCCAAACTATCCATCCTAAAACGTGGTGCCAAGAGCTGCTCACAGTACTCCAAGTGGATATAACTGGCTTTTTGTTACATCATCATCACTCCCCCCCGCGTCTCCCCATCTAGTGGCAGACTCTGCAGGTGGTGTGGTGAAACGGCGGGGAGTTCCGATGAGTGAGTAGAGGTCAAAGGGGTTTTGTTGCCAAACCCACTCTCATAATTTCTTCCGTTTAACTTATAACCCCTATTGAATATAACAGCGATATACACAAATCCTCGTCACTGAAGAACCCTCCCGTTGGAGGAGTCAGCCTTGTGATGTTTCTGGTTGCATTCTTTCTCAAGCAAGTATATGTTATTCTCACTAGTGTGTCTGGGATCATGAAAGAATGATCAGCCTGTGGACAGGGACAGCAAATGCGGAAGAGACCTCAAGAGAGTCAGGAAAGCATATAATTTCGAGACTACTTAACTTACAATGGAGTTTGGCAAGATTAGATGGTATTTATTTCGATTAATGGGAAACATGTGGGAATGACTGAATTGCTGTCACTTAGACATGGTTGTGAGAGGAGCAGAATTCTGAGATTAATATTTCAGGATACGGAAACTTCATGCAAGATTGGGTAGAAGGCAAAAGAGAAGGGGGCGCTGCAATTTTGTTCAGAACAAAGAACACAGAACACCGAATTCAGAAGGAGGCTATTCGGCCCATCGAGTCTGCACCGACTCACTTATGCCATCACTTCCACCCCATCCCGTAACCGTCCTAACCTTTTTGAACACTAATGGCAATTTAACATGGCCAATCCACCTAACCTGCTCGTCTTTCGACTGTGGGAAGAAACCGGAGCACCCGGGGGAAACCCAGCAGACACGGAGAGACCGTGCAGACTCCGCAAAGACAGTGACCCAGCAGGAAATCGAACCTGGGACCCTGGAGCTGTGAAGCCAGAATGCTATACACCTGTGCTACCGTGCAGCCCTTTGTGCTACCGTGCTGCCCTTAAGATTATGAAAAAAAACCTGAAGTAAAATCCTAAAAATAATTTACAAGCACACTAAGGCTAATAGAATAACCAAGTAAATAATAGGGCCCATTAATGGAAATGTGTGTGTAAGACCAGAGGATGTAGATAGGGTGCTAAATGAATAGGTTGTGTTGATGTTTTATGAAAGCGTTGATGTGGGTCTACAAAAAAGAGAGACGGATTGTGATAAATGTAATGAAGTGACATAGACAAAGATGAGGTTGTGTGTGTTCTGTCATGTTTCAAAGAAGACAATTAACCAGGGCAAACTGAACTGTATAGCTGGCTGTTGAGTGCGGCAAGGATGAAATATCAGGGGCACTGGCAAGAACCATCAATTCGTCTCTGGCAAGAGGAGAGGTGCTGGAGGATTGGAGGAAGCTATGTTGTCTCATTATTCAAGAAGATAGAACATCGAACATAGAACAGTACAGCACAGAACAGGCCCTTCGGCCCTCGATGTTGTGCCGAGCAATGATCACCCTACTTAAACCCACGTAACCCGTATACCCGTAACCCAACAATCCCCCCATTAACCTTACACTACGGGCAATTTAGCATGGCCAATCCACCTAACCCGCACATCTTTGGACTGTGGGAGGAAACCGGAGCACCCGGAGGAAACCCACGCACACACAGGGAGGACGTGCAGACTCCATACAGACAGTGACCCAGCCGGGAATCGAACCTGGGACCCTGGTGCTGTGAAGCATTGATGCTAACCACCATGCTACCGTGAGGCCCGTTTATCCATAGGAATGGATAAACCAGGCAACGACCGATTCGTTAATCTAACCTCAGTGGTGGGGAACTATTTGAAGAAATTCTGAGAGCATAATTAATATGCGTTTGGTGAAGCAGGGATTAATCAAGAACAGTCAGCATAGTTTCGTTGAAGAGCGGTCATGTCGCACCAACGTGATTGCGTTTTTCGAAGAGGTGAAAAGGTGTGTAGATCATCATTTGGCGCAGTCTACCTCCACTTCTGCAAGCCTTTTGATAAGATCCCACTTGGGAATTTGATAGCGAAGGAAAGAGCCAATGAGATCTAAGGAAATTTGGCGAATTGGATTTGGTTGAGTGGCAAGAAGCAGAATGTGATGTTTGAGGGGAGATTTTCTGACTGGAAGCCTGTGTGCAGTGGGGTCCCACAGGATCAGTATTGGGACTTTGCTGTTTATGATTTATATTAATGATTTCGACATTAATGTTGGAGGGTTATCAGTAGGTTCGGGAATTACACGAAAATCGTTGGTGTGATAAATAGTGAGCAGCACAACCTTAGATTATAGGATCATATAGACGGACGGGTCAGATGGGTTGATCAGGTGCAAATCGAATTCAGTCTGGAGAAGCGTAAGTAGATGCACTTGGACAGGGCAGACAAGGCAAGGAATACATAATGAAATGAGGAATCTAGGAAGCAGCGAGTATCAGAAGGACCTCAGTGTGCTTATGCACTGGTACCTTCAAGTAGTATGGAAGGTAGATGCAGCGGTTAAGAAGGCGTACAGTATACTTGCCGAGGCATATGACTTAAAAGTAGTGAGGTTATGCTGCAATTGTCTCGAACGTTTTTTTTAGGTTCCAGCTAGAGTACGGTGTGCAATTCTGGAATTTACATTATAAAAGGCACTGAAGAGGATGCAAAGTAAAATTACCAGGGTATCCCCTGGACCGGAGAATTGTAAGTATGCAGAGAGATTGGCAAGATTGCGGTCGTTTTCCGTGGAGCAGAGGGGGCTGAGCAGCATGGTTGAGATGTATAAAATTGTGAGGGTCATGGACAGAATAGACAGGTAGAAACATTTCCCCTTCGTCGCAGGATCAATCATCAGGAGCCATCGATATGAGGTAAGCAGGAACTTTAGAGGGGCTGTGAAAAATAATTTTTCAGCAATCGCTGTGGGAGTATGAACCTCACAGCGTACAAGTGTGGTCGATACAGGGACCTTCATAACGTTTAAGAAGTATGTACATGTACACTTACGTTGCCAGGGCGACATATCTAAGGGCCAAGTGCTGGGAAATGTTATTCGAATCGTTAGCTGGTGGTTTTGACTGCCACAGACAGCCTTTTCGGTGCTGTGGAACGCGATGTATCTATGACTCTATAATATTTTATACATATTACAGATGATGGGAGGGGTGGACTGAGGCAGTGACAGAGAGAGGGAGCTTTATTGTTTAAAAATAAGATAATACGAATGGGACTAAATTGGAATTAATCCAACTTGCAATAGGCTGATCGCCTTGCACCAGGGTCTGTTAGATTGTGACTGACGGGAGGGCTCTTGTTCCTGTGTCAGCGAACTGAGATGGTTTGAAACATTAGAACATAGAGTGCAGAAGGAGGCCATTCGGCCCATCGAGTCCGAACCGACCCACTTAAGCCCTCATTTCCACCCTCGGCCCGTAACCAATAACCCCTCCCAAACGTTTTTGGTCACAAAGGGAAATTTATAATGACCAATCCGCCTAAACCACACGTCTTTGGACTGTGGAAGGAAACCGGAGCACCCGTAGGAAACCCACGCAGACACGGGCAGAACGTGCAGACTCCGCACAGGCAGTTACCTAGCGCGGAATTGAACCTTGGACCCTAGCGCTGTAAAGCCACAGTGCTAATGACTTGTGCTACCGTGCTGCTCTAAAAATACTGTAAATGGTGAGGTAACACTGCACTAAAGGAGTTGACTCAAGGTGTGGAAACTGAGGCGATTATGCCAGATTCCACCCTTCGTTTAATCCGCTTACGTTCTGAAGAGAAGTAATGCAGAGGTTGTAGAATAAAAACAGAACATGATGGAAACACTCAGTGAGCCTAACATCACAGAGAAGATAGTCAGCAAACTCTTGTGCGAGACAGATATTAAAGTGCAGTGAACAGTTGTTAAATATTATTAAAATGCAGCGTGCACTCGCTAAATGTTCGATTTCTCCGAATTCTGGGTGAGGGTTTTATTCAACAATGAAGCACTTACCGGTCACATTGAAAGTCACGATGTCACTACGGGGCGACTCATATTCTGCTCCTTTTACCGCTTTCACAAAACTGCAACTGTAGGCCCCGGCATCCTGTGGGGTGAGCTCCTTGATCGTGAAGATAATACTCCGTTCGAATTCTGACATATTATAGCTGTAGGTAGGCTGTCCCTGTTCCCGATACAAGTTTGAGATGTGGCTTCTGTGGCTGCTGGTGCAGTTAATGTTAACTCGCTCCCCTACCGTTAACACACGAGTGGCCGGCTCTACAGAAATCGTGGGTTTTGGTAGTTCATCTATATCAAATACAACAGAAGAAGATGATGAGAACTATTGTTAAAATATGGAAATACATACAGGAAGCAAAGGACAATGTCTCTGGAGTGATTACAGAGAAGATTGCCAAAACTACGTCCAAGAGTGTGCATGTCAACGTCACTTGCCTCAGTCCTAAGTGATCGGTTCGCCTGTTACCCGACGCGCACCCACGCAATGCATCGCCCTTGATCTGTGCTCTTCGGCCAGATAAAGGGAGGGTGGAGGCAGGGCTCATTTTATAATCGACCCCCATAAACATACCACGTAATATTATCTGTGTTCAATCATCAATTCACTCTTTGTTATTGAACTCCAAAGAATAGAGGCCCTTTCTACCAAGTCTATATTCACTGGACAGCCATCGAATCCCTGGAATAAGGTTTGCATTGTTTATTTGCTCCAGTTCTCAAGCTTGTCAATCTATCTTTACACAAATTGGTCAAAAGTGTGCAGCAGCACTCTGGGCGTTTGGTGTGTTAGTCGGGTTCGTGTACATGAAAACGTTGTTAAATAAATGTTTAAATATGATACGAATATGACGTATATCTAATTGGAGTAATAAAGCACCGCAGCTCATGTTGCCCCAGGAGTCCATTAGGTGGAGGAGAAGGCGGCTTGTCCCTACGTTGATGAATCCAGAAATCTTGGACGTTAAAAGGCTGACGATAGTGATGCTTAAGAATGAAAAAAAAAGCCTTGATTTGGCAGTACGAGAATTTTGATTGAGTGTAAGACAGATTTTTTTTCACATTCAAAACATTGACAGCTCAATACGTACTACATTGCTAGGGCAATTCAAGGCCTTAAGCAAACTGACGCTCAGATAACGTGCATTGAAGCAGTCTACAAAGGCATCTAAACAGTTAGTGTGACCGAGATAAGCTATAGAACGATAACGTTCTATAACGTTATAGTTTCATAAACGTAACGTTTCATGTTTCGTGTCAACACACTGCCTATATACGCAAAATCATCAGACCATCTTGTGTCATGAAATTACGGATGTGCAAACAATACTTCCACTTGTGGGGAGATTCAAGAGTATGGGGAATTATTTACAAATAAGGTGTCGAGCGCTTAAGAAGTTATTTTTCCCCATTCAACGGTTAATGCATCTTTGGAGTCCTCCTCCTCCTCAATAGGCGGTGGAAAGAATGTCTTTGAATATTTTTAAGGCGATACACATATTTCTGAAAGACAAGGGGCTAAAGGGTAACGGGGCAGGCTGGATATGGATCTGTGGTTAAAATCCCATCAGCCTTTACCTAATTAAGTGGCAGAGCAGGTTTGAGGGGCCGAGAGGCTTATTCCTGCACCTAATTCGCATTTTCATATGTTGATTTGTCCGCATAATGGTTAATAACACCAGAGATGTTAACGTGACGTCCAAAGTAGTCGAATAGTATAAAGATGAATCATGCTCTCTCCAAATTTGGACATGGTCGAGGATTATGGGACAGAGATTCATGAAATGAAATATTATTCACCAGTCACATTGAACTCCACGAAATTACTACGGGGCGATTCATACGTTTTCCCTAACACGGCTTTTGAAACACTGCAGCTGTACGCTCCGCCATCCATTGGGTCGACCTCTTTGATCGTGAAGATTATGGTCCTCATTGAGTCTGAGACATTGTGCGTATCGATAGAACGTCCGCCATGCTCTCTGTACAAGTGGGAGATTTGGCTTGGGTAGCTTGTGGTGCAGTTAATGTGAACTCGGTCCCCCACTGTTACCAAACCAGTGGCCGGCTCTATTGAGACTGAGGGCTTTGGAAGCTCATCTGTAACAAATAGAACACAAGGAGCAGATGAGAACTTCTGTGAATATTAGGGGGGGGGGAGCACTGTAAAGAAGCACAAGCAGGCCATCGGACGTCATGATTGGACTCAGATTGACCTGTCCTGACCTCAGCTCAATGTCCAGCTGACTGTGCAATGCCAAGTCATCTGGGAATTCCAACTTTTCATCTTTGTACCATTCGGCTACCATGTTTTAACATCTCGGCTATTGCTTTCCAATCGCTGGTTATTCCATCTTAAGTTGACAGTGTGTTCACAGTACAGAAAATGTTACACCTGTAGTGACACATATAAACCTCTTTCATAAATAGGTTTCCCCATTCTCTCCCTTCCTCGGCAGAATGTGATGACGAGTTTCGAGGGACTATGGTTTTCCCTGTCTAGAACGGTTTTAATGAGAAATGGTGTGTGTGTGTGTTTGCTAGTGGGATGTGTTGACTCCAGCCATGCAAAATGTAGTCAATAACGTGAAACATTTCCCAGCGACAGGATAGTCAAGAAGCAGAGGACACATAGATTGAAAGCAATTGGCAAAATAATAAGATGGGGATTTGTTCAGGAGACACCTTCCTATTTTCCAATGCAGCGAGTGATCTGCAGAACATTGTCTGACATTATACACCAAGCTAATCGAATGGGAACCTTCAAATAATGTATGTACATATGTGTGGAAAGTGCAGGGCAATTGAAAAAGAATAGGGGCAGAATGCCTGAGCTGCATTGGTTGGCTCTCTAAAAACGTGAGCACTGGAATAATGGGATTAATGGCATTCTTCTGCGATTTGACATCCCATAACTCTTAGTGTTTCATTGACAATCATAGAAGGTGTAACTTTGCATTACCTGTTATACTGAACTGCACAGGGTCACTGATTGGCGAATATGCCCAGGTCATGTTTGTCTCGAAGAACTTTTGATATTTGCAGTTGTAAGTGCCGGGACCTTTCGAGGTTTGGGTGGCACTGAACCTGAAGACGGCTGTGTAGTTCACATCAGTTTTCGTCATGACTCTGACTTTGAAATGCGTGTACAATTCCACACTGCAGCGCGTGAGAGGGAAATGGCAGCTGAGTGAATAGTTCTCTCCTGGTAGAATGATACTGGATTGTGGCTCCAGAGTCAGGGTAGGTTTGGGTAAGCCAACTGGGGAATAATCAATATATCAAACATGACTTGTGTGAGACAACAATTTTTATCCACGTTTTAGAATGAATTAGCACTCCTGCCTTCACACCCTCCTTGATGCCTGTCTGATAACCGCACTGTTCTCACCGAGCGGGAAACACCGCATGGAATCTGAGAGAACATAGAACAGTGCAGCACAGCACAGGCCCTTCGGCCCGTGATGTTGTGCTGATCATTTACCCTAGTCTAAGATCAATCTAACCTACACCTCTTCAATTTACTGCTATTCGCGCGTCTGTCCAAGAGGCGCTTAAATGTCGCTAATGACACTGACTCCACCACCTCCGCTGCTAGTGCATTCCACCACTCTGTCTTAAGAGCCGACTTCTGACATCTCCCCGATACCTTCCTCCAAACATATTAAAATTATGTCCCATCGTGTCAGCAATTTCCACCTCGTGGAAAATTCTCTGTTTATCCAAGGGATTCATATCTCTCATCACCTTGTTCACTTCTATCATGTCACTACTCTACCTTCTTCGCTCCAGTAAAAAAAGCTCCCTCAAGCTTTCTTCATAAGTCATGCCCTCCAGTCCAGGCAGCATCCTGGTAAATCTCCTCTGCTGGATGATTTGAAGGTAAAAACCAAGGAATAATTTTCCTACCTCTTAAAATATAATAATATAATAATCTTTATTGTCACAAGTAGGCTTAAATTAACACTGCAATGAAGTTACTGTGAAAAGCCACATTCCGGCGCCTGTTCGGGAACACAAAGAGAGAGAGTTCAGAATGTCCAATTCACATAACAGGACATCTTTCGGGACTTGTGGGAGGAAACCGT
The DNA here is from genome assembly GCF_902713615.1 of Scyliorhinus canicula. NCBI lineage: Eukaryota > Metazoa > Chordata > Chondrichthyes > Carcharhiniformes > Scyliorhinidae > Scyliorhinus > Scyliorhinus canicula. Next base: position 7,570,708 of record NC_052175.1, on the reverse strand, counting down.
AGCACCCCGAGGAAACCCACGAAGACACGGGAAGAAGGGCCTCACGGTAGCATGGTGGTTAGCATCAATGCTTCACAGCTCCAATGGTCCCAGGTTCGATTCCCGGCTGGGTCACTGTCTGTGTGGAGTCTGCACGTCCTCCCCGTGTGTGCGTGGGTTTCCTCCGGGTGCTCCGGTTTCCTCCCACAGTCCAAAGATGTGCGGGTTAGGTGGATTGGCCATGCTAAATTGCCCGTTGTGTAAGGTTAATGGGGGGATTGTTGGGATACGGGTTCCGTGGGTTTAAGTAGGGTGATCATTGCTCGGCACAACATCGAGGGCCGAAGGGCCTGTTCTGTGCTGTACTGTTCTATGTTCTATGTAACGTGCAGACTCCAGACAGACAGTAACCCAGACGGGAGTCGAATCTGGGACCCTGGAGCTGTGAAGCCACAGTGCTAACCACTGTGCTACCATGCCGGCAGTATATTATACTACATCGTATACAACGGCGTGGGCATTAGAGGCGGGTGTTAAACCAGAGTTACTGGCAATATCTAATAGGCATATGCGGTTAAAAGAAGCCAAAGAGGACACTGAGTTGCCTCGTCCTGTGGATTTCGTCGTTATGCAGACTTAACCTGGCAATTGCGTCTAGCATGTTTAGAGGGACATCGGGAATTTAGGACTGAGGACTTTAGCCTTTGAGCCCGTCTAAATTAAATTCGTTAATCTCGTCTTGGTTTCACGTTAACTTTCCTGCCGGCCGATAATACGTAAAGAGCTCACAACATAATCTTCATGGAAGAGAATTCACAACAGTCTGGTTACCTTCTTAGAGAAAAATAATATCACTCTTCCTACTCTTAAAGGATGGAACTATTATTCTTCGATAGTGTCCCCGACGACTAAAAACTCCCCTCAGCACCCTACATATTCCAATACGAACACGTCATATTATTTTTTATTGCAATGGGCATCGGCCCAAACGCTTTAATATTTTGTCATAAGATAAACCGTACAGCCCAGGAATAAGTCGAACGAACGCTCTAGGATGCTTCCAAATCAGTTATATTATTTTGTCAAATAAGGGGCTCAGAGGCGTATAACGCAACCCACCCCAAATTGTGGTCTCACCAGTGCCCTCTAGAGCTGCATAAAAACGTTTCACGTTTATTGACTGTACCTTTTGCATCCATAGCAACATTCCATTGCCTTTCCAATTACGTGTCCAATCTGCATAATATAATCACGTGAGTGATGTATCAGGACACTCAGTTCCCACTCAGTACCATTTAGTAGTATAATCTTTCACCGCTTAAATCGTATAATGTGATTCAATTCTTCCCACCAAAATACACATCGTCACTTCCTCTATCCTTTTGTATTCATTTACGTCATTGGTTCTGCCAAAAGTTATTGCCCATCTCTAGTTGTCGATCAGAAGGTGGTGATGATTTGCTTTCTTGAACCGCTGCTATCTTTCAGGTACAGGTACACCTACTGTGATGTTAGGGAGGGAGATCCTTCATGTTGCCCCAGCAACAATGAATGAGCGGCGTCATAGTTCTAAGTCAGCGTGGCGAGTGACTTGGAGGGGCACCTCCAGGAGGTGTGGTTCCCAGGCATCTGCTGCTTTTTCCTTCTAGATGGTCGTGGTGCTGTCTCAGGAACCTCGGTGACATAGACATAGAACAGTACAGCACAGAACAGGCCCTTCAGCCCTCGATGTTGTGCCGAGTAATGATTACCCTACTCAAACCCACATATCCACCCTATACCCGTAACCCAACAACCCCCCCTTAACCTTACTTTTTAGGACACGACGGGCAATTTAGCATGGCCAATCCACCTAACCCGCACATCTTTGGACTGTGGGAGGAAACCGGAGCACCCGGAGGAAACCCACGCACACATGGGGAGGACGTGCAGACTCCACACAGACAGTGACCCAGCCGGGAATCGAACCTGGGACCTTGGAGCTGTGAAGCATTTATGCTAACCACCATGCTACCGTGCTGCCTACTATGAGTTACGGCTGTGCATCTTGTAGATGATACACACGGCTGCCACTGTTCGTTGGTGTGGAGAGTTTGAATGTTTGTGGAAGGGGTAGGAAAGAATCGGGCTGCTTTATTATGGATGGTGTCGAGATTCTTGAGTGTTGTACTAGCGGCACTCATCCAGGAAAGTGGAGAACATTTCATCACACTCCTGAACTGTGCCTTTCAGATGGTCGACGCGCTTTTCTTTTGGGGGTGTGGGGATGAGGAGTTGTATTACTCGCCAAAGGATTCCTAGCCTTTGACCCGCCATGGCGGCCACAGTTAATGTGGGTAGTCCAGTTCAGTTTCTGATCAATGGTAATCCCCATGATGTTAATTTTGGGGGATTCCGCGATCGTAATGCCATTGAATGTCAAGAGGCGGTGGCTCGGTCCTCTCTTGTCAGAGATGGTCATTGCCTGGCACTTGTGTGGCGCTAATGCAACTTGCCACTTGTCAGCCCAAGCCTGGATGTTGTCGATGTATTGCTGCATTTCAAAATGGGCTATTTCATTTCCTGAGGAGTCGCGAATATGCAGTCATCCGAAAACATCCCCCATATATCTGCTATATTTTTGTGCCCGCTCACTTCGCCATTTGCCGAATCTCTAACTCCACTTAACAGCTTTCGCCTCTTCACAAAGGGAATTGATGTAGACTGAAAATAGTTCAAGACTCACCATTAATGCTTACGGAGCTCACGTGTTGCAGCATAATAATCAAAAACAAAGTGACTAACCCTTATTTCTACATTCTGTTTGCTGACCAATTGTTCACCAATGCAACGAAGTTACCCACTACGACATATGTTCTTAATGTGTGCAGTAACCTTCGACGTGGCACTTTACCAAATGTCTTTTGGAAGCCTAAGTACGTCACATCTGCCTGTTTCACTTTGTACACATTCGTACAACACTAGCCAATATCTCTTCAGGTATTAATGTGCGCTCTGCTTGATTATATTGTCATTTTGCAAATTTGTTAAACTTCCCAAAAACTTCCAGAGAGGCAGACGCATAATGAAACCTGGAGTTTGACGGCATCAGAGCAGCCTGCAAAGTTATGCCCTCAATCTACAATAGTAGATGGCGATTGATGGCATTAAACCATTTCAACCTATCCCTGAAAGGTTCGTGTACAGTCCAGTGGTCGGAACGTAAAACAGCTTGCTACCACCTCGAATATGAAATATGTTGGTCGTTAATGTAGAAACGACGTATCTATGCAAGTAGGTACAATATAAGGACAAGGGATCGTCGTTGTGAATGTTGCGACATTGACAAACATGGTACATAGGGAGTTAATCGCATAACATTGCCTCAGAACCCACATCAGTAATAAGGTGGAGGAGCAGGATCAAACGACAGGACTCATTAATCCTGCCTCGATATTTAGTAGGACCATGGCTGAGCCTGGATTGAACTCTCCTTTACATAAGAACATAAGAACTAGGAGCAGGAGGAGGCCATCTGGCCCCTCGAGCCTGCTCCGCCTTCAATGAGATGATGGCTGATCTTTTGTGGACTCAGCTCCACTTTCCGGCCTGAACACCAAAACCCTTAATCCCTTTATTCTTCAAAAAACGATCTATCTTTACATTAAAAACATTTAATGAAGGAGCCTCAACTGCTTCACTGGCAAGGAATTCCATAGATTCACAACCCTTTGGGTGATGAAATTCCTTCTAAACTCAGTCCAAAATCTACTTCCCCTTATTTTGAGGCTATGTCCCCTAGGTATGCTTTCATACACCAGTGGAAACAACCTGCCCGCATCTATCCTATCTGTTCCCTTCATGATTTTTAATGTTTCTATAAGATCCCTCCTCATACTTCTAAATTCCAACGAGTACAGTCCCATTCTACTCAACCTCTCCTCATAATCGAACACCTTCAGTTCTTGGATTAACCTAGTAAATCTCCTCTGCACACCCTCCAGTGCCGGTATGTCCTTTCTCAAGTAAGGAGACCAAAACTGAACACAATACTCCAGGTGTGGCCTCACTAACACCTTATACAATTGCAACATAGCCTCCCTAGTCTTAAACTCCATCCCTCTAGCAATGAAGGACAAAATTCAATTTGCCTTCATAATCACCTGTTGCACATGTAGACCAACTTTCTGTGACTCATGCACTAGCACATCCAGATCTCTCTGCACAGCGGCATGCTTTAATATTTTATCGTTTAAATAATAATCCCGTTTACTGTTATTCCTACCAAAATGGATAACCTCACATTTGTCAGCATTGCATTACATCTGCCAGACCCTAGCCCATTCTCTTAACCTATCCAAATCCCTCTGCAGACTTCCAGTATCCTCTGCACTTTTTGCTTTACCACTCACCTTAGTGTCATCTGCAAACTTGAACACATTGCCCTTGGTCCCCAACTCCAAATCATCTATGTAAATTGTGAACAATTGTGGGCCCAACACGGATCCCTGAAGGACACCATTAGCTACTGATTGCCAAGCAGAGAAACACCCATTAATCCCCACTCTTTGCTTTCTATTAATTAACCAATCCTCTATCCATGGTACTACTTTACCCTTAATGCCATGCATCTTTATATAATGCAGCAAACTTTAATGGGGCACCTTGTCAAAGGCTTTCTGGAAATCCAAATGTACCACATCCATTGGCTCCCTGTTACCTACTGCACTGGTAATGTCCTCAAAACATTCCACGAAATTAGTTAGTGCCCTTTGTGAACCATGCTGCGTCTGCGCAATGGGACAATTTCAATCCAGATGCCTCGCTACTTCTTCCCTGATGACAGATTCCAGATTCTTCCCTACCACCGAAGTTAAGCTCACTGGCCTATAACTTCCTGCTCTCTGCCTACCTCCTTTTTTAAACAGTGCTATTACGTTTGCTAATTTCCAATCCACCGGGAACACCCCATAGCCTAGTGAATTTTGGTAAATCATCATTAGTGTATCTGCAATTTCCCTAGCCGTCTCTTTTAGCACTCTGGGATGCATTCCATCAGCGCCAGGTGACTTGTCTATCTTTAGCCCCATTAGCTTGCCCATCACTACCTCCTTAGTGATAACAATCCTCTCAAGATCCTCACCTGCCATAGCCTCATTTCTATCAGTCACTGGCATGTTATTTGTGTCTTCCACTGTGAAGACCGTCCCAAAAAACCTGTTCAGTTCCTCAGCCATATCCTCATCTCCCATTATTAAAACTCCCTTCTCATCCGCTAGAGGACCAATATATACCTTAGCCACTCTTTTTTGTTTTACATATTTGTAAAAACTTTTACTGTCTGTTTTTATATTCTGAGCAAGTTTACTCTCATACTCTATCTTACTCTTCTTTATAACTTTTTTAGAGGCTTTCTGTTGCCCCCCTAAAGATTTCCCAGTCCTCAAGTCTCCCACCAATCTTTGCCACTGTATATGCTTTTTCCTTCAATTTGATACTCTCCCTTATTTCCTTAGATATCCACGGTAGATTTCCCCTCTTTCTACCGTCCTTGCTGAGCACTGTGTAAAATCGCTTGAAAGGTTCTCCACTGTTCCTCAACGGTTCCACCATCAAGTCTCAGCTCCCAGTCTACCTTAGCTAGTTCTTCTCTCATCCCATTGTAATCTTCTTTGTTTAAACACAAAACACTAGTATTTGATTTTACTTTCTCACCCTCCATCTGTATTTTAAATTCCACCTTATTGTGATCGCTCCTTCCGAGAGGATCCATAACTATTAGATCATGAATCAATCCTGTCTCATTACACAGGACAAGATCTAGGAATGCTTGTTCCCTCGTAGGTTCCATTACATACTGTTCCAGGAAACTATCGCGCATACATTCGATAAACCCCTCCTGAAGGTTGCCTTGACCGACCTGGTTAAACCAATCGACAGGTAGATTAAAATCCCCCATGATAACTGCTGTACCATTTCTACATGCATCAGTTATTTCATTGTTTATTGTCTGCCCCACCATAACGTTACTATTTGGTGGCCGATAGACTACTCCTATCAGTGACTTTTTCGCCTTACAATTCCATATTTCCACCAAATGGATTCAACCTTATCCTCCATAGTACCAATGTCATCCCTTACTATTGCCCGGATGTCATCCTTAAATACCAGAGCAACACCACCTCCCTTACCATACAGTCTGTCCTTCCGAATAGTTTGATACCCTCGGATAATTAACTCCGAGTCGTGACCATCCTTTAACCATGTTTCAGTAATGGCAACTAAATCATAGTCATTCACGATGATTTGTGCCATAAACGCATTTACTTTATTCCGAATACTACAAGCATTCAGGTAAAGTACACTTATGTTGTTTTTTTTACCTCTGTTTTGAATCTTAACATCTCCAGTTTTATTCCTTTTCGTATGACTGGTCCTATTCACTGAGCTCCCATCAGTCACTGTACCGTGTACTGTCGCCCTTTTCGATTTTTGACTATGTCTTCTCTGTCTTGCACTTTCCCCCTTACTTCCTTTTGCGTCTGTCCCTGTTTTACTACCTTCCAAATTCCTGCATCGGTTCCCATCCCCCTGCTACGTTAGTTTAAACCCTCCCCAACATCTCTGGTAAACTCCCCCCCTTTCTCGCCGATGTTCGGATTACTTTATTTCCCGGAAGACCAATCAACTGTCTGTTCCACGATATATAATGATCCATTGGTCTTTCAAATAACAAACAGTTCCAAACCTTTGACTGAAGCATGTTTCCTCATCAGTCCCACATGAGCAGCCGCACAATTTTAGACTGCAATTCCAGACGAGTGGAAACAACATCTCAGTTTCTATACTGTCAACGCCTTCTATATCTAACACGTATTACGTACAGGGTCCCTCGTCATTCTTCAAAACACGAGAAATATATGTTCGAACATAACCGCAATCGAGCGGCCACTACCTGATTGAGGAGCTGCTGGACGCCGACGACCTCGGAAGGGGGAACTGCGGGGACCTCCATAGTCGACTGGTGGCGGCGACAAGCTTCCCGCTGGAAAAGGCAAGGGAAAAATTAGAGCCAAATTCGGGATATAAATAGGGCGGGGACTCTGGAGCGAAGCATTCAATAGGTCAACCTCTACCTCAACATGTGCAAACCTAATGCAGGTGAAACTGCACCTAACCACAACCAGAATGGTTATGATCTTCTTCCTCGGAGATGAAGGACAAATGAGAATGGTACCAAGGAATGCCAACCAACCAGACCCACTTGTTATAGGCCTGATCCAGACTTATTTAGTTCTCGACAACCTTCTTTGAGGCACTGTCCAAGGTTGTGGGGGTGTGGGTGGAGCCAGGCCAGAAGTTGGCAATCCACGGAGTGCCATACCAGCCAGAACTTTTCCCCCTCATCGCCCGCTAACGAATCTTGTTCGGCTGGCCAGCAGCACCACCCTAAGATGCAGACTGTCTGATCAACCAGTCGGTATTTCTCCGATTGGAGAAAATCAAATTCGCCATCAGGCGGTTGGAAAATGACTTCCACAAGACGTCGACACAGGCCGTGCACGTATGGAATTTTCTGCCGCAAAAAGCTGTGGAGGCCAAATTATTGATTACAATTTACGAAGGAAATAAATGGACCTAAAAAATTAAAGCTGTAATTAAGTATGGAAACGGCGCTAGAGCATTGGTCTGAGGATAAGAATCTGCAATGGCCATGATGATTGGTGAAACAGGCTCATAAGTTCAACTGGCATACCCCTGCTCCTATGTATATGATTACATCCATCATCCTTCTTTTTTCTCGCTTCTCTGTGTTTCCAGACTCACAACATCACTCTGAAATAGCTCGACCACATTTCAGTTATCACAGCAACTTCACCGAACGAGCTTCGAGCTGTATCCGTTCAAGAAGACGGCTCAATATCAACGTCTCAAGGGGCATTTAGGAATGATCCAGACATAATATCCAGGTCAATCAAATTCAAATCTCAGCAATGAATAAAAATACATTTGAAGCCACGGGTATCATGGGACGATACAGCACTGGGAAAGCAATTTAGTCCTATTCTGGGTTCTAGAAAGTGCGAAGAATTAACCGACCACCCATTAATTACTTTATGGATTGATTTATTTAATTTGTAACTCTTGGAAAATCATAAGAAACGTTAATAAATGTATTTGTTATGAACATTTCATATATCTGCAATGCTAGCTGATAAATATGAAGTAAAAAATCTGTTGGGCGACGCCGACTGTCCAACGTTTCCCAATGCAATTCGAGGAAAAATGTATTTCCAATGTTAGCCCTTGATTATATTTAACCAATGCCAAACACTGACTTTATTTAGCTTTGAGCACAAATCTTAATTGGAAAGACTTAGAGATGTTGCGTTACTCACCACTATCAACGCCAAATGAGGCCACTGCCATGCACCACGAGGAGATGGAAAGAAATCAGTGAAGATTTCAGTTAGAACATTGCACTGACATTTTACTACACAAGCATTCAATTGAACCATAGAACACATTAGAATTAGAATTAGAACAGTACAGCACAGAACAGGCCCTTCGGCCCTCGATGTTGTGCCGAGCAATGATCACCCTACTCAAGCCCACGTATCCACCCTATACCAGTAACCCAACAACCCCCATTAACCTTAATTTTTAGGACACTAAGGGCAATTTAGCCTGGCCAATCCACCTAACCCGCATATCTTTGGACTGTGGGAGGAAACCGGAGCACCCGGAGGAAACCCACGCACACACGGGGAGGACGTGCAGACTCCGCATAGACAGTGACCCAGCCGGGAATCGAACCTGAGACCCTGGAGCTGTGAAGCTTTGATGCTAACCAAGAGAAGCAGACGGAGAGAGAGAGAGGAGACCGTGGTGAACCATGCACAAACAATTCCTGACAAGCTAAATACTGAGACGACATTATACTCGTGGTAGGATCTAGAGAGACACGATTTGAGAATAAGGGTCTTCCATTTAATACACAGAAGTGGTGAATGTTATTTTCACAGACGTAGTTTAAGTTTGGAATTATCGAACCCAGGAGTCATTGGAATTGGTCATAATGCATATTCAAGGCGTAATCAGGCATTGGTTTGATCTGTAATAGGCCATGTTTATGATGGTCAGAGAGGAAAGTGGTTCGGATGTCAGGGCCAGATGATCCATGACCTTGTTGAATGATTCTCCTATTCGTATATCTTGGTTTATTTTGCGAAGGACAGGCACCAACATTTACTAACGATAACCAACCTCAGAGTCTATTACATACGTTATCGATGATTGTTCTTTCAGAAAATACAACGTTCCAGAGACATGGCAACCCGAAGCCTCAACACAACTCTTCTTTCGCAATAACTGGCTGGTGGGTTTCATTATCTTGTTCCTGAAAGTTGTTCTGAGCCTACTGTTACCAATTACAGAGCAACTAATTCAGCAAACGACCCGACTTTAATAAACAAATCATTTAGTAACCATTACTGAAACATGGGTAAAGGATGGTCACGACTGGGAGTTAAATATCCAAGCGTATCAAACTATTCGGACAGACAGAGTGGATATAACGGAGGTGGTCTAGCTCTGTTATTTAAGGATGACATCCGGGCAGTAGTTAGGGATGACATCAGTGCTATGGAGGAGAAGGTTGAGTACATTTGGGTGGAAATCAGGACAGGAATATGAAAAAGTCACTGCTGGGAGTAGTCTATAGGCCACAAAATAGTAACATTACGGTGGGGCGGGCAATAAACGAAGAAATAGCTGAAATGAAATGAAAATGAAAATCGCTTATTGTCACAAGTAGGTTTCAAATGAACTTACTGCCCCTAGTCGCCACATTCCGGCGCCTGTTCGGGGAGGCTGATGGCCTACTTGGTCTGCTTTCAACGCCAGCTATTTAGCCCTGTGCTAAACAGCCCATATTGCGGATGAATGTCGATATGGTGCAGCAGTTATCAGGGGGAACTTTAAACTACAAGTCGATGGTTTAACCAGGTAGGTCAAGGCAGCCTGGAGGAGGAGTTTATGAAATGTGTCAGCGACAGTTTCCTCGAACAGTATGTCTTGGAACCCACGAGGGAACAATCAGAGGGCAGCACAGCAGAACTTCTGATTGGCTGTTCCGGGGCGATTTGCATACGTGCAGTGCGGTCCGCGTAAGTTGAAAGTGTTCCTGCGCAAGTGACCCGAGAAGTTCGAGTGAAGGCAAGCATCCAGCAGAGGGCAGCAGAGCAGAGCTTCTGATTGGCTGTTCCGGGGAGATTTGCAGACGTGCAGTACGGTCAGCGTAAGTTGAGGGTGTACCTGCGCAAGTTACCCGAGGAGTTCGAGTGACGGCAGTCATTCAGCAGAGGGCAGCAGGTCAGAGCTTCTGATTGGCTGTTCCGGGGAGATTTGCATACGTGCAGTGCGGTCAGCGTAAGTTGAAGGTGGTTTATGAAGGGGTTGTTCCGGAGTGACAGCTTTACCCGAAATAGTACTTACGTATTATTTCCCACCCATCCTTCTCCTCTAACCAAAAAATAAAAAAGTTCTGCACGTCGGATTGCTAAACTAACAAGTTTTTGTTATTTTTTTCGTTTTCAGTAGTTGGGAAGTTAGTTCAGTGGGAATGGAGGTTAAGGCAGTTGAATGTTCCTCCTGCCGAATGTGGAAGGAAAGGGTCATCTCGAGTGTCCCTGCTGGCAACATCTGTGGGAAGTGCACCCAACTCCAGTTCCTCGAGAACCGCGTTAGGGAGCTGGAGCTGGTTGAACTTCGGATCATTCGGGAGGCGGAGGGGTTATTGAGAGGAGTTATAGGGAGGTAGTCACACCTCAGGTAAAATAAGAAGGTAGATGGGTTACCGTCATGGGAGGGAGAGGGAACCGGCCTGACGGCAGAAGGAACCCCCTGTGGCCGTTCCGCTCAATAACAAGTATACCGTTTTGGATACTGTTGCGGGGAACGACTTACCAGGGGTAAGGAATGGGGCACAGGTCTCTGGCACACAGTCTGTCCCTGTTGCTCAGAAGGGAAGGGAGAAGAGGAACAGAGCACTTGTCGTTGGGGACTCCATAGTTAGAGGAACAGGCAGGAGATTCTGTGGGAACGAAAGAGACTCACGGTTGGTGTGTTGCCTCCCAGGTGTCAGGGTTCGTGATGTCTCTGATCATGTTTTTGGGATCCTTAAGGGGGGATCAGCCCCAAGTCGTGGTCCACATAGGTACCAACGACATAGGTAGGAAGAGAGATGGGGATTTGAGACAGAAATTCAGGGTGCTAGGGTGGAAGCAGAGTTGTTATCTCTGGGTTGTTACCCGTGCCACGTGCTAGCGAAGTGAGAAATAAGGAGAGAGAGGAGTTGAACACGTGGCTACAAGTATGGTGCAGGATGGAGGGTTTTGGTTTACTGGATAATTGGGGCTCATTCTGGGGTAGGTGGGATCACTACAAACAGGATGGTCTTCACCTGAACCAGAGTAGTACCAATATCCTGGGGGGGGGGGGGGGGGGAGTGATTTGCTAGTGCTCTTCGGAGGGGTTTAAACGAATTCAGCAGTGGAAGGGAAACTACATTGTAGTCCCAGTGCACATGATGTTGAGAGTAGTGAGGTCAGGGATAGGGTTAAAAGTTCGAAAGAGGGCAACGGCAAGCAAGACTCTGGTTTGAAGTGTGTCTGTCTACTACAACGCCAGGAGCATCCGGGAAAGGTGGGTGAGCTTGAAGCATGGGTTGGTACCTGGGATCTCGATGTTGTGGCGATTTCGGATACATAGGTAGAGCAGGGACGGGAATGGTTGTTGTAGGTCCCAGGATTTAGATATTTCTGTATGAACAGAGAAGATGGTAAAAGAGGGGTGGGGAGGGGGGGGGGGGGGGGGGGGGGGGGTTGGGGGGGTGGGGGGGGGGGGGGTGGTATTGTTAATCAAGGAAAGTATTACGGCGGTAGAAAGGACGTTTGAGGACTCGTCTACTGAGGTGGTATGGGCCGAGGTTAGGAACAGGAGAGGAGATGTCATCCTGTTAGTTTAGTACTATAGATGTGTCAGTTTTTGTGCAGTGTGTGCAGGAGGGTATTCTGACACAGTATGTAGACAGGCAAACAGATGCCACATTGGATTTGGTACTGGGTAATGAACCCGGCCAGGTGTTAGATTTAGATGGAGGTGAGCACTTTAGTGATAGTGATCACAATTCGTTTATGTTTACTTTAGCGATGGGCAGGGATAGGGATATACGGCAAGGCAAGAATTGTAGCTAGGGGAAAGGCAATTATGATGTTATTTGGCAAGATTTAGGATATTTAGGATGGAGAAGGAAACTGCAAGGGATGGGTACAATCGAAAAATGGGGCTTTTTCAACGAACAGCTACTGCGTGTCCTTGATCAGTATGCACCTGTCAGGCAGGGAGGAAGCTGTTGAGCAAGGGAACCGCGGTTTACGAACGAAGTTGAAGCCCTTGTCAAGAGGAAGAAGAAGGCTTATGTTAGGATGACACATGGAGACTCGGTTAGGGCACTTGAGAGCTACAAGTTAGCTAGGAAGTACCTAAAGGGAGAGTTAAGATGAGCGAGCAGAGGACACGAAAAGTCGTTGGCGGATAGGATTAAGGAAAACCCAAAATACTTTCTATAGGTATATCCGGAACAAAGGAATGAGTGGAGTAAGATTAGGGCCAATCAATGAGAGTAGTGGAAAGTTGTGTGTCGAATCAAAGGAGATAGGGGAAGCATTAAATGGATATTTTTCGTCACTCTTTACACTGGAGAAAGACAATGTTGTCGAGGAGAATACTCAGGTACAGTCGACCAAGCTAGATGGGATTGAGGTTCACAAGGAGGATGTATCCCTCGGCCAGATGGGATTCACCCTAGGATTCTCTGGGAAGCCAGGGGGGAGATTGCAGAGCATTTGTCCTTGATCTTTATGTCGTCTTTGTCGACAGGAATAATGCCATAAGACTGGAGGATAGCAAACGTTGTCCCCCTTGTTCAAGAAGGGAATTAGAGACAGCCCTGGTAATTATAGACCTGTGAGCCGTACTTCGGTTGTGGGTCAAATGTTGGAAAAGGTTATAAGAGATAGGGTTTATAATCATCTTGGAAATAACAAGTTGATTAGTGATAGTCAGCACGGTTTTGTGAAGTGTAGGTCATGCCTCACAAGCCTTATTGAGTTTTTTGAGATCGTGACCAAACAGATGGATGAGGGTAAAGCGGTGGATTTCTGTAAGGCGTTTGATAAGGTTCCTCACGGTAGGCAGAAAATAAGGAAGTATGGGATTGAAGGTGATTTAGCGGTTTGGATCGGTAATTGGCTAGCTGAAAGAAGACAGAGGGTGGTGGTTGATGGCAAATGTTCAACCTGGAGTTCAGTTACTAGTGGTGTTCCGCAAGGATCTGTTTTGGGGACACTGCTGTTTTTCATTTTAATAAATGACCTGGAAGAGGGTGTAGAAGGATGGGTTAGTAAATTTTCAGATGACACGAAGGTCGGTGGAGTTGTGTATAGTGCTGAAGGATGTTATTGGATACAGAGGGACATAGATAAGCTGCAGAGCTGCGCTGAGAATTGGCACATGGAGTTTAATGCGGAAAAGTGTGAGGTAGTTCACTTTGGAAGGAGCAACAGAAATGCAGAGTACTGGGCTAATGGCAGGATTCTTGGTATTGTAGATGAACAAAGCGATCTCGGCATCCAGGTACATAAATCCCTGAAAGTTGCCAGCCAGGTTAATAGGGCTGTTAAGAAGGAATATGGTGTGCTGGCCTTTATTAGTAGGGGGATTGAGTTTCGGAGCCACGAAGTCATGCTGCAGCTGTACAAAACTCGGGTGCAGCCGCACCTGGAGCACTGCGTGCAGTTCTGGTCACCACATTTTAGGAAGGATGTGGACGCTTTGGAAATGGTTCAGAGGAGGTTTACTAGGATGCTGCCTGGTATGGAGGGAAGGTCTTACGAGGAAAGGCTCAGGGACTTGAGGTTGTTTTCGTTAGACAGGAGAAGGCTGAGAGGTGACTTAATAGAGACATATAAGATAGTCAGAGTGTTAGATAGGGTGGACGGTGAGAGTCTTTTTCCTCGGATGGTGATGACCAACACGAGGGGACATAGCTTTAAGTTGAGGGGTAGTAGATATAGGACAGATGTCAGAGGCAGTTTCTTTACTCAGAGAGTAGTAGGGGTGTGGAACTCCCTGCCTGCAACAGTAGTAGACTCGCCAACTTTAAGGGCATTTAAGTGGTCACTGGAAAGACATATGGATGAAAACGGAATAGTGTAGGTCAGATGGGCTTCAGATGGTTTCACAGGTCGGCGCAACATCGAGGGCCGAAGGGCCCGTACTGCGCTGTAATGTTCTCTGTTCTAAGCGTGCCTAGATCTGGTCCTGTGTACTGAGACAGGGTTGATACATGATCTCATTGTAAATGTTGGTCCTTTAGTGGATGAGAAGCGAAATTTAATAATAGGAAAAGGTTGACGAACTGAACAGGTTGCTGGCGTCGGTCTTCACAGTGGATGACATAAATAACACGTCAGTGACGGATGGAAATTTGGCAATGACAGGTGAGCATCCTGAGACGCTTATTTTCACGAAGGAGGTAGTGATGGGCAAGCTAATAGGGCTAAAGGTAGACAGTCTCCTGGTGGAATGCATCCCAGGGTATTAGAAGTGATGTCTAGGGTAATTGCGAAAGCACTCGTGATAATTTACCAAACTTCAATAGACTCTGGGGTGGTCCCTGCGGATTAGAAATTAGCAAACGTGACACCACTGTTTAAAAAGGAGGTAGGCAGAAAGCGAGTAATTATAGGCCAGTGAGCTTAATTTCTGTGGTAGGAAAGATGCTGGAATCTATCATCAAGAAAGAAATAGCGCGACATCTGGATGGAAATTGTCCCATTGGACAGACTCAGCATGTATTCATAAAGGACGGGTCGTGACTAACTAATTCAGCGGAATATTTTGAGAACATTACTAGTTCGGTAGACAACGGGGAGCCAAGGGATGTGGTATATCTGGCTTTCCAGACAGCTTTTTACAAAGCCACACAAAAGGTTGCTGCATCAGATAAAGATGCGTGGCGTTAAGGGTAAAGTAGTAGCATGGATAGTGGATTGGTTAATTAATAGAAAGAAACGTTGGGAATAATGGCTGTTACCCTGTTTGGCAATCAGTACCCTGTGGTGTCCCAGAGGGATCAGCGTTCGGCCCACAATTGTTCACAATTTACATCGATGATTTGGAATTCGGGACCGAGAGCAATGTGTCCAAGTTTGCAGACGACATGAAGATGAGTGGTAAAGAAGAAAGTGCAGAAGATACTGGAAGTCTGCAGAGGGATTTGGATACTTTCAGTGAATGATCTCGGTTCTGGCAGATGGAATATAATAAGGGCAAACGTGAGGTTATCCATTTTGGTAGTAATAACAGCTAAAGGATTATTATTTAAATGACAAAATGTTGAAACATGCTGCTGTGCAGAGGAACCCGGGCGTCCTAGTGGGCAGCACGGTACCGTAGTGTTTCGCACAGTTGCTTCGCAGCTCCAGGGTTCCAGGTTCGATACGGGACTTGGGTCACTGTCTGTGCGGAGTCTATACGTTCTCCTCGTGTCTGAGTGGATTTTCTCTGGGTGCTTCGGTTTCCTACCACAGTCCAAAGATGTGCTGGTTAGGTGGATTGGCCATGTTAAATTGACCTTAGTGTCCAAAAAATGTTAAGTGGGAGTTACTGGGTTACGTGGATAGGGTAGAGACGTGGGCTTGAGTCGGGTGCTCTTTGTAAAGGCCGGTACAGATTCGATCGGCCGAATGACCTACTTCTGCATTGTAAGTCCCATGATTCTATGAGTCGCAAAAAGTTGGTTTCCAGGTGCAACAGGTGATTAAGAAGGCGAATGGAGTTTTGTCCTTCATTGCTAGAGGAATGGCTTTTACGACTGGGGAGGTTATGCTGCAACTGTATAAGGTCTTAGTGAGACCACATCTGGAGTATTGTGTTTAGTATCAGTCTCCTTACCTGACAAAAGGACGTATTGGCGCTGGAGGGTGTGTGCAGAGAAGATTCACTTGGCTAATCCCAGAGTTCAGCAGGTTGGATTACGAGGAGAGGTTGAGAAAACGTGGACCGTACTCGTTTAACTTAGAAGGATACGGGCGAGATTTTAAGAAACATATAATATTATGTCGGGATTAGATCGGATAGATGCGGGACGGTTGCTTCCACTGACGTGTGAAAGCAGAACTTGGGGGCAAAGCCTCAAAATAACGGGAAGTAAGGGTAGCAAGGTGGCGCAGTGATTATCACCAATGCCTCATGGCGCCGAGGCCCCAGCTTTGATCCCGGCTCTGGGTCACTGTCCCTGTGGAGTTTGTACATTCTCCCCCTATCTGCGTGGGGTTCTCTCCCACAGCCCAAAATATGTGCAGATTCTATGGATTGGCTTCGCTAAATCGCCCCTTAATTGTAAAATATGAATTGGGTGCTCTAAAATTAAAAAAGGAAAATAAGGGGATGTACACTTCGGAGTCAGCTTAGGAGGAGCTTCTTCACCCAAAAGGTTGTGAATCTAAATAATTCCCTGCCCAGTGAAGCAGTTGCGGCGGCTTCTTTATTAAATGTTTTTCAGTGCAAAGATAGATAGATTTTTGAAGAATAAATGAAAAAGGGTGATTCTGTTCGGTCCGGAACGTCGAGCTGAGTGCACAAAAGATCAGCCATTAACTTATTGAATGGCGAAGCAGACTCGAAGGGCCAAATGGCCGACTCCTGCTCCCAGTTAATATGTTCTTATGCATGTTGAATTAGAATTAGAATTAGAAGAGTACAGCACAGAATGTTCTACGAGAAAGCGTGCTGAACATTAAAAAGCACATTTTACAAACAATAACTGCATCAGTTAAACTAGATTCGGAAGAGCATTTGACAAGTCCCCTTTCAGCGAAAAAACAAAGGACAGACGGTCTGAGAAAGGAAATAAGATGGTAACGTGTTTAAAGGAAAAAAAAATTAAAGGGGCAGTCATGAAGGCCATGAAGTTATTTTATTTGTCAGTTGCGCATTGTAGCTTGTGGAGGATGTTTTGG
Organism: Scyliorhinus canicula; assembly: GCF_902713615.1. NCBI lineage: Eukaryota > Metazoa > Chordata > Chondrichthyes > Carcharhiniformes > Scyliorhinidae > Scyliorhinus > Scyliorhinus canicula. The sequence continues at coordinate 7,553,663 of NC_052175.1, read as the reverse complement.
AGATATGAAGGCAGAGGTGATGCAAAGTTTTTCGATTTAAACAGAATGATGAAAATTGCAGGAGTTAGGACTGATTCAAGAGCAAGTGAATGTTTTAACGGCCATGGAGGGCTTTGAACAGGAGTACGACAATTATTGGCGGAGTAATTAGTTACAGGGGCGGGAGGAGACTGGACAATGAAGGAGTTAAACAGACATCAAAATTGTAGCGGCTGGACGATCAGGTGCATGAAGAAGTGGTGAGGAGTCAAGGCGGCATTTCGATAAAATGATGAGAACTACGGGAGCTAGTGTAGATTCCTTACATTTGTAAGGGGTGGGGGTTTGAGAAACCATGCATAGATTTAATAACATGGGCCGAACTTCACTGCCTGCTTGGAGAGTGAGCAGATGGGTGTTTGAACAAAACAAAGTATGGAAAACGGATTCAGAGTTTGTGCGGAACTTTAAGAATTAAAGAATTAAGAATGGAAAGGATGCTCAGAAAACAAGCAACATCAGGAACATGTATCATATGGATCCTTAAATGTCAGAAAATAATGAGTTTTTTAGTTTGCAGAATTGAATAAAAATTCTTAGCTGAAACTTATTCATTTCATAGTTTCAGAGAAAGGCTAAAATGAAAATCAAAACATCTCGGTCACATCTATTGTTGTTAATCAAATGCTCTAATGAAGACTGACTTACCAATCACCAGCAAGCTGGACGTGGCTGCCATATGGATGATGAGTTTCAGGCAATAGACCAACATTGGAAAGCAATGACCCACTGGCTGATTTTCTGACTGGGAGCCGGAGCTAAATATTAATCAGCCAAGACATTGTGAAATCGGGTATTAGTATCCTGGATATGACGTTTTGGGTGGTGTCATACATTTTGTAACTTATTTTACTAAAAAAAACAAACCAAATGGCCTTGCTAGGCAACTAAATCTGCGATGTCCCTTCAGAAATAGTTTTGTGATAGTGCAAAAGTCTGGCATGGTGTTATTTGCAAACATGCCGCCACCAGCCATTCAATGAGTGCGCTATGTCCTCACAAACTACGGTCCATCTTCAACCACAACGTTCCTCTTCACATTATTTACATTTTGTGGCCTCCCAAGCTGACCCAGAAATAGCATTTTTGAACCTATCTGCCATTTTCAGCATGTGCAGAATGTCCAGAATTTCCCCCCAGTAGACAACTTGAGGTATAACAGTCCAGTTACCTTTGAATTCTGATACTCGGTAGACATTCGTCTGCCTGGAGAAGACCTTCCTCTTAGGAACCATAAGAAGTTTGGTTTCTGTGCTCTTGTTCAAATTTGACACAATGACAGGCAGAGAACTACAGAACGGTACTATCAGAGAAGCAGTCCATTCGGCTCAATGAGCCCCTTCTTGATGTCTGCAAGACGACGTTAGCTAGAAACACAGCCTTATCTTTCCATAGTAGGCCGGTAAATGCAGCTGACCCTCCCCTATGCTGTGCTCTTGCGCAATTCTCTTTTCGATGCCATAATTTAACCACCATGTACCTCAATCTCGGGCAGTGCATTCAAGGTCCTAATCAGTCTGCATTAAATAGATTGCCTGAAGTTCTCCCCCTTCCATCAGTGGTGGTAGTTTCTTTCTGTCACTCTGCCCATATCCCTCGAGATATTGCGCACCTCAATTAATTCTTGCCTTCACTTTGACTCCACCGAGAAGAACAGTCTTACATTCCCATTTCCGAAAATACTTTCACATCATCTCAGCTGCCTCCCGTTCTTTCCACCAGTGCCGTGCTCAGAACTGGGCACAATACCCCAGGTCAAGCCGAATGCAGCTCCATTATAACATCCCGGATTCCGCACCCTCGGTTTCTTTGTCAAAACCCCAAGGTCACTGGAATTGCATGAATTTAGCTGCCGCATTTCTTCTGGTGCCTGCCTTGGAACATTTGTTTTTGCCATGGATATTTTGTTTCTTCATGTCCGTACATGTTAGGTTTGCAAGCTTCAGACAACAAGGAAGCGCAACTCTGTGAAGTAAAAGTTGGTGATGGAACACTTGGTTCCCTACAATGCCAAACAACATGTTCTGTTTTATGCACCAATTTAGGAAGATACTATTTTGGTCCTTCCAGGCTTCACTCGGGAAGACGGAAAGGATTAATGACATCTCAAGATAAAACTGACTCAAATGTATAGGCTTTTGCGCAAACAAGCCTTTCCTGATATCCGCCTATGACCGGAATCGATTCAGGCCTTGAGTGTCTATCTGTGTGAATTTTCTACCTTCTCCCCGTGTCTACGTGGTTTGATCCGGCTGGTCCTGTTTGAACCACCGTCGAAATATTTTCATGTGAGGCGGATTGGCAGTGCTAAATTGCCCATTACTATCTAAAGATATGTAGGTTATTTCAACGGGTTATTGGGCTAAGGGAATGCGAGTGGGTTGGCTGGTGTGTTCTTTAAGAGGGAAGGTAAAGGCTGGATGGGTCGAATAGCCTCCATCTGCATTGTACGGATTCTATGATTTCGTGGTTCTATTAGGCACGTTGCTGATTTCCACTTTATAGAAAAAAGGAAACGAATATCAATCGCTCAATTTAAAATTAGATTTCATTGCATTCCTTTTTACTATCCAAGCATGGATTCTAGAATGTTTGACTGGTACAGATAACGCTGTTTCTGCCAGTGTCACTTTGCCCACAGTGAAAGGAGACTGTTCCAAATGATTAATCAAGTTCTGTAGCATCAGAGAATTGGAACGTGTTCAGTGGTTAGCCTACCGGAAAGTCCAAAGACTTCATAGGCAGAAGAAATAACTGTTGGCGGTTTCCAAGGGCCACTGTTTAGTGGCGTCTACTTCCAGCACAGACACACTCGGACACAGACGAAAACAAACACTTACAAAACACGCACACGCAGACCAAATCTAACATCAGGGGGGAGAGGTGAGCACAAACATATGAACACAATTCTATGCGCAGAAACACCATCACCTCTAAGCCACAAATAAGCCTGACTTGGAATTGTAGTCATCTTTAATTCATTGCAGCTGTTTTGAAACCGTATGGATATCTTGGACATGTCCACATTAACTCTTGCAAACTTTGACAGATGCATCATAGAAAACATCCTATCTGGCTGCATCACGGCCTGGCATGGCAACTGCTCGGCCCAAGACCGCAAGAAACCAGAGTCGTGAACACAGCCCAGTCCATCACACGACCCTGCCTACCATCCATTGGCTCCATCTGCACCTCTCGATGCCTGCGACAGGCGGGCAGCATCATCAAGGACCACTCCCACGCAGCTTACTCACTCTTCGAACTTATTCCATCGGGCAGCAGATGCAAAAGTCTGAGAACACGCACCAATAGACTGAAAAACAACTTATTTCCGCTGATACCACACTCTTATGGTCCGAACTCATTAATACCACACCCCCGTATGCTTCACCCGATCCGGTGTTATGTAGTTACACTGTGTATCTTGTGTTGCTCTATTACGTATTTTCTTTTATTTCCTTTTCTTTTCATGTTCTAAATGATCTGTTAAGCTGCTCTCAGAAAAACATTTTCACTGTACCTTGGTACACGTGACACAACACGAAATCCAATTCAATTCACTCCGACGGCCAGCTAACAATAATGTGGATATACCTGCACTACATTGACTGCAGTATTCCAGGAAGGAGGTTCAAAGGTACCTTGACAAGGGAAATTGGAGTTGGCCGATAACTTCTGGACTTGTCAAATATACAGGAACTATCCGTGAAGCACGCATCCAGTCAATAATTGAAACTTGCATGGATGCACAGGCACATACATACATGAACACATATTTATGCAGAAATATGAGCACTGACAACATACAGAGGCCCAACTGCACACTTCAGTCTTGTGTGACATTCAACCATATGAGTAGCTCGAATTCAAAAAACAAGTGGCTGGAAGTTAGTTTTGATCGGTGATCTCCAAATACACTTTCTATATTTACTTTATTTTTGTATTAACAGTCACCCTGGTGATACAGAACGTAATTCGTCCATTATTTTCGCCTTTCACTCATACGGACAAAATCAAGAATACAATGTCGGGGAAGGGGCTGGTCACCTTTGCAGAGTATGAGAACTTGTCCATGTCGGCCGTATATCTTAATGACCTATCAAAAAACATCTCGTTCAGGCTGGTTGCGATGACCCAGGTGCAGAAAATGTCGGAAGAACCACTACCTGGACAGCTCAAACACACTGTTAAACACCATATGTGTTTGTACGATTAACATGATTTGCTAAACTATCACCAGTACATTGTGGCAGCGGAGGGTCCAGGTTGATTCCCGGATGGGTCATTTCTGTGCGGAATATGCACGTTCTCCTCGTGCCTCCGTACGCTCAGGTTTCCACCCACTAGTTCCGAAAGACGTGCTGTTCGGTGAATTGGACATTCTGAATTCTCCCTCTGTGTACCCGAACAGGCGCCGGAATATGAAGACTGGGGGCTTTTCACCGTAACTTCATTACAGTGTTTAAGCCTCTTTGTGACAATAACGTTTATAAAACAACACAAATAGTCTGGAAACTAAATAAGGATTGCTAGTCGGGCTTGAACTGGGTACGAGAAACAACACATATCGCCACAGGGTGCCCTGTTGTTTTCAGAGAGAAAGATCATGATTCGGCTGTAAAATGTATAGGAGTTTTATATGACTGCAAGTCCAAAATGTTCGATAAAGTGTATTGTTTCAGCATATCATTCCATTATTGGATGTCAAATGGGATTTCCAAACAGAGCCATAAAAGGGATTGTAATGCTTATTTTTTTTCCATTCATGGTCTCTGGGTATTACCCATCTGTAATTACTCATTTCAGAGCAAATCACATGCCTCTAGACATGGAGTTGGATACCAGATAGATCAGGTAAGCGATGACAGATTTATTTCTGCAAAGAACAACAACATGGATTAGAACGAAATCAACAATTGCTTCATGCTCATCATTAGACTTTTAATAGAAGCTTGTGTGTTGTGTTCAAATTTCAATAGAAGTCGACCGTGTAATTCGAACACATGCCTTGCCATCTCAAACGGAAGGGTCGTTAACTTATCCCAAAAGCACTACTTATTGTAAATTCAACAATGAGACCTGATCGTGTTGAAGCATTGCAAAACTGAAGGAGTTTTGCAACGCAGACGTTGAGTGGATGTATCCTCTCCTGTAGGAATCTGGTCCTGGAAGTCACAGTTTCCGAATAAGGCATCACCCATTTATGACGGAGATGAGGAGCAATGCTCACATGGCCCTTCGTGCTTCGCATTACCTTCGTAATAGCGAACTGGGCGCTGGGTTATTGTATGCATTCGATGCTAAGCTGGTCAGGTTTAAATTGTTATAGAATAAGCGGGCAAGAAGAAACATTAATCGGATATGGGTTTCGTGACAGGAAGACCAGGAGCACAGTACATTGTTGCTTTTGAGATTGGGATAAAGGCCTGTCGTGTAGCTTCCTGTTCACTGTAAAGATTCATGACCTAGAATGTAGTGTTCAGGACATGTTTTAAATATAACTTGCAGATACGAAAATCAGGAACGTTGTCAATTATAGTGACAGTAGTCCAGAAATTCAAAATGTTGGGATATTGGGTAGAAAAAAATGAAAACGTTCAATGCATCGGAGACTTATGAGGTGATTTATTATGGCACTAAGAATATGGAGAGATAGTACCAATTTATTTTTGAAACTCTCAAGGAAGAGTCGGAACAAAGGTATATAATAATAATAATAACAATCTTCATTGTCACAAAGTAGCCTTACATTGCAATGAACTTACTGTGAAAAGTCCCTAGTCGCCACATTCTTGCGTCTGTTCGGATACACAGAGTGAGAACTCAGAATGTCCTATTACCTAACAGCATGTCTTTCAGACCATGTGGGAGAAAACTGGAGACCCGGTGGAAACCCACGCAGACGTGAAGAGCACGGGAAGACTCTACACAGACAGTGCCACAGCCGGGAATTAAACCTGGGACCCTGGCGCTGTAAAGCCACAGTACTAACCACTGTGCTAGCGTGCCCGTGAAAAAGTTATTGGAATTAGTACGGCAAGTTCAGCGTGTATTTCACAAAGCATATCGTATCGTTGGCTGGATTAATAGGAGCTTTGAATGCAAAAGTGCGGGGGACCAGTTGAACATGTGTGAGACACGAGTGAGGTCTCGTCGTGACTATTATGACCACTTGCAAGCTTATTCTTGAGGAAGGATGTGAACGTATTTGGAATGAACACAGGAAACTAACAAGAATGATTCCAGGTCTAAGCAGCTGCAGCTAAGATGATAGACTGGGGTGGTGCATCTCCTTTCATTGGAGAAAAGGAGAGAGTGATAAGAGACTTGATAGAGATATACGAAAAGCTGAGGGGCATGGACAGGCCAAATAGTAGGAAACCTCAGACCCAAAGTAAAAGGAGTACAACGGGTGTGAGGATTTTATTTTTCTCCAAAGGGTGGTTGTATTCAGGAACGAAGGTCCTGAGCAGGTGAGGGATCCTGGTATTTCAAAAAAGAAATGGGTTGCCAACTGAAAACATAAACTCTAAAGGGACGCGAGGCTGATGCTGATGCAGGAGAGGAACACAATTATACACTTTCGGAAAAGCAGCATTGATCCGTGAACCAACTAGCCACTGCAGCACTGTAAATATACTGAGATTCTGTTGTGTGGGTGTGTGTGTGGGGGGGGGGGGGGGGGGGGGGGGGCAGGCAACAGAACGAACTCAAGGGCACAAAATTGAATTACGGCCCCAAAAATCAGTAAAACGGCGAAGTCAGAATATGTGTCTGAAATGGCCTTGTATACTTCTAAGTGGAACACCAGAAAAAGGGGGAAATAAGAATTATTATCCGAAATGCTTTTTTTCCCCTTCTGGCACAAAGGGCACGTTGGTCACATTGACCTAATCCTGCTCCCAGCCCCCATCATTGTCTAATTCTTGCTCACTGGTAATGAACATTGATCAGAAAATTGTCCATTTGTCTCGCAATAAAACATAATAAAATGTAGAAACATGTAAACGGCTCTACTGTACGAACGGGTGCTGTTGATTCACTAGTTTTCTGAGCGTCAATACGGCGAGTGTTGGTGATGCACGTACAAATGGTAATATGTTCGCTTTTCTTTATATGAACTCTTTTTCTGAAAGTAGAAGCCGGAATTATTACTTAAAAGCGATGCCCATTAAATAAATATTTACTAAAATCGTTATGTTGAACATCAGTACTCACTCGGTTAGCCGATTTAATAAAAACAAATTATTTTGAAGATGAAAGTACGCATCGGATTTCGTGTCGGTTATGGTAAAAGAACACAATTCATCATCCTAACATGGAAAAAACATTGAGAAACTGTTGAAGGGTCAAATAATTAATTTGTGCGGTCCCCTCATGGGAATCTTGACTCAGTTATGAAGTTAAAGTTGGAAAATCCATGATGCCTATTCCCTGTAAGATTCCCCACGGACCTCGGAAAGGGAATCTGCTGATTGATGAGACAGAAGTTGAGAAGGGAAAATGCGATAAATTCATCTGAATGTAAAGAGTCCGATAGAATCAATGACTAGCAGAATGAGTCCTGAAATGATCAGTAAATGTTCCGCTTAACAGTGTGTCTCAACTCATCCTTGAATGACAAAGTAGTGTGTCAGGAGGCTTTGCAACAGAAAGCGGAGCCTGGCAATGAGTCATGCATTGGTGTGCCAGGATCCTCAAAAAGACGGTGGCCTGCTGCCTCACACGTCCAGGGACCCGAGTTCAATTCCCGCCTCCTGTCTGCGTGCGTTTCCTACGGTTGCTCCGCTTTCTTCCCACAGTCCTAAAGTGTGTTGGTTAGGTGGGTTGTCTGTGATCAGTTGCCCATTACTGTGCAAAAGGTTTGGTGGGGCTATGGGGATTGGACGGATGGGTGCGCTTAGTTAGGTGGAATGCTGTTTCCACGGGCCGGTGCAGACCCTCTGGGCCGAATGGCCTTCTACTGCATTGTAAATTTTATGATCTATTAAAGACGCCTCGCTCAAACAAACCACTTGAGACTGGAGATGGATAATGATGAGTGAGTCGGAAGCTCGCAGTGGTGTTCCTGTTTTAATAGTTGGGGCGCCTAACCTACAAAACATCCTGCGGAAGTGAAACATTGAGACTCAATATGAAGCCTGGCAACACCAGGTTAAGTCCAGGAGGTTTTTTTGGAATCACTAGCTTTCAGAGCGCAGCAACTTCCTCAGCTGCGCTCCAAAAGCTTGGGATTCCAAGAAAACTTGTTGAACTTTAACCTTGTGTTGTGAGACATCTTACTGTGTCCACCCCAGTCCAAGGCCAGCATCTCCACATCATTGAGATACAAAGTTTGACAGAAGAGGATTTGCCCTCCGGGGTAGATTTAAGTGAAGAGCGAACAGCTTGTTCTATACTCAGCTCAATCACAGTGTAATCCTGAAAATGAAATGAAAATCGCTTATTGTCACAAGTAGGGTCCAAATGATGTTACTGTGAATAGCCGCTCGTAGCCACATTCCGGTGCCTGTTCGGGGAGATGGTACGGGAATTGAACCCGCGCTGCTGGCCTGCCTTGGCCTGCTTTGAAAGCCAGCGATTGAGCCCACTGTGCTAAACAAGCCCCTACAAACCAGTCGTCGACGTGACATTAGCTCACAGTTCATCTGCAGCATTTTAGCTTCACAGCGCCAGAATCCCAGCTTCGATTCCGGCTTGGGTCACTGTCTGTGCGGAGTCTGCACGCTCTCCCTGTGCCTGCGTGTGTTTCCTCCGGGTACTCCGGTTTCCACCCACAAGTACTTAAAGACATGCTTTTAGTTAATTTGGACATTCTGAATTCTCCATCTGTGTACTCGAACAGGCGCCGGAATGTGGCGACGAGGGGCTTTTCGCAGTAACTTCATTGCAATGTTAACATACACCTACGTGTGCAATAATAAAGATTATATTACCTTCGACCTGCGATATTTGAGGAAAATTGTACGATCCCTAATATGAATCACAACTTATGAACTCCCCTCATCGGCGGCTCACAGTTACTGGGGTATATACTACCACACACAGGAACACTGACAACGCCTAGATGGACAAATATACAATTGTTTGGAACACACTTGGACAATCTTTCCATAGGTCACCCATATCATTGGAAAAACTATGGGGACACAGGCGAATCTGCAAATACATAAGTTGTAAAAATTCAACTGCTTCACTAATGTGCTTTCTGTAATTACTCCTGCTGTCCTGACCTGGCCGGTCACCATGTGACTCTCGACCCAAATCAATCTGGTTGACTCATAAATGGCCGAGCATACACCTGCTACGAAAGAAACACAAATGAAAGAACACGGACGGACCATGCGGCATTGGTCTTGTCACCAGAAAATGTAACTGCAAAAACACCTGTGTAAACATTGCAAAATCATACTTCCTATCATCTGGGCGTTTGTCCATATTGGCAGAGTTGACACACAGACTATTCATGCAACAGCCTGACATGGCCTTCCTCGCATAATCATATCCCATAGATAATGTCCCACACAACCATCAGTCTTCCTGGTTATGTTCTCCTCACTGAAAGGACAGAGCCAGCACAGGTGGCGGCATAGTGTGTGCACAGTCGGGAAGGAGTTGCGGAGTCTGAAACGTCGATTCTGGATTCCATGAGGTCTCATGGCAAAAGGTCGAACTGAACAAGGAAACTATCTGCTGATTACCACGCAAAGTGCTCCCTCAGCTGACGAATCCGTTCTCGTCTATTGTGAACACGACATTGAAAAAGTATTGAACGTCCCAAAGCGCATATTATAGCCTAGACGGGGGAGTTTAATGACCAGCACCAAGGGTGGCTTCGTAAAAGCTCAACGGACTGAGCTGGCCGGATCCTACATCACCTAACTGCTGTACTGCGGGGAGTTGCTGCCAGAACCAACATGAGGGGAAAACATTCTTGCCCTAATTCTCGCTTACCTGCAAATCTACTGTCCACAAAAGGTATCGGCAGACAATAGCGGCACTTGGCCGTTGGGAAGAGGAGGTCCCGTCTTCAAATTGAGGACACCGTCCATTGTGCTGTGTGGATATATCACTATGCTAAATAGGGTAATTGAAACATATTTAGTAACTCAAACCTGGGTGTTCATGAGGCACTGTGGGCAAGCAACAGCAGAAGAACTGTATTCAAGTAAATTTTATCAGCACATGGCGTGGCACTTCCCCACTGTACCATCATAGCCACTCTACCATCACCACCAAGCAAGGGAACCAAACCTGGTTCAATGTAGAGTACAAGAACTTGGAAATGAGGTACAAACCCACTGAAAGTACAACAGAATTGCATGCCAAACACCATAATCACCAAGTAATGGACAGAGCTATGAGACCAATCCAATCGTTTCATTCTAAGCTCTACAGTCTTGTCACAGACAACCGTGTATTCTGGTGGACAATGAAACAGTTCAGTATAATTGGAGACTCCAGAAATGACCTTGGCATTAATAATGTTGGGCCCAGTGCATCAATGCCCAAGGTTAGGACGAAGTATTTACAAAACCAACTTAGACAGAAGTGTCGAGTGGATCATCCATCACGGCTTCCGCTGGATTTCGCCAGCATCGCAGCTTTCAGTTTCAGCCAATTCGATTCACTCCACATGTTATCAAAACACTGAAGACTCTGGAGAATGCAAAGGATATGAGCGTGCCAACATTCCGGTTCCCAAATATATGCGCTGCCAGCCAATCTGTTCAAGTACAGTTACAAAACTGGCATCTGCTCGGGACTGGAAGAACTTTCCCAGATGTCTCCTATACAAAAACGACATGTCCAATTCGGCCAATTACCGCCCTATAAGTCTACTCTCTATCATCGGGAGAGTAAAGGAAGGGGTTTTCAAGAGTGCTATCAAGCAGCCCTTATGCAGTAATAACCTGCTCAGGGATGCTCTGTTTGGTTCTTCCAGGGTCAACCGTAAACTGGACTAGCCGTATAAATTCTGTGGCTACGCAAGTACGTCAAATGCTAGGAACACCAAAGCCTTTCCACCATCTGTAACTATTAATTCAAGAGTTCAAAGGAGCACTGTCCATTTGTCTGTATAACTGAGGCTGCAACAACGGTCGAGATGTCTGAAACCATCGAGAGCAAAGCAACTCGCTTGATTTCTACCCCTTCAACAAACATTACATCCCTCCACAACCGACGAAAAGTGAAGTCGGTAAAAAATGAACACGGATAGATGGTTGACGTTTCGGAGTAGTGACCACAATTCCGAAAGTTTCAGAGCAATTCTGATTAAAGTAACACTCGCGTTGAGGTGATAAACTGGGAAACGACAAATTATGATAACATTAGATAAGACATTAGGAATTTGGATTGGCTGCGGCAATTGGATGGTAAATCAACATCGGAAATGCGGGAGTCTCTCAAGCGACAGTTGATTAGATTTCAGGACAGTCAAGTTCATGAGAGCATGAATGATAAGAATGGGACGTTTCGGGAGTTTTGGATAACGAGGGATATTGTGCACCTCTTGAGACAGGTAAAGGAAGTTTTTGTAATGCCTGGAAGGTTGAGGACAGTCGAAACCCTTGAGGATTATAAAAAAGGTAGGAAAGTACTTAATTGGGAAAGATGGAGTGGTTGGGGTGTCATGAAACGTCCTTGGCAAAGTAGGGATAAGGTGAATCCCAAAGCTGTTTCATACAAATGTAAAAAACAAGAAGATGGCCAGGGAAATAATTGGACCACTTAAGGACAGTGGAGGGAATCTATATGTTGAGCCAGAGGAAATATATTAAGTTAGATAACTATCCTGGGCCGGATGGGATTTACCAAAGAATGCTGAGGGATGCAAGCGAGGAAATTGCTGGGACCTTGACTGAAATCGTTGTATCCTCATTGGCTGCCAGTGATATCCCAGAGGACAGGAGAATAACTCATGTGGTACCACTGTTTTAGAAAGGTATCAGGGATAATTCGGCCGAGTACAGACCGTTGAGCCTCTCAACTGTGTAGGTACATTATTGGAGAGAATTGTCAGGAACAGGACATATGCCGATTTGGAACCAAATGGACTAATCAACGTTAGACAGCATGATTTTGTGAAGTGGAAGTCGTGCCTCATTAATATGATCGAGTTTTTGAGGAGGTGGCAAAGATGATTTATGAGTATAGTGCGGTGGTTTTTGTTTACATGGACTTCCGTAAAGCCTTTGACAAGGTGCCTCGACAAATGGTGAATGGGTCGGTCACAGAAGGCAAATGGTATCAGTAGAATGGTGTTTATTTCTGAATGGAATGTTGTGTCTAGTGGTTTTCTACACGGATGTGCGCTGGGGTTTCTGTTGTTTGTGGTTACATAACGATTTGGAGGAAAATGTAACTGGTCTGATCAGTAAGTTTGCGGATGGTACCAAGGTTGGTGGCATGACAGATAGCGTTGAAGATTGTCAGAGAGGACATAGATAGGTTGCAGACGGGCAGATAAATGGCAAATGGATATTAATCCTTACAAATGTGAGGTAATGTATTTTGGTAGGTCGAACATAAAGGGGAAATATACTTTAAATGACAAAACCCTTAGGAATATAGAAAGTCAGAGAGATCTGGTCATGCAGGTCCACATATCTTTGAAGGTGGCAATACAGGTGTCCAACGTAGTCACGAAATCGTACGCAATGCTTTCCTTCATTGGATGGGCGATCGAGTATAAAACTGGTAAGTCATGCTACAGTTGTGCAGAAACTTGGTCAGGCCGCACTTTGAATATTGCGCACAGTCCTGGTCGCCACAATACCAGATGGATGTTTAGGCTTTGGATAAGGTGCAGAAGAGGTTTACTGGGATGGTTCCTTAACTGGAGGGTGTTAGTTATCTCGAGAGGCTGAATAAACTCGGACTGTTTTCATTGGAAAGACAGAGGTTGAGGGGTGACTTGATAGAAGTCTCCAAGATTTCGAGGGGCATGGATATCGTGGATGGGCATGCATTTATTTCCCAAGGTGGAGGGGTTAATAACCAGGGGATATAGGTTTATGGCCCGTGGAGCAAATATTAGAGGAGATGTGCGGGGCAGTTTTCTTATGGAAAGGGTGGTGAGGCCTGGAATGCGTTTCGAGGGGAGGTTGTGGAAGCAGATACATTGACGCTGTTGAAAAGGCATCTTAACAAAAACATAGACAGGGTGTGTGTATAGGGATATGACACATAGAACATACAACACTCCAGCGCAGTACAGGCCCTTCGGCCGTCGATGTTGCGCCGACCTGTGAAACCACTTGAAAGTCAATCTACACTATTCCCTTTTAATCCATGTGTCTATTCAATGACCATATGAATGCCCTTAGTGTTGGCGAGTGCACGACTGTTGCAAGCAGGGCATTCCACGCACTTACTACTCTCTGAGTAAAGAACCTACCTCTGACTTCTGTCCTATATCGATGTCCTCTCAATTTAAAGCTATGTCCCCTCGTGCTAGACATCACCATCCGAGGAAAAAAGGCTCTCACTGTCCACCCTATCTAATCCTCTGATCATCTTGTATGCCTCAATTAAGTCACCTCTAAACCTTCTTCTCCAATGAAAACAGACTCAAGTCCCTCTGCCTTCCCTCAAAGGATCTTCCCTCCATACCAGGCAACATCTTGGTAAATCTCCTCTGCACCCTTTCAAATGCTTCCACATCCTTCCTATAATGCGGCGACCAGAATTGCACGCAATACTCCAAATGAGGCCGCACCAGAGTTTTGTACAGCTGCAACATGAACTCATGGCTCCGAAACCCAATCCCTCTACCAATAAAAGCTAACACACCGTACGCCTTCTTAACAACCCTCTCAACCTGGGTGGTACCTTTCAGGGATCTATGTACATCTGAGGAATTGAACAAACGAATGTGATATAAAATAGGATTATTAGTTAGAATAATGTAGATGTGAGCCAGTCTGATAGTAGTGAGCTCACGGACAAAGGACATTGGGATTCAGAAAGCATGGCCAAGGAAGTGGGGGAGGGGAGTCAGGGTGGTGAAAAGGATGCTAGGTAACAAGAGGCCCAGGGTTGAGGAATGCGAAGTGAGCCAATCAGGATATATGGCCAGGTCAGGAGGTGTATAGGATGACCGAAAGAGGGCTAAAAGGGGTCACGAAATATCTTTGGCTACCAGGGTGAAGGAAAATCCAAAAGCCTTTTATTCGTATCTAAGGAGCAAAAGGGTAACTAGAGAAAGGATTGGCCTACCCAAAGACAAAAGAGGTAATTTATGCGTGGACTCAGAGGAAATGGGTGAGATTCTTAATGGGTACTTTGCATCAGTATTCACACAGGAGAGGGACAAGATGGATGTTGAGGCTAGGGATGGATGTTTCAATACTCAAGGTCAAGTTGTCATACGCAAGTGGGAAATTTTGGATATTCCAAAAGACATTAAGGTAGACAAGTCCCCAGGACCGGATGGGATCTATCCCAGGTTACTGAGGGAAGCGAGGGACGAAATAGTTTGGGCCTTAACAGATATCATTACAGCATCCTTGATCATGGGTGAGGTCCCGGAGGACTGGAGAAATGATAATGATGTTCCTTTGTTTAAGAAGGGTAGCAGGGAAAATCCAGGGAATTATAGACCTGTGAGTGGTAGGCAAACTGTTGGAGAAGATACTGAGGGATAGGATCAATTCACATATGGAAGAAAATAGACTTATCAGTGATAGGCAGCATGGTTTTGTGCAGGGAAGGTCATGCCTTACAAACCTAATAGAATTATTTGATGAAGTGACAAAGTTAATTGATGAGGGAAGGGCTGTAGATGTCATATACATGGACTTTAGTAAGGCGTTTGATAAGGTTTCCCATGGCAGGTTAATGGAGAAAGTTAAGTCGTATGGGGTTCAGGGTGTACTATCTAGATGGATAAAGAACTGGCTGGGTAACAAGAGACAGAGAGTAGTGGTGGAAGGGAGTGTCTCAAAATGGAGAAGGGTGACTAGTGGTGTTCCACAGGGATCTGTGCTCGGACCACTGTTTTTTGCGATCTACATAAATGACCTTGAGGAAGGTATAGGTGGTCGGATTAGCAAGTTTGCAGATGATACAAATATTGGTGGAGTTGCAGATAGCGAGAAGGACTGTCAGAAAATACAACAAAATATAGATAGATTGCAGAGTTGGGCAGAGAAATGGCAGATGGAGTTCAATCCAGGCAAATGCGAGGTGATGCATTTCGGAAGATTAAATTCAAGAGCGGACTATATGGTCAATGGAAGGGTCCTGGGGAAAATTGATGTACAGAGAGATCTGGGATTTCAGGTCCATTGTACCCTGAAAGTGGGAACGCAGGTTGATAGAGTAGCCAAGAAGGCATACAGCATGCTTGCGTTCATCGGACGGGGTATTGAGTACACGAGTCGGCAGGTCCTGTTACAGTTGTATATGACTTTGGTTAGGCCACATTTTGAATACTGCGTGCAGTTCTGGTCGCCACATCACCATAAGGATGTGGATGCATTGGAGAGGGTGCAAAGGAGGTTCACCAGGATGTTACCTGGTATGGGGGGGGGGGGGGCTAGCTTTGAAGAAACGTTGAGCAGATTAGGATTGTTTTCATTGGAAAGACGGAGGTTGAGTGGGGACCTGATTGAGGTCTACAAAATTATGAGAGGTATGGACAGAGTGGATAGCAACAAGCTTTTTCCAAGAGTGGGGGTGTCAGTTACAAGGGGTCACGATTTCAAAGTGAGAGGGGGAAAGTTTAAGGTAAGTTTTTTACGCACAGGGTGGTGGATGCCTGGAACGCTTTACCACCGGTGGTGGTAGAGGCGGGCACGATAGCATCATTTAAGAGGTATCTAGACGAGTATATGAACGGGCGGGAACAGAGGAAGTAGACCTTGGAAAATAGGAGATAGGTTTCGATAAAGGATCTGGATCGGCGCAGGCTGGGAGGGCCGAAGGGCCTCTTCCTGTGCTGTAACTTTGTTCTCTTTGTTCTGTGGGAATCTTGTATGTGAAACCTGATGCCGTTTGAATGATATTTGCAGAGATTTCTTTGCCTCCGAATTCACTCGTTTCTGGGGCTTCAGAAGACTGCCTGTGTTCTGAATCTATAGAGCGGGTCAGCCTTGCAAGTTGTTTAAAAATAAATAATCCTGCACCTATAAATCCCTCTCGAGTTTTATTGAGGACAGACTGACGGGTAGAGAACCCAATGTTGTCACATGGACACCGAGACCTCACTGCTCATCCACACGACCAAGAATCTTCCCATTATTCCAGGACTCTGCATTCCTGTTATTCCTTCCAAAATGATTCACCTCACACTTTTCTGCATTAAACTCCATTTGCCACATCTCAGCCCAGCTCTGCAGCTTATCTATGTCCCTCTGCAACTTGTAACATCTTTTCGCACTGTCCACAACTCCACCGACTTTAGTGCCATTTGCAAATTTACTCACCCATCCTTCTACGCCCTCCTCCACGTCATTTATAAAAATGACAAATAGCAGTGGCCCCAAATCAGACCCTTGTGGTACGCTACTAGCAACTGGGCTCCAGTCTGAACATTTCCCACCAACCACCACCCTTTTTCTTCTTCCAGCTAGCCAATTTCTGATGCAAACTGCTAAATAACCCTGAATGCCATGACTCCGTATTTTCTGCAATAGCCTACCACGGGGAACCTTATCAAACGCTTTACTGAAATCCATATACACCACATCAACTGCTTTACCCTCATCTAACTTTTTGGTTACCTTCTCAAAGAACTCAATAAGTTTATTGATGCAAGGCCTACCCTTCACAAAACCGTGTTGACTATCTCTAATCAAATTATTCCTTTCCAGATGATTATACATCCTATCTCTTATAAACCTTTCCAAGAATTTGCCCACAACAGAAGTAAGGCTCACTGGTCTATAGTTACCGAGGTTGTCTCTGCGCCCCTTCTTGAACAAGGGGACAACATTTGAATAATAAGAACGTCCTGCGGGAGTTAGCAAAGTTCGGTATCATGATCGGTGCCGAGAGGTAGGGCCGAAGGGTCTGTTCTTTTGCTGCAATGTTCTTTGTGCTCCATGCCACATAATCACATTTCTGGGTAGCACGGTAGCATATGGTTAGCACTACGGCCTCACAGCACCATGGTCCCTGGTTCGATTCCTGCTTGGGTTACTGTGCGGAATCTGCACGTTCTCCCCGTGTGTGCGTGGGTTTCCTCCGGGTGGTCCGGTTTCCTCCCGCAGTCCAAAGATGTGCAGTTTAGGTGGATTGGCCATGCTAAATTACCCTTAGGTTATATGGAGTACTGGGTTGCTCGGAGAGGGTGGAGGTCTGGGTTTATGTAGGGTACTCTTCCAAGAGCCGGTGCAGACTTGATGCGCCAAATGGCCTCCTTCTTCACTGTAAAATCTATGAAATACTATGAACTAACCAATCATTCTTATAATATTTCCAATCTTCTTTGGTCATTGAATGCCCAATAATATGTCACTATGTTTGTTAGCAAAAGTAAAGTTCCTTTATCATAAAAATAACGATGAAATATACAGTGAATGCAACTTAATTACAAGCTAATGTAATACCCTCTAACTGTCTCACCCTCTACCCACATACAGGACAGGCAAAGAGATGGCGGGAAAGAGGCTGAAGTAACAATGTTGAAGGCCAAATGTTTCGAAGACATAGCTTCAAATGGTGGTCGTGTAACACGTTTGACTCGCAGCATGCTCGTTGATGAAAATATTTCATTTCCAGCAACTAATGGTGCACCATCCAGAGTAATTAATTGAGGCCTGATAGTGTAGGACAAAGAGGACAAACAAAAATTACAGCACAGGAACAGGCTCTTTGGCTCTCCAAGCCTGCGCCGATCCAGAGCCTCTATCTAAAACTACTGCAGTGTCCTACTTACTGGCAGCGGATTTCAGGACAGATGCTATCTTTCTGATCAAACTGGACTTCAGCTTGAGGTTCACCTCCAGGCCTATATATTTCAGTACAGACATTTTATTTCAAATCAAACCTTGCTTTCAGATCATGGTTTGACTGTAAAACTTGGGAATCTCGAGAGAAAATTACCGAGGCTTACTGGAGAGAAAATCAGCCCTTTCAGTGGCCTTATAGAGCGGGGTGGTGAGATCGTTTTGGAGAGAATTAATTAGAGCCCTCCATCAAAGTTGCAGAATCATGTCAAACCAAAAACTCAACTTTTGACGCTCTGAAGCATTGCAGTGGGATCAGATCCAGTCATCATCTGTTACTGGGCAGATTACAACATTTTGGGTTCATTCATTGGCCACCGACGTAATCAATCAAATTGAGTCAGCACGAATGTCAGCCAATCTGCAATCTCCAACCTGCAACAGAAACGGCTTCTAGATCCTCCTGTTTGAATTAAAGGCACCTGCTACTTTAACTTAAAATTACAGGGCATTTAAATGTCCGTGGATCAAAAATGTAATGGCAAAAATAAAATAAATGGACATAAGAGAATTGACAGGAAACAAACAAGAAGGATGCTTGCAAATTGGAAGTGAATACGGAGCTGAGAAGACTCTCCATAAATAACTTATCAATCCGCTTCCATTCGCCAGTGGAGGACCATCAAGCTCTTTTTAACGAATGGTAAGTTTCTTTGAATATTCAGAATACTGAATTATGTTTGTGTGCTTAAAATTGGACAGATACATTGAGAAATCATTCTTGAGTTTCTCACACTCTTTTCTGTTAGATAGGGAGAGAAATACAGCACAGAACAGGCCCTTCGGCCCACGATGTTGTGCCGAACTTTTGTCCTAGGTTAATCATAGAATTTTGGACACTAAGGGCAATTTATCATGGCCAATCCACCCAACCTGCACATATTTGGACTGTGGGAGGAAACCGGAGTACCCGGAGGAAACCCACGTACACACGGGGAGGATGTGCAGACTCCACACAGACAGTGACCCAAGACGAAATCGAACTTGGGACCCTGGAATTGTGAAGCAAGTGTGCTATCCACAATGCTACCGTGCTGCCCTTAAGAACAAATTAATCCGGCAGCACGGTGGCCTAGTGGTTAGCACAATTGCCTCACGGTGCTGAGGTCCCAGGGCGACCCCGGCTCTGGGTCACTGTCCGTGTGGAGTTTGCACATTCTCCCTGTGTCTGCGTGGGTTTCGCCCCCACAACCCAAAAATGTGCAGAGTAGGTGGATTGGCCACGCTAAATTGTCCCTTAATAGAAAAAATAATTGGCTAATCTAAATTTATTTTTTTAAAAAAGAAGAAATTAATCTACACTCCATTATTCTACCCTAATCCATGTACCGATCCAATAGCCGCTTGGAGGTCCCTAACGTTTCCGACTCAACTACTTCCACGGGCAGTGCATTCCATGCCCCCACTACTCTCTGGGTAAAGAACCTACCTCTGATATCCCCCCTATATCTTCCACCATTTACCTTAAATTTATGTCCCCTGGCAATGGTTTATTCCACCCGGGGAAATGGTCTCTGACTGTCTACTCTTACTATTCCCCTGATCATCTTATAAACCTCTATCAAGTCGCTCCTCATCCTTCTCCGTTCTAATGAGAAAAGGCCTAGCACCCTCAACCTTTCCTCGAAAGACCTACTCTCGATTCCAGGCACCTCTCGGCTCTTAAATTAAATCCCTCTGCTAATGAACGCTAGCACACCATAGGCCTTCTTCACAGCTCTATCCACTTGAGTGGCAACTTTCAAAGATCTATGAAAAAGATCCCAAGATCTCTCTGCTCCGCTACATTGCCAATAAGCCTACCGTTAACCCTTTTTTCCACATTCATATTTGTCCTTCGAAAATGGACAACCTCACACTTGTCAGCGTTAAATTCCATCTGCCACTTCTGAGCAAAGCTCTGCATCCTATCTATGTCTCTTTGAAGCCGACAGCAGCCTTCCTCACTATCCACAACTCCATCAATCTTCGTATCATCTGCAAATTTACTGAACGAAACTTCAACTCCCTCATCCAAGTCGTTAATAAAAATCACAAACAGCAGAGGGCCTGCTGTACGCCACTGGTAATGGGCCTCCAGGCTGAATATTTGCCATCCACCACCACTCTTTGTCTCCCATCGGTTAGCCACTTCTCATCCAACTGGCCAAATTTTCCATTACCCATGCCTCCTTACTTTCTGTATAAGCATACCATCGGGAACATTATCAAATGCCTTACTAAAATCCATGTACATTACATCCATTGCTTTACCGTCATCCACATGCTTGGTCACCTCCTCTAATAAGTCAATAAGACCTGTAAGGCAAGACCTACCCCTTACAAATCCGTGCTCACTATCCCTAATCAAGCAGTGTCTTTCCAGATGCTCAGAAATCCTATCCCTCAGTACCCTTTCCATTAATTTGCCGACCACCGAAGTAAGACTAACTGGCCTGTAATTCCTAGGGTTATCCCTATTCCCTTTTTTGAACAGGTGCACGACATTCGCCAGTCTCCAATCCTCCGGTACCACCTCTGTTGACAGCGAGGACGAAAACATCATTGCCAACGGCTCTGCAATTTCATTTCTTGCTTCCCATAGAATCCTTGGATATATCCCCGTCAGGCCCGGGGGACTTGTCTATCCTCAAGTTTTTCAAAACGCCCAACACATCTTCCTTCCTGACAAGTATCTCCTCGAGCTTACCAGTCTGTTTCAAACTGTCCTCTCTAACAATATGGCCCCTCTCGTTTGTAAATACTGAAGAAAAATACTTGTTCAAGACCCCTCCTATCTCATTAGACACAATACACAATCTCCCGCTACTGTTCTTGATCGGACCTACCCTCGCTCTAGTCATTCTCATATATCTCACATATGTGTAAAAGAACATAAGAACGTAAGAAGTAGGAGCAGGAGTAGGCCACCTAGCCCCTCGAGCCTGCTCCGCCATTCAATTAGATCATGGCTGATCTTTTGTGGACTCAGCTCCACTTTCCGGCCCGAACACCATAACCCTTAATCCCTTTATTCTTCAAACAACTATCTATCTTTACCTTAAAAACATGAAATGAAGGAGCCTCAACTGCTTCACTGGGCAAGGAATTCCATAGATTCACAACCCTTTGAGTGAAGAAGTTCCTCCTAAACTCAGTCCTAAATCTACTTCCCCTTATTTTGAGGCTATGCCCCCTAGTTCTGCTGTCACCCGCCAGTGGAAACAACCTGCCCGCATCTATCCTATCTATTCCCTTCATAATTTTAAATGTTTCTATAAGATCCCCCCTCATCCTTCTAAATTCCAATGAGTACAGTCCCAGTCTACTCAACCTCTCCTCATAATCCAACCCCTTCAGATCTGGGATTAACCTAGAGAATCTCCTCTGCACACCCTCCAGCGCCAGTACGTCCTTTCTCAAGTAAGGAGACCAAAACTGAACACAATACTCCAGGTGTGGCCGCACTAACGCCTTATACACTTGTAACATAACCTCCCTAGTCTTAAACTCCATCCCTCTAGCAATGAAGGACAACATTCCATTTGCCTTCTTAATCACCTGTTTCACTTGTAACCCAACCTTCTGTGACTCATGCACTAGCACTACCAAGTCTCTCTGAAGAGCGGCATGCTTTAATATTTTATCGTTTAAAGAATAATCCCGTTTGCTGTTATTCCTACCAAAATGGATAACCTCACATTTATCAACATTGTATTCCATCTGCCAGACACTAGCCCATTCACTTAACCTATCCAAATCCCTCTGCAGACTTCCAGTATCCTCTGCACTTTTCGCTTTACCACTCAACTTAGTGTCATCTGCAAACTTTGACACAATGCCCTTGGTCCCCAACTTCAAATCATCTATGTAAATTGTAACAATTGTGGGCCCAACACGGATCCCTGAGGGACACCACTAGCTACTGATTGCCAACCAGAGAAACACCCATTTATCCCAACTCTTTGCTTTCTATTAATTAACCAATCCTCTATCCATGCTACTACTTTACCCTTAATGCCATGCATCTTTATATTATGCAGCAACCTTTTGTGTGGCACATTGTCAAAGGCTTTCTGGAAATCCAGATATAACACATCCATCGGCTCCCCGTTATCTACTGCATTGGTAATGTCCTCAAAATATTCCACTAAATTAGTTAGGCATGACCTGCCCTTTACGAACCCATGCTGCGTCTGCCAAATGGGACAATT
Organism: Scyliorhinus canicula; assembly: GCF_902713615.1. Lineage (NCBI taxonomy): Eukaryota > Metazoa > Chordata > Chondrichthyes > Carcharhiniformes > Scyliorhinidae > Scyliorhinus > Scyliorhinus canicula. Next base: position 7,531,474 of record NC_052175.1, on the reverse strand, counting down.
TATATCCAGATGCCTCGCAATTTCTTCATTGATGATAGATTCCAGCATCTTCCCTACTATCGAAGTTATGCTCACTCATCCTAATGCTTATCCAATAAACTTTTAAATGCCCTCAATGTTGGCGAGTTCACTACTGTTGCAGGTAGGGCATTCCCCCGCATCACCACTCTTTGCGTAAAAAACCTACCTCTGACCTCTGTCCTATATCTATTACCCCTCAATTTATGGCTATATCCCCTCGTGCTAGCCACCTCCATCCGCGGGAGAAGGCTCTCACTGTCCACCCTATCTAACCCTCTGATCATTTTGTATGCCTCTATTAAGTCACTTCTTAACCTTCTTCTCTCTAACGAAAACAACCTCAAGTCCATCAGCCTTTCCTCATAAGATTTTCCCTCCATACCAGGCAACATCCTGGCAAATCTCCTCTGCACCCGTTCGAAAGCTTCCACGTCCTTCCTATAATGAGGCGACCAGAACTGTACGCATTACTCCAAATGCGGCCGTACCAGAGTTTTGTACAGCTGCAACATGATCTCATGGCTCTGGAACTCAATCCCTCTAACAATAAAGGCCAACACACCATAGGCCTTCTTCACAACCCTATCAACCTGGGTGGCAACTTTCAGGGATCAATGTACATGGACACCGAGATCACTCTGCTCATCCACACTGCCAAGAATTTTACCATTAGCGAAATATTCAGCATTCCTGTTATTTTTTCCAAAGTGAATCACCTCACACTTCTCCACATTAAACTCCATTTGCCACCTCTCAGCCCAGCTCTGCAGCTTATCTATGTCCCTCTGTAACCTGCAATATCCTTCCACATTGTCTACAACTCCACCGACTTTAGTGTCGTCTGCAAATTTACTCACCCAACCTTCTGTGCCCTCCTCTAGGTCACTTATAAAAATGACAAACAGCAACGGCCCCAGAACAGATCCTTGTGGTACGCCACTCGTAAGTGAACTCCATTCTGAACATTTGCCATCAATCACCACCCTCTGTCTTCTTTCAACTAGCCAATTTCTGATCCACATCTCTAAATCACCCTCAATCTCCAGCTTCCGTATTTTCTGCAATAGCCGACCGTGGAGAACCTTATCAAACGCTTTACTGAAATCCATATACACCACATCAACTGCTCTACGCTCGTCTACCTGTTCAGTCACCTTCTCAAAGAACTCGATAAGGTTTGTGAGGCATGACCTACCCTTCACAAAACCATGCTGACTATCCCTAATCATATTTTTCCTATCTAGATGATTATAAATCGTATCTCTTATAATCGTCTCCAAGACTTTACCCACAACAGACGTGAGGCGCATCGGTCTATAGTTACCGGGGTTATCTCTACTCCCCGTCTTGAACAAAGGGACCACATTTGCTATCCTCCAGTCCTCTGGCACTATTCCTGTAGCCAATGATGACATAAAAATCAAAGCCAAAGGCTCAGCAATCTCTTCCCTGGCTTCCCAGAGAATCCTAGGATAAATCCCATCAGGCCCCGGGGACTTATCTATTTTCGCCTTGCCCAGAATTGCCAACACTTCTTCCCTGCGCACCTCAATGCCATCTATTCTAATGATGTGGAGATGCCGGCGTTGGACTTGGGTGAGCACAGTAAGAAGTCTTACAACACCAGGTTAAAGTCCAACAGGTTTGTTTCAAACACGAGCTTTCGGAGCACGGCTCCTTCTTCAGGTGAATGGAAAGGCTTGTTCCAGAAATGTTTATATAGACACAGTCAGAAATGCCCCGGAATGCGAGCACCTGCAGGCAATCAAATCATCAAAGATGCAGAGAGAGAGGTAACTCCAGGTTAAAGAGGTGTGAATTGTCCCAAGCCAGTTCAGTCGGTAGGCCTCTGCAAGTCCAGGCTTGTTGGTGGGGGCCGAATGTAATGCGACATGAATCCCAGATCCCGGTTGAGTCCGCATTCATGCGTGCGGAACTTAGCTATAAGTTTTTGCTCAGCAATTTTGCGTTGTCGCGTCTCCTGAAGGCCTCCTTGTAGAATGCTGACCCGGAGATCAGAGGCTGAATGTCCTTGACTGCTGAAGTGTTCCCCAACTGGAAGGGAACAGTCCTGCCTGTTGATAGTCGCACGATGCCCGTTTATTCGTTGTCGCAGTGTCTGCATGGTCTCGCCAATGTACCACGCTTCGGGACATCCTTTCCTGCAGCGTATGAGGTAGACTACATTGGTCGAGTCGCACGAGTATGCGCCGCGTACCTGGTGGGTGGTGTTTCCACGTGTAATGGTGGTGTCCATGTCGATGATCTGGCATGTCTTGCAGAGATTACCCTGGCAGGGTTTTGTGGTGTTGTGGTTGCTGTTCTGAAGGCTGGGTAATTTGCTGCAAACAATGGTTTGTTTGAGGTTGCGCGGTTGTTTGAAGGCCAGTAGTGGGGGTGTGGGGATGACCTTGGCAAGATGTCCATCCTCGCTGATGATGTGTTGGAGGCTGCGAAGAAGATGTCGTAGTTTCTCCGCCCCAGGAAAGTACTGGACGACGAAGGGTACTCTGTCAGTGGTGTCCCGTGTTTGTCTTCTGAGGAGGTCGGTGCGGTTTTTTGCTGTGGCGCGGTGGAACTGTCGATCAATGAGTCGAGCGCCATATCCCGTTCGTACGAGGGCATCTTTCAGCATCTGTAGGTGTCTGTTGCGCTCCTCCTTGTCTGAGCAGATCCTGTGTATACGGAGGGCTTGTCCATAGGGGATGGCTTCTTTAATGTGTTTCGGGTGAAAGCTGGAGAAGTGGAGCATCGTGAGATTATCTGTAGGCTTGCGGTAAAGCGAGGTGCTGAGGTGACCGTCCTTGATGGAGACGAGTGTGTCCAAGAATGGAACTGAATTTGGAGAATAGTCCATGGTGAGTTTGATGGTGGGATGGAACTTATTGATGTCATCGTGTAGTCGTTTCAGTGATGTCTCGCCGTGGGTCCAAAGGAAAAAAATGTCATCGATGTATCTGGTGTATAGCATCGGTTGAAAGTCCTGTGTGGTGAGGAAGTCCTGTTCAAACTTGTGCATGAAGATGATGGCATATTGAGGTGCAAATTTGGTCCCCATGGCTGTTCCGTGCGTCTGGATGAAGAATTTGTTGTCGAAGGTGAAGACGTTGTGGTCTAGAATGAAACGGATGAGTTGCAGAATTGCGTCTGGAGATTGGCAGTTGTCGGTGTTGAGGACTGAGGCTGTTGCAGCAATGCCGTCGTCATGGGGGATGCTGGTGTAGAGTGCCGAGACATCCATTGTGACGAGGAATGTTCCTGGTTCAACTGGTCCATGGGTGCTGAGTTTCTGTAGGAAGTCCGTCGTGTCGCGACAGAAGCTGGGTGTACCTTGTACGATGGGTTTCAAGATGCCCTCGATGTGGCCAGAGAGGTTCTCACACAGGGTCCCATTGCCTGAAACGATAGGACGGCCTGGTGTGTTGGCCTTGTGTATTTTCGGGAGGCAGTAGAGATCTCCAATGCGGGGATTACGTGGGATGAGAGCACGTAGGGTGTTCTGAAGGTCTGGATCTAAGGTCTTGATCAGTCTGCTGAGTTGGCGGATGTGTTCCTTGGTTGGATCTGCGGGTAACTGCCTGTAGTGTTCCTGGTTGTCGAGTTGTCGGTATACGTCTTTGCAGTAGTCTGTTCTGTTCAGTATGACGGTGGCCCCTCCTTTGTCTGCTGGTTTGATGACGATGTTGCGGTTGGTCTTGAGAGTGCGGATGGCGTTGCGTTGTGCTTGGGTGACGTTTGAGGCTGCCTTGTGATTGCGAGTGATGAATCTGGCATTGACACAACTTCTGACGGCTTGAGCATACATGTCGAGTCTAGGGCAGCGGCCTTCCGGAGGGGTCCAATTTGGGTCCAATCTATTCTAATAGCCTGGGTCTCAGCATTCTCCTCCACAACATTATCTTTTTCCTGAGTGAATACTGACGAAAAGTATTCATTAAGTATCTCGTTTATCTCCTCAGCCTCCACACAACAACTTCCCACAACTGTCCTTGACTGGCCCTACTCTTACCCCAGTCATTATTTTATTCCTGACATACCTATAGAAAGCTTTTGGGTTTTCCTTGATCCTACCTGCCAAAGACTTCTCATATAGGCATCAACGATATAGGTAAAAAAGGGATGATGTCCTACAGTCAGTATTTAGAGAGTTAGATAAGTTAAAAAGTAGGACCTGAAAGGTAGTAATCTCAGGATTGCCACCAGTGCCACGGGACAGTCAGAGTAGAAATTCAAGAATTGTCAGAATGAATACGTGGCTTGAGAGATGGTGCAGGAGGGAGGGGTTCAGATTTTTGTGACATTGGAACCGGTTCTGGGGGCGGTGGTACCATTACAAACCGGATGGTCTACACCTGGGCAGGCCTGGAACCAATGTCCTTGGGGGTGCTTTTGCTAACACTGTTTTAAACTAACGCGGCAGGGGGATGGGAACCAGATTAGGAAGTTAGAGGTTAGTAAAGGTTAGAGATTAGTGGGCAGCACGGTAGCATGGTGGTCAGCATAAATGCTTACAGCTCCAGGGTCCCAGGTTCGATTCCCGGCTGGGTCACTGCCTGTGCGGAGTCTGCACGTCCTCCCCGTGTTTGCGTGGGTTTCCTCCGGGTGCTCCGGTTTCCTCCCACAGTCCAAAGATGTGCGGGTTAGGTGGATTGGCCAGGATAAATTGCACATAGTGTCCTAAAAAATAAGGTTAATGGGGGTTGTTGGGTTACTGGTATAGGGTGGATATGTGGGCTTGAGTAGGGTGATCATTGCTTGGCACAACATCGAGGGCCGAAGGGCCTGTTCTGTGCTGTACTTTTCTAATTCTAATTCTAAAGGAGCAGCAACTAAAGCCAGTAAGGTACGAGATAATAAACTCAATGTGACTGAGGGGAAGAGTAGACAGGGAAGAGATGATGAAATCAAAGGGACAGGTGGTCTGAGGTGCATTTGTTCTAATGCGAGAAGTGTAGCAAGTAAGGCAGACGAACTTTGGGCTTGGATCAATACCTGGGAATATGATGTTATTGGTATTACTGAGACGGTTGAGGGAAGGGCAGGACTGGCAACCGACTATCCCAGGGCATAGATGCTTCAGGAGGGATAGAGAAGGAGGTAGAAGGTGTGGAGGAGTTGCATTACTCGTCAGAGATGATATCACAGCTGTGATTAAGGAGGGCGCGATGGAGTTCGATATTTATTGTTCGTCTGGACGTTCTTATTTCCATAACGCCACATTGCGGCATAACTTTTTAATGTATGTTATATTAAACGTGTAAAGCATTATACACCTCAGTGGAAGGTCCTACGAATGTTACTTTTACATTGAAATGTTTATTTCATTCTGAAGTCGATTGTGTAATATATTCTCGTCGACAGCGATTCGATTTCAGTCACCGCACATTCTCTGGCTTCATAAATGTCGAAAATATTTCCAGCCCAGGTCACTGGGCTCAACTGTTGTTACTTCCCCATTGACCCTTCTCCCAACACTCTTTCCATCAACATATTCTCCTCTTCCTTCATCCCTCATGTGTGTATCGACCAAGCTGCTGAAATGCATGACTGCTGTTCACCGCAAATACTTCCTTGCGAGTTCCATTCTCTTGTTTCTCTTGGGCAAGATATTTCTCCTGAATTAGTAATTGGATTTAGCAGTGGCCATCTTACATCAGTGACTATTACATCCGGTCTGCCTGCAGCTTGAAATATCTGATCTATGTCTAGCTTTTAAATTCTTTTCAGAATTTTAAAGACCTCTGTTAGCTCAACCTTCAGTTTTCGCTTTTCAAGGGAAAAGAACAGCAGACAGTTCAATATTTCCTGCTGTCGCAACGTCTTATTTTTTCTATTAGTTTCGTCGAAACTATCTCCATCCGTAAACAGAATGCGACCATGTATATCATTGCTCGAACACGATGCTCAGCACCACTCCCTCTGCTCCCTGTTCTGGCAATAATCACTCTTCATTAAATACCGGCTATGCAACAACCCACAACATGATAGAAAGGTTCATATCCCCCCACCCACATGCCAATTTATACTGACCTATTCAGCCCATCCAAGGTACGACTCCCATCAAGACGGCCGATTTTGAAAAACCCTTCCCCACATGCCGTCCCCACAAATTGCACCTGGACAAACAAATGGGAATAACTGGGAAAGGAAAGCAACTACCTTGTTTCAAACCCAACCCAGCAGTCTCGTTTCAACCTTCCAAGGAGCGAGTGTCCCACACTTAACAGGTTCAGGACACCTGCTGCGCCAACCAGTGCAGGTAGATCATTAGTACCAGCCCCCTATGATACTGTGGTAGAAAGTAAACTATGCACCACATCATAGAAGAATGCCAATCCACAAATTCAGGGAAGGCCTATCCGCACTCAACACAGTAGGACGAAAATAAACTGATTCCCTTCGGGAATTTACATTTGCTAAGTAAATAAATAAACCTGAGCATAGCTCATTCACTGATGGTATCTGGACTGCACGATCAATCAATATTACCTCATAAACTGAATGTGTTGGTTTCAAATTGGTTTAATCGATTGGTAACTTGGACAAATTGGTAACTTGGACAAATTGGTAACTTGGAAAAGCGCTCTGCAAGCGTTTCCAATGAGCTTAAACATACAAATACACAACATAAAAATAAATCATGAAACGCTAACTGAAAGTTTGTAGTTCCGTGTGTCGGAATGCAGAGGGTTTGTTCTTGCGTGGAAACCGTCCAGAAGATGGCGATTCAACATTCTGTTTACTCGCGTATCACATGTAAATGTGCATGCAGGCTGGAACAAGAACACTTTCCATACCATGGCTTTCCTCCAGTGAGGACAAAACCTCGTAAATTTTATACATAATGTAAGATCCAGGAAGCAGATTGTGGGCTCTCTAATTAGTTGGATATCAGAGTGCGGAGTCTGCGTTAACCACCAGACGAGCATAAACAGTCTGTAAGAAAAAACAGAAAACATTTGCATAAACTACTCCAACGTCATGGGGGCAATAACAGTTATTCAGCCCTTCGAACCTGTGTATCCTAAGCCACCGTAGCAGAGTGGTTCGCACTGTTGCTTCACAGCGCCAAGGTCCCAAGGTTCGATTCCCGGCTTGGGTAACTGTTTGTGCAGAGTCTGCACGATCTCCTTGTGTCTGCGTAGGTTTGTTCCAGGTGCTGAGATTTCCTCGCACAAGTCCCAAGAGACGTGATTTTTTTGTGAATTGAACATTTTGAATTCTGCCTCTGTGTACCCGAACAGGCGCCGGAATGTGGCGACTAGGGGCTTTTTACGTAATTACATTGCAATGTTAATGTTAGCTTGCTTGTGACAATAGCGGTTATTATTATTAAGCCGATCAGGCCGGTTTAGTACCCTAAACCATGATCCACTTAACACAAGTTTAATCAATCAATCCACGTTTTGAAATGTTGGATCGAACCACATCCATATTATCAACTATTTCCGCAGTGCTATAGAAAACGTGAACTGTGTTACCTGGCAGTCTACACTGTGCAATGCCCATAGACTCATGTGCCAAGGCCTAATTCTCTTCAAACTTGGATTAAGAATCTGAAAAACGTATCTACACATAAAAAGAATAATTATAATCATAGTTACCTCATTTTCCAGGGAACCTGCTCTAGAATCTGTCAGTTCTTCACCACGTTTACTGTTTCCTGTCACAAAAACAAATTTAAACTGAGTCTAAATGACCAATTTGAGCACCAAGCCGGCCGGAAGCAACAATATCCCAGCGAGAAATAGGTGAATTAAGAGCGGCGGAGTTACAGGTCTACGCTTTACCTGTCTGCCTGTTCCTACAGCTCCTCCGACCAGTCAAAACAACCACCAGCAGAAGTAGAAGCGCAGACATACTCCCGGAAAGCAGGAAGATGCAGCTGGTAAAACGCGGAGCATCTGCACAACAAAACATTAAAAAAAATCATTGATCCAATATCATAACCCATCGCAACTTTCAGAAACGCCAGCAGCAGGGAACTGAGTAATCAATGTCAAACTTGTTAGTGTCAGTAATATCTCCGGAGCACATTCTGAAAACAGTCGGTTTTTGAAAACCAATACGTAAACCAAGCCAATTTCCAATGCCAACGAAGCTGAATGGATGAATAGCGCAAGACTGACGGGTGGAATTAGTTAGAATGGTACGCATGGAAATAGATGGATGGAAAAATATTGAGACATCCATACATAGAGTCATGAAATTGTAGACAGATGGACAAATAGGATAGTCGGATAGATAAACAGGTGGATGGATGGATCGATGGATGGATAGATGGATTGGATGGATGAATGAATGAATGGATGAATGAGTGGGTGGATGGATGGGTGGATGGATGGATGGGTGGAGGGATGGATGAATCGACGGATCGACAGAGATATTAATAGATAGATATATATGCAGATGGATAGAGCGATGGAAAATTAGAGTGACAGGGAGATGAGCCTTTTCAGGTAGAATTAAAACGAGAAAGATACATGTGTGAAAGGAAAGCTGCATGAAATAACAGTACGTCAATGAATAGAGCAGTGTAATGGAATTAGGTAATGGATTGTCTATGTTTCTACGCACACTCTATGAATGAATTCAAGGAACATCTTAGTCCCCATTTCTCTCTCCTGATTGTACCAACACTCCGAAATTGATCCCAAGGTCCAGACCGAAAAACAACGCTTCCAAAATGTTCCTATTGAGAGGAATACTAACTCCCTTTTTCTGAATATAACGTTCTATCCATCTTTTTCACATATCATTGCTGATGGATGCTTTATGTTCCCCCAACAGCAATCCTGTGAGACAAATGGAGTGCGTGCGGAGATGCTTAAAAGTTATACCTACTGCATTGTCTTTATATGTCAATTCAGGCACCGTTTTTCAAAAAGACATTGGTATTAAATTTGTTGTGTTTCATTACATTTCATAAAACAACGTTGACTGCCCTCAGCTTTTGCAGGCACTTACAAGTACTCAGACATTTCACTTCGAACAATTGATGCCCAAAATATGTCCCCCATCATGTAAGATGAACGAAGTCATGCTTACCTAAAATGATTCATATGTTCTATATTGGATCAAAGGTTATGTCGACAAAGTTAGTGTTCGGGATATGCACCCACAGGAAAATAATTGTAAATCTGATAGAGGAGCGGAGAGTTTGCGGCGACCTGCACAGAAGGGGCCTCACGTTAGCATGGTGGTTAGCATCAATGCTTCACAGCTCCAGGGTCCCAGGTTCGATTCCCGGCTGGGTCACTGTCTGTGTGGAGTCTGCACGTCCTCCCCGTGTGTGCGTGGGTTTCCTCCGGGTGCTCCGGTTTCCTCCCACAGTCCAAAGATGTGCGGGTTAGGTGGATTGGCCATGCTAAATTGCCCGTAGTGTAAGGTTAATGGGGGGATTGTTGGGTTACGGGTATACGGGTTACGTGGGTTTAAGTAGGGTGATCATTGCTCGGCACAACATCGAGGGCCGAAGGGCCTGTTCTGTGCTGTACTGTTCTATGTTCTATGTTCTATCACTCAGAGTAGCAATGCAGCATAATAAGGCCTTAAAACACAATCTCCTTTGCCGGTCATTTTCCATTAATGGAATACAATGTTAAAGTTATAGCAAACGGGAATCTGGCATCAATGTAAGCCCTGTGACCAATTCCCGATATCTGAGTATAATATAAAGCTTCAGTGGCTCCTGGAAAGTGCAACAAAGGCGTTTCATTGGTACCATACGACAATAGAAAGGTTCCAAATATCAGAAAAGATTGAAGAGAACGCGACACTTTCCTCAAGAATATTGGAGGTTGATATCTGAACTAAATCTGGTGTTTAAGATGATGATTTAATTACTGACACGACAGAATGTGGCCGATCACAATCCCCCCACCACCCCATACACGTTGATCCCAACTAAACAGATAGAAGGAATCAGATAGATGAACATTGCAATGACGAAATATATGGGAGAAGGAGTGACTTTAAATGCACAAAGAGATATTAAAAACGAACAAGCCGCGCATTAAATACAAAAGGAAAATGATAATCGATACCACTCTGAGATGAGACGATTTCACTGAGCAGATTTACACTTGAGTTAATTTGAACAACACAATTGCAGCGAGCGCCGCTGCCAAAAATCTCCGTGGGGAGATATATCAAACTCCTGATAGTGTAGGATCCGTCGGTATCGATTATTCCAGAATCGGTTTGTGCGTCCGTAATATGCCCAGAAACATTCCAGAGGATGGCGAAAGAATCGGGATCCACTTTCTTTACCAAACACACCAATGGGATAATTTTCATCCCGGAAATGTCTTCCGGTGGCAGAGTTAACAGGTAGATTATTGGAGAGCCTGGTGGGGTGGAAAGGTAAGATTGGATCAGGATTGGACAAAACACCCGAGGTGTCTGTGTTGCAAATAATCGTAATTATTACCTGCGATGAGCAATTTGGAGCCGTTTCCAAACTTAAATGGGGCTGTGCTGTACTCCTTAGCTCCACAGTAATACACCCCCGAATCATTGGCCTGGACATCGCTGATGATCAGAGTGTAGATAGTGGACTTATCATTAATTTCTCCCGAAAATCTCCCGCTTGGAGGGTTGTAATTTGTTACAATATAAACTAGCTGCAGATGTTTCTGGTTCTGCCGCATATACCAGTGGACAGCAGCCCATGCCAACCGACCCGTGTGACAATGCATCTTGAGGGTACTTCCAGGCGTGACACTCTGAACCGCCGGAGTCTGGAATAACGCTGCCTGCGATGCAATAACTGAAAAAGAGAAAGTCATCAGCACAGATTCTGTTATGGCAGGGAGAGAGACTGTTTCCTCTACCGATCCACCTACAGCAATAAACTATAAAATGGACCATCCTCTCAGTAATTTCGCTCACAGAACAAACGCTGAGGATTACATTTGAAACGATAACAGGCCCAAAATGGAAAGAACCGCTTTGCAGACATTCGAGGGCGTTACATGAAATGTCGTAGCCGTTGCATTATAGGAATCGCAGCAGCCCAAATGTTTGCAACGGGAGATCCCACAAAGTGATCAGGATTCAGATCATGTTTTTCATGATGTTTGTGGAAGAGTAGATATTGGCCACCAAGGCACTGGGATAAATTCACCTACCACACCCCCCACCCGTCCTCCGCTCTTCGGGTAATAGTGCGATGGGATGTTTCTGATCGCAGAGTGGCAGATAGCGTTTCGAGGTTTAATATCTCCTCCGATAGCAGGGAGACTGTTGCCGTGTGAGCCATTAAGATCATATGGTTTTAATTCAGTAATGCAACATAAAATGTGCAACATGAAGCGTGTTGGGTACCACACCTCAGGAAGGATATTTTTGCTTTGGAGGGAGTAGAAGTTAGGTTTGCAAACTGTCAGCATGGTGCCGCAGTGGTTAGCCCTGGTGCCTAACAGTGCCGGGGTCCGATGTTCGACCCCGGTTCTGGGTCACTGTCGCTTTGGGGTTGCACCTACTACCAGTGTTTGCGTGAGCTTTGCCCACACAACCCAAAGATCTGCAAAGTAGGTGGATTGACCATGTAAAATTGCCCCTTAATTGAAAAATAATTAATTTGGTGCTCTAAATTTATTGAAAACCGGTTGGACATTTCAAAACTATGGCGCACAGTCTAAATATTAGGGCCAAACCGTTCAGCAGAGATGTTAGGAAGTATTTATTCGGTAAAAGGCTCGTGAATGTTCCGAACACTCCACCACACACAACAGATGGAGCTAAAACAGTGGCTAATTTAAATCTGAGGTGGATAGCTTGTTCTTAAGTAAAGGTAGCGAGGGATATCGGCCAAGGCAGGTATATGGAGATGGCCACAGATCTGCCATGATCTAATTAAATGTGGGACATGCTCGAGGTGCTGGATGACCTTTGGTTCCTATTAAGCTAATATATTAGAATATGACGATTGGAATAATGAGCTACATGGGTAATTGTCTCAGTCATCTTACCCTGCAGTTCGAACAATCTAAGAAAGGAAAAAGTACCAAACCTGGAAAGAGTTGAAACAACGCATAGAAACTTAAGATCACCATGCTCTGAGATCCCAGGAACGTCTGCTGTGAGATAAGAACCGGTGTTTCTCTCGAGACTCTCGATGTTCGCTTTCTGTGCTTAAAAGAGTTGGTGAAAATGCAAATTGTTTTGCAGTGTCGACGTGTCGCGTTTAAAAATAACACGATGGAATAAAAGCAGAGAAACATGAATCTTGCCTGAGGTTTTCCTGTTTACAGTTGGGGCGCCCACGCACAGCCCTGTCTGCAAAGGGCAAGCGTTTGATCTGGTGTTGTGCACGCGTGAATGGCGTTGCACAGTGCAGATTAGTTCATATTGTGAAATAAAGGCAATGAGGCTCGTTTCAAACCAGAGTACTGATTGTGAATTTCACGTGGACACAGAACAATAGCCACCAATGCCGAGTGATTCGTTTAACTCATCCATAACCCAAACTTGTTCTAGTTTTAACAACAACATAACAGATGGGGGGCTAGAATTTGATTATAATATTTCAGTGACAGTTTCACCCAATGTTGTGCCACGCGTATCTATTGATGCCAGAATTACTCCGGTGGCTCAGTGCAGAGCGTTGTTGGTGGAATAGCATTGCCACTGTCACCGAACCGAGCTTTCTGGGTTTGAATCGCACGGTAAGTGATTCCATTTAGAAATCAAGTTATAATAATGAGAACCAAACCATTTGGCAGCACGGTAGCATGGTGGTTAGCATAAATGCTTCACAGCTCCAGGGTCCCAGGTTCGATTCCCGGCTGGGTCACTGTCTGTGCGGAGTCTGCACGTCATCCCCGTGTGTGCGTGGGTTTCCTCCGGGTGCTCAGGTTCCCTCCCACAGTCCAAAGATGTGCGGGTTAGGTGGATAGGCCATGCTAAATTGCGCGTAGTGTCCTAAAATATCAGGTTAAGGTGGGGGGTTGTTGGGTTACGGGTATAGGGTGGATACATGGGTTTGAGTAGGGTGATCATTGCTCGGCACAGCATCGAGGGCCGAAGGGCCTGTTCTGTGCTGTACTGTTCTATGTTCTATGTTAAGACGCATCTGCTGCGCCAACGCCACTTAGAGAAGGAAATATATAATTGTTGTCCGATTTCTATGTGGCTCCAAATCTACAGTAAAGTGATCGACCTTTAAACGGCTTAGAAAGCCACGCCCTTCAAAGCAATTAGAGATGGCCAAAGTATGGCGTACATCCCATATTATTCGCCTTACATCAATTCACGTCCACCATGGAGTCAATGGAACATTCTTGTCGCCTACCCTGTCGAACCCTCTCAGAATATTCAAGAACTCAGGTCAAGAGGGGCAAAAAATCCCCCAAATGTTCAGACTTTCCTGTTAGTTGTCAACTGCCAGTTGCGGGAGCAATAATGCAAACAAGATGCCTTTTGCATAATGTGGTGGCCAGAAATGTCCACAGTGATACCAAGTGCTATCCAACCACCACAGTGCATTACATCACAAAGTTTGCACCGAAACTGGAGGGGCAGAAATATCTTGGTGCGAGGTTTACTAATATTACACGGGAGGGTTTAAACTAGTATGCCGAAGGGGGGAGAGGATGGAAACAGGATCAACAGATCAAAAGGCGAAATAACTGAGGGGGAACTAGAGAATAGTGTCAGTAAGACTCAGATGAAGTGCAGGCAGGGAGATGTTGCTGAACAAAGCGGGGTCGTGATCATGCATGTGTTTCAATGAGAGGAGAACAAGAAAGACAGCCGAACTTAGAGTTTGGGTTAGTTTTTGGAACGATGATGCTGTTGACATATCAGAGGCCCTGGGGTGGCAGCGCAGCGACAAACAGAGCCGGTGATGCATACCACTCTGGATCGTTTTGCCAGGCAGAAGCGGGAATGTTTGGACCCGATTAAAGATCAATTGATCGGCTCGAGAGCAGATTGGACGCTCAGGATCGGCCGATTCAGAAGGCAGAGAAGCAGCTGGCTGAACAGGAGAAGCAGCGGTGGGGCTGTAGTTCGGGATGCTTCGGGAACAGCAGAAAATGCTCCGGGAGAAGGTGGAGGGCATTGGGAACCGGTCCCGCCGGCAGAACTTCGGGATTGTCGGGCTCCCGGAGGGGGCTACGGGAGCAGACGTTGGGGCATACGTAGCGGGTATGTTCGAAAAGCTGCTCGGGGAGGGGGCATTCCCCCGACCGTTGGAGGTGGACCGAGCGCTTGCTAGGAAGCCGCGAGCGGGGGACAATGTTGGTGAGATTGCATAGGTTTCTGAACAAGGAATACATTCTTCGTTGGGTTAAGCAAACGCGGAGTTGGAAGTGGGACCACAGCATCCTGCGGGGGCACCAGGGCATGAGCGTGTAGGTGGCGAGGAAGAGGGCAGGCTTTAACCAAGAACAAAGAAAATTACAGCACAGGAACAGGCCCTTCGGCCCTCCTAGCCTGCGCCGATCCAGATCCTTTATCTAAACCTGTCTCCTATTTTCCAAGGTCTACTTCCCTCTGTTCCCGCCCGTTCATATACCTGTCTAGATACCCCTTAAATGATGCTATCGTTCCAGCCTCTACCACCTCCGCTGGTAAAACGGAGCAGGCACCCACCACCCTCTGCGTAAAAAACTTTCCACGCACATCTCCCCTTTCACTTAGAAATCGTGCCCCCTTGTAACTGACACCCCCACTCATGAAAAAGGTTTGTTCCTATCCACCCTGTCCTTACCTCTCATAATTTTGTAGACCTCAATCAGGTCCCCGCTCAACCTCCGTCTTTCCAATGAAAACAATCCTAATCTGCTCAGCCTTTCTTCATAGCAATCCCCCTCCATGCCAGGCAACATCCTGGTGAACCTTCTCTGCACCCTCTCCAAAGCATCCACATCCTTCTGGTGATGTGGCGACCAGAACTGCACGCAGTATTCCAAATGTGGCCTAACCAAAGTCCTATACAGCTGTAACATGACCTGCCGACTCTTGTACTCAATACCCCGACCGATGAAGGCCAACATGCTATATATGCCTTCTTGACCACTCTATCAACCTGCGTTGCCACCTTCAGGGTACAATGGACCCGAACACCCAGATCTCTCTGTACATCAATTTTACCCAGGACCCTTCCGTTGACCATATAGTCCGCTATTGAATTTGATCTTCCAAAATGCATCACCTCGCATTTGCCTGGATTGAACTCCATCTGCCATTTCTCTGCCCAACTCTCCAATCTATCTATATTTTGTTGTATTCTCTGACAGTCCTCCTCGCTATCTGCAACTCCACCAATCTTTGTATCATCAGCAAACGTGTTAATCAGACCACCCATACCTTCCTCCAAGTCATTTATGTAGATCACAAACAACAGTGGTCCGAGCACGGATCCCTGTCGACCACCACTAGGTACCCTTATCCATTTTGTGACACTCACTTCCACCACTACTCTCTGTCTCCTGTTACCCAGCCAGTTCTTTATCCATCTAGCTAGTACACCCTGAACCCCATACTTTTTCCATCAACCTGCCATGGGAAATCTTATGAAACGCCTTACTAAAGTCCATGTATATGACATATACAGCCCTTCACTCATCAATTAACTTTGTCACTTGCTCAAAGAATTCTATTAGGTTTGTAAGGCATGACCTTCCCTGCACAAAACCATGCTGCCTATCACTGATAAGTCTATTTTCTTCCATATGTGAATAGATCCTATCCCTCAGTATCTTCTCCAACAGTTTGCCTACCACTGTCGTCAAGCTCACAGGTCTATAATTCCCTGGATTTTCCCTGCTACACTTCTTAAATAAAGGGACAACATTAGCAATTCTCCAGTCCTCCGGGACCTCACCCATGCTCAAGGATGCTGCAAAGATATCTGTTAAGGCCCCTGCTATTTCGACCCTCGCTTCCCTTAGTAACCTGGAATATACTGAAGGTTTCTCCATTAGGTTGCACTTCATTCCTTTCCCAATGAAAGCACATTTGCGTCTCCTGGCTCTCCACCCTTTGGCCACGGGGACAGAGTTTTGCCCATATCCCTCCTAATCTGCAAAAACCACTATCAAATATCTGCTCGAACTTATCTTCTCCAAAGAGACCAGCATCAGTGTCTATCGATAATGCACGTGAATTAATGTTACCATTCGTGATACCGTTCCCGTGAATCTTTTCTTCCCTGTCTCTAATACATTATCCATACAGTACGGTGCCCACATAGGACATAGTATCCAGTTGATGCTGAACCAGAGTTTTGTTAATGTTCAGCGCAGCTCCCTTCTTGTTCTACTCTCTGCCCTAATTTTAATACCAATGGCTCTGCATGCGTTAGTAATCGCCCTATCCCTGTCAATGGGTTGGAACAATGAAGCTCCGGTTCCCCCTGCTAAAATAAAATCTGTGTGATACACTTGGGATAATTTCTGAAAATGAAATTTCTTTGAGGCGTTTGACCCAGATTTTAATGTTGTCAAAGATGGCAAGTATCAGGAAGCAGGATTAAACCAATAAAACAGAGGTTACACGCATGATGGGTTCTGGAAAATGAGGTTCAGAGAAAACGAATGAATGTCTCAGAAAACAAGTCAGTTATTGCCAACAAGTTCAACTTTTGTCTGGTTTCTGTTTGTAAAGCGCATCCAGCATAGAACTGATCACAACTTTATTTCAAAGTTCACTGCCTAAAATGGGCGGTTGAAGCTGATTCAATAATAACTTTGAGAAGGTAACCCGATTATAAATTGAAGGGAAAGTGTGACAGAGCTATCGGGGTAAAGATTGGAGAGCCTTTGTTTTTATTTAACAGGCTTCAGTGTTTTATCTTAGAGGAAATCATTCTTACTAACTATAACTTGAATTAAAACAATCATTGTGAAGATCACCGATTCACCTGTCCTTGTGCCTGCTGCTTTGGGGATCGACACGCTCTTTGTCCCACATTTGCCTTGTGCCCCCAGATGAACAAGACAAGTACAGACAGGGCCGCTTCTCCACATATTCATCGACATCCTGAGCTGACGGGTGATGATGTAGGTCCCGTCCTCCTCGATAGTACTGGAATCGCTCGATCCCTCGGTTACCAGGTCGGACATATTGTAGAAAATAGCAATCCGGTCAGAAGAAAGTCCAGTGACTAAACACACCAAGGGGATGGTTTCCCTGGAATGCTCCTCACCGTGTGGCACAAATATCTACACCGCCGTCTTGTTGGTGGAACTGTCTGGACACAGATTGAGACATAGTCAACGATTGAGTCACACAAAATGATATTGCTGTGCATGATCAGAATGTATTTCAATTGTTCTCTTACCTCCAACCAGTAGTGTAGCTGCTTTCGGGAGCGGTTCATGACTATCCACACCAGCACAGTAGTCATTCGGCTGGATTATTGAGCGGAGTCTGCACGTTCTCCCCGTGTGTGCGTGGGTTTCATCCGGGTGCTCCGGTTTCCTCCCACAGCCCAAAGATGTACAGGTTAGGTGGCTGGCCATGCGTAATTGCCCGTAGTGTTCAAAATTGACCTTAGTGTTGGGTGGGGGTACTGGGTTTTGGGGATAGGGTGGCCATGTGGGCTTGGGTCGGGTGCTGTTTCAATGAGCCGGTGCAGACTCGATAGCCTCCTGCTGCACTGTAAATTCTATGAAAACTATGAAGACATTGCGGATTTCCGGAATCAGTACAGTTTTGCTGTTGCCTTTTTTTAGAAATAAACTTTCAATTGGCCGGATTACAGGATGTAATGTCGATTTATTTTAGTATTTCACACATTCTTTCCTGATGCCAGGCATAGCGAGACACCAATTCCACTTCGTAACTGTTATGACAGGGTAATTCCACCATCTGCCCGACATGCACGGTCATTGGGAACTGGATCTGAGACAGAGAGGACTTGGAGTCTGTCACCACAAAGATTATTGTTACGTTATCAATGATTATTGAGAAAATAGAAACATCGGCTTTGAAACGCTTCGGCTGTAATTTAAGAGAAATCTCGTTGTTGTTTTTCACAGTTTTTGGATAGATTTATTGATCAATTTAGTTCTTATTCACTTTACAGGAGGAACCAGTAAACATGTTGACAGGATCTAGTGAAATCCATTCACCTGATCACTGGATCGCATTTTTGTCTCAGGCAACAATCATTCTCGTATTTTATCTAACGATGGTGATTCCAGTTAAGTTTCCCACTGTCGTTTGCTGATCGTAACCCCGCAGAACCAGGAGAATGAGTATCAAGGCGAAATATTGCTTTGCCATCTTGAGCCGGAGACTGCTCACACTTTTCACGCTCACTCCGAGGTCAGTGGCCAGCATGGTGGAATCGACGACGATCAGTGCTCTGGAAAGTATGACACCATTTTGTGAGCGGTGTCTTGTTGAATGTGACGTTCATTTGACGCACTGCGTCACTGCATGTGCGTTACAGCTGACAAAAAACAGACGACTTCACAGAACGTGATTATCTGCCGTTGAGAATGCGCCTGTTCGGGGAGGCTGTTACGGGAACAGGCGCCGGAATGTGGCGACTAGGGGTTTTCATAGTAACTTCGTTTGAAGCCTACTTGTGACAATAAGCGATTTTCATTTTTCATTTAATTTCAGTGTTTGACCTCTGAAGGCAGTTCTGTGTGTGAAGTGCCTGAACTGTAAAAACAGGAAAACCACTGACAGCTTTTGGCTCGAACATCATTTTCTATCTCAAGCAGAACGTGGTCACAATCTCGGGCACTGATATCTTGACCTGAATGCACTTTGCACATCCCCACATGGGCTGTCGGCGAGGCATTTGTAATGCTCACAGCAAGCAGCTGCGGTCACAGCCAACGCTCCTCGTTGCTGGCAGACCTCGCTCTCTGTTGAAGGCTCTGCTCACTCGCCCCTTCATCATTGAAGGTCAAATATTTCTGCAAGAAAGTCAAACATTCAGTACTGTTAATTTCAGAACTCATTCTGCTAGTGATTCCTGCTACCAGACTCACATGAATTTCACAACAACATGAGTACACCTTGCTCTTGTCTCCCACCTTCTATTCCTCATCATTCTGTTGAAGATTGCGTGACTTGGTCCCTGACGAGTCCTTCAGATAATTTTCCGCACGGTTTTTCCTGCTTTGAGTCCCATAAAGAATCTTTTGACCCAGCAACAGTCAGTTTCTAATTGCTTTCTCTATGTCAGGGTTGTGCATTTTCAACATTTGTCAGATTCTCGACAATTGATCCTGTTTGGAATTTGGTTTTGTATTCGCATAATAATCTTTATTATTGTCACATGTAGGCTTGCATTAACACTGCAATGAAGTTACTATGAAAATCCCCCAGTGTACACACTCTGTGTTCTGAATGTCCAATTCACCGAACAAACACATCTTTCGGGACTTGTGACGGAAAGTGGAGCACCCAAAGGAAACACACGCCGACTCCACACCGAATGTTCCAAACCGATATCAAACCCCCGTCATTGGCGCTGTGAAGCAGCAGTGATAACCACGGTGCTACCGGACCGTATCTGGTGACTGAGTGAATATTAATGTTTAACAGCGGTATGTTCAGAAACGTTTGTGTAATGTCCATTCTTTTAAGTACTAATTGCCGTTTCTTATTTCAGAAAACCGAGTGAACAGATCCCACAGTGAAAAGTCAGTAAGTGACGTGTGTTGTAAAACCCATCACTGACATTCTAACTGTATTTCAGGCTGTCTCAGAAAGCAGTTTATTTCCAAATCCATTCCCATGGTGTTGATGCTTTACTGTTTCCAACGTTCCGTTATCATTTATGAAATGAAATGAAAATTGCTTATAGTCACGAGTAGGCTTCAATGAAGTTACTGTGAAAAGCCCCTAGTCGCCACATTCCGCCGCCTGTCCGGGCAGGCTGGTGTGGAGGCAAATTAATAATTCTGATTATCTTTACTTAAGACAGCAGACACTAATTGACCGTAGCAAATAAAAGCAGGCGCAGGCCACTCGGCCCCTCGAGTCTGCTCTGAAATAAAACAAGAGCTTAGCTAACCTGATTGTTGATCTCATCTCCATCCTCCTGTCTGCGTCCTTACAACTCGGGAATCCATCGTCAATTAAAACCGCTCTAATTCAGCTTGGACTACATTCAATGACCCCGCCCTCACTCGTCTGTGGGAATGAGAATTTTAAAGACAAGTGAGCGACTGGGAGAACCCATTCATCCTCGTCTCCCTCATGGAGTTGGGGAACAAGTGCAATGTGTCCAAGTTTCCACGTGTCCAAGTTTGCAGACCACACTAAGATGAACGTTAAAGCGAAAAGTGCAGAGGATACTGGAATTCTGCAGAGGTATTTCGATAGGTTAAGTGAATGGGCTAGCGTCTGGCAGATGGAATACAATGTAGACAAATGAGAGGTTATCCATTTTGGTAGGAATAACAGTAAACGGGATTATTATTTAAACGATGAAATATTAAAGCATGCAGAGAGACCTGGGGTGTGCTAATGCATGAGTCGCAAAAGGTTGGTTTACAGGTGCAGCAGGTGTTTAAGAAGGCGAATGGAATTCTGTCCTTCATTGCTAGAGGGATGGAGTTTAAGACTAGGGAGGTTATGAGGCGATTGTATAACGTGTTAGTGAGGCCACAACTGGGGTATTGAGTTCAGTTTTGGTCTCCTTACTTGAGAAAGGACGTACTGGCACTGGAGGGTGTGCAGAGGAAATTCACTAGGTTAATCCCAGAGCTGAAGTGGTTGCATTACGAGGACAGGTTGAGTAGACTGGGACTGTACTCGTTGGAATTTAGAAGGATGAGGGGGGAATCTTATAGAAACATATAAAATTATGAAGGGAATAGATAGGATAAATGCAGGCAGGTTTTTTCCACTGGCGGGTGAAAGCAGAACTAGGGGGCATAGCTTCAAAATAAGGGGAAGTAGATTTAGGACTGAGTTTAGGAAGAACTTCTTCACCTAAAGGTTTGTGAATCTAGGAATTCCTCGCCCACTTAAGCAGTAGTGGATCCTTCATTAAATGTTTTTAAGATAAAGATATATCGTTTTTTTGAAGAATAAAGGGAGTCAGGGTAATGGTGTTCAAGCCAGAAAGTGGAACTGAGTCCACAAAAAATCAGCCATGAACTCATTGAATGGCGCAGCAGGTTCGAGGGTCCAGATGAGCAGGATACCCCTGCTCGTAGTTCTTATGTTCATATGTTCTTCTGTTCTTACTGCTGAAACTGTGTTCCTATTTCAGTATTCCCTCAAAAGAGCGCATCTTCCCAACATTTAGTGTGGCAATCGTTGCGGAATTTTATAGCTTTAATGACCAAAATACGAGCATGGAGCAGGAATAGGTTATTCTGCCCTCGGCTCCGGTCCACTGTTTATTCTGATCTGACAGTAACCTGAGTTCTGCATTCTGCCTACTCCCGATCACCTCTCTCCCGCTCCCTGCTTCCCAGGAAGCCATCCATTTCTGTCTTTAAAGTATTCAAATATTCTCCTTCCGCCGCAATATAAAAGGAAGAAAGTTTAAAAGAGTCTCAGAGTAAAATAAATCTAATTTCCCTTTGAAACGGGCGGACAATTATTGTTACACTGTCCAGCCCAATTCTAGATTCCCCCGCAAGAGAAAACGCCTTCTCCACACTTCAGGAACTGATATGTTATAATGCAATCGCATCTTGCTCTTTAAACTCCAGTGGTTATGATAGACATAACAACTGCAAAAATCATCCGTCCCGGGTATTATTCTGAAAATCTTACTCTGAATGACGTCCAACGCATTTACATTCTTCCTGAAATAAATTGACCAATGTTGCCCATTGTTTTTCGCTGGTGCTGTGTCCAACTCAACCGTCAACTCACTACGTTTGCTTTCTATTTCCCTCTCCGTAAATGATAACATTCTATTCGACTTCTAATTACTTGTTATACCTCTATTGTTTGTGATTCGTCTGGACACCCAGATCCCTCGACCTTCAGAGCATCTGCACTTCTCACTCTTTAGATAATGTGTTCCTTGTTTCATTTCTCCTACCAAAATAGACAATTTCACATGTTCTCTACATGACGCACCAGTTGCCAGATCTTTGCCAAACATTTAACATATCTCTATTTGTTGTTCCCTGCATTTGTCAACTTCACAATTTACCTTCGTACATACCTTTGTGTTATGAGAAAATGTGGCAACCTTCTCCCTGGTCCCTTCATCAGAGTTATTTAAAGACATTGCAAACAGTAGAGGACCCAAAACAATTCGTTTGGCAACCAAACATTTCACGTTGCTAACTTGAAAAAGCCATGATGTGGAGATGCCGGCGTTGGACTGGGGTGAGCACAGTAAGAAGTCTTACAACACCAGGTTAAAGTCCAACAGGTTTGTTTCAAACACGAGCTTTCGGAGCACGGCTCCTTCTTCAGGTGAATGGAAAGGCTTGTTCCAGAAATGTTTATATAGACACAGTCAGAGATGCCCCGGAATGCGAGCACCTGCAGGCAATCAAATCATCAAAGATGCAGAGAGAGAGGTAACTCCAGGTTAAAGAGGTGTGAATTGTCCCAAGCCAGTTCAGTCGGTAGGCCTCTGCAAGTCCAGGCTTGTTGGTGGGGGCCGAATGTAATGCGACATGAATCCCAGATCCCGGTTGAGTCCGCATTCATGCGTGCGGAACTTAGCTATAAGTTTTTGCTCAGCAATTTTGCGTTGTCGCGTCTCCTGAAGGCCTCCTTGTAGAATGCTGACCCGGAGATCAGAGGCTGAAAGAGTACGCGGCGCATACTCGTGCGACTCGACCAATGTAGTCTACCTCATACGCTGCAGGAAAGGATGTCCCGAAGCGTGGTACATTGGCGAGACCATGCAGACACTGCGACAACGAATAAACGGGCATCGTGCGACTATCAACAGGCAGGACTGTTCCCTTCCAGTTGGGGAACACTTCAGCAGTCAAGGACATTCAGCCTCTGATCTCCGGGTCAGCATTCTACAAGGAGGCCTTCAGGAGACGCGACAACGCAAAACTGCTGAGCAAAAACTTATAGCTAAGTTCCGCACGCATGAATGCGGACTCAACCGGGATCTGGGATTCATGTCGCATTACATTCGGCCCCCACCAACAAGCCTGGACTTGCAGAGGCCTACCGACTGAACTGGCTTGGGACAATTCACACCTCTTTAACCTGGAGTTACCTCTCTCTCTGCATCTTTGATGATTTGATTGCCTGCAGGTGCTCGCATTCCGGGGCATCTCTGACTGTGTCTATATAAACATTTCTGGAACAAGCCTTTCCATTCACCTGAAGAAGGAGCCGTGCTCCGAAAGCTCGTGTTTGAAACAAACCTGTTGGACTTTAACCTGGTGTTGTAAGACTTCTTACTGAACTTGAAAAAGAACCAATTGATGCAGGGTCTCGGCTTCCTGTTCTGCAACCAATTTCCTACCCTTGCTAATATGTTACCCATTTCCATAAGATTTATCAACTTTATTTTCTGTAATGACCTGTGTGGTGTCACTTTATCAAATGTCTTCTGGAAATCTAAATATCATAGAACCCATTTTATTCACAGCACATTTTACTTCTTCAGTGAGTTTCCATAGCTCGGTTAAACTTGATTTCCCTTGCATAAAATCGTGTTGAGTTTATTAATTTCCTTGAATTCATCTAAGTGCCATTCTTTAAATTCTTGAATAATAATTTATATCATTTTCGCCACGCCAGATGCTAAACCAACTGGCCTGAAGTTTCCTGCTTTCTGTCTCACCTCCTTGTTGAATTATGGATTAACGGTTCCTATCTCCCAATGTAATGGGGCCCTCCTCGAATGCACCGGGGTTTGGGGAAATTAAAACCAAGGCAACAGCTATCTCTCTGGACATATATATGACGACGGGAGGACGAAGCCCATCAGTATCCGGGGACTGGTAATATCACAGGTCTATATATGTAATAAGTGAACCTCTTTATTGATTGGAATTTTCGCTGGTATCTCTCTCACTCCCATTTCATGGATTATTGCTTTGATTTAATTTGCGTATTCTGCAGGGAAGGCTGGCTAAATACCTGTTGAATTCATCTGGCATATTCCCTCTTTCCACTTTCTATAGGACAAAAAATCACTTTGTTCATTATTCTTCTTCAATTACTTATTTAAAACAATCTCTTTCCGAATGTATGTGTTTTCTTTCTGGCTAGGTTTCGCTTGTACTCTATTTTTCCTTCTCTATTAGCCATTTCTTTTAATTGTTTTTGTTCGTTATGTTCTGTCCAACATTCTGAACCGGCACCTGTCTTTGCGCAGTACTGCTTATTAATTTTAAAAAATATATTTTATACTACCTTTAAACCTTTAAGTTAGTCCATGATTGAGGGTCCGTACCTTGGGTTTTGTTTTTTTTCCATGGAATGTATATTTTTAAAAATAAATTTAGAGTACCAAAATTCTTTTTTTCCAATTAATGGGCAATTTAGAGCGGCCAAACCACCTAACCTGCGCATCTTTGGGTTGTGGGGCGAATTCCACGCAACAACGGGGAGAAGGTGCAAACTCCACACAGGCAATGACCCAACCAGGCTTCGGCGCCGTGAGGCAGCAGTGCTAACCACTGCGCTATCCAGTGTGTTTTGAATTACCTGTTTAAATATTTGCCACTGCATCTCTATTCGCTGGCCCGGAAACTGAATTTGCCAAATCACTTCAGCCAGCTCAGCTTCCATGCGCACACATTTACATTTAAAACATAATCTCAATGTTCCTGTCGCCCTTTAACTGAATTTAAACTTCAGTCATATATATACGGGCGTAGAGAACAAGCGCAATGGAGTTTGATGAATAATTACAAGCAGGTTTGACGAACAAGAAGGAAAAAACAAATATTGAAAGAGCTCTGCAAAAAACAGCAAATGAGACATCATAACAAAAAATATTTTCACGCAAAGGAAGTTTGGCTGGAATTAACTGCCTGAAAGTCCGACAGAGGTACGTCCAATCGAGGCATTCTGGAATGAACTGGATGCTTCCCTGTATCGTTACAATGTGTACGGGGGAAGGCAGGCGAATGGCGATCAGCCAAGCCCTCGTTTGGAGAGGTGTTGCTGAGACAATGGGCCCAAGGGCCGAAGAGACCAGGGCAGCACGGTGGCACAGTGGTTTGCACAGCTGCTTCACAGCCCCACGTTACCAGGTTCGATTCCCGGCTTGTTTCACTGTCTGTGTGGAGTCTGCACGTTCTTCCCATGCCCGGTGGGTTTCTTACGGGTGCTACGGTTTCCTCCCACAGTCCAACAATGTCAAATTACGTGGATTGGCCATGCTCAATTGCCCTTCGTGTTCAAAAATGTTGGGTGGAGTTACTGGGTTTCGGGTATAGGGTGGAGACGTGGACTTGGGTAGGGTGCTCTTTCAAAGGGCCGGCGCAGACTCATTGGGCCGAATGGGTTCTTTCTTCACTGTAAATTCTGTTATTCTATGAATGGCCTCCTTCTGCGCAAAAACAGTTCTATGATTATGTAATTATAGTCACTGTAAATAGAATTAGCGCTCATTGCAGATGAAAAACAAGCAAAACTTGTTTGACATTTTGTCTGCATCTGGTTTCAGATTGAAATACATATCTCTCCTCATTTACCGAGAGGATGAGCAGCCTACCGCCATCTTAAACTTCTTCCAAACCCGATTATTACTCTAACCACAAACCGAAATGACAGTTCGTCAAATGAAGAACTATTTAATGTTTGGGAAGGCATGTCTCAGAATGAAACGGATTCAATCTGTAATCCAAACAGTGTGTGATTGAGCATATTATATGATTACTTGCTGTACCTGCATACTAGCCCTTTTTGTGATACATGCACTGGGACACTCAGATCGCTTGCACCTCAGAGTTTTTTAATCTCTCACTATTTCGGGAATTTGTTCTTTTTTCATTCTTTCTACCGAAATGGACAAATTCACATTTACGCCACATTACTCACCGTTGCCAGATATTTGCCCACCCACTTAACATATCTCTATTTTTGGTTGCCTCTATTCGCCAACGAACCTTCCTACATACCTTTATGTTATGATTAATTTTGGCAACCACCCTTCCAACCCCTTCATCCGAGTCATTTGTCTAAAATGTGAACAGTCGAGGTACCAGAACAGTTCCCTCTGGCAACCAAACGTTACAGCTTAACAACTTGAGAAAAAAAATCAATTCACGCCGAGTCCCTTTTTCCTGTTATCCAGCGAATCTTCTCTCCTTGCCAATATGTGGCACCAGGCCATAAGTTTTGTTATTTTGATTTCCTGTAATAACTTGCGTGGTGTTGCTTTCTAGAAATAGAAGTATCATACAATCCATTTTATTCACAGCAAATAATTTCGATAAGTTCATTAAACTTGATTTCTCTTGTACAAAACCATGTTGACTTTGAATGATGTCCCTATATTTATCTCAGTGTTATGCTATAAGTTCTTTAATAATAACTTCTAACATATTCCCCACGCCAGATGTTAAAACAAGTGGCCTGTAGTTTCCTGCTTTCTGTCTCACTACCATGTCAGAATAAGGAGTGACGGTTGCTGCCTTACAAGGTAATGGGGCCTTATTCAATGTCCAGGGGTTTCAGAAAACTGAAACCAAGGCATCAACTATCTCGCTGGACACATATAACAGGTGGACGAAACCAATCAGCAGACGGCCATTGACAATCTCACAGCTTTAAATCAGTGGAATCTATTTGGTGATTGTAATTTTCCGTTTCCTCTCTCCCATTTCCGATATTATTGCTGCTTCATGGATTCAATTTGCATACTATACAGTGAAGGCTGATGTAAAATCCTGTGTTTTCCATGTTTTCCATATCTATTCTTTATGCTCAATTTCTGCAGGCAAAACACTCACTTTGTTTATACCTCCCCCTTTAGATATTTATTAAAACTTTTAACATCTGTTTTTGGTTTTTGTTTCTGGCTAGGTTCATATCGTACTCCATTCCCCTTCCATATTAACCTTTGTTTAAATTGTTTTATGTTCCTTATATTCCAGCCAATATTCTGACCGGGGACCTGTCTTTTCTCAGGTCTATGTTTATGGTTAACTTTTGATTTGGATGTGAGGGGGTCAGGGTGCGAGGGGGTCAGCATATGAGAGGGTGATGAAGTGAGAGGGTCTTGCTGTGAGGTGATCAGGATGTGAAGGGGTCAGAAAGTAGGGTGAAGAGCGTGAGAGGGTCAGGAAGTGAGGGCACCTGGATGTGAGTGGATTAGGATGTGAGACTGCCAGGGCTTGAGAGGGTCAGGATATGTGAGGGGATCAGCATGTGAGAGGGCCAGGACGTGAGGTTGTCAGGGTGTGAGGGTGTCAGAACCTGAGGGGATCAGGACGTGAGGCGATCAGGACGTGAGGGAGTCAGGATGTGAGGGGGTCAGGATGTGAGGGAGTCAGGATGTGAGGGTGTCAGGATGTGAGGGAGTCAGGATGTGAGGTAGTCAGCATGTGAGGGGGGCCAGGACGTGAGGGTGTCAGGATGTGAGGGGGTCAGGATGTGAGGGGGTCAGGATATGAGGGAGTCAGGATGCGAGGGTGTCAGAATGTGAGGGGGTCAGGATGTGAGGGAGTCAGAAGGTGAGAGGTCAGGATGTGAGGGGGTCAGGACCTGAGGGTGTCAGAATGTGAGAGTGTCAGGATGTGAGGGGGTCAGGATGTGAGGGAGTCAGGATGCGAGGGTGTCAGAATGTGAGGGGGTCAGGATGTGAGGGAGTCAGAAGGTGAGAGGTCAGGATGTGAGGGGGTCAGGACCTGAGGGTGTCAGAATGTGAGAGTGTCAGGATGTGAGGGGGTCAGGATGTGAGGGAGTCAGGATGCGAGGGTGTCAGAATGTGAGGGGGTCAGTGTGTGAGGGAGTCAAAAGGTGAGAGGTCAGGATGTGAGGGTCAGGATGTGGGGGAATCTGGATGTGAGTGGATTAGGATGTGAGACTGCTAGTACTTGAGAGGGTCAGGATATGTGAGGGCATCAGCATGTGAGGGTGTCAGGATGTGAGGTGGTCAGCATATGAGGGGGGCCAGGACGTGAGGGTGTCAGGATGTGAGGGGGTCAGGACGTGAGAGGTCAGGGTGTGAGGGGGTCAGGACGTGATGGTGTCAGGATGTGAGGGTGTCAGGACCTGAGGGGATCCGGACGTGAGGCGATCAGGACGTGAGGGAGTCAGGATGTGAGGGGGTCAGGATGTGAGGGAGTCAGGATGTGAGGGTGTCAGGATGTGTAGGCGTCAGGATGTGAGGGAGTCAGGATGTGAGGTGGTCAACATGTGAGGGGGGCCAGGACGTGAGGGTGTCAGGATGTGAGGGGGTCAGGATGTGAGGGGGTCAGGATATGAGGGAGTCAGAAGGTGAGAGGCCAGGATGTGAGGGTGTCAGGACATGAGGGTGTCAGGATGTGAGAGTGTCAGGATGTGAGGGGGTCAGGATGTGGGGGAATCTGGATGTGAGTGGATTAGGATGTGAAACTGCCAGGACTTGAGAGGGTCAGGATATGTGAGGGCATCAGCATGTGAGGGTGTCAGGATGTGAGGTGGTCAGCATATGAGGGGGGCCAGGACGTGAGGGTGTCAGGATGTGAGGGGGTCAGGACGTGAAGGGATCAGGACGTGAGGCGATCAGGACGCGAGGGAGTCAGGATGTGAGAGAGTCAGAATGTGAGAGGTCAGGGTGTGAAGGGGTCAGGACGTGAGGGTGTCAGGATGTGAGGGTGTCATGATGTGAGGGGGTCAGGTTGTGAGGCGGTCAGTATGTGTGGGTCATGATGTGATGGGGTCATGATGTGAGGTAGTCAAGATGAGCGGGTCAGGATGTGAGAGGGTGAGGAAGAGGGTCAGGCTGTGAGGGAGTCAGGACGTGAGGCGATCAGGACGCGAAGGAGTCTGAATGTGAGGGGTCAGGATGTGAGAGGGACCGAGGGTGATGGGGTCAGGACGTGAGGGTGTCAGAATGTGAGAGCATCAGGACGTGAGGATGTGGCAGGGCGAATGGTTTAATAATTGGAGTTCGGGGCGTGACGGGTTCAAGAAGTAATAGGATCCGTGCACAAGTGTTGGCTGGGTTAGATTTTGAGGGGCTGAGGACCTGAGGGGATGAGTGAATGGAGATGTGATGAGTGACGGGGGGCGTGAGGCAGTGACATTGTGTGGGTATGATGGCATGAGCAGATCAGTACGTGAGGCGGGGGGGGGGGGTCGGGGGGGGGGGGGGGGGTCAGGATTCCCTTTTCATCTCTTCAAGTAACGAAAAAGCACCCCACAATTAGGTCCATGCATAGCCCTCTGCACATATGTGAAAGCACCGATATCCTGCCCAATATCTTTGTTTGATCCTCGGTAGATACCCTGTGCTTGTTCGGTCTTTGTCAGTCATTGGGAAAGCCATGCTCTCTTCATGATGCTGTACTGACTGCCAGCGTACGGGGGAAATCGAACTTCGATAATGGCGGGGATAGGAACAATCAACTCTGCCGTTCTCCAACAGACCAGCCAATCATTTTGCCTTGTTTTTCAATAAAATACCTGAATAACAAAAGCACCGATTGGTGCTTAGATGGAAGGCCGCTGCATCTTGTCAATGTTGTGCTGTACGAGTGACGATTATTGTAGAAAAGCACACAGCAACGTGCCTCGTGGAAAGTATGTAATAAAGTCTCTTTGATACCGAATTGTTTTGTCTTACCTCCTGGAAGGTAATATTCAAAGCCACGCCGCTATCTGAAATATATTTCATTTATTTTCCTGCGTGACAAAAGAGAAGCTGAAAAGAGAAGATAACGGTGATTGCTTTAACTGCCCAGTGCTTCAATGAGTTAAGCGTTTCATTGCTTTGATTTATATATTTTGTTTTGTCAAGAAATCCTGGAACTGGAAGCACTGAAGCAATTTCACTCAGAGTTTAATCGTGTAAAGTTGATCTTTATGATAATGATTGAAGTCAACAAGACCAGCAAACTTTAGCAAATTCTTCTGGTTCTATTAGTTGAGTGGATTTGAACTAGTCTGAGTTAATAATCTTCAGCTTGAGATACACCTATGAATACGGGAAATGCAATAATTATAATAAACCTTAAAACGATTCAATTGTCCTCAACAACAATTGTTTTTATATGTGCAGCAGACAAATAAACAACTTGTTATTACGCTCTTTGGTCACCGTGTTGCTCCACACACAAATTAACATATTTACTTGTTAATTACGATATGAAATATCCATTCTTGCTTCCCTAACTCTTTCATGTAGGCAATTGTGTTGCTAATGAATTTAGGGATTGGCAGAAATACTGACATCGTGTCAAAGTGGATAAAAGATGCAGCTGATTTTGTTTTAATGGTTATAATATATTCGTTGATGTCCATTGCCAGGATGCCTTCATGGAGCTTCATGGAGCACGCTATTTTCAAAATAAATCTGCTAGGTTTAGATGAATTATGATAGTAATTTACACAATTTGGTCAGTTAAGAAGAGATATACAGATCTGCTTACATTCTGTAGTCGGTATGCCGTTTCTGACGATACCGCGTTAAGTTCAAAGCAAACTTTAAAAAGTGCAATTTTACCCTCTGCCTATATTTACAGTTTTTCATAGAATTTACAGTGCAGAGGGAGGCCACTCGGCCCATTGAGTCTGCACTGGCTGTTGGAAAGAACACCTTCCCAAGCCCACAACCCAGCCCTATCCCTATAACTCAGTAACCCCACCAAACACTAAGGACAATTTTGGACACTAAACACAATTTAGCATGGCCAACCCACCTAACGTGTACATCTATGGACTGTGGGAGGAAATTGAGGACCTGGATGAAACCCACGCACACACGGGGAAAACGTGCAGACTCCGCACAGACAGTGACTCAAGCCGGGATTCGAAACTGGGACCTTGGAGCTGTGAAGCAATTGTGCTAACCACTATGCTGCCGTGCTGCCCCACTTGACCGATCGATGGACAATTGATCCGATGAACAGAAGTGACAAATAGAGGGTTTCCCGTCACATCATTTGTTATAAATCATTCGAAATAAACAAACTAGTTCAATTTCTTTCTCCCGGCTGCTGCAACCAGGTTTGCTGCAAACCGACTTTGACACAACTCCTTTAGATTGCATTTCAGCAACATAAATTGGCCTTAGCCGATATTGGATCTAAATCAGTATCTGAAAGTTATCCATTGAATTTCCCCGAAATTGTAAACATTTTTCTGGAACGAATTGTTTCTGGTACCATTATTTCATCGGTTGGAATGTACTGTGTCAGAAAATTCCTTGTAAAATGCCAAGCTATGAGCCCTACAGTAAACAAGGTAAAATTACACAGAGCCCAACAGTAAACAAGGTAAAAATAAACCGAGCCCTCCAGCTAGCAAGCTAAAATTAAACACAGTCCTACAGTAAACACGCTAAAATGAATCAGTGTCCAACAGAAAATAAGAAAAAATTGAACCGAGCTCTGCAGCAAACGAGCTAAAATGAAACAGCGCCCGACGGTGTTGGTTATTGCACGGATCGGTTCAGGATGTGAGGGGGTGAGGATGTAAGGGGGTCAGTGTGTGTGGGTCAGGATGTGAGTGGGTGAGGACGTCAGGGGGTGAGGGTGTGTGGGCCAGGATGTGAGAGGTTCAAGAAGTGAACTGGTCAGGATGTGAATGGTTGAGGTTGTGCGGGGGTCAGGTTGTGTGGTTCAGGATGTGAGGGACTCAGCATGTCAGGGGTCAGGATGTGAGGGAGTCAGGATGTGTTGGTCTGGATCTGAGGCGATCAGGGTGTGATGGGGTCAGCATGTCAGGTGTCATGTTGTGTGGGAAGGTCAGGAAGTGAGAGGCTCAGTCTGTGAGGGGGTCAAGATGTGAAGGGGCCAGAATGTCAGGGTGAAGAGCATGAGAGGGTCAGGAAGTCAGGGCATCTGGACGTGAGTGGATCAGGATGTGAGACTGCCAGGACTTGAGGGGGGTCAGGATATGTGGGCGTCAGGATGTGAGGGGGTCAGGATGTGAGGGGATCAGGATAGGCGGTGGTCAGAATGTGAGGGGTTGAGGACGTGATGGGGTCAGGACATGAGGGGGTCAGGACGTGAGGGAGTCAGGGTGAGGGAGTCAGGGTCAGGATGTGAGAGGTTCAGTGTGTGAGGGGTTCCGAATGTGAGCGGGTCATGATATGAGAGGCTCAGGGCGTGGGGGGCTGAGCTTGTCAGAGGTCAGGAAGTCAGGTCGTCACGATGTGAGAATATTACTGAGTGGAAGGATCAGGATGTAAGACAGCATGCCTGTGGGCATCAGGATATGAGAGGCTCAGGACGTGCGAGGGTCAGCATGTGAGGGGGTCAGGATGTGACGGAGTCAGAATGTCCATGGTCAGGATGTTAGGGGTTCCGGATGTGAGGGATTCAGGATGTTATGGGGGTCAGAATGTGAGGGGGTCTGGATGTAAAGGGTCTTGATGAGACGGAGTCAGCATGTCAGGGGTCAGGATGTAAGGGGTTCAGAATGCCCGGAGTCAGGACGTGATAGGGTCAGGAAGTGAGGGCATCTGGATGTCAGGGAGTCAGGGTGTGAGGCGACCAGGATGTGAGCGGGTCAGGACGTGAGGGGGTCAGGATGTGAGGGGATCAGGATGTGAGATGGTCAGGATGTGAGGGGGTCGGGATGTGAGAGGGTCAGGATGTGAGGGAGTCAGGATGTGAGGTGTCAGGACGTGAGTGGGTCAGGGTGTGAGGTGGGCAGAAAGTGAGTGGGTCAGGACGTTAGCAGGTGAGAACATGAGGTGGTCAGTATGTGAGGGTGTCAGGATGTGAGACTGTCAGGATGTGAGAGGGTCAGGATGTGAGGGGATATGGATGTCAGGGGGTCAGGAAGTGAGGGAGTCAGGTGTGAGGGGTCAGGATGCGAGGGAGTCAAGATTTGTGGGGGTCACGATGTGACGGGGTCAGGATGTGAGGGGGCCAGGATGTGAGGAGTTCAGGATGTGAGACTGTCAGGATGTGAGGGGTTCAGGATGTGAGGGATTCTGGATGTGAGAGCGTCAGGGTGTGAGACTGTCAGGATGTGCGACTGTCAGGATGTGAGGGGGTCTGGATAAAAGTGAGTCAGGATGTTAGGGGTCAGGATGCGAGGGAGTCAGGATTTGAGGGCGTCACGATGTGACGGGGTCAGGATGTGAGGGGGCCTGGATGTGAGAGGTTCAGGATGTGAGAGGTTCAGGATGTGAGGTGGTCAGCATGTAAGGGTGTCAGTATATGAGGGGT
Organism: Scyliorhinus canicula; assembly: GCF_902713615.1. Taxonomy (NCBI): domain Eukaryota; kingdom Metazoa; phylum Chordata; class Chondrichthyes; order Carcharhiniformes; family Scyliorhinidae; genus Scyliorhinus; species Scyliorhinus canicula. The sequence goes on along the minus strand of NC_052175.1, from coordinate 7,498,244 downwards.
TCAGGGTGTCAGGCGGAAGGTGAGGGGGTCAGGACGTGAGGAGGTGTGAACGTGAGTTGGTCAGGATGTGAGGGGAGGAGGGCGTGCAGGTGTAAGGAAGTGAGGGTATTCGTATTTGAGGGAGCCACGGCCTGTGACAGTCAGGATGTGAGGGAATGAGAACGCGAGGGTGTCAGGATGTGAGGGTGTCAGGATGTGAGACGGTCAGGACGCGAGGGTGTCAGGATGTGAGACGGTCAGGACGTGAGGGTGTCAGGATGTGAGGGCGTCAGGATGTGAGGGTGTCAGGACATAAGCATGTGGCAGGGTGATTCGTTCAATATATGGAGTTCGGGACGTGACGGAGTCAAGAAGTAATAGGATCCGTGCACAAGTGCTGGGTGGGTGAGATTTTCACGGGGTAAGGACCTGAGTGCATGAGTGAATGGAGATGCGATGAGTGATGGGGGGACGTGAGGGAGTGACATTGTGTGTGTATGAGGGCATCAGCGGGTCAGGACGTGAGCGAGGTAACGATCAGCAAACGTTTGCAAATTCTTCTGGTTGTATTAGTGGCGTGGATTTGAACTAGTTTGAGTTAGTAATCTTCAGCTTTAGCTACATCTATGAGTACGCAAAATGCAATAATTATAATAAACCTTAAAACGACTCAATTGTCCTGAAAAACAAATAGTATAGTGTTCAATCTGGTCGCTACAGTACGAGAAGAATGTGGAGACTTTAGAGAGGGTGCAGAAGAGATTCACCAGGATGTTGCAGTATGGAGGGAATTAGCTATGAGGAGCGGTTGAATAAACTCGGTTTGTTCTCACTTCAAAGACGGAGGTTGTGGGGCGACATGGTAGATGTTTGCAAAATTATGAGGTGCATAGACAGAGTGGATTGTCAGAGGCTTTTCCCCAGAGTAGAGGGGTCAATTACTAGGGGGCATAGGTTTAAGGTGCGAGGGGCAACGTTTAGAGTAGATGTACGAGGAAAGTTTCTTACACAGAGGACTGTGGGTGCCTGGAACTCGCTGCCGGAGGAAGTGGTGGAAGCAGGGACGATAATGACATTTAAGGGGCATCTTGACAAATACCCGAATAGGATGGGAATAGAGGGACACGGACCTAGGAAGTGTAGAAGATTGTAGTTTAGTGGGGCAGCGTGGTCGGCACGAGCATGAAGGGCCGAAGGGCCTGTTCCTGTGCTGCACTTTTCTTCGTTCTTTGTTCTTTGTGCCCTCAGTTCCTTCTTCCAGATCCTTACTGCGTATTGTGAAAATTTGTGGTCCCAGCACAGACCTCTAAGCACACCGTCAGTCATCAGGCTGCCATCCTGAAAAAACTCTTTATCCCCACTCTATAGAACATAGAACATAGAACGCTACAGCGCAGTACAGGCCCTTCGGCCCTCGATGTTGCACCGACATGGAAAAAAAAAAACTAAAGGCCATCTAACCTACACTATGCCCTTATCATCCATATGCTTATCCAATAAATTTTTAAATGCCCTCAATGTTGGCGAGTTCACTACTGTTGCAGGTAGGGCATTCCACGGCCTCACCACTCTTTGCGTAAAAAACCCACCTCTGACCTCTGTCCTATATCTATTACCCCTCAATTTAAGGCTATGTCCCCTCGTGCTAGCCACCTCCATCCGCGGGAGAAGGCTCTCGCTGTCCACCCTATCTAACCCTCTGATCATTTTGTATGCCTCTATTAAGTCACCTCTTAACCTTCTTCTCTCTAACGAAAACAACCTCAAGTCCATCAGCCTTTCCTCATAAGATTTTCCCTCCATACCAGGCAACATCCTGGTAAATCTCCTCTGCACCCGTTCCAAAGCTTCCACGTCCTTCCTATAATGAGGCGACCAGAACTGTACGCAATACTCCAAATGCGGCCGTACCAGAGTTTGGTACAGCTGCATCATGACCTCATGGCTCCGGAACTCAATCCCTCTACCAATAAAGGCCAACACACCATAGGCCTTCTTCACAACCCTATCAACCTGGGTGGCAACTTTCAGGGATCTATGTACATGGACACCGAGATCCCTCTGCTCATCCACACTACCAAGAATTTTACCATTAGCCAAATATTCCACATTCCTGTTATTCTTTCCAAAGTGAATCACCTCACACTTCTCCACATTAAACTCCATTTGCCACCTCTCAGCCCAGCTCTGCAGCTTATCTATGTCCCTCTGTAACCTGCAACATCCTTCCGCACTGTCTACAACTCCACCGACTTTAGTGTCGTCTGCAAATTTACTCACCCATCCTTCTGCGCCCTCCTCTAGGTCATTTATAAAAATGACAAACAGCAACGGCCCCAGAACAGATCCTTGTGGTACGCCACTCGTAACTGAACTCCATTCTGAACATTTCCCATCAACCACCACTCTCTGTCTTCTTTCAACTAGCCAATTTCTGATCCACATCTCTAAATCACCCTCAATCCCCAGCCTCCGTATTTTCTGCAATAGCCGACCGTGGGGAACCTTATCAAACGCTTTACTGAAATCCATATACACCACATCAACTGCTCTACCCTCGTCTACCTGTTCAGTCACCTTCTCAAAGAACTCGATAAGGTTTGTGAGGCATGACCTACCCTTCACAAAACCATGCTGACTATCCCTAATCATATTATTCCTATCTAGATGATTATAAATCGTATCTTTTATAATCCTCTCCAAGACTTTACCCACCACAGACGTTAGGCTCACCGGCCTATAGTTACCGGGGTTATCTCTACTCCCCTTCTTGAACAAAGGGACCACATTTGCTATCCTCCAGTCCTCTGGCACTATTCCTGTAGCCAATGATGACCTAAAAATCAAAGCCAAAGGCTCAGCAATCTCTTCCCTGGCTTCCCAGAGAATCCTAGGATAAATCCCATCCGGCCCCGGGGACTTATCTATTTTCACCTTGTCCAGAATTGCCAACACTTCTTCCCTACGCACCTCAATGCCATCTATTCTAATAGCCTGGGTCTCAGCATTCTCCTCCACAATATTATCTTTTTCTTGAGTGAATACTGACGAAAAGTATTCATTTAGTATCTCGCTTATCTCCTCAGCCTCCACACACAACTTCCCACCACTGTCCTTGACTGGCCCTACTCTTACCCTAGTCATTCTTTTATTCCTGACATACCTATAGAAAGCTTTTGGGTTTTCCTTGATCCTACCTGCCAAAGACTTCTCATGTCCCCTCCTTGCTCGTCTCAGCTCTCTCTTTAGATCCTTCCTCGCTTCCTTGTAACTATCAAGCGCCCCAACTGAAACTTCACGCCTCATCTTCACATAGGCCTCCTTCTTCCTCTTAACAAGAGATTCCACTTCTTTGGTAAACCACGGTTCCCTCGCTCGACCCCTTCCTCCCTGCCTGACTGGTACGTACTTATCAAGAACATGCAATAGCTGTTCCTTGAACAAGCTCCACATATCCAGTGTGCCCAACCCTTGCAGCCTACTTCTCCAACCAACACATTCTAAGTCATGTCTAATGGCATCATAATTGCCCTTCCCCCAGCTATAACTCTTGCTCTGCGGGGTATACTTATCCCTTTCCATCACTAACGTAAAGGTCACCGAATTGTGGTCACTGTCTCCAAAGTGTTCACCTACCTCCAGATCTAACACCTGGCCTGGTTCATTACCCAAAACCAAATCCAAAGTGGCCTCACCTCTTGTTGGCCTGTCAACATATTGTGTCAGAAAACCCTCCTGCACACATTGTACAAAGAACGACCCATCCAATGTACTCGAACTATATCTTTTCCAGTCAATATTTGGAAAGTTAAAGTCTCCCATAACAACTACCCTGTTACTTTCGCTCTTTTCCAGAATCATCTTCGCCATCCTTTCCTCTACATCTCTAGAACTATTAGGTGGCCTATAGAAAACTCCCAACAGGGTGACCTCTCCTTTCCTGTTTCTAACCTCAGCCCATACTACCTCGGAAGAAGAGTCCCCATCTTGCATCCTTTCTACCACCGTAATACTGTCCTTGACTAGCAGCGCCACACCTCCCCCTCTTTTGCCCCCTTCTCTGACCTTACTAAAGCACCTAAACCCCGGAACCTGCAACAACCATTCCTGTCCCTGCTCTATCCATGTCTCTGAAATGGCCACAACATCGAAGTCCCAGGTACCAACCCATGCTGCCAGTTCCCCTACCTTATTTCGTATACTCCTGGCATTGAAATAGACACACTTCAAACCACAGACCTGAACACTGCCGCCCTCCTGCGAAGTCAAAACTGTGCTCCTGACCTCTCTACTCTCAATCTCTCGCACCCCAAAACTACAATCCAGGTTCCCATGCCCCTGCTGAATTAGTTTAAACTATGCCTTCTGCCAGTCAGCCAAATCTCTATCAATGCCAGGATCTTACTTTTAACACCATGGGCTTTTAACTTATTTTATAGTCTCCAGTGCGGCACCTTGTGAAAGGCCTTCTGGAAATCAAAATAAATCACGTGCACTGCTTGTCCTTTGTCTGACGCATTTCTCAGACACGACCCCCCCCTTTGACAATGCCGTGCTGACTCAGTCCTATTTTACCATATACTTCCAAATACTTTGTGATCTTATCTATAATAACAGACTCTAAAATCTTACCAATTATCGAATTCAGGCTAACCGGTATATAATTTCCCGTCTTCTGCCTCCCTCCCTTCTTAAACATTAGCCACTTTCCAGTCCTCCGGGACACTTGCTGCCTTCAGTGATTCCTGAATTATCATCACTTATGCCTTCACAATTTATTCAGCTATCTCTATTTTAGGAAACTGGATTGCAGTCCATCCGGTCCAGGTGACCTATTCACCTCAGACCTTTGAGTTTCCTCATAACCTCCTTAGTAATGGTCACTGCACTCACCTCTGTCTCCTCTTCCAGGTTAACCTGGAGCTCTGGCATCCCACTGATGTCTTCCACAGTGAAGACTGATGCAAAGTAACTATTAAGTTCGTCTGCTATTTTTTTGTTTCCTATTATTACTTCTCCAGTCACATTTCCCAGTGGTCCAACGTCTGTTTTTGCCTCTCTCTTACATTTAATGTATTGAGAAAAATTGTTCCTATCTTTCTTCATGGTGGTAGCTAGCTTGCACTCACACTTCCTCTTCTCCCGCTTATTGATTTTTAGTTGTGTTCTGGTCGCTTTTAAAGTTTCCCAATCCTTGGCTTCCCACTAATCCTCGCCACTTCGTATCGCTGTTTCCTTCGCTTTTATGCTGTCCTTGACATTCCTCATCAACCATGGATGCCTTTTCCTCCCCTTAGCATGTTTGCTCCTCCTTGGGATGAATTTCTGTTGTGCCTCCCTAATAACCCCCAAAATCTCTTGCCATTGCTGTTCCACTGTCTTTCCTGCTGGACTCCTTATCTAATCAACTCTGGCCAGCTCCTCCATCATGTCTTTGTCGTTACGCGTATTTAATGGTAATATCGTTACATCTGATTGCAGCCTGTCCCTCTCTGGCTGAATTCTGTCATATTGTGGTCACTGCTCCCTAAGTGTTTCTTCACCTTAGTTCCCAAATCATGTCTGCTTCATTGCACATTACCAAATCCAGAATTACCTGTTCCATAGTAGGCTCTGACACGAGCTGCTCCAAAAAAGCATCACTTTGACATTCCACAAATTCCTTTTCTTGGAATCAACTACCATACTGCTTTTCCCAGTCCACCTGCATATTGAAGTCCCCCTGATAATTGTAATATTGCCTTTTTTACATGCCTTTTCTATCTCCTGATTTATTTTCTGCTCCACATCCTGACTACTGCGAGGGGGGCTGTACAGTGTTTGGCCGACTCTGGCGTAACGGAAGTCGTGTATAACTGAAGTCATTGAGAAATACTGGTACAACTGTCCACTGATGGAGCCATGACAAGCGCAAATAAATGAGCCTGTCGTTCTTTCAAGACACGCATCTGAGCCAGAACACATTACTGGAGGTATTTATCAGAGTTTAGGGGCCTCACGGTAGCATGGTGGTTAGCATCAATGCTTCACAGCTCCAGGGTCCCAGGTTCGATTCCCGGCTGGGTCACTGTCTGTGTGGAGTCTGCACGTCCTCCCCGTGTGCGCGTGGGTTTCCTCCGGGTGCTCCGGTTTCCTCCCACAGTCCAAAGATGTGCGGGTTAGGTGGATTGGCCATGCTAAATTGCCCGTAGTGTAAGGTTAATGGGGGGATTGTTGGGTTACGGGTATACGGGTTACGTGGGTTTAAGTGGGGTGATCATTGTTCGGCACAACATCGAGGGCCGAAGGGCCTGTTCTGTGCTGTACTGTTCTAAAAAAAAAGTATAGTTCACTGGGAAGCACGGTCGCGCAGTTGTTAACACTTCTGCCTCACGGCGATGAACCCAGGTTCAATCTCGGCTCTCGGTTACTGCCTGCGTGAAGTTTGCACATTCTCCGCCTGCTTGCGGGTATTTCACTCCCACAACACAATTATGTGCAGGGTAGGTGGGCTGGGCACTCGAAATTGCCCCTCAATTGGAAAAAAAGTTAATTGAGTACTATAAATTTAAGACAAAAGCAGGGTCAAGAACCTTCAACTGATTCATCAATAATCTTCACTCTCAAATAAGAAAAGGAAGTGGGTATTTTCGATGATTATCGTGCTCTATTCATTTCTAGAATATGTACGTACTGGAGCTTCTAGTCCCCATATGTAAGAAATCATGGACATAACCCAGTCTTGGGCGCAATAGTGAATACAAGCATTTGTGCACCAGAATTCCCAGGGAATAATCGATCTGAAATGAATGCAATCTCAGCATCTTGCTGTAATCCAAATTTATTGATATCGTGGGCAGCAGGGTAGCATGGTGGTTAGCATAAATGCTTCACAGCTCCAGGGTCCCAGGTTCGATTCCCGGCTGGGTCACTGTCTGTGTGGAGTCTGCACGTCCTCCCCCTGTGTGCGTGGGTTTCCTCCGGGTGCTCCGGTTTCCTCCCACAGTCCAAAGATGTGCGGGTTAGGTGGATTGGCCATGCTAGATTGCCCGCAGTGTCCTAATAAAAGTAAGGTTAAGGGGGGGGGGGGGTTGTTGGGTTATGGATATAGGGTGGATACGTGGGTTTGAGTAGGGCGATCATGGCTCGGCACAACATTGAGGGCCGAAGGGCCTGTTCTGTGCTGTACTGTTCTATGTTCTATTTTTAGCCCTTCAACAGACATCCGAAGCGTAAGCATTAACTACGATTTTAGAGTAATAGGCCAAGACTGTGCATTATGCATTAATTAAATGTCCACTGTCGACAATACACAACTGAAAGAAGCACTTGCATGGTTGACAACAACGAAAAAACTGAAGAGTTCCCACAAAAATGAAGCACTGATCTTCCGCTCATTTAACATAATTAGCTCAGTTGCTGCAATATGTACCACATGCAACATTTATTGCCGTTGCTGAGCAAAGCTCCACGGATAGGACTTTTAACTTGGGTATGGTGCACTAGTTGGTGCATTGCCCCTCATTGCAAATATATCATCCATCCTTCAATGCTGGATGTTAAAAATATGTAACTCCCTCATTAATACATGGTGCGAAGTGATATAATAGCAACTGAAGGTGTTCAATATCGGTTCAGCACATCGATCTGGAGGGCAGCTGGTCAATGAAAAGTGAGAAAAACAGAACAGGTGACTTCGTATGCATTAGGGAAATGTCAGGCTGATTATATCTACGGCGCTGAACAAGGAGGCCATTCGGCCCATCGAGTCTCTACCGACCCACTTAAGCGCTCACTTCCAGCCTGTCCCCGGAACCCAATAATCCCTCCTACACTTTTTAGTCACTAAGGGCAATTTACCATGACCAATCCACCTAACCTGCACGTCTTTGGGGGAAACCTGACCACCCTGAGGAAACCCACGCAGAAATGGGGAGAACTTGCCGAATCAGAACAGACAGTGACACAGTGGGGAATCGAACCTGGGACCCTGGCGCTATGAAGCCACAGTGCTATCCACTTGTTCTACCGCGCCGCCCATACTCACCACTATATTCGCATTCTTATTCTGGAAGCAGAAGAGACAAATTATGGATATCTATCAAATGAAATTCGTCTCTATGGAATCACTTCCAGAAATTTCGAACATTGTTGCTTCCAGTCATGGTGGTGTTGAAGAATGATAGGGTAGAGTGTGTAGATATTGTGAGTCGTTTTGATATTAATGCAACACGGTAGCATTGTGGATAGCACAATTTCTTCACACCTCCAGGTCCCAGGTTCCGTTCCGGCTTGGGTCACTGTCGGTGCGGAGTCTGAACATCCTCCTCGTGTGTGCGTGGGTTTCCTCCGGGTGCTCCACTTTCCTCCCACAGTTCAATGATGTGCAGGTTAGGTGGATTGGCCATGATAAATTGCCCGTAGTGTCCAAAATTTCCCTTAGTGTTGGCTGGGGTTAATGGGTTTTGGGGATAGAGTGGAGGTGTTGACCTTCCAAGAGCCGGTGCAGACTCGATTGGCCGAATGGCCTCCTTCTGCACAGTAAATTCCATGATAATCTATGATAATCTAATAAAGTTGGACATTTAATAAAACAATAAAGTAGATAATACTTAGGGTTGGACGGGATCATTCCCAGAATACTGAGGGAGGCAAGGCAAGAAATTGCTGGGTCGTTGACAGTAATGTTTGTATCGTCGTTGGCTACAGGTGAAGTTCTGGAGCACTGGAGAGTAGCCAATGTTTTTCCATTGTTTCAGAAGGGCATCAGGGATAATCCATGAAATTATAGGCAGGTGAGCCGTACGTCAGTGGTAGAGAAATTATAGGACAATATTATTAGAGACTGGATGTATTACATTCGGAAACAAATAGAACATAGAACATAGAACAGTACAGAACAGAACAGGCCCTTCGGCCCTCGATGTTGTGCCGAGCCATGATCACCCTACTCAAACCCACGTATCCACCCTATACCCGTAACCCAACAACCCCCCCATTAACCTTACTTTTTAGGACACTACGGGCAATTTAGCATGGCCAATCCACCTAACCCGCACATATTTGGACTGTGGGAGGAAACCGGAGCACCCGGAGGAAACCAACGCACACACGGGGAGGACGTGCAGACTCCGCACAGACAGGGCTTAGTAATGCTGGATAGCATGGTTTTGTGGAGGTGGTGCCCCACTAAGTTAATCGATTTTAGAGGAAGTAGCAAAGATGATAGACGAAGGAAAGGCTGTATAAATGGACTTCCGTAAAGACTTTGCCATGGCACCTCATGGTGGACCGGTACAAAAGGTGAAGTAACATAGGATCAACGGAGAGCTGGCAAGTTGGATACAGAACTGGCTTGGGCATAGAACTCAGAGTGTAGCAGTCGAATGGTGCTTTTCTGAATGAAAGGCTGTGACTAACGGCGTTCCACACGGATAACCTCTGGGACCTTTGTTCTCTGTATTGTATATGAATGATTTTGAAGAAAATGTAGATGGTCTGATTACTAAGTTCGCAAACAACATAACACTTGGTGGAGTTGCGGATAGTGAAAGGGATTGTCAGAGGATCCAGCAAGATATAAACTGCTTGGAGACAGGGACGGGGAAATGGCAGATTGAGTTTAATCCGGACAAGTGAAAGGTAATTCAATTTGAAGGTCCAATGCATGTAGAAATTACGGAACGTGGCAGCACATGTGGATAAAGTCGTCAGGAATTCATATGGTAGGCTGGCCTTCATCGGCCGGATCATTCAATATAAAAATTGGCAAGACATGTTGAAAATGGGCAGCAGGGTAGCATTGTGGTTAGCACAATCGCTTCACAGCTCCAGGGTCCCAGGTTCGATTCCTGCTTGGGTCACTGTCTGTGCGGAGTCTGCACATCCTCCCCGTGCAGAGGGCAGCAGAGCAGAGCATCTGATTGGCTGTTCCGGGGAGATTTGCATACGTGCAGTGCGGTCAGCGTAAGTTGAAGGTGCACCTGCATCAGTGACCCGAGGAGTTCGACGGAAGGTGAGCATCCAGCAGAGGGCAGCAGAGCAGAGCTTCTGATTGGCTGTTCCGGGGAGATTTGCATACGTGCAGTGCGGTCAGCGTAAGTTGAAGGTGCACCTGCATCAGTGACCCGAGGAGTTCGACGGAAGGTGAGCATCCAGCAGAGGGCAGCAGAGCAGAGCTTCTGATTGGCTGTTCCGGGGAGATTTGCATACGTGCAGTGCGGTCAGCGTAAGTTGAAGGTGCACCTGCATCAGTGACCCGAGGAGTTCGACGGAAGGTGAGCATCCAGCAGAGGGCAGCAGAGCAGAGCTTCTGATTGGCTGTTCCGGGGAGATTTGCATACGTGCAGTGCGGTCAGCGTAAGTTGAAGGTGCACCTGCATCAGTGACCCGAGGAGTTCGACGGAAGGTGAGCATCCAGCAGAGGGCAGCAGAGCAGAGCTTCTGATTGGCTGTTCCGGGGAGATTTGCATACGTGCAGTGCGGTCAGCGTAAGTTGAAGGTGCACCTGCATCAGTGACCCGAGGAGTTCGACGGAAGGTGAGCATCCAGCAGAGGGCAGCAGAGCAGAGCTTCTGATTGGCTGTTCCGGGGAGATTTGCATACGTGCAGTGCGGTCAGCGTAAGTTGAAGGTGCACCTGCATCAGTGACCCGAGGAGTTCGACGGAAGGTGAGCATCCAGCAGAGGGCAGCAGAGCAGAGCTTCTGATTGGCTGTTCCGGGGAGATTTGCATACGTGCAGTGTGGTCAGCGTAAGTTGAAGGTGCACCTGCATCAGTGACCCGAGGAGTTCGACGGAAGGTGAGCATCCAGCAGAGGGCAGCAGAGCAGAGCTTCTGATTGGCTGTTCCGGGGAGATTTGCATACGTGCAGTGCGGTCAGCGTAAGTTGAAGGTGCACCTGCATCAGTGACCCGAGGAGTTCGACGGAAGGTGAGCATCCAGCAGAGGGCAGCAGAGCAGAGCTTCTGATTGGCTGTTCCGGGGAGATTTGCATACGTGCAGTGCGGTCAGCGTAAGTTGAAGGTGCACCTGCATCAGTGACCCGAGGAGTTCGACGGAAGGTGAGCATCCAGCAGAGGGCAGCAGAGCAGAGCTTCTGATTGGCTGTTCCGGGGAGATTTGCATACGTGCAGTGTGGTCAGCGTAAGTTGAAGGTGCACCTGCATCAGTGACCCGAGGAGTTCGACGGAAGGTGAGCATCCAGCAGAGGGCAGCAGAGCAGAGCTTCTGATTGGCTGTTCCGGGGAGATTTGCATACGTGCAGTGTGGTCAGCGTAAGTTGAAGGTGCACCTGCATCAGTGACCCGAGGAGTTCGACGGAAGGTGAGCATCCAGCAGAGGGCAGCAGAGCAGAGCTTCTGATTGGCTGTTCCGGGGATATTTGCATACGTGCAGTGTGGTCAGCGTAAGTTGAAGGTGCACCTGCATCAGTGACCCGAGGAGTTCGACGGAAGGTGAGCATCCAGCAGAGGGCAGCAGAGCAGAGCTTCTGATTGGCTGTTCCGGGGAGATTTGCATACGTGCAGTGTGGTCAGCGTAAGTTGAAGGTGCACCTGCATCAGTGACCCGAGGAGTTCGACGGAAGGTGAGCATCCAGCAGAGGGCAGCAGAGCAGAGCTTCTGATTGGCTGTTCCGGGGAGATTTGCATACGTGCAGTGTGGTCAGCGTAAGTTGAAGGTGCACCTGCATCAGTGACCCGAGGAGTTCGACGGAAGGTGAGCATCCAGCAGAGGGCAGCAGAGCAGAGCTTCTGATTGGCTGTTCCGGGGAGATTTGCATACGTGCAGTGTGGTCAGCGTAAGTTGAAGGTGCACCTGCATCAGTGACCCGAGGAGTTCGACGGAAGGTGAGCATCCAGCAGAGGGCAGCAGAGCAGAGCTTCTGATTGGCTGTTCCGGGGAGATTTGCATACGTGCAGTGTGGTCAGCGTAAGTTGAAGGTGCACCTGCATCAGTGACCCGAGGAGTTCGACGGAAGGTGAGCATCCAGCAGAGGGCAGCAGAGCAGAGCTTCTGATTGGCTGTTCCGGGGAGATTTGCATACGTGCAGTGTGGTCAGCGTAAGTTGAAGGTGCACCTGCATCAGTGACCCGAGGAGTTCGACGGAAGGTGAGCATCCAGCAGAGGGCAGCAGAGCAGAGCTTCTGATTGGCTGTTCCGGGGAGATTTGCATACGTGCAGTGTGGTCAGCGTAAGTTGAAGGTGCACCTGCATCCGTGACCCGAGGAGTTCGACGGAAGGTGAGCATCCAGCAGAGGGCAGCAGAGCAGAGCTTCTGATTGGCTGTTCCGGGGAGATTTGCATACGTGCAGTGTGGTCAGCGTAAGTTGAAGGTGCACCTGCATCAGTGACCCGAGGAGTTCGACGGAAGGTGAGCATCCAGCAGAGGGCAGCAGAGCAGAGCTTCTGATTGGCTGTTCCGGGGAGATTTGCATACGTGCAGTGTGGTCAGCGTAAGTTGAAGGTGCACCTGCATCAGTGACCCGAGGAGTTCGACGGAAGGTGAGCATCCAGCAGAGGGCAGCAGAGCAGAGCTTCTGATTGGCTGTTCCGGGGAGATTTGCATACGTGCAGTGTGGTCAGCGTAAGTTGAAGGTGCACCTGCATCAGTGACCCGAGGAGTTCGACGGAAGGTGAGCATCCAGCAGAGGGCAGCAGAGCAGAACTTCTGATTGGCTGTTCCGGGGAGATTTGCATACGTGCAGTGTGGTCAGCGTAAGTTGAAGGTGCACCTGCATCAGTGACCCGAGGAGTTCGACGGAAGGTGAGCATCCAGCAGAGGGCAGCAGAGCAGAACTTCTGATTGGCTGTTCCGGGGAGATTTGCATACGTGCAGTGTGGTCAGCGTAAGTTGAAGGTGCACCTGCATCAGTGACCCGAGGAGTTCGACGGAAGGTGAGCATCCAGCAGAGGGCAGCAGAGCAGAGCTTCTGATTGGCTGTTCCGGGGTGATTTGCATACGTGCAGTGCGGTCAGCGTAAGTTGAAGGTGCACCTGCATCAGTGACCCGAGGAGTTCGACGGAAGGTGAGCATCCAGCAGAGGGCAGCAGAGCAGAGCTTCTGATTGGCTGTTCCGGGGAGATTTGCATACGTGCAGTGTGGTCAGCGTAAGTTGAAGGTGCACCTGCATCAGTGACCCGAGGAGTTCGACGGAAGGTGAGCATCCAGCAGAGGGCAGCAGAGCAGAACTTCTGATTGGCTGTTCCGGGGAGATTTGCATACGTGCAGTGTGGTCAGCGTAAGTTGAAGGTGCACCTGCATCAGTGACCCGAGGAGTTCGACGGAAGGTGAGCATCCAGCAGAGGGCAGCAGAGCAGAGCTTCTGATTGGCTGTTCCGGGGAGATTTGCATACGTGCAGTGTGGTCAGCGTAAGTTGAAGGTGGTTTGTGAAGGGGCTGTTCTCGAGTGACAGCTTTACCCGAAACACTACTTACGTAGTGTCTCCCACCCATCCTCCTCCTCTAACCAAAAAAAAAAGCTCTGTCCATTGGATTGCTAAACTAACAAGTTTTTTATTTTTTTATTTTTCAGTAGTTGGGAAGTTAGTTCAGTGGGAATGGAGGCTAGGGCAGTTGAATGTTCCTCCTGCAGAATGTGGGAGGAAAGGGTCACCTCTAGTGTCCCTTCTGACTACATCTGCGGGAAGTGCACCCAACTCCAGCTCCTCGAGAGCCGCATTAGGGACCTGGAGCTGGAGCTGGATGAACTTCGGATCATTCGGGAGGCGGAGGAGGTTATTGAGAGGAGATATAGGGAGGTAGTCACACCTCAGGTAAAAGAAGAAAGTAGATGGGTTACCGTCAGGGGAGGGAGAGGGAACCGGCAGGCAGTGCAGGGATCCCCTGTGGTCGTTCCCCTCTATAACAAGTATACCATTTTGGATACTGTTGCGGGGGACGACTTACCAGGGGTAAGCAATAGGGCGCAGGTCTCTGGCACAGAGTCTGTCCCTGTTGCTCAGAAGGGAAGGGAGAAGAGGAACAGAGCACTTGTCATTGGGGACTCCATAGTTAGAGGAACAGACAGGAGGTTCTGTGGGAACGAAAGAGACTCACGGTTGGTGTGTTGCCTCCCAGGTGCCAGGGTTCGTGATGTCTCTGATCGTGTTTTTGGGATCCTTAAGGGGGAGGGGGAGCAGCCCCAAGTCGTGGTCCACATAGGTACCAACGACATAGGTAGGAAGAGAGATGGGGATTTGAGACAGAAATTCAGGGAGCTAGGGTGGAAGCTGAGAGCTAGAACAAACAGAGTTGTTATCTCTGGGTTGTTACCCGTGCCACGTGCTAGCGAAGTTGGAAATAAGGAGAGAGAGGAGTTGAACACGTGGCTACAGGGATGGTGCAGGAGGGAGGGTTTTGGTTTCCTGGATAATTGGGGCTCATTCTGGGGTAGGTGGGACCTCTACAAACAGGATGGTCTTCACCTGAACCAGAGGGGTACCAATATCCTGGGGGGGAGATTTGCTAGTGCTCTTCGGGGGGTTTAAACTAATTCAGCAGGGGGATGGGAACCTAAATTGTAGTCCCAGTGTACAGGATGTTGAGAGTAGTGAGGTCAGGGATAGGGTTAAAAGTTCGAAAGAGGGCACCGGCAAGCAGGACGCTGGTTTGAAGTGTGTCTACTTCAACGCCAGGAGCATCCGGAATAAGATGGGTGAGCTTGCAGCATGGGTTGGTACCTGGGATCTCGATGTTGTGGCGATTTCGGAGACATGGGTAGAGCAGGGACAGGAATGGTTGTTGCAGGTTCCAGGATTTAGATGTTTCTGTAAGAACAGAGAAGATGGTAAAAGAGGGGGGGTGTGGCATTGTTAATCAAGGAAAGTATTACGGCGGTAGAAAGGACGCTTGAGGACTCGTCTACTGAGGCAGTATGGGCCGAGGTTAGGAACAGTAGAGGAGAGGTCACCCTGTTGGGAGTTGTCTATAGACCTCCGAATAGTCCCAGAGATGTAGAGGAAAGGATTGGAAAGATGATTCTTGACAGGAGCGAGAGTAACAGGGTAGTTGTTATGGGGGACTTTAACTTTCCAAATATTGACTGGAAATACTATAGTTCGAGTACTATAGATGGGTCAGTTTTTGTGCAGTGTGTGCAGGAAGGTTTTCTGACACAGTATGTAGACAGGCCAACAAGGGGCGAGGCCACATTGGATTTGGTACTGGGTAATGAACCCGGCCAGGTGTTAGATTTAGATGTAGGTGAGCACTTTGGTGATAGTGATCACAACTCGGTTATGTTTACTTTAGCAATGGGCAGGGATAGGTATATACCGCAAGGCAAGAATTATAGCTGGGGGAAAGGCAATTATGATGCTATTCGGCAAGATTTAGGAGGTATAGGATGGGGAAGGAAACTGCAGGGGATGGGTACAATCGAAATGTGGAGCTTTTTCAAGGAACAGCTACTGCGTGTCCTTGATAAGTATGTACCTGTCAGGCAGGGAGGAAGTTGTCGAGCAAGGGAGCCGTGGTTTACTAAGGAAGTTGAAGCACTTGTCAAGAGGAAGAAGAAGGCTTATGTTAGGATGAGACATGAAGGCTCAGTTAGGGCACTTGAGAGTTACAAGTTAGCCAGGAAGGACCTAAAGGGAGAGTTAAGAAGAGCGAGGAGAGGACACGAAAAGTCGTTGGCGGATAGGATCAAGGAAAACCCTAAGGCTTTCTATAGGTATATCAGGAACAAAAGAATGACTCGAGTAAGATTAGGGCCAATCAAGGATAGTAGTGGAAAGTTGTGTGTGGAATCAGAGGAGATAGGGGAAGCATTAAATGGATATTTTTCGTCAGTGTTTACACTGGAGAAAGACAATGTTGTCGAGGAGAACACTCAGGTTCAGTCGACCAGGCTAGATGGAATTGAGGTTCAAAAGGAGGAGGTGTTAGCAATTTTAGAAAATGTCAAAATAGATAAGTCCCCTGGGCCAGATGGGATTTATCCTAGGATTCTCTGGGAAGCCAGGGAGGAGATTGCAGAGCCTTTGTCCTTGATCTTTATGTCGTCTTTGTCGACAGGAATAGTGCCGGAAGACTGGAGGATAGCAAATGTTGTCCCCTTGTTCAAGAAGGGGAGTAGAGACAACCCTGGTAATTATAGACCTGTGAGCCTTACTTCGGTTGTGGGTAAAATGTTGGAAAAGGTTATAAGAGATAGGGTTTATAATCATCTTGAAAAGAACAAGTTGATTAGCGATACTCAACACGAAAAGAAGGGTATATTGGATCTTTTAAAAATATTTTAAGGTAGGAAAGTCTCCTGGGCCGGACGGAATTTATCATAGAATACTGAGGGAAGCAAGGGGTGAAATTACTGCGGCCTTGACTTATATCTTTGTTTCCTCATTGGTTACAGGTGAGATCCCAAAGGACTGGTGAATATCTAATGTGGTGCTGCTATTTATGAAATGTAGCAGGGAGGATCATGGAAACTACAACTTCGGTTTTTGTTAAATCATTGGAGACAATTCTCAGGAATGGGAATAATGCACAGTTGTAAACACATGGAATCGTTAGCGATAGACAGCATGGTTTTGCGAAGGGGTGGTTGTGTTCTCGAGTTTTTTGAGGCGTTGACAAATTTGATTGATGAGGGGAGGGCGGTGGATGTTGTTTATATGGACTGTACAACGCATTTGACAAGTTGCCTCATGGCAGAAGTGAGGTGGTAAGATGGATACAGAACTGGCTCGGTCACAGAAGGCAAATAGTAGCAGTAGGTGTGTTCTCGTGAACAGACGGTTGGGACTAGTGATGTTCCACAGAGATCTGTGTTTGGGTCTCTGTTGTTTGTACTGTACATAAACAATTTGGAGGAAAATGCTACTGGTCTGATGAGTATGTTTGCAGATGACGCCAACATTGTTGGAGTGGCAGATAATGTTGAGGATTGCCAGAGGATACAGCAGGACAGAGGGAAGTTGGACACTTGGGCAAATAAGTGGAAAATTAAGTTGAAGCGGAAAAATGTGAGGTCATGCATTTTGTTAGGTCTAATAGAAAGGGAAAATACGCCGTAAATGTCAAACCTCTTAGGAATATAGAAATTCAGAGAGATCTGGGCGTACAGGTCCACAGATATTTGAAAGTGGCAACACGAGTGGGCAAGACATTCAAGGAAGCAGACAGAATGCTTACCTTCACTGGACTGGGCTTAAAAACTGGCAAATCATGCTACAGTTGTATATAACCTTGGTAAGACCGCACTTGGAATATAGTGCACAATCCTGGTCACCGCATGACCAGAAGGATGTAGAGTTTTGGTGAGGGCGCAGAGGAGGTTTCCCAGGGTGTTGACCGGTCTGGAGGGTGTTAGTTATGCAGAGATGTTGATTAGACTCGGAATAGTTTCATTTCAACGACAGAAGTTGGGTTGACGTGACAGATGTCTACAAGATTATGAGGGGCATGGAGAGAGTGGAAGGACAGGCACTCTTTCCCAGGGTGGAGGGGTCAGTTACCAGGCTGCAATGGTTTACATTCACAGATTATAGGTCATAGAATTTACACTGCAGAATAGGCATACCGATTTCCCTTGGGAAGAGCACCCCTCCAGAGCCTCCACCTCCACCATATGCCCGTAACCTAGGAATCTTACCCCATCGTTTTGGACACGAATGGCAATTTGGCATCGTCCATCTGCCTAACCTACACAGCTTTGAACGGTGAGAGGATACTGGAGCACTCAGAGGAATCACCCACAGACAGGCGGAGAATGTGCAGACTCCGCACATACAGTGACCCAAGCCGGGAATTATTAATAAACATTAAATTATATAAGTCTCCAGGGCCTGATGGGTTCCCACCCCTCCTCCCCAGGATACTGAGGGAGGCAAGGAAAAAGGTGCTGGGGACTTGACAGTAATCTTTGTATCCTCACTGGCTACAGGTGAAGTTCCAGAAGATTGGACAGTAGCCAATTTTATTCCATTGTTTAAGACGGGCAACAGGGATAATCAAAGAAATTGTAAGCCAGTGATCTGTACGTCACTGATAGGGAAATTATTGGAAAATGTTATTAGAGACAGGATTAACTCACATTTTGAAACACATGGACTTAGTAGTGATGGATAGCATGGTTTTGTGAAGGACAGGTCGTGCCTCACTAATTTGATCTTATTTTTCGAGAAAGTGACTAAGATTATAGGTGAGGGAAATACACTACATGTTGTAGATATGGACTTCAGTAAAGTCTGTCACAGGGTACCTCATGGTGGACTGGTACACATGGTGGTGTCACATGGGATCAGAGCAGAACTGACAAGTTGGATACAGAACTGGCTTGGGTACAGAAGAAAGAGGGTAGCAGTCGAAGGGTAATATTCTGAATGGAAGCCTGTGACTCGTGGCGTCCGACAGGGTTCTGTTCTGGGAATCATTCATATACACTGTTGAAGGCCCAATGCATGTAGCAATTACACAGATAATGGTAGAACCTTTGCGAGAATTGGCAGACAGTGATATCTGGGCGTGCGTGACAAACGATCACTGAATGTGGCATGTGGATAAGGTAGTCAAGAAGGCATGCGGCATGCTGGCCTTCATCCGTCGGGGCATTGAATATAAACGTTCAAAAGTCATGTTGCAGCTGCACAGGATCTTAGTTAGGCCTCATTTGGAATATTATGTACAATTCTGGTCGCCGAATTACCAAAATCATATCGATGCTTTGGGAGGGTACAGAATACGTTTACTGGGATGTTGCCTGGTATGGAATGCATTAGCTATGAGGACAGGTTATATAAACTCGAACTGTTCTCACTGGAACTGTAGGGGTTGAGAGGCGACCTGATAGTGGTCGAGGGGCAGCACGGTAGTATAGTGGTTAGTACAGTTGCTTAACAGCTCAAGGGTCCCAGGTTCTATTCTGGCTTGGGTCACTGTCTGAACGGAGTCTGCACATCCTCCCCGTGTGTGCGTGGGTTTCCTCCGGGTGCTCCAGTTTCCTCCCACAGTCCAAAGATGTGCATGTTAGGTGGATTAGCAATGATAAATTGCCCTCAGTGTCCAAAAAGGTTAAGTGGTGGTTACTGAGTTATGGGCAGAGGGTAGATACGTGGCTTGATAGGTTCTGTTTGTAAGGGCTGGTGTAGGCTCGATGGGCGAATTGCCATCCTTCTGCACTGTTAAGTCTATGATTATGACTATGACTACAAGATTATGAGTTACATAGACAGAGTAGATAGTCAGATGCTCTTTCCTCGGTAGGAGAGTCAAATACTAGATGGCAGGGGTTTAACATGGGTCGGGAAAATTTAGAACAGATGTGTGAAGCACGTTTTTACACAGAGACTGGTAAATATATGTAACGCGTTGCCTGGGGAGGTGTTGGGAACAGGTACGATAGCGGCATTTAAGGGGCATCTAGATAAATATCTGAATAGGGTGGGAATGAAAGGGTACGGAGTCTCTAAGTGCAGACTATTTTCGTTCTGGCGGATGCATTGGTCGGCGCAGGATTGGAGGGTCGAAGGGCCTGTTCCTGTCTTGTATGGTTCTTTGTTCTTTGAGGTCAGGAAGCATCTACGAGGATTAACACGGAGTAACTTTAAAATGTTAATCAGGTAGGTCAAATGTATTCGATTTGAAACATTAACTGAGTTACACTTTCCGAACATGTTGACTGCCTTGCTGGCATTTTCAGCGGACGAGATTCCCTATTCCACCAGCCGCCTGTTTCTCGGCCGGGCTCCTTTCGGTGACAACGGGATTCAACCTTCCTGCCGCTTATTTGAAACTATCCCACACCTCCGTGAACGGAATGGCTGGGCCACTCTGCCAGTAGGATAACGCAACAAACGCAACAAACGAGACCTGGATAGCGATTTCAGACTTATTTTCTTCTTTGTTGATATTTAAACAATCTTTGTTGGTTTTTTTAATGTTCTATTTTGTATGTGCCTTGGCCCATAAATGATCCTGGGTTACAAATATTATTCATTAATCACAATTTGATCTAATGTTTAGCTAGGGGTTCCCAAGTATATGATGCCCTTGTCCTTCCTGATGGTAGTGGCTGTGGGTTTGGATGGTGCCCAAGTAATCTTGGCGAGTTACTGCAGTGCATCTTGTGTATGGTGTGCACAGCTGCCACTGGTCGGCGCTGCTGTAGGGTTTCAATGTTTGTGGAAGGGAGGGGCAATGAAGCAGGCTGTATTATGTTTAATAATAAACTTTATTACTGTCACAAATACGCTTACATTAACATTTCAATGATGTTACTATGAAAATGCCCTCGTCGCCACATTCGCCTGTTCAGGTACACTGAGGGAGAATACAGAATGTCCGAATTACCTCTACCGAATTATGCCTTCCGGGACTCGTGGGAGAAAACCGCAGCAGCCAGAAGAAATTTAGTTCTTTAATTAAACAATGAATCATCGATACACAGAAACCCAATTTGTTTTTATTTTCAGTAGCATTGAAATTTCGACGAAATGGACCCGATTGTAGTACTGCTCTTTCGAGCTCTGATACGTGTTTCTGTCAAATGTTACGGCAGGATTCCATTTGTTCGACTAGGGTTTGTGCTCCTCACTACGCCCTTGTGACTGAGTGTTGTTATTGTGTTGCTGCTGTTTTCGCCCGCCTCTGATATTATTTTGAATGTATTCCCGCAGGCAACATCACTGAAACAACTTGCGTGGGCGTTGATTGCTGGCTGCTTCTCAATTCCTGTGTGGAAATTACCTGCAGCATTCCACACATAATAGCGGTGAGTATTACTTAAAATAATTTTATGGAGATGAAACATTTTCCTCGAGAAGGTTATACATTTGTTCTTTATATTGGACACACATGTTCTACTGTTATGCTGAATGTTGTCGACCAAAGGGGGAACTTCTGCAAATCTTGACAACACACAGAACATACAGTTGAGAAGGAGGCCATTCGGCCCATCGAGACTGCACCGGCCCACTTATGTCTTCACTTCAACCCTATTCAGGTAATCCATTAGCCCCTCCGAACCTTTTTGGTCATTAAGGGAAATTTATCACGGCCACAACGTAAACTGCACGTCTTTGGACTGTGGGAGGAAACCGGAGCACCCGGAGGAAACCCACTCAGACACGGCGAGAACGTGCAGATTCCGCACAGACAGTGACCCAGTGTTACCGTGACAATGTTATATCGGAAATGGTTTTTCAATATTTAAACACTGAATAAGCTTTAAAAGTAATAGGATCACATCTAGTTGAAATGTATGTTTGTGCTCAAATGTAAGTCAGTGTCTCGTGTCCTGTTTTAACACACCTTCGTGGATGAGACATGTTTTAAACTGTGCATTTGGAAGGCATGAGCTGCAGACGTTCATATGCCTCGAATAAATTCTTTTTCCGACACTCTAATTAATTTGGGAGTTTAATGTGATCCTGCAAGACACGTGAGCAGCGGATATGAGGGCTATCAACAGACAGCCAGTGTTCACTCCACCTGTCTCTCAAACTCCGACTATTGGAATCCCTATTTTTATGTTCACGTGTTAACACAAGGCGACACAAATGGATGCATTTCGCTACTTCTTTTAACAGTTTTACTGGCGGCCTGTTTCTGTCATAATGTCTCAGTGTGGTGTGTCATTTCTCAGGCAGCTTTATTTTTAAATTTGATCATAGTTCCGACAACAAACTCGTTCTTCCGCTGCTATCTGCATGTCATACATAACATAGGTGAGTATGTGTTGGGCCAACAATTGTTCACAATTGACATAGATGATTTGGAGCTGGGGACCAAGGGCAATGTGTCCAGGTTAGCAGACGACTCTAAGATGAGTGAGAAAACAAAAAGTGCAGAGGATACTGGAAGAACGCAGAGGGATTTGGATAGGTTAACTGAATGGGCTAGGTTCTGGCAGATGGAATACAATGTTGACAAATGTGAGGTTATCCATTTTGGGAGGAATAACAGCAAACTGCATTATTATTTAAATGATAAAATATTAAAACATGCCGCTGTGCAGAGAGACCTGGGTGTGATAGTGCATGAGTCGCAAAAAGTTGGTTTACAGGTGATTAAGAAGACAAATGGAATTTTGTCCTTCATTGCTAGAGGGATGGAATTTAAGACTAGGGAGATTATGCTGCCATTGTATGAGGCCACATCTGCAGTAATGTGTTCAGTTTTGGTCTCCTTACCTGAGAAAGGACGTACTGGCGATAGCGGGTGCGCAGAGATGATTCACTAGATTAATTCCAGAGCTGAAGGAGTTGGATTACGAAGAGAGGTTGAGTAGACTGGGACTGTACTAGTTGGAATTTAGAAGAATGAGGTGGGATCTTATAGAAAATATAAAATTACGAAGGGAATAGAATCGGGCAGGTTGTTTCCATTGGCGGGTGAAAGCAGTTCTGGGGGCCATTGCCTCAAAATAAGGGGAAGTAGATATAGGACTGAGTTTAGGAGGAACATCTTCACCCAAAGAGTTGTAAATCTATGTAATTCCTTGCCATGTGAAGCAGTTGAGGCACCTTCATTAAATGTTTTTAAAAAAAGATAGATAGATTTTTGAAGAATAAAGATATTAAGGGTTATGGTATTCGGGCCGGAAAGTGGAGCTGAGTCCACAAAAGATCAGCCATGATCTCATTGAATGGCGGAGCAGGCTCGAGGGCCCATATGATCTTCTCTTGTTGCTAGTTCTTATGTTCTTATGTTATTGGTGGATTATCGAACATGATTTCACCATAATTCAACAAGGCAGGTGTGGAGAACTACCTGTCTCTTGTTTTCGCTTGTGCATGTCTCCCTAGATACATGTTGCTCTTTCAGAAAGGATGCAACATAGATGCATTGAAGGGGTTTGCTTATCTTATGAAAGCAGCCGGACAGTGGCGCTCCAGTTCACAGTCCTTCCCTGTAACATATGCTGTTGTGTTTAGTTGTGAAGTGAAAACGTGAAGGAAATAATTAAACAGTTAAAAGGAAAAGAACACGTCTTATTTCCGTGGTCTGTTTTAACGTTAACAGCCAAATGCAATCTGTTCCTCATTATCACCTCCTCCTCTCACGGAAAATTACTCTGCTCGAACAGAATGTGGATCATCAGGCATCTGATCCCCTGAGCAATCACACAAGATCGCTGAATAAACGTTCCCAACTTATTTTTGCAGGGCTGCTTCCAGGAACATGTTGTGCAAGCAACATTTAATCCATAACATAAAGGGTTTCGTGTTTATTTGAGGCTGCGTGGGAAACTTATCTCTGGCCATTGCAATAAAAATGTTGATTACATGAAACATGTAATTGCCATGGTAACAATTTATTATGATGCTCAAAGTGTGGAATGATCTCTCTCTGAGTCTTTTTAGTTGTGTGGGAGTATGGGGTTGCAGGGACAAGGCGGGAGATTTAGCCGAAGTATCGTGTCATTTCAGTGCGTCAATGCAGACTTGATGTGGAGAATGGCCTCTTTCTGTACTGTCGTAATTATGTGAATTCAATGGATATCTGTATTTATTGTTCTTACACTACCCACCATTCCGATATATTTTATTTTACCTTTGGATCGTAACGCAATTTAATCGTGTTGTCCACCTCCGTCTCTACTTTATTTTTGTGAATTGTGGAGGGCATTATCTGTTTGAGTCGAACTGTTCTTGTCAATGGATGCGTGCATGCACCCTGTGAGCGCCGTGAGGTTTTGATATTAATACTGCAGTCATTCTCCGATCTCTGCTATCATGGTTATCGAATACCCCTCAGATAATATTGGAGAGTTTATTTCAGCTGAATAGCTACATGTGGGAACTTATGAATATGAATTACGGCTGCACCATTTGCTATATAATAACGGCGACATAAAAAAACATGGAACTTATGTTCGGTTAAGCGATTTTTGGGCACGACCCTTAATAGAAGTGTAAATTTGAACACACGATTTGAATTTTACTTCGGTATTCTGTCATTCCGATGGAAGTGAATAGATAGTAATGACGGTTCAGGGGGATCACGTGTTCGGGCAGTGCGGAGCACGGTGTGTGTTTGGCGTTTTTTGTTATACGTCGGGGTTGGTGCGTGTGTGAGGGTGGGGGGGGGGGGAAAGTTAGCCGTGCCGGGAGAGTGTGAGAGGTCGGAATTTCTACTCCACCCAGCCTATATACAAGTTTATTCATTCGCTTCTTTTTTTGATAAATAATATGTGAAAAATCAAATGATATTGTTACTTTAAATTTAATTTTATTTGATTTATTATTGTCACGTAATGCTATGCAGTGAAACCTATTGTTTATTGCATGATATACAGATAAAGCATACGGTACATAAGGAAATAAGGAGAGAGTGCAAAATGTAATCTGACAGTCGTAGCCAGAGTGTAGATAAAACATCAACTTAATACCCCGTCCGATGATGGCAAGCATGCTGTATGCCTTCTTGACCACTCTATCAACCTGCATTGCCACCTTCTTGGTACAAAGTACCTGAACTCCCAGATCTCTCTGCACATCAATTTTCCCCACGACCCTTCCATTGACCGTATCGTCCGCTCTTGAATTTGATCTTCCAAAATGCATCACCTCGCATTTGCCTGGATTAAACTCCATCTGCCATTTATCTGCCCAACTCTCCAATCTATCTACATTTTGTTGTATTCTCTGACAGTCCTCCTCGCTATCTACAACTCCAACAATCTTAGTATCATCTGCAAACTTGCTAATCAGACCACCTATACCTTCCTCCAGGTCATTTATGTAGATCACAAACAACAGTGGTCCGAGCACGGATCCCTGTGGAACACCACTAGTCACCCTTCTCCATTTTGAGACACTCCCTTCCACCACTACTCTCTGTCTCCTGTTGCCCAGCCAGTTCTTTATCCAGCTAGCTAGTACACCCTGAACCCCATACGACTTCACTATTTCCATCAACCTGCCATGGGAAAACTTATCAAACGCCTTACTAAAGTCCATGTATACGACATCTACAGCCCTTCCCTCATCAAATAACTTTGTCACTTCCTCAATGAATTCTATTAGGTTTGAAGACATGACCTTCACTGCACAAAACCATGCTGCCTATCACTGATAAGTCTATTTTCTTCCAGATGTGAATAGATCCTATCCCTCATTATCTTCTCCAACAGTTTGCCTTCCACTGACGTCAAGCTAACAGGTCTAGAATTCCCTGGATTATCCCTGCTACCCTTCTGAAACAAAGTGACAACATTAGGAATTCAAATACGTCCAGTTAGCAATTAGGAAGGCAAATGGGACGTTAACATTCATGTCGAGAGGGCTAGAATTCAAGACAGGGGTGTATTGAAGCATTATAAGGCTCTGCTCAGACTCCATTTGGATTGTTGTGAGCATTTTTAGGCCCTGAATCGAACGATGGTCTTGTAGCCCAGGCAATACCATCGTGTATCTTTCCTGCACACCATCAAGTGTAAAGATACAAGGGTTTGAGAGATTGCTGAAAAATATTTCTAGTTCTTGCAAATTTGGATTTTGACAGCAATCTTGAAGTTGTTTTACAAACTGCAGATAACATTTTTGAAACTGTACCTTATGTTGAAAAGTACAAACGTTAGAGGAAATACGAGCATTTCGATTAGAAAACTATCAATATATTTCCTGTCATCCGTGGTTTGCCATATTTTTTTTTCGAAGCTTCATTGGAGAGAAATTCTGTTTTTTATGTATGTATGGGGGTCTGTCCATTTGGTTGTATACATCGATGCTTCTGGTTGTCTTTGTATCTGTGCGTGTCTTTGAGTGCATGTTGCCTGTATACTGCGAATATGATAGTGTGTATTTGAGAAACAGACAATGAATTAGAGAGGGCGATAACAGAGAGAGAGAGATGTAAGAGAAATGGATTGAAACACTATTGCCGGAATATCTCATTTTCAGCATCATTATTATAACTCGCAGGGCAGAAAATTGTCTTATTTAACAGTTAACATTGTCGCACGGACCGGTAATACATTTATTGCTTAAATATTTTGTAAAGTATGTACACTCAGAGTCGCATTTATTGAAATGTTGCAGATAATTTTAATAAGCTCCTACAAATATCAACAGGAAGGAATACATCGTGTTTTTAATCTTCCACCATTTGCAATACACACATATATACAAGCACACATACAGAAACAATCAGTCGATCACATATAATAACGACATGGAAGACATGCCAGAAGCAACACTAGGCATGCCTAAGAATGAGGCGTCAACCGGTCGAAGTTACAACATAATACCAATTGCATGCCAACAGCATTTGCAACAAGTAAAGACCGACCGAAGAATGGTATTCCAAAAACTTTTCTGAGGAAGGTTGTTCTTGCTCCCCAGCGAGTGCAGCGAAGGTTTGCCAAACTGATTCGATTGGATGGCAGGACTGTCATATGAGGAGAGATTGACGAGGTTATTATTTTTCTCGCTGGAGGTTAGGCAAATGAACAGGGTCTCACAGAAACTGATAAAATCAAGACTAGGCAGGGTAGATGCAGGGAAGGTGTTCCCGATGCTGGGTGTGCTCAGAACCAGGGGTCACAGTCGAAGGATTCAGCGTTAACCATTCCGGACAGAGATGAGGAGACTGATATGGATAAATATTTAAGAGGCGGCGTGGGAGTGCGAAGTAACGCCTCATTTAAAAATCTGCCAAACAAACTGCTTTTCAAATAAATTCCTGGAACTGTTTTCGGTTTTAACTTCGAAAACTAAGCAACAAACTAATCGCTGCTTTTAAAACAACTTTTGTTCCAATTGGGAATTTAAACCACACTTCCGGTCCGCAATAAACATGAAAGTTGTATTATTGTAGTCTGATTAGAGATGCGGAAGTGAGCAGTCGCGTGTCTCGTCTGAACCTGATCACATTAATTATGGGATCCTGCTCTGTCCAAAATATCCACAGTAAATCCTGCAATGCAGCATTCATGATTTTGCAAAAAACAATGAAATTTAAAGGGCTCATTCGGGTGTCAAACCAAGTGCTCATATTCTCCAAGTATCTTTTTATGACTGAAGAATAGTTATTGGTTTCACGGCGCTCGAATTAAATGGGAGGTCGATTTGATTTGGGAAGGCATTTGAAATCATTTCACTGACGGTTTCAGGAGGATATCTCCAGCAGTCCAAGTTTTACTCCAGCTTTTTTACCCTGCATCTGCCTCTCCATCTGAGCCTTCCCGCCCACCATCTTGGTGTCGAATGACAGATTGCCTCATTACACCCTGTTCACTCAACTAAATACTGTGACACATGAATCCAGTGCCTGGTATTTAGCATTGGAGGTGATGGATGAGGAACATATTATCCAGGATCGAAAGGTCGAGCTGTTTCAATGGCCGAGTGGCCTAATTCTGCTACTACATCTTATCAACCGTTGAAATTATGAACAGGAATGCACCTTTGTGTTAATATTTGATCTCTTACTTGCGCCGTGTTGATTTAAACGGTCTCCTCTGTTGATCTTGTGTTCAGTGAGGTTTTCATAGAATTTACAGTGCAGAAGGAGGCCATTTGGCCCATCGAGTATGCACCGGCTCCTGGTAAGAGCACCCTACCCAAGGTTAACACCTCACCCTATCCCCATAACCCAGTAACCCCACCCAACACTAAGGGGTATTTTGGACACTAAGGACAATTTATCATGGCCAATCCAACTAACCTACACATGTTTGGACTGTGGGGGGAAACCGGAGCACCCGGAGGAAACCCACACACACACGGGGAGGATGTGCACACTCCGCACAGACAGTGACCCAACCCTGAATCGAACCTGGAACCCTGGAGCTGTTAAGCGATTGTGCTATCCACAATGGTACCCTGCTGCCCTATTGCAAAAGCCCGAAATTGTATCACTCTGAAACTCTGAGCAATGTGTTCCCTTCAGGCAACATAACTCAGAAAGTTACATATGAATTATTTATCATGGTTATTATTGCTAACTTGATCGTAGAATTTACCATGCCAAAATTCCCGACATCTTTGGCCGTCGGCTGCCCAATTATAACGGTGACCATGTC
The DNA here is from genome assembly GCF_902713615.1 of Scyliorhinus canicula. Lineage (NCBI taxonomy): Eukaryota > Metazoa > Chordata > Chondrichthyes > Carcharhiniformes > Scyliorhinidae > Scyliorhinus > Scyliorhinus canicula. The sequence goes on along the minus strand of NC_052175.1, from coordinate 7,470,315 downwards.
TGTAAATGCAAACAAGATACATGTTTATTTGTAAAAATAACTATTATGAAATATGCAGCACATGCTCCTGGTTAACTGTGAACTAATAGCTTCCCCCACCGTCCACAAACACACCCACGACAGAAAAACAGAGAACAGTGGAAACGGGTAAAAATAATTCGTGAAAGGCTGTGTCTTTGTTTCAGTGATGGGTTTTAGTGCATTTTTCTCCACAATAAACTTGCACATTACATTTTCTGTTGCAGCCTGTAATGTTCACTGTAAATTGGTTGATCTATACATGTTCACTGTAGATTAGCTAATTCAGTTTTCGCAAGGCTTCTTCAGATAAATAGTTGCCCAGAACATTGTTTGCACAGTCTGTAACGGTCCCCCGGAATACATATGCAGTCAAGCCCCCAGTCCATTCAGAAATACGGATAATAATAATAATCTTTATTGTCACAAGTAGACTTACATTAACACTGCAATGAAAATACTGTGAAATTCCCCTAGTCGTCACATCCTGGCGTCTGTTCCGGTACACAGGGGGATAATTGAGAATGTTTAATTCACCTTACAGCACATCTTTCGGGACTTGGAAGAGGAAACCGGAACACCCTGAGGAAACCCACGCAGCCACAGGGAGAGTGTGCAGACGCATCACAGACAGTGACCCAAGCCAGCATTCGAACCTGGGACCCTGGAGCTGTGAAACCATCGTGCTATCCACTGTGCTACCGTGCTGCCCATTTCTTCCCTGGCGACGAATGCAGGAGAGAGGGTAGGAAGAGTTTTCCCGGTAGTGCCGGGAACAAATTGAAACCTTGGGACTCGGAAAATCATGGCAGTGCAATAAAGTCCAATCACCACTTGTTGCTGGGCATGACACAGCCCTCTGGGCCATTCCATTCGTCACCAGTCAATCACTAAAACCGATTCTCAACTTATCTCTATCACTGGGCACCAGTGGGCGGCACGACCAGTATGAAACTAGAGTTTAAACCAGCACATCCTTCTGGATTCTTCTGCTTTCATTAAAGATATAGCCTACTTGCCGCAAATAAATATGTCAATTCATTACCATTGGATCAAAAATGTAACTGTAAGAATAAAACAAAGGAGTACCAAGGAATAAGCAGGAGGTACAAAAGCGAGACCCTTACAGTAATCTGCTTCCTCCAGTGGATCCACTGTCTTGTTTGTAATAAATGCAGTACAAATTTACTCAACTGATCACTCCCCATAACATCGACTCTTCTCCTGCTTGCCAGCCATATCATCACACATTGTAACATCTATCCCAGATGTCAATATCGCCAAAAAATCAAGGCATTAAAAATATCCGCTGATGTTTGTTTTGACATGTTATGATTTGCTTTGTTTTTGCTTTCTTCCTGTTGTACTCTCAACAATAATCACTCAACACATTTCTACAGACTATACTCACATTTCCATATATGTTACGTAAGCAGTATCATTGCGAAATACAGGTGTCTTACAAAATCTTATTCTTGTTAAGGTGCAAAATGACAGGAATGTTGAACAAAGCTATAAGCTGTGTGTCATCTGATTTGTCAGACCAACCTGTTAGTATATAATGTGCATTGGATTCACCTGTGCAGAGTTGGCTTCCGCTGTTACTTTGAAAGGTCTAAACACAGAAAGCAGGCAACTTTCCAAAGAGAGAGAGAGCAGATATTTGGGAAGGGCAGAAAAGCGAACGAATATGAAGTTCTTGTTTGTTATTGCCATCGTCTGCAATTATGCAACTGAAGGTAAGGTTTCTTTTAAATAAAGTTCTGAATGCGTTTGATGCTGGGATTTATTCACTACCTACAGATTTTTATAAATATTTAACGTCGGATCTGCAAGCCACGTGCATGGCGACCAAGCACGCAGAATGACGCCAGGTGCATTTTTCTAATAGACTGTCAACGAATTGATATGTTCCTACCCTCAGCTTTGTCCAGTCCAATATTAATTGTCTTGTCAAAATTAGAGTACAAATTGAAACCACTTCTTCCAGATAAAAGAGAACTTGTGTTGACGAAACTCAACAGAAAATGTAAGTAAAGGCATCAATACAACTTCCAGATTTTAATTGTGTTTGAACTCTTTCACCACCTTATAATTGCATGAAGGTTCGTTGCGGCAGATCTGTGCTGGAATATGGCCTGTTCACACGTCTCCTCGAACATTTACACCTTCATGTCACCAATATCTGAGGGATGGGTGGATGACATAAGGGAAAAATAAATTGATAGACAGATGTGGTTCGATGAAAGGGATGTTAGGAAGGACGTCCACATTGATAATACTGGCATTAGCCAAAGGGGTTGTTTTACTGACTTACATTATGGGTAATTCAAATCACATGAATCTATTGGTACGAACGTGTGTATTTATTGTCTGTTAGTTAAAGCACTCAATTAAATCATATAATTCTGTATGAGGTAATCATAGAATTTACAGTGCAGAAGGAGGCCATTCTGCCCATCGAGTCTCCACCGGCTATTGGAAATCCAACCTGGCACCCTGGAGCTATGAAGCAACTGTGATTGCAATTGTGCTCCCGTGCAGGTAATGTTGGGCCCTTTGGCGTGGAGATGGCATTTGACCAGTCTTCGAAAGTTCTGAGCGAACACAATCAATTATTAATTTAACAATGTGATCAGATTTCTCTTAAAAGTGTGGTACGATTTATACGTTTATCGTGTGATCAGTTGTCGTCGGTCAGTATTATGAACGTTTTCGATACTGCGAGGAAAATGGATAGAACCAGCCCACTGAAGCGCCACACAGTGAATTTCTGAAAATGGCTGACTTTTCCCTTTTTTTTCATTCAGCAGTGCGACCTATTATCTGTTTCAAATGTTCTGGAAGAACATGTCAATCTACTGACGAAGTCTGCACTACGGAGCCCAGCTGCCAGACCATTTCGATCACACGAGCTACCGGTAATGTAAATGCAATAAAAAAACGTTTTATGTACCATACAAATCGTGAACATTACAGACGCTGTTAGTGAATGCAGAGACGCGTCCCTCATTCTAAACTGCTCAGCATCGAAAGTAATTGTGAACAAATAATGAAGATAAGAGGTGATTTATACATTCTATTAATATAAAGTGTCTCAGTGCCACACATTTGCCTTAATATCGGAAGTGTTTCAGAGTGAATAGATTAAATACATCACAGTAATGTATTTTCAATGCCAGAAAGTTCTCAAAATGAATGAGCTTTGAGCCAATAAACCAACGGAAGGAGGATTTGTTTTGGGTGGAGGGCAGGGAATTATGTCAAATTTGAAAACGCTATCCCAGAGTGGCACAGCAACAGTACAAAGAATATATGACTGTTATCAATGGGTATGAAATTAAAAGGAAAACTACTTAAAAGGGTGAATTGGACGTTCTGAATTCTCCCTCAGTGAGCCCGAACAGGCGCCGGAATATGGCGGCAAAGGGATTTTTTTACAGTAACTTCATTGCAGTGTTCATGTGAGCATATTTGTCACAATAATAAAGATAGTTATTACTGGTATTAATATTTATATGTAGCGTGGGGGTAGCGTGTGTTAATGTGTGTGCCATGGGAGTTGTGTGAGTGGAATTCATTGACTAGCCGTGTCATGAGTTAGAACTGAAACAGTAAAGTAATCAAACATTCTAATGATGTATAATTTCATTACTCTACAATGTCGAACGGAGGCCGATTCTGGCAATTGGTTTGAAAAATAAATTGATAAGTAGGTTCTGAAGTTGTACGGATTGGCAGCAGTCTACTGATTAATGTGGGTAGCCTGAATGTTGATTGATGCAAAAGTCATGGATGTACGTTCGTTTACGAATGAATGAGCAATAAAGTTCAGAGCCTACAAAACACCATGATCCTAGCCTTCTCTACTATCTTGAAAATCAATATATACATTTTGTATCCCTCTATCCGTGACCCAATGTTGTTCGGCTGCATTCTGGGTGCATTGTGCTGTCTTGTGGATGGCTGGTTGTATCATATGTCGAGGACATGTGAAAACAAAATTCGGTCTGGTCAAAGTGAGACCTGGCTGGGCCAATAGACAAGCTCAAAGCACCATGATTTCATAAAGCCAAGCAGACAGATTGTTTTCTCAGAGTCTCTGCTGACACAAAATGAAATTTGAAAATACCAATAGCTGACAGATGTAAGGGTAATTTCAGCTGCAATCAATCCAAATTGTTGTTCCAAATAATGTTGCAGAGGGATAGTGCAGCGATAAGGCCCTGTTGGTGCTAAAATGACTGACTACAGATATGTTGCAAGGTTTTGGTCAACTTATAATGGCCCAGCCCTATTTATGGAGAGTTTGCAATGTCCTGATCAAAAGTTTGCAGAATGCAACGACCAGGAACTCCGAGCAGGCACCTGTGACCACAATGTCTGTAGTGGGCTCTGCACCGAGAGTCTGCGTTCCCACGACTCACTGCTAGCCTATGGATCACCGTTTCGTTCCTTAGGCGCTCATACCGCTGGTGCTGTACTGGGGACAGTCGCAGAGTGAATAAGGCTTCTGATGCAAGGTCAAAAATAGGTTTTATTTCAAACAAGGTGAAATCACCAAACTTACACGACAATAAAACAAGTTGGATGAGGGAGAAAGAAGGAACACACAACATAAAACAAACAACGCCAACCTCCGACGTCCCTCTCCTGACTGACTGGATTTTTTTTGCACTGGAGTGCTGAGCTTGTGGCATTTGAGTGCTGCAGTGAGAGTTTGGTGACTGAGGGAGTATAAGGGTTCATTTTTATTTAAAGTCTAGTATTTCTTTTATTTAGTTAATTAACTTAAAAGTTGCTGTTTCGTCTATAAGAAGGTGAATTTTGAATCAGCTTTAAACAAGGTTCTACTTGTACTTACTTGCAGCTGGAGCTTGTTAATTAGTTAATTGCATTAGGCCAGTTTTCAGAGGCTAGAGTCACAGTATAAATAGGAGATAGTTACAGTGCAGACTTTGTTTGCACTGGAGTGCTGAGCTTGTGGCATTTGAGTGCTACTGTGACAGTTTGGTGACTGAGGGAGTTACGTGAGGAGGGAGTAAGGTGCTCCTTACATTTCATTTCCTATATTTATCAAAGAGCGTGAAGGGAGCCAGGAGTTTAGAGTACAGCTGACAGGAAGCAGAGTCGGAGGGCGGAGGTCCAGTTGGACCACGGGGCAGCTAATTCAGTAAAGTAAGAGGAGATGGAGGCTAGGGCAGTTGCATGCTCCTCCTGTAGAATGTGGGTGGTGAGGGATACAACTGGTGTCCCCGCTAACTATTCCTGCGGGAAGTGCACCCAACACCAGCTCCTCAGAGACCGTGTTAAGGAACTGGAGCTGGAGCTGGATGAACTTCGGATCACCAGGGAGGCAGAGGAGGTTATCGAGAGGAGTTACAGGTAGGTAGCCACACCAAAGGTACTCGACAAGAGTAGCTGGGTTACAGTCAGGAGGAAGAAAACTAACAGGCAGCCAGTGCCGGGATCCCTCGTGGCCGTTCACCTTCAAAACAAGTATACCGTTTTGGATACTGATGACCTACCTGGGGAAGGCCCCAGCGACCAGGTCTCTGGCACTGAGTCTGTCTCTGGGGCTCAGAATGGAAGGGGGAGCATAGGAAAGCAATAGTAATAGGAGATTCAATGGTTAGGGGAATAGATAGGAGATTCTGTGGTGGCGAGCGAGACTCCCGAAAGTATGTTGCCTCCCGGGTGCCAGGGCCAGGGATGTCTCGGATCGTGTCTGCAGGATCCTGAAGGGGGAGGGTGAGCAGCCAGAAGTCGTGGTGCACATTGGTACCAACGACGTAGGTAGGAAAAAGGGTGTGAAGGTAATAAACAAGTTTAGGGAGTTTGGCTGGAAGTTAAAGGCCAGGACAGACAGTGTTGTCATCTCTGGTTTGTTGCCGGTGCCACGTGATAGCGAGGCGAGGAATAGGGAGAGAGTGCAGTTGAACACGTGGCTGCAGGTATGGTGTAGGAGGGATGGCTTCAGGTATTTGGATAATTGGAGCGCATTCTGGGGAAGGTGGGAACTGTACAAGCAGGACGGGTTGCATCTGAACCAGAGGGGCACCAATATCCTGCGGGGGGGGGGGAGGTTTTCTAGTACTCATCGGGAGGGTTTAAACTAATTTGGCAGGGGAATGGGAACCGGATCTGTTGTCCAGCAACTAAGGAAGCCGATATTCAGGACGCCAAAGCACGTAGTGATGTAGTTGGGAAGGTAACACTGAGAAAGGAGAGTACTTGCAGGCAAGGAGATGGGTTGAAGTGTGTATACTTTAATGCAAGAAGCATCAGAAATAAGGTGGGTGAACTTACGGCATGGATCGGTACTTGGGACTACGATCTGGTGGCCATCACGGAAACTTGGATAGAAGAGGGGCAGAAATGGTTGTTGGAGGTCCCTGGTTATAGATGTTTCAACAAGATTAGGGAGAATGTTAAAATAGGTGGCGGTGGCATTGTTAATTAGAGATAGTATAACAGCTGCAGAAAGGCAGTTCGAGGGGGATCTGCCTACAGAGGTAATATGGGTTGAAGTCAGAAATAGGAAAGGAGCAGTCACCTTGTTGGGAGTTTTCTATCAGCCCCCTAATAGCAGCAAAGATGTAGAGGAACAGATTGGGAAACAGATTTTGGAAAGGTGCAGAAATCACAGGGTAGTAGTCATGGGTGACTTCAACTTCCCAAACATTGAGTGGAAACTCTTTAGATCAAATAGTTTGGATGGGGTAGTGTTTGTGCAGTGTGTCCAGGAAGCTTTTCTAACACAGTATGTAGATTGTCCAACCAGAGGGGAGGCCATATTGGATTTAGTAATTGGTAATGAACCAGGGCAGGTGATAGATTTGTTAGTGGGGGAGCATTTTGGAGGTAGTGACCACAATTCTGTGACTTTCACTTTAGTTATGGAGAGGGTAGGTGCGTGCAACAGGGCAAGGTTTATAATTGGGGGAAGGGTAAATACAATGTTGTGAGACAAGAATTGAAGTGCAGAGGTTGGGAACATAGGCTGTCAGGGAAGGACACAAATGCAATGTGGATCTTGTTCAAGGAACAGGTACTGCGTGTCTTTGATATGTATGTCCCTGTCAGGCAGGGTAGAGCTGGTCGAGTGAGGGAACCATGGTTGACAAGAGAGGTTGAATGTGCTGTTAAGAGGAAGAAGGAGACTTATATAAGGCTGAAGAAACAAGGTTCAGACAGGACGCTGGATGGATACAAGACAGCCAGGAGGGAACTGAAGAAAGGGATTAGGAGAGCTAAGAGAGGGCATAAAAAATCTTTGTCAGGTAGTATCAAGGAAAACCCCAAGGCCTTTTACACATATGTGAGAAATATGAGAAAGACTAGATCGAGGATAGGTCCGATCAAGGACAGTAGCGGGAGATTGTGTATTGAGTCTGAAGAGATAGCAGAGTCTTGAACAAGTATTTTTTTCAGTATTTACAATCGAGAGGGGCCATATTAATGGAGAGGACTGATAAGCTCGAGGAGATACTTATCAGGAAGGAAGATGTGTTGCGCGTTTTGAAAAACTTGAGGATGGACAAGTCCCCCGGGCCTGACGGGATATATCCAAGGATTCTATGGGAAGCAAGAAATGAAATTGCAGAGCCGTTGGAAATGATCTTTTCGTCCTGTCTGTCAACAGGGGTGGTACCACAGGATTGGAGTGTGGCGAATGTCGTGCCCCGTTCAAAAAAGGGAATAGGGATAACCCTGGGAATTGCAGTCCAGTTCGTCTTACTTCGGTGGTAGGCAAAGTAATGGAAAGTGTACTGAGGGATAAGATTTCTGAGCATCTGGAAAGGCACTGCTTGATTAGAGATTGTCAGCACTGATTTGTGACGGGTAGGTCTTGCCTTACAAGTCTTATTGACTTCTTTGAGGAAATGACCAAGCATGTGGATGAAGGTAAAGCAGTGGATGTGGTGTACATGGATTTTAGTAAGGCAGTTGATAAGGTTCCCCATTGTAGGCTTGTGCAGAAAGTAAGCTGGCATGGGATAGTGGGAAATTTGGCCAGTTGGCTAACCGATAGAAGACAGAGAGTGGTGGTGGTTGGCAAATATTCAGCCTGGGGCCCAGTTATCAGTGGCGTACCGCAGGGATCAGTTCTGGGTCCTCTACTGTTTGTGATTTTCATTAACGACTTGGATAAGGGAGTTGAAGGTTGGGTCAGTTATTGTGCAGATGATACGAAGATTGGTGGAGTAGTGGATAGTGAAGAAGGCTGTTGTCGGCTTCAAAGATACATAGATAGAATGCAGAGCTGGGCTGAGAAGTTGCAGATGGAATTTAACCGTGACAAGTGTGAGGTTGTCAATTTTGGAAGGACAAATAGGAATGCGGAATACAGGGTTAACGGTAGGGTTCTTGACAATTTGGAGGAGCAGAGAGATCTAGGGGTCTATGTTAATAGATCTTTGAATGTTGCCACTCAAGTGGATAGTGCTGTGAATAAGGCCTATGGTGTGCTAGCGTTCATTAGCAGAGGGATTGAATTTAAGAGCCGTGAGGTGATGATGCACTGTACCAAACCCTGGTCAGGCCACATTTGGAGTACAGTGTGCAGTTTGGTCGCCTCATTTTAGGAAGGATGTGGAAGCTTTGGAAAAGGTGCAAAGCAGATTTACCAGGATGTTGCCTGGAATGGAGAGTAGGTCATACGAGGGAATGTTGAGGGTACTAGGCCTTTTCTCATTAGAACGGAGAAGGATGAGCGTCGACTTGATAGAGGTTTATATGATTATTAGGGGAACAGATACAGTCGACAGTCAGATACTTTTTCCCCGGGTGGAACACACCATTACAAGGGGACATAAATTTAAGATAAATGTTGGAAGATATAGAGGGGCTGTCAGATGTAGGTTCTTTAACCAGAGAGCACTGGGGGCATGGAATGCACTGCCTGTTGAAGTAGTTGAGTCGGAAACGTTAGGGACGTTCAAGCGGCTATTGGATAGGTACATGGATTAGGGTAGAATAATGGAGTGTAGGTTAACTTCTTAAGGGCATCATGGTAGCATTGTGGATAGCACAATTGCGTCACAGATCCAGGGTCCCAAGTTCGATTTCGACTTGGGTCACTGTCTGTGTGGAGTCTGAACATCCTCCCCGTGACTGCGTGGGTTTCCTCCGGGTACTGCGCTTTCCTCCCACAGTCCAAAGATCTGCAGGTTGGGTGGATTGGCCATGAAGAATTGTCCAAAATTCTATGATTAACCTAGGACAAAAGTTCGGCGCAACATCGTGGGCCGAAGGGCCTGTTCTGTGCTGTATTTCTCTATCTCTATCTATCACAGGAAGGCTGTGATTTTATTGGTAAATGGGGAATCTGTGTTACGCTTGAAAACCCGCGTTACTGCAGTTTATAAATTGATTTCAGACAGAAATAATAAGGAGAGGTTTTTAAAAAATAGTTCTTAAAATAAATTATTACAGTATTGAGAACAAAATTAAGAAAGAATTAACTAAAATGGACATCGATATGCATGTGACGCGTTGCTGCTGAATGATGTTTGAGCTCATGGATCCATTATGATTCTAAGTGAGCACATCTGGACGATGCGTTGGTTGCTGAGAAACTCCGTCTCAGAGTTAATGAACTGAAGTCAGATCATTGTTCTTTGCGGCACACCCAGGAGGGGGAGAGGTACTTGGACACTGTATTCCAGCAAGCAGACAGAACCCTTCGAATAACTAACACAAATTCGGCCAGTGGTCAGTGACAGGAGCGTGTGACTGCGAGTGAGGCAGGTGGCGAGATCCAAGAGGGAAGGTTTCAGGAGTCTCAACCTTTATCCCTGTCGAACAGGGTTGTTTATCTTGTGCACTGTGTGGAATGCAATGGAGACAGTAGGGAGGATGAGCAAACTGACAATAGAACCGTGGTACAGGAAGCCATTCAGGTAGCGGGAGAGAAAATAAATGAAGTTGTAATCAGGGATAATATAATTGGGGACATTCACACTGTCCGGGTCACCCTATGGCGAGTATCGAAAGCCTGGTGCTCGTTTTCTCATTTATGCTCCAGAGAAAATTGGAGTGGGAGGGAAATTATCCAGTTACCATGGTACACCCTGGTACCAACTACATGGGTAGAACAATGACAGAGGTTATGCGAAGAGGGTATAAACATCGAGCGGCTCAATTAAAAATCAGAAACAAAAATCTCTTTATTACAAACCTGAGCTACGAGCTAATTGCCACAGGGTCAACGGGTTAAGGATGTAAATGGGTGGCTCATAGATTGGTGTGGGAGAAATGGGTTTAAATTCAAGGGACATTGGCGCCATTACTGGGGAAGAGGGGGACCTTTTCCGAAAGGACGGATTGAATCTTTCAAACAAATTGAGATTGAAACTGAACCCCAAATAGGCCCAGTTTATGAAATGACAAGAACAACATTTGGAAAACGAAAAATAGAAGAAGGTGGATGATTTGGACATAGATGGTTTGTAGTTGGGGGACCAAGGGCAATGTGTCAAAGTTTGCAGATGACACTATGATAAGTGTTCAAGCGTAAAGTGCAGAGGATACTGGAAGGCTGCAGAGGGATTTAGATAGGTTAAATGAATGGGCTAGGGTCTGGCAGATGGAATACAACGTTGACACATGTGATGTTATCCATTTTGGTAGGAATAACAGCAAACGGGATTATTATTTAAATGTTAAAATATTAAAGCATTCTGCTGTGCAGAGAGACCTGGGTATGCTAGTGCATGAGTCACAGAAAGGTGGTTTAGAGGTGCAATAGGTGATTAACTAGGCAAATTGAATTTTGTCCTTCATTGCTAGAGGCAGGGAGTTTAGGACAAGGGAGGTAATGCTGCAATTGTATAAGGTGTTAGTGAGGCCACACCTGGAGTATTGTGTTCAGTTTTGGTCTCCTTACTTGCGAAAGGACGTACTGACACTGGAGGGCGTACAGAGAGATTGACTCGGTTAATCCCACAGCTGAAGGGGTTGTATTACGAGGAGAGGTTGAGTAGACTGGGACTGTACTCGGTGGAATTTAGAAGGATGCGGGGAGATCTGATAGAAACATATAAAATTATGAAGGGAATATATAGGATAGATGCGGGCAGTTTGTTTCCACTGGCGCACAAAAGCAGAACTAGGGGGCATAGCCTCAAAATAAGGGGAAGTAGATTTAGGACTGAGTTTAGGATGAACTTCTTCACCCAAAGGGTTGTGAATCTATGGAATTCCTTGCGCAGTGAAGCAGTTGAGGCTCCTGCATTCAATGTTTTTAAGGTAAAGATAGATAGTTTTTTGAAGAACGAAGGGATTAAGGGTTATGGTGTTTGGGCCGGAAAGTGGAACTGAGTCCTCAAAAGATCAGCCATGATCTCATTGAATGGTGGAGTAGGCTCGAGGGGTCAGATGGCTTTCTACTGCTTCTAGTTCTTGAAATGACATGAAAATTAAATGAAAACGCTTATTGTCACGAGTAGGCTTCAATGAAGTTACTGTGAAAAGCCCCTAGTGGCCACTTTCCGGCGCCTGTCGGGGAAGGCTGGTACGATAATCGAACCGCGCTGCTGGCCTGCTTGGTGTGCTTTAAAAGCCAGCGATTTAGCCCAGTGAGCTAAACCAGCCGCTGGTTCTGTAATTGCATTGCCACATTGCTATTCCCAACTAATATGAGATCACGCAGATCATTTTTAGATCTCGTTGGCACTTGTAGAAATCATATTTACGGACATGCCACAAACTCTGCTCCCCTATCAAACCTATTAAAGAAAAAGATCCCCTGGGAATGGAATAAACATCATACTCAATCCATCCTCGACCTTACGTAAGCTGTAGTCAAGACCTGTAGGTCCCTGAACCTGAATCGCCTTGTATTCATGAAGTTGCAGCCACAGAAAACTCTATTTCAGTAGTCTTACTGGGAAACGGAATGATAAGGATCTATTTTCTGTGCATATAGGTTACTAACTCCTGTGGAACAAGGCCTTGCTGTCTGTGAAAGACATTTACACGCAATATTTTACGCTGTGCAGCACTTCTTATAAATATTCAATTGAATACGTTTTCCATTCTGACAGAACAGACCAGTCTCAAATTGTTATTGGATGGAAGAATAAAAGATGGCACAGTGAGCTATCATCGCATGGCCCGCTGGACCCTGATGCTCCAGGGATGGGGCATAGCTATACAAAGAACCAAAACACCCACCCGCTTAGCGTACAGTTTCATTTATAGTGGAGAGCGAAACGAGTGGCAAATTCGCACCTTAAAGGATCCTTTGTGTCAACATACAGAAGAGTTGGAAAGTCAAAAAACAGACACCAAACATGCACTAAAACAAACAACAATGCAACAGAGAACGTGAAAGATATGGGTAGGAAGGACACCCAAACCCATGAATTTGTTTATTGTAGATTGTTCTATGGTGGAAGATGGCGTCCATAAAACGAAATGAAAATTGCTTATTGTCACAAGTAGACTTCAAATGAAGTTACTGTGAAAAACCCCTAATCGTCACATTCCGGCGCTTGTTCGGGGAGGCTGTTATCGCAATCGATCAACGCCTGCCTTGGTCTGCTTTAAAAGCCTGCGATTTAGCACTGTGATAAAAAGGATGTGACATTCATATTGAAGAATCAAAAGGCAATTTCATACATAAATTAGACTTACAATGTCCAGCGCTATGAGTGCACAAGTATCTCACCTAGCTGCTGTGGCTTACGTTGGATTTTCAAACTAGTATTTCCAACCCCAGCAGAGGGTTACTATTCGGGAAGTATGTATGTGTCCAACAGCCTCACATATTTACTACCTCGGTGGGAAGCCAGAGGCTTCAGATCTCCAGATGGTGAACCTTTGCCCTCTGGCGTACTCCTTAAATATATCCGACCACACGCCCAAGGCCGAGAGCCTGAAGTCAACTGTTACTCTTTCCGATATTAATTTGTAATTCAACACTCTCCCTAACTGCCATATTAAACCACATAGGAATTTGCACTGTCTGTTAATGTGTACAATGGAAACCCATGAAAGTGTTCCGCGTTTCTGATGCTAAATAAGGCAGGGAAAATTTGTGCGTGAATTGTGCATATTTGGTGCAAAGTTGAAGTTCATAATTACAGTCGGAATCCATCAACGAAGGACTGAATTAATTAAAACTTAATCAATTGTGTTGATGGATAGAAACAACAGCCGCAATTTTACAGACGATCACAATTCTGATCTGCTGGTTTAAATAAGAAATGGTCACAAAATAAACTTTACTTCCCGTGGCTCCAGTTGCTGACCAGTACCCGTCCCACGGCGAGACGGCGAGAATGTGCAAACTCCACAAAGACCCGGGACCGGGATCGAACCCGGATCCTGAGCCTCATAAGACCATAAGACCATAAGACATAGGAGCGGAAGTAAGGCCATTCGGCCCATCGAGTCCACTCCACCATTCAATCATGGTTGATTTCAACTCCATTTACCCGCTCTCTCCCCATAGCCCTTAATTCCTCGAGAAATCAAGAATTTATCAATTTCTGTCTTAAAGACACTCAACGTCCCGGCCTACACCGCCCTCTGTGGCAATGAATTCCACAGACCTACCACTCTCTGGCTGAAGAAATTTCTCCTCATCTCTGTTCTAAAGTGACTCCCTTTTATTCTAAGGCTGTGCCCCCGCGTCCTAGTCTCCCCTGCTAATGGAAACAACTTCCCTACGTCCATCCTATCCAAGCCATTCATTATCTTGTGTTTCTATTAGATCTCCCCTCAAACTCCTAAACTCCAATGAATATAATCCCACGATCCTCAGACGTTCATCGTATGTTAGGCCTACCATTCCTGGGATCATCCGTGTGAATCTCCGCTGGACCCGCTCCAGTGCCAGTATGTCCTTCCTGAGGTGTGGGGCCCAACATTGCTCACAGTATTCTAAATGGGGCCTAACTAGTGCTTTATAAAGCCTCAGAAGTACATCCCTGCTTTTATATTCCAAGCCTCTTGAGATAAATGACAACATTACATTTGCTTTCTTAATTACGGACTCAACCTGCAAGTTTACCTTTAGAGAATCCTGGACTAGGACTCCCAAGTCCCTTTGAACTTTAGCATTATGAATTTTGTCACCGTTTACAAAATAGTCCATGCCTCTATTCTTTTTTCCAAAGTGCAAGACCTCGCACTTGCCCACGTTGAATTTCATCAGCCACTTCTTGGACCATTCTCCTAAACTGTCTAAATCTTTCTGCAGCCTCCCCACCTCCTCAATACTACCTGCCCCTCCACCTATGTATCATCGGCAAACTTGGCCAGAATGACCCCAGTCCCGTCATCTAGATCGTTAATATATAAAGAGAACAGCTGTGGCCCCAACACTGAACCCTGCGGGACACCACTTGTCACCAGTTGCCATTCCGAAAAAGAACCTTTTATCCCAACTCTCTGCCTTCTGTCTGACAACCAATCGTCAATCCATGTTAGTACCTTGCCTCGAATACCATGGGCCCTTATTTTACTCAGCAGTCTCCCGTGAGGCACCTTGTCAAAGGCCTTTTGGAAGTCAAGATAGATAACATCCATTGGCTCCCCTTGGTCTAACCTATTTGTTATCTCTTCAAAGAACTCTAACAGGTTTGTCAGGCACGACCTCCCCTTACTAAATCCATGCTGACTTGTCCTAATCCGACCCTGCACTTCCAAGAATTTAGAAATCTCATCCTTAACGATGGATTCTAGAATTTTGCCAACAACCGAGGTTAGGCTAATTGGCCTATAATTTTCCATCTTTTTTCTTGTTCCCTTCTTGAACAGGGGGGTTACAACAGCGATTTTCCAATCCTCTGGGACTTTCCCTGATTCCAGTGACTTTTGAAAGATCATAACTAACGCCTCCACTATTTCTTCAGCTATCTCCTTTAGAACTCTAGGATGTAGCCCATCTGGGCCCGGAGATTTATCAATTTTCAGACCTTTTCGTTTCTCTAGCACCTTCTCCTTTGTGATGGCAACCATATTCAACTCTGCCCCCTGACTTTCCTGAATTGTTGGGATATTACTCATGTCTTCTACTGTGAAGACTGACGCAAAGTACTTATTAAGTTCCTCAGCTATTTCCTTGTCTCCCATCACTAGATTACCAGCGTCATTTTGGAGCGGCCCAATGTCTACTTTTGCCTCCCGTTTGTTTTTAATGTATTTAAAGAAACTTTTAATAAATTATGAGGCAGCATTGCTAACCACTGCGCCACTGTGCCATCCTGACTGGGAAGAAATATTAATATGAACTGTCAATACGTTGGTGTGCAGCTGAGACATTGGAATGACAAGAATGTATTGAGGGCAAAATAGAACTTCAAAGGGGCAATGACTAGATGGTGGCTTCTGAAGATTAATATGGGGAAAGCTGAGCTGTTGCATTTTAATAGGAAGAATATAGAGAGACAATGGACAATATGGTACCATTGTAAGTATGTGCAGGAGCAGACGGACTTGGGTGAATATCTGTATAAATGATTCAACGTAGCAAGGCAGGTGTAACAATGATTTAATGAAGTAGATTGTATTATTAATTGGGGAATATAGTATTAGAGCAAGGAAGTTATGCTGACTTTATATACGGCTCTAGTTAGATCCCAGCTGGAATAGTGTTTCAAGTTCTGCGGCCAAAAATTAGCAAGCCTGTGAACGTATTTGAGAGATTGCAGAAGAGTCTAACAAGAATGATTCCGTGTAAGGAACATGTTCGGAAGATAGATTTGTGAAGTTCGCACTTTTTGCTTCGAGAGAGGCGAATACGGCGATTTGATAGTGATGTTCAAGACCATGAGGGGGCTGCACAAAATGTTTCCGATCTTAAAAATTATTTGAAATGATTTTCAATGAAGTAAATGTGAGTTGTGAAAAAATAATTTCATAAAACTAATAGTGTGGTCTCGATATCGCGGATGTCTTGTGGAGGAAAATTAATCGAGCGATTCCAGAGGGCATAATATCACTACTTGAATAAAAACAATGTCGAGGAGAAGGACTAAGGCGAGATCCGGTGCAGGCTCACTGGGACAAATTATTTCCGCTTGTGATGTACTACTTTGCTGAATTTATGGATATAACAGTGGCACTTCATCCATATCTACCTTGGGTAGAGGCGAAGAAGAGCCAGGAAAGCCATCTAAGCAGTGGGAATGAGAGAAATCGATGTTGCCTTGATGGTGAAGTGTCAACGGTGAGGACAAAGGCCGATTGAATTCAGAGAAGTATTGAAGTTGAATGGGAATAGGAGAGGTGGGGCGATTATGTATGTTTATGCCTGTGCGTGTATGTGCAGGGTGTGGGGAGGGGGTCGGTGACAGTAGCGAGGATATATGGATGTAGATGATCGTTACAAAGTTTTCAAAATTCATAAAAGTGTTAATAGATTTTGAAAATTTGGAAGGGTTTGAAAAAGTGCTGCAACTATTCTAATTCTGTCATTAATTTTCGTTTGATTTGAAAGTAGATTGATTTCAGGCTTCCTCGGATTATAATGTGTAAGTACGGTGAGGAATCTGCCTTGTGGCTTTCATGGTAACGGACATGAAAACGACATTCCCCTGGTTTCTTCTGGCGCTGGGACGTTGCAGCTCCAAGATCACTGCCATTACAGTCATACTGAAAGAAGTCCAAAAAATAAAGCATCAGTTTCACTCCTATCTGTGTTTATTTATAGGAGAGAGCATTGAAACGTTCATTGAACAAGGATGTGCGCGGACCACTCAAGCAGTATCTTTCACTAGTGGCCTCACTTTTGGCTGGAAGGGCGTCAAATCATGTAGCGTTGCGTCTTGTAATAAACAGAGTGCACCAGGTAATTTTTCAGAATGTTCTTTTCTCACGGGGAGCCAATTTTTTTGACAGGATGGATTTACTCCTCAAGGCCACATTTGATCGTTCTCTCATTGTGGCAGTTTTCACGTGCTAGAATTATGACAATGGTGGCGCTTTTCTACCCCTCTTACCACTTTAGACCTATTTCTTTTATCCACCTTGTGGTCTCATGCCAGTATAGCCATTTAAATGATTTGCTAATATGAGTTCTAGAATCGTTTATATGGATTTTAAGACATCATAATATGATGATGAAAGGGCTATGTCAAAAGAGAGTCACTGAGGGGCAGCACGGTGGCACAGTGCTTAGCATTGCTGCCGACGGCGCTGAGGACCTGGGTTCGAATCCCGGCCCTGGGTCACTGTCTGTGTGGAGTTTGCACATTCTCCCCGTGTCTACGTGGGTTTCACCCCCACAATCCAAAAGATGTGCAGGGTAGGCGGATTGGCCACGCTAAATTGCCCCTTAATTGGAAAAAATAATTGGGTACTCTAAATTTAAAAAAAATGAAAGTCACTGCTGTAATTCCGATACTTCAGACACAACATCCTTGCCAACATGTCTATTCCAAAAGTATCGTCCACCATGGCATAGATTTACCAATCAAACTATACAGAGCTGCGCATAAACTCAGCTGACCACGTACCATTGAGTTCAGCCTGAGTTTCCCATCGAATAACTCCTAAACACTTGAGGTAATAGTGTGAGCCCTTAAATTGGCAAACATAGAAGAACCGTTAAGAATGTCGGCCTTGTGATTCCGTCATTGAGCTTTGATTTTGCTGTGTTGTTCTGTCGTGTGTGTTAAAGAGCTGGCGCCAGTTTTATCGCCAAGGCCAGCATTCCACCCCAGGGACATGAGCATTTCAATGAGCTGCACTGAAAACTGATAATGGGCAGGGACCAACACTAACGACTGACTATAGCGTCCGAGAAAGAATTGGCCCCAGAGAGTTGACGGGCACATTTCACACCAATTGTTCTGTTTTCGCTAAGAGTTACTTATCGCACTGATAATTTCGCAGGAAAGACTCCTTCACGTTTTTCCGACTTTCAGATTCTGCCAATCGGACCGAGAATGGACTGGAATGCTTCGGATGTTACGCAAACACTTCTGATTCCTGCACGAATCACCAAGCACATGTGAAATGCGTGGGCCAAGAGGATCGTTGTTTCTATGGATCAGGCCATCAAAGTTTGGGTATGTTTATAATTTATTTTCCTTGAGCTGATGCTCTATGTTCCTGATTTTTCCTCATAAATTAATGTCTGCCAACAATATTCAGAAATAACAGAACTAAAATCAAAAGTAATCATGAAATTTCTCCGTCACACACTCAATTTGATTGGAGTTCTCTTCAGGGTCAGAGAGTCACAAACTGAAAGAGAACGAGAGGAGTCTAATTGATGGGTATAGACATAGAACGATACAGCGCAGTACAGGCCCTTCGGCCCTCGATGTTGCACCGACATGGAAAAAATCTAAAGGCCATCTAACCTACACTATGCCCTTATCATCCATATGCTTATCCAATAAATTTTTAAATGCCCTCAATGTTGGCATGTTCACTACTGTTGTAGGTAGGGCATTCCACGGCCTCACCACTCTTTGCGTAAAAAACCCACCTCTGACCTCTGTCCTATATCTATTACCCCTCAATTTAAGGCTATGTCCCCTCGTGCTAGCCACCTCCATCCGCGGGAGAAGGCTCTCGCTGTCCACCCTATCTAACCCTCTGATCATTTTGTATGCCTCTATTAAGTCACCTCTTAACCTTCTTCTCTCTAACGAAAACAACCTCAAGTCCATCAGCCTTTCCTCATAAGATTTTCCCTCCATACCAGGCAACATCCTGGTAAATCTCCTCTGCACCCGTTCCAAAGCTTCCACGTCCTTCCTATAATGAGGCGACCAGAACTGTACGCAATATCTTTTGTAGTCACAGTGAAAGAGCCTTTAGTTTGTCCCAAGTCTCGGTGGCACTGCTGCCACACAGCACTAGGGACACGGGTTAAATTCCAGCGTCGGGTAACTGTCTGGAGTTTGTACTTTCTCCTCGTGTCTACATGGGTTTCCTCCGGGTGGTCTGGTTTCCCGCACAGTCGAAAATGTTCGAATTGAATATTAAGGATTGGCCGTGTTCAATTGTCCCTTCGTTTCCATGGATGTATAGGTTAGATAGGGTTGTGGGATAGAATGGGGGAATGCTCCTTGGCCGGATGCAGTTGCAGAGGGTCGATTAATACTCGATAGACCCAATGGCGTCCATCTGTACTGTCGGTATTCTTTGACTCTAACATCCGTTCTTCATGGCCGGCCAAGAGCCTGAATACAGCAACATGTACCCACAATCTGTATTATGTGCAACAGGCCCCTCTTCAATGTCTGAACATACCCTTATATATTTGTGATTGACTCAGCACCAATAACAGGCAGGGGCCAAATGGGCCAACAGATTTTCATTCCTGAGCTCCTTCCTTTTATATTCGTATTTTGGAGCGAGCCTCTCGCTGTGAAACACTAACTATCCTGGTGTGTTATGGAAACTGGAGCAGGACAGAGGGTAAGAACCCTGCGGTGAGTCACTGTTCTCCGAACTCTCCAAATGCCTACAAACATCCACAAGTCATGGTGTGGAGCCTGTTCCACTTTCCTGGATAATTGGAGATGCTACATCCCTCAGTTACCTTCACACCACTCAGCGAAAATCAGCTCGCTTGGCTTGTCTGGTTTAGAATCCCAGATCGGTCATTTGAATTTAAATTATCAATAAGATCAGGAATTAAATATGCAATTATTATTGACACCTCTCTAAACAAAACGTCCACGCACTCGATTGAGACGAGAAGTCCGCATGAATACCATCTACACGATGACTTGTAAGAACTCACCATGTCTACTTCGACCTCATCGTCCAATCGGACGATCTTCAACTTCAAGATGAACGCTGAAAGCAGAAAAAAGGAACATTGCCAGATGAATATTCTCTCCAGGATGGCAAAGCTCACTGCCACTGGTTCAGAACCCTAAAACAACTTCCTTACCGGTGGGTGGACAGGGGGTTTCATGGAGGGAACATGTTCGGCCTCTACCATCCCATTTCCTTCTCTGTTGTGCATTTCCCACAAAGTGATTATTTCCAATCAATCTCGGGCAGATCCTGCTTGCATACAATAAAACCGATCACACTAAATCCAAATTTATTTTCCCCAACTTATCTATTTACTCACGTGACACATCACGTGACATGAAGATTACAACCGAGAACGCCTATTCTGTTACTCGCGAATACTTGATGCCATCTCTCTGTCTACCTATGCCATTGGTACCATCATATACCATGACCTCTGCCTTATAATCTTTCCCGCTCAGGATGCCCTGCAGCTGTTCAATGGTATCCCGGACCCGGGCGCCAGGGAGGCAACACACCGTCCAGGAGTCACGTTGACGGCCAAAATGGTGTATGTCTGATACCCTGACTACAGAATCCATTTCTATTGCTCTTCCTCTATTTCCCCAACCTGTCCAAACAGGCTGCCAGTGGTTGTAGGAGCTCGGCTCTGTCCGGACTCCCTGGAGGAACAACCCTCATCGATCTCGAAAATGGAATACCGATTTAACAAAGATACCCCAGAAGCTTCCTGAACTCCCTACCCGTTTCTCTGTTGTATTGCCTGCTGATCGTCCCTTATTTTCCTAGCACAATGTCCTTCAGCTGCGATGTTACCATCTCTCTACAGGTGCTATCCACGATACTCTCAGACTTGCCGATGCTCCAGAGTGTCCCCAGCCGCCATTCGAGCTATGAAACCCGAGTTTCTAGGAGCTGCACCTGGAAATACATTCTGCACACTTGCTGGTCCCAAGGCTTGGACATGGCCCCAGATGTTCAGATGGATCAGGAGGAGCAGATCACGGCTTTGAGCTCTTCAGCCATGACAAACCTCCAATTTAGCACTCTATTGCAGCATCAGGTTAGCACCCCAGTGCAAACAATGTCAGCACTGTAAGATGGCCCAGTTTTATACTGTCTGAAAACGGATTAATCCAGCTCTCGACGAACAAGTTGCTTCTACAAGCATAACCCGAGTGAACATTCCTCTTTGAAATCAAATGGGGCCTTCTAAATTCATTTACTAATTAAAATAAAGATTACATTTAGATAAAAGTGTACCCTTAATTAACCCCTAATTTCCCTCAGTTACAAAACTTCCGCTTTAGCACTCTAATGCAGCTGATGTCGCACTTCAGTACAAACTTTACAATATGTATGGAAAACCATTAAAGTCGCATTAAAACGTGATTCTCAAACGCTTGGATGGATATAATATTGCAAAAACAGCATCAATACCATTATGTAGTCGGATAATAACATGGTTCCTCATAAGGATCAATTGTATTCAATGGTAAACTATTTTCTGTCTATTTCCAGCATCGATTGGACCGACGTTTTTTGCCAGAGGATGTGTTACTCAGAATGTCTGCGATGGATCAACAGATCTGAATGACTTCCTCATAAATCTTAGTGCACAGACCATGTGCTGTGAGGGCATCTTGTGCAATGTTGAAAGTGGTAAGTATAATGATGATACAGTCTTTTTTTGAATTATTCGTTTTATAAAAAATAGAATGCCCAATTCATTTTTTCCAATTAAGGGGCAATTTAGCGTGGCCAACACCGTTGGCATGTGGGGGCGAATCACACAAAAACAGAGGGAGAATGTGCAAACGCCACACAAAAAATCGACCCACATACGGGCTCGAGGCTGGGACGTCGGCTCCGCGAGACAGCTGTGATAACCACTGCGCCACCGTTCTACTTCCAATGATGCCACAGTCGCAGTTGAGCGCGTCAGTCACAATTTTCGTTGTACCATAAGCAACCTGGAAGGGCGTTCAACCCTTGTGTTGCTGAATTAAGTGTCAGAAAATGCGCTGTTTGGTATGTGAATTTATTGAAGCCCCTTCACACTCAGCTATTTTGAAACAATCTTTTTCGAACATAGCTGAAGAGTCACAGGAAGATATAATAAATGTGGCCATCGCCATTAGAGCCAATTACACTAATTCAGTGCTCCCTGTCTTTCGATGTTTTTAAACCTATTAAGATTCAACCTCTCCAGTATTTACATTTTTTGTATATGATTTATTGATATTGTTCCTATTGCACTTGGACACACTTTATTCGAAATCATAGCGACCACAGATTAAACACATTTACTCACCACCTCCCCGCTCCACCCCATCCTGTAATTTCATAGATTTCATAGAATAGAATTTACAGTGCAGAAGGAGGCCATTCGGCCCATCTGCACCGGCTCTTGGAATGAGCACCCGACCCAAGCCCATACCTCCAACCTATCCCCATAACCCAGTAACCCCACTTAACACTAAGGGCAATTTGGACCCTGAGGGCAATTTAACCTGGCCAATTCACCTAACCTGCACATCTTTGGACTGTGGGAGGAAACCGGAGCACCAGGAGGAAACCCACGTACACACGGGGAGAACGTGCAGACTCCACACAGACAGTGACCCAAGCCGGGATTCGAACCTGGGACCCTGGAGCTGTGAAGCATTTGTGCTAACCACTATGCAACCGTGCTGTGCATTAAGCACATACATGCTACGCTATGAATGTCGAAGCGTTTCCGCCTCGAGAACAAGTACATGGAAGCCAAACAGCGCTCATCCCATTCTTTTAAAAAAATGTAGTGTACACAATTCATTTTTTCCAATTAAGTGGCGATTTAGCGCTGCCAGTCCACCCACATCTTTGGATTGTGTGGGCGAAATCCACGCAGATACTGTGACGATCTGCAAACCGATCCTTCATGCAGGCGTCTCGAACAAATGCAGTCCACAACCGGTAATATATTTCCACTTTTGATTCTGTCAATAAACTTGAAATAATTACGAACATGAGGTCCCCAATTACTTGCTGCACTGGAGTCCCAAGTATTTGGTTGCCTTGTGCGATGGGCGGTGGTGCCACAGTGGTATTGTGATAGGAGTAGTAAACCCAAGTTCAAATCCCGCCACTGCAGATGGTGAAATTTGAATTCCATTAATATCTGGAATTTTAAAGTCTAATGAGTCCAATGATGTTGATTGTACTAAAACAAAATCGGGTTCACTCATGACTTAAAGGAGACAAATCTGCCGTCCTTACCTGGTTGGCCGACATCTGGTTCCAGACCCACTACTTGGGTGGCATGGTAGCACAGTAGTTAGCACTGCTACTTCACAGTTCCATGGTCCCAGGGTCGATTCCCGGCTTGGGTCACATTTTCTGCAGAGTCTGCACCGTCTCACTGTGTCAGGATGGATTTCCTCCGGGTGCTCCGGTTTCCTCACACAAGTCCCTAAAGACGTGCGGTTATGTGATTTGTACATTATGAACTCTCCCTCTGTGTACCCGAACAGGGGCCTGGGGCGTTTTGCAGCAACTTAATTGCAGAGTTAATTTAAGCCTACTTGTCACAATAAAGAGGGTTATTATGTGACCCCCCCCCCCTCCCCAGTCCTCAGCAATATGGACGTCACTTAAATGCAATTCGGGATGGAGAATAAATGCTGGTACAGATTGTGACGCCCAGATTTCATGAAATAATATAAAAATAAATAAAATCATTCAAATCTCAAAAATAGAAAATATCAGAACATCTATTTGATATGTCCATTCCCAAACACTTTTCCACACAATATGAGGTACTTCAACTTACTGTGAAATACCATTACCATGTGAAGTATCCCCTTAAAGCCGCCGTATATGTTCATCACACACTGCATTCAGAATAACAACGAAAAGTTCCTCCCATTTCGAAAGAAAGAGAAAAGTCACCACTAATCTCGGGGCAGTTTAGAATTCAGTAAAGAAGGACGAAGAGATTGATGAAGAAGGGGAAAGTAAAGTACGAATGGAAGATTGCAGGGAACATAAAGACTGACACTAAGAGTTTCTACAGATATGAGAAGAGAAAAAGATTGGTAATAAGAAATGTAGGCCCACTGCAGACAGAAAGAGGGGAATGCATAATAAGGGAGAAATAAATGGCTGAGCAATTAAATACATACTTTGGTTCTGCCTTCGCAATTTTAAACACAAGTCAGACCCCAGAAATGTTGGAGAATGAAAGGTTTAGTGAGACGGAAGGCCTGAGGGAGATCAACATTAGTAGAAAAATAGTGCTGGGTAAACTGCTGGGATTAAAGACTGATAAATCCCCAGGGCCTGATAATCTGCATCGCAGAGTGTTTAAGGAGGTGGCTCCGAAATTCTATAGACTCTGGAATTGTCCCTACAGATTTGAGGGTAGCTCAAGTCTCTCCGATATTCAAAAAGGGAGATAGAGAGAAAGCAGGGAATTATAGACCAGCAAACCTAACATGGGTAGTGGAGAAAATGCTTGAATCCGTTATCAAGGACTTTATAGCGGAATATTTAGAAAGCAGTGTCAGGAACAGTCAAGAGGTAACAAGTACAGTCACAAGGGGGAGCTAGTCGATGTGGTATATTTTGACTTTCAGAAGGCGTTTGACAAAGTCCAGCAGAAGAAATTATTGTGCAAACCTAAAGCACATGGGATTGAGGGAAATGCATTGAGGGGGATAGAAAACTGGTTGGCAGGGAGGAAACAAAGTGCAGGGATAAATGCGTCCTATTCAAATTGGCAGGCAGTAACTAGTGGGGTACCACAGGGTTTGGTGCTGGTATCCCAGCTATTCACAATATTCATTTTGGAATCAAGAACAGGAAGGCAGATTACTACCAGAATGGTTGTCAATTGGGAGAGGGGAGTGTGCAGCGGGACCTGGGTGTCCTTGTGCACCATTCGCTGTAGGTAAGCATGCAGGTGCAGCAGACGTTAAAGAAGGCTAATGGTATGTTGGCCTTCATTGCAAGAAGTATCGAATATAGAAGCAGCGATGTGTTGCTGCAATTGCAATTGTACTGTGCTTTGGTGAGGCCACACTTGTAGTATGGTATGCAGTTTCGGTCTCCTTCACTGAGGAAGGATGTTCTTGCTCTCGCGGGAATGCAGCAAAGGTTTTCCAGAATGATTCCAGGCATGGCGAGACTATCGTATGAGGAGAGATTTACTGGATTGAGATTGTTCTTGCTGGAGTTCAGAAGAATGAGTGGGTCTCATAGAGACTTATAAAATTTTAAGAGGAATAGACAGGGAAGATGTTATCAATGATGGGTGTATCCAGAGCCAGGGGTCACAGCCTGAGGATTCAGGGTGAGCCATTTCGGACAGAAATAAAGAGACACTTCTTCACATAAAGAGTGTTGATCCTGTGGAATTCAATGCCACAGCAAGTAGTGGCTGCTAAAACGTTGAATATATTCCAGAAGCGGCTGGATACAGCACTTGGGGAGAATGGGATCAAAGGCTATAACGAGAAAGCAAGATTATGCTATTGAGTTGGATGATCAGCTATATCGTGATCAGTGGCGGAGCTGGATCGAAGGGCCAAGACACCTCCTGCTGCTCCTATCTTCTATATATCTATGTATCGATTTACATCTTTGTAGTATCAAAATATATTGTCACGGTACATAAGTCCGTCAAAATAGACTTCAATGTCTGAAACTCCTGCGCTAATCCTTGAAATATGACACTAGTGAGGTCTTAACAACTTGTAAATCTCAATTTAACTTTGCACTCTGCTTTCTGGGTTAATAATCCATTCTGGCACAAGTATTAAAAATACGTCAAACAGCCCTTGTCTTGTTCAATAACAGTTTGAATGACACATTATCAAGAGTCTTTTGGAATTTCGTGACTAGTACTCCATTATTTAAACAAAATCTTTATTGTCACATGCAGGCTCACAGTAATACTGCAGTGCAGTTACTGTGATAAGCCCCTAGTCGCCACCTTCCGCCGCCTGTTCGGCAACACAGAGGGAGAATTCACAACGTCCAATTCATCTAACAGCACGTATTTAGGGACTTGTGGGAGGAAACCAGTGCACCCGGAGGAAACTTATGCAGGGGATGGGTACCGGAGCAATTGGTCAGAACGTGAAAGCATTGAGGGCGAACGATGGAAAAGGGCCATTATGCCTCTGAGGAAGAGCCGACAGGGAGAAGTTGCTGAAAACAGCGGGTCAGGTGCCATGAAGTGCATATTTTTTCATGCAAGAAGTATTGCGGGTAAGGCAGATGAACTTACAGCTTCTGTTAGTTCTTGGGACTATGATGTTGTTGCCATTACAGAGACCAGTTTGTGGAAAAAACGAACAAAGAACAAAGAAAATTACAGCACAGGAACAGGCCCTTCGGCACTCCCTTCCTGCACCGATCCAGATCCTTTATATAAACCTGTGGCCTATTTTCCAAGGTCTACTTCTCTCTGTTCCGCATCCGTACATATATCTGTCCAGATGCATCTTAAATGATGCTATCGTACCCGCCTCTACGACCTCCGCTGGGAAAGCGTTCAAGGCACCCACCACCCTCTCCGTAAAAACCTTTCCACGCACATCTACCTTAAACTTCTCCCCTCTCATATTGAAATCGTGACCCCTTGCAATTGACAACCACGCTCTTGGAAAAATCTTGTTGCTATCCACCCTGTCCATATCTCTCATAATTTTGTAGAACTCAATCAGGTCTCCCCTCAACCTCCGTCTTTCCAATGAAAACAATCCTAATCTACTCCACCTTTCTTCATAGCTAGCACCCTCCATGCCAGGCAACATCCTCTCTAAAGCGACCACATCCTCCTATTAATGTGGCAACCAGAACAGCACGCAGTATTCCAAATGTGGCCTACCAAAGTCCGATACAACTGTAACATGACCTGCCGACTGTTGTCCTCATTACCCCGTTCGATGAAGGCAAGCATGCTATACGTCTTCTTGCCCACTCTATGACCTGCGTTGCCACCTTCAGGGTACAATGGACCTGAACTCCCAGATCTCTCTGTACATCAATTTTTCCCAGGACTCTTCCATTGACCATATCGTCTGCTCTTGAGTTAGATCTTCCAAAATGCATCACCTAGCATTTGCCTGGATTAAACTCCATCTGCCATTTCTCTGCCCAACTCTCCAATATATCCATATTTTGCTGTATTCTCTGACAGTCCGCCTCGCTATGTGCAACTCCACCAATCTTAGTATCATCTGCAATCTTGCTCATCAGACCACTTATACCTTCGACCAGATCACTTATGTATATGACAAACAACAGTGGTCCGAGCGCGGATCCCTGTGGAACACAACTAGTCACCTTTCTCCATTTTAAGACACTCCATTCCACCACTACTCTCTATCTCCTGTTGCCCAGCCAGTTCTTTATCCATCTAGCTAGTACACCCTGAACCCCATACGACTTCACTTTTTCCATCAACCTTCCATGGGAAACTTTATCAAATGCTTTACTGAAGTCCATGTAGATGACATCTACAGCCCTTCCCTCATCAATTAACTTTGTCACTTCGTCAAAGAATTCTATTCGGTTTATAAGACATGACCTACCCTGCACAAAAACATACTGCTTTGACTGATAAGTCAATTGTCTTCCAAATGTGAATAGATCATATCGTTCAGTATCTTCTCCAACAGTTTGCCTACCACTGACGGCATGATCACAGGTCTATAATTCCCTGGATTATCCCTGCTACCCTTATTAAACAAAGGAAAACATTAGCGAATCTCCAGTCCTCTGGGACCTCACCAGTGCTTATGGATGATGCAAAGATATCCGTTAAGGCCCCAGCTATTTCGTCCTTCGCTTCCCTCAATAACCTGGGATAGATCCCATCCGTTCACGGCGACGTTTCCAACTTAATGACTTTTAGAATACCCAAAACCTCCCCCTTCCTTATTCCGACATGACCCCCTATTTAACATCCATCCCTAGCCTCAAAATTCATCATGTCCCTCTCATTGGTAAATACCGATGCAAAGTACTCATTAAGATGCTCACTAGTTTCCTCTGACTCCACGCATAATATGCCTCTTTTGTTCTTGAGTGGGCCAATTATTTTTCCAGTTACCCACTTGCTCCTTAGCAAGAAGGACAGGATTGGCAGATAAACATTGCAGGATTTAGGTATTTCAGGCAGGGTAGAGGGGGATGTAAAAAGGGTGGCAGGGTTGCGCTACTAGTGAGGAAGAACATCACAGCTATACTACGGGAGGACTCCTCAGAGGGCAGCGTGGCTATATGTGTAGATATCAGGAATAAGAAGGGTACAGTCACAATGTCGGGGGCCTTCCAGTAGCCAACGGGAGATAGAGGAGCATAAAGGTAGACATATTTTGGCAAAGAGAAAAAGCAACAGGGTTGATGTGATGGGAGACTCCAACTTTTCCAATATTGACTGGGACTCACTTAGCGCTAGGGGCCTTGACGGGACAGAGTTTGTAAGGAGCATCCAGGAGAGCTTCTTAAAACAATATGCAGACAGTCCAACTAGGCAAGAGGCTGGTCTGGACCTGGTATTGGTGAATGAGCCAGGCCAGGGGGTTTCAGTAGGGGAGCACTTCGGGAACAGTGACCACAATTCGTTAAGTTTTAAAGTGCTGGTGGACAATGACAAAAGTGGTGCTCGGGCGAATGAAAATGAAAATCGCTTATGGTCACGAGTAGGCTTCAATGAAGTTACTGTGAAACGCCCCTAGTCGCCACATTCCGGCGCCTGTCCGGGGAGGCTGGTACTGGAATTTAACCGTGCTGCTGGCCTGCATGGTCTGCTTTAAAAGCCAGCGATTTAGCCAAGTGAGCTAAACCAGCCCCATGTAAACGGCAAATGTGCTAAAGTGGGGGAATGCTAATTGTAACAATATTACGCGGCAAATTAGTTATCTAATTTGGGGGAGGATGTTTGAGGATACATCAACATCTGACATGTGGGAGGCATTCAAATGTCAATTGAAAGGAGTTCAGGACCGGCATATTCGTGTGCGCAAGAAGGATAAATACGGCAAATTTCGGGAATCCAGGATAACGAGAGATATTGTAGGCCTCGTCAAAAAGAAAAAGGAGGCATTTGTCGGGGCTAGAAGACTGGGAACAGACGAAGACTATGCGGAATATAAGGAAAGCAGAAAGAAACTTAAGCAAGGGGTCAGGAGAGCTAGATGAGGCCATGAAAAGTAATTGGCAAATAAGGTTAAGGAAAATCCCAAAGCGTTTACACGCACATAAAAAGCAAGAGGGTAGGCAGGGAAAGGGTTGGCCCACTGAAGGATAGGCAAGGGACTGTACGTTTGGAGCCAGAGGAAATGGGCGAGGTACAAAATGAATACTTTGCATCAGTGTTCACGAAAGAGAAGGAATTGGTGGATGTTGAGTCTGAAGAATGGTGTGTAGATAGCCTGGGTCATATTGAGGTCCATAAATACGAGCTGTTGTGCGCCTTGAATAATATTAAGGTTGATAAGCCCCAGGGCCGGATCGGATCTATCCCAGAATACTGAAGGAGGCGAGAGAGGAAATTGCTGAGGCCTTGACAGGAATATTTGAATCCTCACTCTCTTCAGATGATGCCCCGGCGGACTGGACAATAGCCAATGTCGTTCCTTTGTTTAAGAAGCGTAGCAAGGATAATTCATGGAACTTCAGGTCGGTGAGCCTTACGTCAGTGGTAGGGAAATTACTGGAGATAATTTTTCGAGACAGGATCTACTACCATTTGGAAGCAAATGAACGTATAAGTGAGAGCAGCATGGTTTTGTGAAGGGGAGGTTATGTCTCACTAACTTGAGAGAGGTTTTCGAAGTCACAAAGATGATTGATGCCGGTAGGGCAATGGATGTTGTCAACGTGAATCTCAGTGAGGCGTTTGACAAGGTCCCTCCTGTTTGACTGGTCCAAAGTTGAAGTCATACGGGATCAGTGGTGATCTGGCAAGGTGGATACAGAACTGGCTAGGCCAAAGAAGGCAGATAGTAGCAATGGAAGGGTGCTTTTCTAATTGGCGGACTGTGACTAGTTGTGTTCCGCAGCGACCAGTGCTGGGGCCTTTCCTGTTCATAGTAGACATAAATGATTTGGAGGGAAATGTAACTGGTCCGATTAGTAAGTTTGCAGACGACACAAAGATTGGTGGAATTGCGGATAGCGACGAGGACTGTCAGAGGATGCAACAGTCTTTAGATCATTTGGAGACTTGGGCGGAGAGATGGTAGAAGGATTTTCATCCGGACCAATGTGAGGTAATGCATTTTGGAAGGTCGAATGGAGGTATTGAATATACAGTGAATGGTAGAACCCTCTAGAGTAGTGAAATTCAGACAGATCAAGGTGTACAGGTCCACAGGTGACTGAAAGGGGCAACACAGGTGGAGAAGGTAGTCAAGAAGGCATCCGGAATGCTTGCCTTCATTGGCCGGGGCTTTTAGTATAAGAATTAGCAAGTCATGTTGCAGCTGTCTAGAACCTTAATTCGGCCACACTTGGAGTATAGTGCACAATTCTGGTCGCCACACTACCAGAAGGATGTAGAGGCTTAGAGACGGTGCAGAAGAGATTTACCAGGATGTTGCTTGCTTATGGAGGACATTAGCTAGGAGGAGCGGTTGAATAAACTCGGTTTGTTATCACTGGAACGACGTAGGTTGAGGGGCGAGGTCTACCAAATTATGAGGGGCACAGACAGAGTGGATAGTGAGAACGTTTTCCCCAGCGTAGTGGGGAGAATTCCTAGGTTTAAGTTGCAAGGTTTAGAGGAGATGTACGAGGCAAGTTTTTTTACCCAGTGTGCAGTGAGTGTCTGGAACTCCCTGCCGGAGGATGTGGTGGAAGCAGGGACGGTAGTGACATTTCAGGGGCTTATTGACAAATTCATGAATTGGATTGGTTTCGAGGGATATGGACCCCGGAAGTGTGGAAGATTTTAGTTTAGACGGGCAGCATGGGCTTGGTGGGCCGAAATGCCTGTTACTATTCTGTACTTTTCTTTGTTCTTTGTTTGTTCTTTGTTCAGACACGGATAACGTGCAGACTCAATACAGACAGTGACCGAAGCCGGGAATCGGGACCGTGGCGCTGTGAAGCAACAATGCTAACCGCTCACGCCTCTTGTTGATCACAAAAGCAGTTCACTACATTGTCAAACCGGATTTCCTTTGAAAGTCCATGCTGACTATTTTGTATAACTGATCGTGCCAGAGCATTCTAAGTCCATTCTTCAACCGTCGCTAATAATAGATTACACAATCTTTCCAAAAACTGTTCGGTTAGGTCAATGAACGTCGAATTATATATTTACTTGCTCCATCTTTAGATGAATGGTCATCTTACACACGTGATCTTCCTAACCAAAGATACAATTTCAGAATAAATCATGTAATAGCCTGTGCTCCCCTTATTTCTGCTATTATACCTGACAGTTTCCTACGAGGTGGACTAAACGAATTTGCGGCTTTTAGTGATTTAAATTTCACCAGCATGTTAACTCGGCTGACATTAATTGCATGAATTTCCTTCCACTGATGAGCGTTTTTGCTAATCTCTATTTCTGGAAACAAATGTTAATATTCCACTGTGAAGGGAAACCATTACTTTTCTTGGACAGACTGCCGTCTAAGACGTCTTGTTGTTTCGTAACTGTGAAGAGGAACAGCTCTCAGTTTACATAAAATGAAACTTTCGAACTATTTACGGCAGCAGGCTGTGTGATGCTCTTATTTCCTGTGTTTCATTTATTTCAAATTCCTGCCTAAATTATTTTCGTATTGTGTGCCCTCACTGTTTTGCAAGTTATTGGGTGACGGTTGTTGGTTGCTAAAACTTACAGTCCTCGGCATACTATTATTCTTCTAAAAAACATTTCAAGGCTCTTTTTAAGTTTTACTATGCTATACGAAAATTCCAGACAAAGACATGTATTAACTTTTCTCCCTCCAATTACATTTTCAGTAGAAAAATTCAGTCTGTTTGGCAAGTTTACCAGAGCCAGTTCTCCAATCATACCTGTATCAATAGCTTAATTTCAAGAGTAATATTGCTGCCTGGTCGTAAAGCAGGTCGCTCTCAAAGGGAATATGGAAATCGTTTCTATTTTAAGCTGGTTTCCCAGAGGATAATTTACTGGGAGATTCCCAAAGTTTAATAGCATATTTACTCACTTTAAGTAATTAACGTAAATGTTTTTTCTTAATCTGAAGAAAATATTAATTTCCATTTTTACGTGATGTGAGCGCAAATGTCTATTACGCGAGAGAAACTGTTTGCAGCTTATTCCATCTATTTTTATAATAAATTTAGAGTACCAAATTATTATTTATTTATGTTCCAATTAAGGGGCAATTTACCGTGGCCGAACCACCTAACCTGCACTTATTGGCCTTGTGGAGGGTGAAAGCCACGCAGTTATGGGGAGAAAATGCAAACTCCACACGGACAGGGACCAAGGGCCGGAATTCGAACCCGGGTACTCAGCGCCGCAATCCCAGTGCTATCCACTGCGGTACATGCTGCCCTACACTATCTATTTCACGATCATTTTTAATTGTTTTGCATCAGTATTTTCCGGAAATGTCCGCAGTGAAAAACAACTAGTCCTAAAACACTAATTTCGAAGGAGTAACATTTCCGGGAATTAGATAAAGTGCAGCGTTTTGATTCATCATGTCAATCTTTGTTGCTCTTCTCCAACGCCTTGATTATATTCTTAGATTCCTGCATTTACTCAGGGCCTCTACAATGCAGTTGGAATCACACCAATAATAACTGTAAACTTTGATTTTGCAATGATTTTTTTAAATTTCGAACAATTAGTTTTCCCCAATTAAGAGGCGATTTAGCATGGTAAATCCGCCAAAGCTACATATCTGCGGGTTGTGGGGCCGAGATACATGCAGTCACGGGGAGAATGTGCAAAATCCACACCGTCAGTGACCCAGGGCCGGGAATCGAACCCAGGCGCTCAGCGCTGTTAAGTAACAATGCAATTCTCCAATGCTGAAGTGAGTGTTCTCACGCAGTGGAATACTATTTTTACCGGACGGCAATGATGAATAAATTTAAGTTTTAGAACCCAGTAGACTTGCATCCTTCACTTTAAATGACTCGCCCACTCACAGAAAGATACAAATATTGAGAACGAATGTGTATGCTATGCGCATTGATGGGTAACAAAGATATATTGAAAACCAGTCCTGCACCTGGGGAAGGAAAATTAATAAATTCAGAACAAATTTGTTAATTTTCATGTGTCGCATCTTGTGTGTATGCCCTTTTAGAATCCTTAAACATAGTAAAGACAACAGACCAGCCGACAACAGATGCAAAGAACACATCGGCGACTGGAGCTGTAACTCAGACCACGTCTCCACCTGTAACTGACACGTCTCCAGCTGCAGCTGATACAATATCTCCAGCTGCAACTGATACAACGTCTCCAGCTGCAGCTAATGCAACGTCTCCAGCTGCAACTAATACAACATCAACTGCAGCTTCGAAGTGCGCATCAACACCGGTTGCGATACTGTGTCTTCTCTTTCTGTTTGCTCACAAGGGGAAGTAATTCCATTGTTTCCTTAGTTTTCGCGTCATGGCTAACTCGGGCTTATTAATATTTCTGATTATTTACAACAATTTGCAGCAATTTGCAACCGCGCGACACTTTAGCACAATGGTCTAGGATTCAATTCAGTCTTCGGGTCACTGACTTTGTGGAGTCTGCACGTTCTCTCCGTGTCTTCGTGGGTTTCGACAAGGTTCTCCGCTTTCCTCTTCTCGTCAAACATGTCCAGTTTAGGCGGATTGGCCATGCTAAATTGCCATTTGAAGTCCAAAAGGTTAGGTTAGATGTGGTGACCGGGTTATGGGGTTAGGGTGGAAGTGTGGGCTTATTTAGGGTGCTATATTGAAGGGCCGATGGAGACTCAATGGGCCGAATGGCCTCCTTCTACACAGAAAAAAAACTCTATTAATTTCTTGCAGGAGCAGCTGATAGAGCAGCAGCTGGTTCTTGAGCGCTGTGTCTCTGCACAATTTTTACTTTTCTTTATCCGGAAGTACGACCCACAATTATTTTCTTATATCTCTGCTATGTTCCTGGAAGATCCTGGTTCAATTCCTGGAGCCCAGCTAAGTCAGGGAATTTTTTTTAAAGGACGGAGGCGTTCGCAGTGACCGCTTGGCTGCTGAGTTCGCTTGTGCTTCAGACATGCTGTTGATTTCGGGATGATGCCGGCTTTCAATTCTGAGTGACGATATTGACGACGTTTTCGGCTCCCGGCTACTCTTTATTGGTGCTTTCGCTGATGGAATCTGAGCTATCACAAGAAACATAGTTGAAGAAGAGTAGAACACCCTGTCACCCAATCCAGCAAAGTCCGGTTGGCAGATCACATTCAGTATCTGTGCGCCGGGTATCCCGAGGGAAATGGACGATGATTTCCGATACATATGAGTGAATTGGCTGTCATGCTTTCATAATCGCGGTTTGAAGGCTGCGTGTTACGAATACGGTAGAACACATTTTGCCCAGCCTTCGAGGCCTGTGCGTCAATCGAAGACTCTGACCAATTGTCTTGAGTTGCCTGTCCTTGATGTCTATCGAGAACGATTGGAGGCGGCTCCCACGTAGTGTCTTCAGGAAACACTGAGGCGTAGGTTTCTCTTTGCAGGGATTCTCCCGACTTTCTGGCAGAAGAGTTTATGTAAAATTCTGAGTTTTATTGACGAGGACAAATGGTAGGAATCTCTTCGTTATTCGGGCCTATTTGTATCTACTTTTGTGCTTCAAGATATCTGGCTTTCTTCAAAGTGCAAGAGTGATGTGAGTATGCTTGGCAGGTCGGCACCTCTTGTGCGTTGTTGATACCAGTGCAGCTCGACTGAATACATAATAAACATGTGTATCCTGGTTAGGTGGAGTGTAAGTGAATCGACGGGGTACGTCGATTTAGTAAGAGTGTTTCACCTGAGTACCACTTTGAGAGCTTGTGGACTGTTCTCCTTCTTGAGATTTGGTGAAACGGTGGATGGCGTATCCTATTGGCTGCGGGAGCTGAATGGGAATCGGAGTCCTCCGGTTCACACTTGTTCCACCTTCTTCGATCTGATGTTGTGCTGTGTTTCACTTCCAGACTGTCTTCATTGGTGAGACGTTGACTGCAACAAGGGGGGGGGGGCGGTGCACAGGGGAATGAAGGACGGAGGAGGGCAGAGATAAGCATGTTGTGTCTTATCAGGTTGTGCGTTTATGTTCCAGGGATCCCATTAGCTAAATTGTAACTTGGTGCACTATGTCTGACATATCCCGGTTTTCCTCTCGCTCTCGGGTTTCCTTCCTTTGTATGGATGCTGATACAGTCTCCGATTTGCTACAATTAATTGCAGAGATGTTCTCTCATCGTTTCACGAGTGGAGGAGAGTAACAATTTCCCCAGAGATAGCCTATTGATTGTTAACTTGCAAACTGTTCTTCTCCTTGTTCGTGGGATTTACTTTTGAAAATAGTTTCCGGCGATGGTAGGGAATAAACGGTGCTTTGGACTTTCAAGTGGAGGAGGAGGTCTGGTCTGGTCGGTGTTGCGAGTCTAGGCCTGGTGTATGTATTCTTACTTCACTGGCTCCTGCATTGGAGAGTGCGCACTTCATGCACTCTTCATGTACCAATGACGGTGTACTTATATTCCTCCTTTTTCTTCTGACGGACACATTCCATTGCTTTGAGGTCTCGCGATTTTGTGTTAGGTCCGGATTCCTTGTTTTTCACAAAGCGTTTAGCTGTGCATGTATCGTCATCGTGAGGAGACCGCGCAAGATGTTGTCTGTGGTCCTGTGTTTTCCTGTTGCCCTGAAATCCACCACTCTTCCAATATCCTTTCGTTATCTTTGCAAAAGGAGACGCCTACTGCAATGATTTGTTATCCGCACCATTTGTATAGAAACGTGGTAAGGCTGTACTTGGAATATTGCGCGCAATTCTGGTCACCACACGTACCAGAATATCTGGAGGCTTTGGAGAGGGCTGAGGAGGTTTACCAGGATGTTGCCTGGTCTGGAGTCTGGGTTGAATAGACTGGGACTGTTTATCATTAGAAAGACGGAGGTTGAGGGGTTACCTGATAGAGGTCTACAAGATTATGAGGGACATTAATCATATCATAGAATCATATAATTTAAAGTGCAGAAGGACCGCATTCAGACCATCGAGTCGACACCTGCTTTTTGAGAGTGGGTGGGCAGGCACTCGTTCCCATGGTGGAGGAGTCAGTCAGCAAGGAGCATAGGTTTAAGATCGATTGGACAAAGTTGAAAGGAGAAGAACGAGGCAGGCTTTCACGCAGAGGGTGGTGAGTGCCTGGAGCCCGTTGTCAGGGAAGGTTCTGGAAGCAGACACGGAGTTCAAAAGGCTTCTTGACAAACACATGGATTATAATAATATAGTAATTAATTATAATAAACTCTATTGTCAAAAGCAGGCTTGGATTACTGCACTAATATTACTGTGAAAAGCCCCTAGTGTCCATATTCCGACGGCTGTTCGGGAAACAGATGCTGAATTCAGAATCCCCGATTTACCTAACAAGAACATCTTTCGGGACTGGTGGGAGGAAACCGAAGCAACCGGACGAAACACACGCAGACACAAGGAGAAAGTGATACCCTGGCGCTCTGAAACAACAATGCTACCCACTATGCTACCGTGGAAAGTATGGGTATAGGGGGATATTTCACAAGGTAGTGCTCTGGGATTTGGCAAAGGTTGATATTCTGACAGGTAACGTCTTGGAGGGCCGAAGGTCCTGTTCATGTCCTGCATTGTTCTTTGTGCTTTGTTTATTTGTATTGGTATCTGCTGATCATTGCTATTTGGATATGTGGAAAAATAAAATGATGCACTGTATTCAGTTTTGGGGATTGATTGCTTGCTGCTAAATTTAGAATAGAAAACAGCCAATAAAATGATTCATTAAACGTGCTTTTTCCGCTGATATGTCGAATGTAGACAACGTGACACCATCCCGCTCCCAACAGACCTTCCACCTTGAGTTGGCGCTGTTAATCCGAATCTTTCTACGGAGGTGAAGTTGAAAGGAATTATTTCCTGAACATCACTGGTGCAATCCACTCAAAGTACGCTCTTTTTTTAAATTGACTGGAGATAAAGAAACTCCCCACACTAACTGTGAAGATGCGGAGTAATGGAGTGGGAAAACCGGGAAGCAAACCAGTCTGTTTCAATTTAAGGTTGCGGCGATTCATCTGTTCTAATTCTTCAAGATATATTATTTTTCGATTTTACTTCTCCATTCTGCATCATTCCTTCAACATTTCCTTTGCTCTCTGTATTGATTTCTTCATTGCCCTTTCTCCGGTCTTCTTTCTGAATCTCCATCTATCTTTCTCCTCACTTAAAATTTCAGATTTTCGCTGTGTCACTCACCACCTCACTCTTTTCTGGATCTCGCTATTGTTCCCATTTTGTCTGTTTCCATTTCGACAATCTCTACCTCTCCCGCCCCCTATTCACGCATCTGAATGTGTTTGCGCCTCGTTCAAACTTTGTATGTCTCTTTGTTTATCTTTCTGCATACATCTCAGTCCACTGTCCCTCCATTAATACAATTCTTACTAATCTCCAAGTTTCTGCATTTCTGTTTTTCTCCCCTTGAATTGTATCGCATTTTCCCCAATCCTATTGTTGCATACTTCTTTGGCCTGTTTGGTCATGTTATTGTGTGTCTTTCGTCTCTGCCGTTACACATGCTTTCAAGTGCTGCGTTCGGTATTGCTGTCTCCAGTTCTATAAACCCGGGCGTACTTCATTTACTGTTTCAGTATCTTGTTTTTCAGTGATACTGAGAAAGTTAAAGGAAAGGGAAGGAAAGCGGAAAAGTGAATGTTTGATGACCTTGGGGTGATATTTCTCTATAGTCAGGGCATAGTAAGACAGATAGAGGTACACTTGATGTACAGTAAGGGACAGATGTCCCTAAGGGTAGCAGGGTAGCATGGTGGTTAGCATAAATGCTTCACAGCTCCAGGGTCCCAGGTTCGATTCCGGGCAGGGTCACTGTCTGTGTGGAGTCTGCACGTCCTCCCCCTGTGTGCGTGGGTTTCCTCCGGGTGCTCCGGTTTCCTCCCACAGTCCAAAGATGTGCAGGTTAGGTGGATTGGCCATGCTAAATTGCCCGCAGTGTCCTAATAAAAGTAAGGTTAAGGGGGGGGGAGGGTTGTTGGGTTACGGGTATAGGGTGGATACGTGGGTTTGAGTAGGGTGATCATGGCTCGGCACAACATTGAGGGCCGAAGGGCCTGTTCTGTGCTGTACTGTTCTATGTTCTATGGTCTATGTCAATTCCCGCAGATATAGATTGGCTGTTTGTAAATTCTCATCTAAGCGGCCACTCAAGTGATGGCTGTAGAAAAGTTTCAATTTATTCTTCTTATTATTTTAAACCTTGTTCATCAGTCACTCTGTCAAGGAGATGTATTGTTTACTTAAGAACATAGGCATCTCAGTGAGTACCTGCGCAGTCGATAGCAAATTGGGCGTGCATATGTGATGTTTATTGGAAGCATCATTTCCGACAGCTACATTTTACTTAATTGCTTTTGCTCATCTCAAGTTATGTCACCACTCATATCAATGAGTCTGCAAACAGATTGTACGATAATTTTGATTTTCCTCCTGAACGTATCTCATAAAACGTTCACAACCTTTTAATGTTTCTTCCTATTTTTTCTCTCTCTCTCAGGGAGATTTCATTTGAAATTTAGACGGCGGAAAGATAGAATAATTTTACTCCGTTTTCACGGTCTCTCCATGTTTCTCATCCACACCCCTATAATGTTCAAACGACATCAATCTGTCTTGTGGATATTTTGATTGGTTTGGGACCAGATATGCGTGTGTGTTGGGGAGGGGGGGGGGGGCGGGGGAGGGGGGGGGGGGGTTTGGCTGGGAAGGTTTTGCTGTCTATCTGTTGGGACATTGTTCCTCGGGGGTTGTGTTTGGCTCATTGGTTCTGCAATCAGCCTTGCTTTATGGGATCGTGCTGTGCGAATTTAGGCCCCATTCTTTCCGACGCAGCGAATGCGCGTGCATTCCACACAGCCAGTTCAGTGGCGGAGTAGCTTGTACATCACTCCCATATCCGAACCCGCGCCCACCAAGGCTCAATCAAATTCCCCGTTGTAAACCGTCCATCCAATATAAAACATGTTGACAGCGCATTGTAAATTATAATGATCAGACAAGAACATTGGGTTGGGTTTAGGGCACTGGGGAGAGCCCGGGTAGGAAATATGGACAGAAGCAACAGGGAGGGTAGGAGAGCTTGGGGTGTGGGTAGTGGAGGTAGTCAAGGTTATCGTTGAATATCAGGTCTTCAAGTGGGCGTCGCCACGCCACGAAGAAATGCTAGATAAGGGAATTAAAGTGGGTGGGGGCTGAGGGGGTCAGTCTGGATGAGGAGAGGGAGGATGGTGGAGGGAGTGGGGAGGCAAAGCGCCCAATATGTCGGATTTGGTTAACACGTGGACGGATACGGGAGCCATCTTGGATGAGCACGATTCAGAGAGGTGATGGAGGGTTGAGCGCAAGAAGGCTGATGGTAGACTGTGAGAGGGGGAGTCCTGACGTCCTGACATGGATATTCTGCGTGCTAAATGGGCTATTTAGCCAGATCTCGAATCTTGCACACTGAGTCTGTGTGAGTCCAACACAGATTATTACTGGGCTCACTGCGATTACCCCCATTATCGACCTCCTGGATCTGTGTTATTCACCCCGTTGCCGATCAACTGGGATTGAGTGATTCCCCTCGTAGCCGATCAGCTGGGTCTGAGTGATTCCCCTAGAGTTATCAGCTGGTTCTGAGTATTCCTACTGTAGCCAGCCAGCTGGGTCTATATTATTCCCGCATTGCTAATTAACTGGATCGGAGTGTTTCCCCACGGTTGCACAGCTGAGTGTGTTTGTATCCCCGGTAGCCGATTAGCAGAATCTGTGCGAACCCCACCCCATAGTTTATAACCTGGGTCTCACAGATTCCCCCGGGGGCGATCAGCTGTTTCATTGCTTTTCCCGCCATGACCGTTCTTCTGGGTCTGTGTGACTCCCCGATTTCCGGTCAGACGAATATGAGTGATCGCCCTATCGCTGAGCAGCTGAGTCTCTCTTCGTCTCCCATGGCCGACCAGCTGGGTTTGTGTGATACCCCAATGCCGA
This sequence comes from Scyliorhinus canicula, assembly GCF_902713615.1. Taxonomy (NCBI): domain Eukaryota; kingdom Metazoa; phylum Chordata; class Chondrichthyes; order Carcharhiniformes; family Scyliorhinidae; genus Scyliorhinus; species Scyliorhinus canicula. Next base: position 7,430,312 of record NC_052175.1, on the reverse strand, counting down.
TCAGCTGAATGTATGTGCCTTCCCCATGGCAGAGCATCTGGGCTCTGTGTGACTACTGCATATTCAATAAACTGGGCGTCTGTGACACCCCCACGGCTGGTCAGCTGGTTGCGTCTGAAGCCCCCAAAGCGGTTGAGCTGGTTTTATGTAACTCCCCAATGGCTGATCAGCTGGGTCTGTGTGACATCCCCACGGTAAATCAGCTGGGTGGTTCTGATACCCCATGGAAGATCAGTTGGGTCTGTGTCACTCCCCCATGCTGGTCAGATCGGTGTGCATGACTGCACCATGTGTGACTCCGCCATGGCCGATCAGTTGTGTATGTGAGATTCCCTTCAGGCCGAACAGCTGTGTCTGTATGATACCACCGCCCCCCCCCCCCCCATGGGTTATCAGGTGCATGTGTGGGAATCACCTGTGGTCCATCAGCTGAGTCCCCATGGCCGATCAGCTGTGTGTGCGAGTCTCACAGGCGGAACAACTGGTTGTGAGTCCTCCCATGGAAAATCAGCCAGGTGTGTATCAGTACCCCATGGCGGATCAGCTGGGAGTGTCTGCCTCCCCCATGGCCAATCAGCCTGCTCTGTTCTGCACACTGAGACACAGCCTGTGCCCACACTGTGCCGCAGGCAGAGACACAGACAGATTCAGCCCCATATCCCACACTCACTGCTCACCAGCAGCAGGTTATGCTGCAATTTTATAAGGTGTTAGTGAGGCCACACCTGGAGTATTGTGTTCAGTTTTGGTCTCCTTACTTGAGAAAGGACGTACTGGCACTGGAGGGTGTGCAGAGGAGATTCACGAGGTTAATCCCAGAACTGAAGGGGTTGGATTACGAGGAGAAGTTGAGTAGACTGGGACTGTACTCGTTGGAATTTAGAAGGATGAGGGGGGATCTTATCGAAACATTTAAAATTATAAAGTGAATAGATAGGATATATGCGGGCAGGTTGTTTCCACTGGCGGGTGAAAGCAGAATTAGGGGGCAAAGCCTCAAAATAAGGGGAAGCAGATTTAGGACTGTTTAGGAGGAACTTCTTAACCCAAAGGGTTGTGAATCTATGGAATTCCTTGACCAGTGAAGCAGTCGAGGCTCCTTCATTACATGTTTTTAAGGTAAAGATAGATAGTTTTTTTGAAGAATAAAGGGATTAAGGGTTAATATGTTCGGGCCGGAAAGTGGATCTGAGTCCACAAAAGATCAGCCATGACCTCATTGAATGGCGGAGCAGGATCGAGGGGCCAGATGGCCTACTCCTGCTCCTAGATCTTATGTTTCCCCTCCCGACCGACCACCTCTCCTCACCCCACCCTCCCTGCCGCCGCCAACTGCCTGTGCACTGAGTCATTTCCCAGAAGGCAGCACGACCTTGTCGGGGACCTTCCCCGACAGTTTTACGTCATCTCCCGTGGCAACGTGGGATACCCGCCCCTCATCTCTTTTATGCAAATTGGCTGCCGAGCATATCTCCTGGTAACGCAAGATGGCTGGGTCGGGCTGAATGCTGGGACAGGCTGGTTGTGGCGCAGATGCAGTGGGGGTTCCAGCTGCCCATTGCCCTATTTGAGGTGATTTGGATTGTTAAGGAGATGGACCAACAATTCCAGTTTCAATGTCAGCTCGGCAGCGCTGCACCCCATCCCCCACCCTCGGCCCCCACTCTTCAATTCTCTCCAGTTTCACCGCCGCAGAGTTTTTAAGCAGAGAGCCGAGTGAGCGCAGCCCCATAACCTTACCGCCACCCCCCCCCCCCCCCCCCCGCCATTCGCATATCACCCATATATATTTAGGTGAACTCAGCGGAGGTGTTTCTGACTCACATTGTTGGGGACCTGGTGCTTCTGACTCACTTTGAGGGTGAGGAAGGTGTGTTTCTGAACCACTTTGACAGGGCTGCTTCTGAATAACTCAGGTTAGCCTCAACATTCTCCCCTTCCTCCCCTTATTTCGTATTAGATCCAAGTCCTGCACACTCCCTTCCCCGCCACAGCCTATCAGAAAGTATAGAAACGTCACACCGTGGCAGAAAAAGAGGCCGCTCAACCCATAACGTCACTAGTTTGGGAAACATTTACTAGCCCCCCCCCCACGTCCCGCCAATCCTAATCCCACCCCACAGCCCACCCGGTCCGTAGCCCTCTCTTCGCTCTGCAGGTTAACAGCTCCTCAGCTGCAGAGGTCTAATTGAATGAGCCCGTTTTTGCCTCAACCACCAATTTAAGCAGAGAATTCCAGACACCCTCTGAGTGTAAAACGTGATTTTGATTTTTCCTCTTCCATTCCCCTTACATGTGCCTCTCAGCCCCTCCCCAACCCTCAGTAACTGACCTCTCTCTGCTCGGGGAAACAGGCCTTTCCGTTTGTGGGCCCCTCAAAATTTCGGTTTGCTCACTCAGGTCAGTTCTCAACCATCTCTGCCCTCAGGACAACAACCTGAGACGAACTAATCTTTCCTTTTAGAATGGTAGAATCAATTCAGTGGAGAAGAAAGCCATTTGGTCAGCAAATCCGCACCAACCGTTCAAATGAGTGGTATAGCCATATTCACTACCCCGTCCACCCTTCCCTATCCCCGTGAACCGGTAAGCTAATCTGCAGGTCCCTGGACACGAAGTGGCCAATGCACCTATCTCGCAATCTTTTGTCTGTGGTAACAGACTGGAGTACCTGAAGGAAACCTCAAGCAGATTCGGGGGAACATACTAACTCTGGCCATGACCGGAATCCAACCCGGGACACTGGCGCTGTGAGGCAGTAGCGCACCCAGGCTGGCATCAATTTCCCAGCCCTGGCGACACTTGTGTAAATGCAAATGATGCTTCAATCCAATTTAGCTGCCTATTTAATATTGGTCAATCGCCAACTCTGAAAAACGACAAATACACAACTGTTGAAACAGAGACTCTGTGGAAATGTTCGCATCCTTATTCAGAAAACAATGTCAGAGTTATTGAAGTGTAGAGGTAAATCTCTACGATAGCCATTGACCGGGTATCATAGTATAATAGAATTACCAGTGCAAGTCGGTCTAGACGGCAGCGGCCCTCACAAAGAGCACCCTATTGAAGGCCACGTTTCTACCCAACTCCCGTATCCAGTAACCCCCACTGAACCTTATTTGGACACAAAGGGCAATTTTGCATGAGCAATCTACCTAACGCGCATATCTTTGAACTGCGGGAAGAAAACAAACCCACGCACACACGGGGAAAAGTGTATACTCCGCACAGAGAAAACCACAATGCAGTCCAGAGTGAAAAGTAATTGCACCAAGATCGAAGTTGCTCCCGAAATTGGGCATTGCCCGGGATTCACAACAGAGCAGAGATTCCAAACACAAAGCACATCTGAGGTGACAAAGGGGCAGCAGGCCGAACTGAAGAGTTGAGTTTGGTGAACATACATGTGTTTGATTCTGGCGGCGCAAACTTTGCGAACCAGCGTTCTGAGGCCGAGAGTCGTAAGGGTGGGATCATACGTTACATTGGGCCTTTCAGTCTCACCAGACTATTTCGCTCACTCAGACATTCCCGAGCAGGTGCAGCAGGACCATTGGACTTCATTCAGGTTCGGTGGATTGGCCATAGTAACTTGCGCCTTCGAGTCCAGGGAAGTGATAGGGTAAGGGTTAGGTTACGGGGTTATGAGAATAGACGACGATAGGCGGGGGAGTAGATTAGGGCATTGGGCTCTTCCGGAAAATTGGTGGAGTCTTGATGGGCCAAATGGCTTTCTTCTTTACTCAGAGCCAGGGTGTCATAAAGTACATAAAAGGCCCTTCGGCCCATTGTGTCTGTGCTGGTCATAATCCACCACGTAACCTTCCTAATCCGATTCTCCAGTACTTGGTCCATATGTCTTGTAGGAAGTCTATGAAATTCCATACAATTTGATCTTGAATTCCATGATTGAATCTACTTTCACCCAACTGTTATGTAGGGCGTTGCAGATATTATCCACCCATATAATAAAAAATAATTACTAATGTCAAATGTCAGCTCTATCGCCATACCATCTTATATTCTTCACTACTGACCTTCACTTCATCGCGAAGTCCGAAGTGGGATGTTGGCTGAATAGATGATGAGCGCCATACACGGGTCCTTAGATACGGAAATGGAAAATACGACCACATTCAGCAGGTCAGGCAGCATCTGTGGAAAGAGAAACAGAGTGTGAGCAATATCTGCCACAGAAGTGCAGTGAAGGCTCACCAGACTGATTCCTGGGAGCGAGGATTGCCGTCTTGCAGAGATTGGGATGAATGAACAAAGAAAAAAGAAAATTACAGCACAGCAATAGGCCCTTCGGACCTCCGAGCCTGCGCCGATCCAGATCCTTTATCTAAACCCGTTGCCTATTTTCCAAGAATCTACTTCGCTCTGTTCCCCACCCGATCATATATCTGCCCAGATGTGTCTTAAATGATGCTATCGTGCACGCCTCTACCACCTCCGCTGGCAAAACGGTCCGGTCACCCACCACCCTGTGCGTAAAAAACTTTCCACGCACATCTCCCTTAAACTTTCCCCCTCTCACCTTGAAATCCTGACTTGTAATTGACACCCCCACAATTTGAAACAGCTTGTTGCTATCCACCCTGTCCATATCTCTCATAATTCTGTAGACCTTAATCAGGGCCCCGCTCAACCTCCGTCTTTCCAACGAAAACAATCCTACTCTACTCAACCTTTCTTCATAGCTAGCACCTTCCATACCACGCAACATCCTGGTGAACCTCCTCTGCACCCTCTCTAAATCATCCACATCCTTCTGGTAATGTGGCGACGAGAACTGCACGCAGTATTCCAAATGTGGCTAACAAAAGTCCTATACAACTGTAACATGACCTGCCGTTTCTTGTACTCAATAACCCATCTGATGAAGGCTGTATGCCTTCTTGACCACCCGATCGACCAGCTTTGTCACTTTCAGGGTACAATGGACCTGAACTCCCAGATCTCTGTGTACATCAACTTTCCCCAGGACTCTTCCATTAACCATATAGTCTGCTCTTGAGTTAGATCTTCCAAAATGCATCACCTCGCATTTGCCTGGATTGAACTCCATCTGCCATTTCTGTGCCTAACTCTCCAACCTTTCTAAATTTTACTGTATTCTCTCAGAGTCCTCCTCGCTATCTGCAACTCCATCAATCTTAGTATCATCTGCAAACTTGCTAATCAGACCACCTATACCTTCGTACAGATCATTTATGTGTATCACAAAACAACAGTGGTCCGAGCACGGATCCCTGTGGAATGCCACGAGTCACCTTTCTCCATTTTGAGACACACTTCCACCACTACTATCTGTCTCCTTTTGCCCAGCCAGTTCTGTACCTATATGGATAGAACACACTGAACCCCACACGACTTCACTTTTTCCATCAACCTGCCATGGGAATCTTTATCAAATGCCTTACTGAAGTCCATGTATATGACATCTATAGGCCGTCCCTCATCAATTATCTTGATCACTTACTCACAGAACTCTATTAGGTTTGTAAGGCATGACCTTCCCTGCACAAAACCATGTTTCTTATCACTGATAAGTCTAATTTCTCCAAATGTGAATAGATCGTATCCCTCAGTATCATCACCAACAATTTGCCTACCACTGACGTCAAGCTCACGGGTCTATAACTCCCTGGATTATCCCTGCTACACTTTCTAAACTAGGGGACAACATTAGCAATTCTCCAGTCCTCCGGGACCTCACCCGTGCTCAAGGATGCTGCAGTTATCTGTTAAGGCCCCAGCTATTAATCCCTCGCTTCCCTCTGTATCCTGGAATAGATCCCATCCGGCCCTGAGGACTTGTCCACCTTAGTGCCTTTTAGAATGCCCAAAACCTTCCCCTTCCTTATGCCGACAGGACCAAGAGTGTTTAAACATCCATCCCTAGCCTCAGCATCCGTCATGTCCCTCTCCTTGGTGAATACCGATGCAAAGCAGTCATTAAAAAGCTCACTCACTTCCTCTGACTCCAAGCATAAATTCCCTCTTTTTTCTTTGAGTGGGCCAATCGTTTCTCTAGTTACCCACTTACCGACTGAAACTTCAACCACTCTGCCTGGATCATTCCCAAATACCAGGTCCAGCGTGGACCTTCCCGATTTGGACTAATTACATACTGCTCTAACAAACTCTCCTGGATGCTCCTTACACATCCTGCTCCATCTACGACTCCAACACTACATGCATCCCATTCAATGTTGGGGAAGTTGTGAGAAGAATGAGAGGGGATTGAATCGAAACGAATTCAACTCTGACAGTGTTGGACACGCAGGATATAGGGATTTTCTTTACTGTGCGTCTAGAACAATGTGTCACTGCAAATTCCTTCTCTTCAAACAGTCTCGAGTGCCCTCCTCAATGCCGAGATTCAAACATTCTGCCAATATGCCAATTATTTCAGAGCCTGTTTCAGCCTGCCCCACAATTCTCAGAATCAACATAATTACCCAGAGTCCTTCAGGGTCCGGTCGTGCTGATCTATCTTTGACCCAAGTCAAAGTATGGTATGGAGGGAAAATCTTATGATGAAAGGCTGATAGAGTTGAGGTTGTTTTAGAACATAGAACATAGAACGATACAGCGCAGTACCGGCCCTTCGGCCCTCGATGTTGCACCGACATGGAAAAAACTAAAGGCCATCTAACCTACACTATGCCATTATCATCCATATGCTTATCCAATAAACTTTTAAATGCCCTCAATGTTGGCGAGTTCACTACTGTTGCAGGTAGGGCATTCCACGGCCTCACCACTCTTTGCGTAAAAAAACTAGCTCTGACCTCTGTCCTATATCTATTACCCCTCAACTTAAGGCTATGTCCCCTCGTGCTAGCCACCTCCATCCACGGTAGAAGGCTCTCGCTGTCCACCCTATCTAACCCTCTGATCATTTTGTATGCCTCTATTAAGTCACCTCTTAACCTTCTTCTCTCTAACGAAAACAACCTCAAGTCCATCAGCCTTTCCTCATATGATTTTCCCTCCATACCAGGCAACATCCTGGTAAATCTCTGCACCCCTTCCAAAGCTTCCACGTCCTTCCTATAATGAGGCGATCAGAACTGTACGCAATACTCCAAATGCGGCCGTACTAGAGTTTTGTAAAGCTGCAACATGACCTCATGGCTCCGGAACTCAATCCCTCTAGTAATAACGGCCAAACACACCATAGGCCTTCTTCACAACCCTATCAACCTGGGTGGCAACTTTCAGGGATCTATGTACAAGGACACCGAGATCCCTCTGCTCATCCACACTACTAAGAATTTTACCATTAGCCAAATATTCCGCATTCCTGTTATTCTTTCCAAAGTGGATCACCTCACACTTCTCCACATTAAACTCCATTTGCCACCTCTCAGCCCAGCTCTGCAGCATATATATGTCCCTCTGTAACCTGCAACATCCTTCCGCACTGTCTACAACTCCACCGACTTTAGTGTCGTCTGCAAATTTACTCACCCATCCTTCTGCGCCCTCCTCTAGGTCATTTATAAAACTGACAAACAGCAACGGCCCCAGAACAGATCCTTGTGGTACGCCATACGTACCTGAACTCCATTCTGAACATTTCCCATCAACCACCACTCTCTGTGTTCTGTCAACTAGCCAATTTCTGACCCACATCTCTAAATCACCCTCAATCCCCAGCCTCCGTATTTTCTGCAATAGCCGACCGTGGGGAACCTTATCAAACGCTTTACTGAAATCCATATACACCACATCAACTGCGCTACCCTCGTCTACCTGTTCAGTCACCTTCTCAAAGAACTCGATGAGGTTTGTGAGGCATGACCTACCCTTCACAAAAGCATGCTGACTACCCCTAATCATATCATTCCTATATAGATGATTATAAATCGTATCTCTTATAATCCTCTCCAAGACTTTACCCACCACAGCCGTTAGGCTCACCGGCCTATAGTTACCGGGGTTATCTCTACTCCCCTTCTTGAACAAAGGGACCACATTTGCTATCCTCCAGTCCTCTGGCACTATTCCTGTAGCCAATGATGACCTAAAAATCAAAGCCAAAGGCTCAGCAATCTCTTCCCTGGCTTCCCAGAGAATCCTAGGATAAATCCCATCAGGCCACGGGGAGTTATCTATTTTCACCTTGTCCAGAATTGCCAACACTTCTTCCCAACGCACCGCAATCCCATCTATTCTAATAGCCTGGGTCTCATCATTCTCCTCCACAATATTATCTTTTTCCTGAGTGAATACTGACGAAAAGTATTCACTTAGTATCTCGCTTATCTCCTCAGCCTCCACACACAACTTCTCACCACTGTCCTTGACTGGCCCTACTCTTACCCTAGTCATTCTTTTATTCCTGACATACCTATGCAAAGCTTTTGGGTTTTCCTTGATCCTCCCTGCCAAAGACTTCTCATGTCCCCTCCTTGCTCGTCTTAGCTATCTCTTTAGATCCTTCCTCGCTTCCCTGTATCGATCAAGCGCCCCAACTGAAACTTCACGCCTCATGTTCACATAGGCCTCCTTTTTCCTCTTAACAAGAGATTCCACTTCTTTGGTAAACCATGGTTCCCTCGCTCTACCCTTTCCTCTCTGTCTGACTGGTACGTACTGATCAAGAACACGCAATAGCTGTTCCTTGAACAAGCTCCACATATCCAGTGTGCCCAACCCTTGCAGCCTACTTCTCCAACCTACACATCCTAAGTCATGTCTAATGGCATCATAATTGCCCTTCCCCCAGCTATACCCTGCGGGTTATACTTATCCCTTTCCATCACTAATGTAAATGTCACCGAATTGTGGTCACTGTCTCCAAAGTGTTCACCTTCCTCCAGATCTAAGACCTGGCCTGGTTCATTACCCAAAACCAAATCCAATGTGGCCTCACCTCTTGTTGGCCTGTCAACATATTGTGTCAGAAAACCCAACTGCACACATTGTACAAAGAACGACCCATTCAATGTACTCGAACTATATCTTTTCCAGTCAATATTAGGAAAGTTAAAGTCTCCCATAACAACTACCCTGTTACTTTCGCTCTTTTCCAGAATCATCGACGCCATCCTTTCCTCTACATCTCTAGAACTATTAGGTGGCCTATAGAAAACTCCCAGCAGTGTGACCTCTCCTTTCCTGTTTCTAACCTCAGCCCATACTACCTCGGAAGAAGAGTCCCCATCTTGCATCCTTTCTGCCACCGTAATACTGTCCTTGACTAGCAGCGCCAGAGTTAGAGAGAAGAAGGTTAAAAGGTGACTTAATAGAGGCATACAAAATGATCAGAGCGTTGTACCTATCGGGTGGACAGTGAGAGCCTTCTCCTGCGGTTGGAGGTTGCTAGCACGAGGGGACATAGCCTTAAATTGAGGGGTAATAGATATAGGACAGAGGTCAGAGGTAGGTTTTTTACGCAATGAGTGGTGAGGCCGTGGAATGCCCTCCTGCAACAGTAGTGAACTCGCCAACATTGAGGGCATTTAAAAGTTTATTGGATAAGCATATGGATGATAATGGCATATTGTAGGTTAGATGGCCTTTATTTTTTGACTTCCCATGTCGGTGCAACATCGTGGGCCGAAGGGCCTGTACTGCACTGTATCGTTCTATGTTCTACGTTCTAAGTCACACTGTGACTCTTGAATGTTCTCACAGCAACTTGGGGACGGACATTACAAAAGCACTTTTCAGAGAGAGAGAGAGAGCGACAGACAGAGGGAGAATGAGTTACTGAGCCAAAGATAAAGAGATACAGGATGAGATTTTGCTGCACATGCTTTAGAGCTGACAATGAAACACCCATAAGGGACAAAATATCAGTTACTACCCAGAGCAGAAAACGATTGAAATCTCCCCATCTCCTTTCCTCAGGAATTTGAATTTTGAAGATTGCAATGTGACCGAGAATCTTTGGACCGGCTTTTCTCCAAAAGATGAGTGACTGGCTTGAAGCCTGTTAGATAGGCCGCACTCGGATGAGTTGTTGTCTCTTTATTCCCCATATCGAGGTTTAACTTTATATTGGTTCCTCAGATAAACCAATTGGATGAAGGGGCCTCATTTGACAAGTATTTCATTCTGGCATTCATTCTTGTGAACCTGTTCTGGACCCTCTCCAAGGCAGCACATCCCTGCTTAGATACAGGACCCGAAACTGCTCACAAAGTTCCAAATGGGTTTGTCAACAAAGCCGTACACAACCTCAGCAGTACATGCCTGCTCCTGTATTCTGGCCACCCTCCACACGAATGCTAAAATTGCATTTGCCTTACTAGGGGCAGCACGGTAGCATGGTGGTTAGCATAAATGCTTCACAGCTCCAAGGTCCCAGGTTCGATTCCCGGCTGGGTCACTGTCTGTGCGGAGTCTAAACGTCCTCCCCGTGTGTGCGTGGGTTTCCTCCGGGTGCTCCGGTTTCCTCCCATAGTCCAAAGATGTGCGTTTTAGGTGGATTGGCCATGATAAATTGCCCTTCGTGTCCTAAAAAATAAGGTTAATGGGAGGGGGGGGGTTGTTGGGTTACGGGTATAGGATGGATACGTTGGCTTGTAGGGTGATCATTGCTCGGCACAACATCGAGGGCCGAAGGGCCTGTTCTGTGCTGTACTGTTCTATGTTCTATGTTCTATCTGTTAAGTAAACCTCGATGTTAACCTTAAGAGTGTAGCCATCTGGGATGGCCATTTCCAACTTGATATAGAGAAAGTCGCAAACCTGGCGGGTAAAATGGACAAGCCAAGACTGGGGCAGCGTCAGAGACTGAAATGCATATTAGTTAGCAAGAGTCCAGACGGTATCGAAACTCCGTCCAATTAGCATTCTAAAGGGGTCGATTAGCATTTGATGACCCATCTCAACCAAATCAAACCACCGGTACTCAAGCAACCGGGGCATTCCCAGACATTTTGGCGCCACTCCCTGTTGGGGCAGCACGGTAGCATGGTGGTTAGCATAAATGCTTCACAGCTCCAGGGTCCCAAGTTCAGTTCCCGGCTGGGTCACTGTCTGTGCGGAGTCTGCACGTCCTCCCAGTGTGTGCGTGGGTTTCCTCCGGGCGCTCCGGTTTTCTCCCACAGTCCAAAGTTGTGCGGGTTAGGTGGATTGGCCATGCTAAATTGCCCGTAGTGTCCTTAAAAGTAAGGTTAAGGGGGGGGGGGGTTGGGTTACGGGTATAGGGTGGATACGTGGGTTTGCGTAGGGTGATCATTGCTCGGCACAACATCGAGGGCCGAAGGGTCTGTTCTGTGCTGTGCTGTACTGTTCTATGTTCTATGAAGGGAAACGCATACAACGGGGTCAGTGCCCGCTTTGGACACGCCCGGCCTCCCAGATCTTCATCCTAGGAAAAAGGCTCTCTGATTTTAGGCTAGGTCACTGCCGGTGCAGACACTGTAGGTTCTCCCCGTGTGTGCATTGGTTTCCTCCGGGTGCTCCGGTTTCCCCCCACAGTCCAAAGCCTTGCAAGTTAGGTGCATTGGACGATAAATTGCCCTTAGAGACCATAAAGTTTCGGAGGGATTATTGGGTTACTGGGATATGGTTGAATGAGGGCTTAACTGGGTCGGTGCAGACTCGATGGGCCAAATTGCCTCCTTCTGCACTGTATGTTCTGTGTTCTAGAAGCAGGGATGTGTTGCTGCAATTGTACAGTGCCTTGGAGAGGCCGCGCTTGGAGAATTGTGTGCAGTTATCGTCTCCTTCTAGAACATAGAACAGTACAGCACAGAACAGGCCCTTCGGCCCTCGATGTTGTGCCGACCAATGATCACCCTACTTAAACCCACGTAACCTGTATACCCGTAACCAAACAATCCCCCATTAACCTTACACTACGGGCAATTTAGCATGGCCAATCCACCTAACCCGCACATCTTTGGACTGTGGGAGGAAACCGGAGCACCCGGAGGAAACCCACGCACACACGGGGAGGACGTGCAGACTCCACAGACAGTGACCCAGCCGGGAATCGAACCTGGGACCCTGGAGCTGTGAAGCATTGATGCTAACCACCATGCTACCGTGAGGCCCCTTCTCTGAGGAAGGATATTCTTGCTCTCGAGTGCAGCAAATGTTTACCAGACTGATTCCTGGGATGGCGGGACAGTCATGTGAGGGGAGATTGACTCGGTTTGGGTTGTTCCCGCTGGAGTTCAAATGAATGAGTGGGTATCTCATCGGGACTTGTAACATTTTACCAGGACTAGACAGGGTAGATGGAAGGAAGATGTTACCAATGATGGGTATTTCCAGAACCAGGGGTCACAATCCGCGGATTGAGATTAAACCATTTCGGACAGATGTGATATATTCAAGAGGCTGCTAGATGTAGCACTTAGGGAGAATCGGATCAAAGGGGGAGAAAGCAGGATTAAGCTGTTGAGTTGGATGATCAGCCATGATCATCCAGGGGCTGGTTTCGTACACTGGTCTGAATCGCTGGCTTTTCAAGCAGACCAAGGCAGGCCAGCTGCATGGTTCAATTCCCGTAACAGCCTCTCCGAACAGGCGCCGTAATGTGGCGACTAGGAGCTTTTCACAGTGTTTTCATTGAAGCCTACTCGTGACAATAAGCGATTTTCATTTTATTTCATTTTTCATGATCGTGATGAACGATGGGGCAGGATAGAAGGGCCAAAAGGCCTTCTCCTGATCCTATCTGCTCTGTATCTAAACACACAGCCAATCTATACTTGGTTAATCTTCTACTTCATTGTGACACAACAAGTGCTGGGTTGAAAGGGGTTAACTGGTTGTTTGTTTAGTGACTGCAACTAATGTTAGTTTACATTGTTCCGAATTGTCTCACTGGAAGGTTTCACTCTTCTTTTAATAAAGGATGCCTTTCAATGTGTTATCTCAAACTATCAGCGGGAGCGTCAACTGCAACACTAAGAGAGATCAGCGGTTCCAGTGAGAGGGAAAGGAGGGATCAGAATCTGAGAGGAATCTATAGGATTCCAATACTGGATCAGAATCTGACAACAATCGCTCTGGACGTTGCAGCAGTGGATCCGAATCTGAGGGGAATAAATCGCAACGTTACAGTAATGGATCAGAATCTGAGCACAATGGATTGGAATGTTACAAACATGGATCAGAATCTGATACCAGTCATTCGCATTTTGGAACAATGGACAAGAGTTTATACGGGGGTGGTTCTATATTTCTGCCTATTATTTATTTTTACCATGGCGGATCACCGGTGCACTTTGGGTTATTCAAGATGGTTACTATCCCCTCCTGGCTATTGTTGGTGCCCCTCTTAAGTCTCCCTGTCTATTTATCTATTGTACAAACTAACCTACTGGAGGCTCCTTGCAACGTCTTATCCATCCAAGTCACTAACACTAAGTTAAACCCAGTCAATAGAACAGAAGTTAAAATTACCCACCACAACAACCCTGTTACGTTAACACCTTGAGACGAGCTACAAACAAATCTGTTTCTCAATCTCCCGCTTGCTTTTGGGAGACCCATAGTACACACACAAAACTGTGACCACACCGTTCCTATTCCTGAGCTCTACCCATATTGAGTCGTTGAGCCCTCCATACTGCCTTCCCGCAATACTATCCTTAACCAGTAGCGCAAATCCCCCACAACCTTTACATTTCCACTCTATCCCGCCTGAAACATCTGTATCCTCAAATGTTAAGCGACCAGTCTTGTTCTTCCCTTAACCAAGTCTCTGTTATAGCAACAACAGCCTGGTTCCAAGTGCCGATCCAAGCTCTGAGTTAATATGCCTTATCTGTTACACTTCTCACTGAAACAACTGCACTTCAGCTAACCAGGCCCTCTTTGATAAGCAACCACATCCTTCCTGCTCTTCCTCTGTGTCTGATTGGCCCGACTCTCCAGTTCCTCTTCAATAAATGTACCTTTTCTTTGACCCCATCCCCTGCCAATCTAAACCCTGTTGCGTGACACTAGTCCAAAGATGTGCAGGTTAGGGGGATTGGCCATGCTAAATTGCCATTAGTTTAGGTGGGGTTACTGGACTACGGGGGTGGGGTGGATTAATGGGGTTAAATATGGTGCTCTTTCTAAATGCCGGTGCAGACCTGATAGGTCGAATGGCCTCCTTTTGGACTGTAAATTCTATGATCCTTTCAAACCAGAGCAGAATATTTATGCCCCTTCAGTTTAGATGCAACCCGTCCTTCTGTACCTGTCCCACCTTCCCCGGATGAGATCCCAACGGTACAGGTGTCTGATACCCTCCCTCATACGGCAACTGTTTAGCCACGTGTTGAACTGTATCATCTTTTGATTTCCAGCCTCACTGGAACGTGGCACAGCTATTAATCCTGAGATTCCAACTCTAGAGACCCTGCTTTTTAACTTTCTACCAAATTCCCTAAACTGCTGCTGCACGACCTCGTCTCTCTTCCTACCCATATCATTAGTACGAATCTGTGCCGGGACCTCTGGGCTGTTCGCCCTCCTCTTCAGAATGCTTTCTGCACGTCCACACACATCCTGCACTCTGGCACTTTTCTATCCTTTTTTTAAAAAGTTTCTTTTTTATAAATTTAGTTTACCCAATTATTTTTTCCAATTAAGGGGCAATTTAGCGTGGCCAATCCACCTACTCTGCACATTTTTTAGGGTTGTGGGGGCGAAACCCACGCAGACACGGGGAGAATGTGCTAACTCCACACGGACAGTGACCCAGAGCCGGGATCGAACCTGGGACCTCAGCGCCGTGAGGCAGTTGTGCTAACCACTAGGCCACCGTGCTGCCCACACTTTTCTATCCTAATGACATTTTCCAGCAGTTTGTATTTCAAAGACTCATCTAATTTCGTCATAAATGTAATGATAGTTTCGGCCTGTCCTAACCTTTCAGACAATGAGTTCCATATTCAAACCACGTGGATGAAACATTTATCCTCAAATCCCCTCTCAATCATCTGCCACTCTATTTGTTGTGGAACATATTGTTACATGAAATGTCAGGAGTCTCAGAAATAGAACGATTACTTATTTGTGAACGGTTTGGGAGAGCACTAGCTCAGCGAATTCTTCTTACACAGGACGCAATCCAAATGACGAATCGTCGGGCATCGCTCCGTTGAGACACACGTAACCAGTTGATTGCTTAAATTCTAATATGACATGTTTTAGGTGTCATGATATGCAGACACACACATAATGATAGAAAGGCAGGCACAGACACGCAGCTAATGGACACAGACAACAGGACATAAGAACATAAAAACTAGGAGCAGGAGTAGGCCATCTGGCCACTTGAGCCTGCTCCGCCATTCAATGAGATCATGGCTGACTTTTGTGGACTAAGCTCCGGCCCGAACACCAAAACCCTTAATCCCCTTAATATTCAAAAAAATAACTATCTTTATCTTAAAAACATTTATTGAAGGAGCCTCAACTGCTTCACTGGGCAAGGAATTCCATATATTCACATTTTGGGTGAAGAGGTTCCTTCTCTCAGCTCAATCCAAAATCTGCTTGCCCTTATTTTGAGGCTATGCCTCCTAGTTCTGATTTCACCCGTCAGTGGAAACAACCTGCCCGCAGCTATCCTGTCTATTCCCTTCATAATTTTATATGTTTCTCTACGATCCCCCAGTATCTTTCTAAATTCCAACGAGTACTGTCCCAATCTGCTCAATCTCTCCTCGTAATCCAACCCCCTCAACTCTGGGTTAACGTCGTGAATTTTCTCTTCACACCCTCCAGCGCCAGTGTGTCATTTCTCAGGTCAGGAGACCAAAACTGAACACAACACTCCAGGTGTGCCCTCACTAACACATGATGTGGAGATGCCGGATTTGGACTGGGGTGAGCACAGTAAGAAGTCATACAACACCAGGTTAAAGTCCAACAGGTTTGTTTCAAACACGAGCTTTCGGAGCGCAGCTCCTTTTCATCCCTACAGCAATGAAGAATAAAACTCCACTTGCCTTCTTAACCACATTTTGCACCTGTAAACCATTTTTTCCACTTATGCACTAGCACACCCAGGTCTCTCTGCACAGCAGCATGTCTTCATATTTATTATTTAAATAATAATCCATTTTTCTGTTATTCCTGCAAAAATGGATAACCTCACATTTGTCAACATTGTATTCCATCTACCAGACCCGAGTACATTCACTTAAACTATTCAAATCCTTCTTCAGACTTCACGTATCTTCTGCACATTTTGCTTTATCGCTGAACTTCGTGCGGTCTGTAGACGTGGGCACATTGGACCCGGTGCCCAACTGCAAATCATCGATGTAAATTGTGAACAATTGTGGGCCCAACACAGATCCCTGCGGGACATCACTAGCTACTGATTGCCAACCAGAGAAACACCCATTAATCCCACTCTTTGCTTTCTATTACTTAAACAATCCTCTATCCATACTACTACTTTACCCTTAATGCCATGCATATTTATCTGATGCATCAAACTTTTGTGTGGCACCTTCTCAAAAGCTTTCTGGAAATCCACATATACCACATCCATTAGCTCCCCGTTATCTACCGAACTGGTAATAGCCTCAAAAAATTCCACTGGATTCGTTTTGCACGACCTGCCCTATATGAACCCATATGAACCCAGACGCAGCGTCTGCCAATGGGACAATTTCCATCCTGATGCCTCGCTATTTCTTGGTTGATAATAGATTCCAGCATCTTTCCTACTACCGAAGTTCAGTTAATTGGCCCATAATTACCAGCTTTCTGCCTACTTCCTTTTTTAAACAGTGGTATCACGTTTGCTAATTTCCAACCCGCTGGGACAACCCTAGAGTCTAGTGAGTTGTCGTAAATTATCACTAGTGCCTTTGCAATTTCCCTCTCCATCTCTTTTAGCACTCTGGGATGCATTCCATCAGGGCCAGCAGGCTTGTCTACCTTCAGCGCCATTATCTGCCCACTACAATCTCCTTCGTGAGAACAATCATCTCAAGGTCCTCACCTGTCATAGCCTCATTTCCATCAGTCACTGGCATGTTCTTTGCGTCTATCACTGTGAAGATCGACCCAAAAAACCTGTTTAGTTCCTCAGCTATTTCATAATCTCCCATTATTATATCTCCCTTTTCATCCTCTGAAGCACCAATATTTATCTTAGCCACTCGTTCTTGTTTGACATGACCAAGAAGCAGCCAGGACAGTCAGGGATGGGAACTGCCAAAAAAGACAAGAGGCACTGTGTCCGCCTCTTTCCACTGATGAACATCTAGAGAGTCAGGCACGGGCGTTGCCACAATCTCACACCTCCACCACGTGGCCAAGAGCTAGTCTGGTTCAGTCAGACAGAGTAACCACATTTAAGTTAGCAGAGAGTCGAACTCACAGAAAACTGCGCTGACTGTGCTATTAGTTCAATAAACCTGATTGAAGTAACTTTAAGGTCTGGTGTATCTCTCTGATCTAAGCTGCATCCAGTTGCAGCCAGTGTTGTACCAGTGTACCAAACATGACATGATACCAGTTGACTACTAATTTCAGGTGGCTCACCTCAGTCCGTTCCGTGACGACCAGCAACTGTATCCCGGCACCATGGATAAGATACAGGCTCCTCACCAGCTCAGGACATCCGTCAATCTCAGTGGCAACTGGCGGACAGTCAAGCAAAAGTTTCCGCTGCACATCGCAGCCTCCGACATTGAGGGTGTGTCCGATGCAAGAAAGATTGCGCTTCTCCTCTCAACAGTGGGTGATCAAGCCGTCGAACTCTACAACTCGTTTAACTTCACTGAAGGCCAGGACAAGACAAAGTTTCAGACAATCCTGGACAAGTTCGAACGTCACGATGAAGTGGACACTAGTGACATCTTCGAGCGCTACATATTCAAAAAACTTCTTCACGGTAAAGATGAATCCTTCAATGCCTTCTTAACTAACCTCCACCTGCTCGCGCTGTCCTGCAACTTTGGTAATATCGCTGACTCCATGATCAGGGACCAAATCGTGCTTGGAGTTCACTCTGATCATCTGAGAGAGCAGCTGTTAAAAATCTAACTCTGCCAGTCGCGATTGAAACATGTACAGTGCATGAACACGCAAAAAAAATCGGTATTCCCAATACTAATCGGCTGAAAATTAGAAACTTGCCTCCCACGAATCAGAGAGTGTGCAGGCCATCTCCCAGATTCAGCGGCCACCTCGCTCGATATTCCCGGAGCCCCACGCATGCGCGATGCGAACTAGATAATGAATCAGCCGATACCAACACTGCGCAGGTGCAGACGTCATCTGACCGAGCTGCACATGTGCGATGACGTACACAAATGATGACGTACACAAATGATAACAACGCAAATGTCATGACGTGCGTGAACTGTGGCAACGTCCACTTAAAGGGACACTGCCCTACAAGAGGCAGGCAATGTTTAAACTGTGGGAAGCCTGGACACTGTACAGCCTTTTGCAGGTCTACTACACCTGTCAGAGGCCAGCGCTCCCATTTCCGACGATTGTGCGTCCAGAATGTGGACGATTACAGGGTTCTGATCCTGGCAGTACCACGGATTCAGAGGTCTAGTGCAGGAGTAATCCTACCGAGTGCGCATCATTACCACACGTGGACATGTCACACCTGAGTTATCTCGCATTCAGTCCATCTTCGCTGTGGATTCTGAGGACGGACGAATGGTGTGCGGTTATGCAGATCAACGCTGCTCCATGCAGTTCAAGCAGGACACAGGTGCCACCTCCTCCCACAGGCACACATCAAACGCTTCAAAAAGCCTCCCAAGGTCCTTCCATCAGCCTGCCAGCTCCTGGACTATAACGGTAATGCCTTCACGGCACTGGGGTCCTGCCATCTACTCGACTCCAACCGGAGGACCCATGCAGGGCTAACTTTTGAAATTGTCAAGCCGGACAGAGCAACCCTGCTGGTTACGCATGCCTGCAAAATGCTATACCTGGTGCAGCGGGTTTATTCAACAACATCCTCCAACGTGGATATTCATGTCTACATTGATGAAATCTCACTCAGTATCCAGATGTGTTTGACGGGATGGGCACTTTGCCATATTGGTACAAGATCCTACTGCGATCTGATGACAAGTCATCTGTCCATGCACCATGCCGCGTCCCGGCTCTGCTGACAGAGCGCCTGACGGAACAGCTCAAGGAGCTGCAGCAGCAGTGGATCATTTCCAGGGTAATCGATCCGACTGACTGTGTCAGCTCGATGGTGTGTGATAAAAAAACCTTCTGGAGACCTGCTCATCTGCATTTATCCCAAGGATCTCACCCAGAATATCATGCGTGAACACGACCCCACCCCGAAGCGAGAGGAGCTCACCAGTGAGATAGCACATGCAACGTTGTTCACAAGTTAGATGCCTCGCATAGATTCTGGCAAATCCAGCTGCTTGGGTCCAGCAGAAAGCTCTGCACCTTCAACATACCGTTTGGCAGGTGCTGTTATAACGGTATGCTGTTCAGCATCGTCTCGCCATCGGAGATATTTCATCGCATCATGGAGCAGATGATGGAGGGCATCAAAGGGGTTCGTGTGTACGTGGACGACGTCACCATCTGGTCCATGACCCGTGAGGAACATGTTTCCCGTCTCCAGCAGCTATTCCAACATGTCCACGCCAATCGCCTGAAGCTGAACAGGGCAAAATGTTGCTTTTGCATGTCGACACTCAAGGAGTTTGACACAGACAAGGTCAAGCCCATCGTAGCCATAAAGGTCCCGAAAGTCAAGAAGACGGTGTTGCGCTTCCTGGGCATGGTCAATTTCCTGGGCACGTTCATCACAAACATGGCTGCACACACCATGGCCCAACGAAACCTCGTGAAGAAGTCTACTGCTTTCGAGTGAAAGGCGGCACATCAGGGAGAGTGTTTGGAGCTGAAAGGTAAGTTTACCACTGCACCTGTGTAGGCATTTTTCGAACCAGACAGGGAAGCAAAAGTCTCGACAGATGCGAGCCAGAATGGCATCGGTGCAGTCCTGCTGCAACGTGATATCGCCTCATCCTGGGTACTGGTTGCCGACGCATCAAGGGCAATAACGCCCACCGAGCAAAGATATGCGCAAGTAGAGAATGAATGCCTCGGCCTCCACACTGGCATCCTCAACTTTCACGACTATGTCTGCGGCCTGCCAACATTCACAGTCGAGACAGATCACAGGAAACTGGTCCACATTATCCACAAGGAACTTAATGACCTGACGCCTCGGTTGCAGTGCAACCTTCTCAAACTCAGAAGGTACGACTTTGACCTGGTTCACAGGCCTGGCAAGGAGCTAATCATTGCCGATACACTGCCACGCTCCATCTCCCTGCCCAGTGAACCACTTAACGTCGTCCGGCACATTTTGTCACAGGTTGAGTCACAGGTGCAGCTGTGTGCTAGCATCCTGCGGGTATCTGTTGAGAAGGTGAGTCGTATTCGTTAGGAGACGACCAACGACCCCCTCTTGCAGCGTGTTGTGCAACGGGCCGGTTAGCTCAGTTGGTTAGAGCGTGGTGCTAATAACGCCAAGGTCTCGGGTTCGATCCCCGTACGGGCCACTAGCATTTACTTTATTGGGGCAGCATGGTAGCATTGTGGATAGCACAATCGCTTCACAGCTCCGGGGTCCCAGGTTCGATTCCGGCTTGGGTCACTGTCTGTGCGGAGTCTGCACATCCTCCCCGAGTGTGCGTGGGTTTCCTCCGGGTGCTCCGGTTTCCTCCCACAGTCCAAAAGATGTGCCGGTTAGGTGGATTGGCCATGATAAATTGCCCTTAGTGCCCAAAATTGCCCTTAGTGTTGGGTGGGGTTACTGGGTTATGGGGATAGGGTGGAGGTGTTAACCTTGGGTAGGGTGCTCTTTCCAGGAGCCGGTGCAGACTCGATGGGCCGAATGGCCTCCTTCTGCACTGTAAATTCTATGTATCTAACACCTAGACATGGCTGGCAAAAAAGACAGTGCCCTCAATTTTTCAATGTAAATGTCGACCTAACGGTGGTTGATGGTATCCTCCTCAAACTGGGCCGGATTGTAATTCCACACAGTCTCCAGAGCTTGGTGCTCCGTCAAATCCGTGAGGGTCAGCTCGGTGTGGAAATGTACAGACGCAGAGCCTGACAGGCTGTCTACTAGCCCGGGTTTAGCCAGGACATTGCTAACATGGTCCTTAATGGAGCGATCTGTCAACGCTAACAGCCAGCGCAGAATAATGAGACACTTCAACAGCATTAAATCGCAACCTCTCCGTGGTCCAAGGTTGGAATCGACTTCTTTCATGCAAATGGTCGTGATTATGTGTTAATCATTGATTGGTTTTGCAATTACCCTGAAGTCGTGAAGCTCTCAGACCACACATCTCGGCCCGTCATCAGCACCTGTAAGGAGACGTTCTCCAGGCATGATATCCCACTCCCTGTCATGAGTGACAATGGCCAGCGCTTCCGCAGCCATGAATGGCGTCTGTTTGCCCAGTCGAATCGGTTCAAACCCGTCACCCAGCCCACTCTCTCCGCAGTCAAACGGAAAAATTGGGAAAAGGGTGCACATAGTGAAGCAGCTTATCTGCAAAGGCCGCGGATTCTGCGTCTGACCTTCCACTGCTTGCGTACAGGGCGACCCCACTGTCCACTGCCATGTCGGCAGCTCAACTGATTAATAGGGACCTGCGAACCACATATCCAGCCATACAATTGCCCAACCCGGATCAACTCCCGGTGCTGCAGTAGGTGCAGCAACTCCGAGACCGGCACAAACAGGGCTATGAAGCTCATGCCACCGATTTGCCCGTGTTATCCCGATCATACACTCTTCGGGTCAAGACCCCGATGGAGGCAGGTCAGCTCCAGCTGTCGTTGTTCGACTGGCTGCCCGTCCCCACCCCGCTCGTATGTTGTGCGTCTGACTGATGGTTTTGTTGTCTGACGAAACAGACGGCACTGCGCAAAGTTGACTGCCCGAACCACATTTTTCTCCCTCTCCTTCTGTTCTTTTGCCACGTCCTGATACCTCGACTCACGAGGCCACCAGGAAGGGTTCAATCCCGCCCATCAAGACGTTGTCGTCCCCACCACCACCTCTCCAGCGGCCGACCAGAATCAGACGCAAGCCACAGAGACTGGACTTATGAACATTTGTTCTGTTAGCTTTGTTCTGTGTTCTCGCATTAGACAGCTGTTTTCAGATGTACAATATGTTCACATCCACTGCATATATATATGTTAATACTGGCCTAGTCTTGTAAATACGTTCAAATATGTAATCCAAACATAAAAAAGGGGAGATATATTGATATGGAGACACACAAAATGATATACAGGCAGGAACAGGCAAGCAGCTGGTGGACACAAAGAACAGGACATGACCAATAAGCAGGCAGGACACTCAGGGGTGAGATCTGACTATAAAAGACACGAGGCACTGACACTCCGCCTCTTTCCACTTATGAACATCTGGAGAGTCAGTCAAAGGTGTTGTTACAATCTCACAAACCCACCACGTGGCTAAGAGCTAGTCTGGTTCGGTCAGACAGAACAACCACACATAAGTTAGCAGAGAATTGACTGCTCTAACTGTGCGATTAGTTCAATAAACCTGATTGAACGAACTTCAAGGTCTGGAGTATCTTTCTGATCTAAGCTGCATCCAGTTGAAACCAGTGTTATACCAGTATACCTAACATGACATTCGGTTTGCATTTATCAAACATTTTTGTTTATAGTTTTTAACGAGGCAGAGTGTCTGTTATCCCACACATTATCTGTCTTTCCTATCTGTCAGCGGTGATTCCCTTTCCAAACCAGTATGTCTTAACCAGTATACGGTGGCCAAATGATAACGAGGTTCTGTTTATAAAACAAAACAATATTAACAATAGGGGCAGCAGGGTAGCATGGTGGTTAGCATAAATGCTTCACAGCTCCAGGGTCCCAGGTTCGATTCCCGGCTGGGTCACTGTCTGTGTGGAGTCTGCACGTCCTCCCCCTGTGTGCGTGGGTTTCCTCCGGGTGCTCCGGTTTCCTCCCACAGTCCAAAGATGTGCGGGTTAGGTGGATTGGCCATGCTAAATTGCCCGTAGTGTCCTAATAAAAGTAAGGTTAGGGGGGGGGGTTACGGGTATAGGGTGGATACGTGGGTTTGAGTGGGGTGATCATGGCTCGGCACAACATTGAGGGCCGAAGGGCCTGTTCTGTGCTGTACTGTTCTATGTTCTATGTTCTAACTCACGCGAACACCATGGTCCTGGTCATTCAATCACACTCTGCCAACCATGGGTGCACTATATACCAATATTTCCAAGATCTTAACTGAACTTGGCAGTGACCGACAAGTGCTAAGCAGATTATCGCTAACTTCGGTCTTACAGTCCTCTGTTATTTGGCTATCAATCTGGTTCTCTTCTGGCGGTGAGGCTACAATAGAAAGTTAGCACATCGTTAAACAGCTAGTGTGGGAGGGAGGGTTACAGATATCAGCACCTCTGGAAACAATTTCGGGCAAGTGGGATCTATACAAGAAGGAGGGGTTGTATCTAAACTGTAAGTAGATAAGTAACCTTGGTTAGATTTGCTAGTGTAACACGGCAGGGTTCAAACTAACGTGTAGGTGCATGGGAACCAGAGTAATGGGTTTGGTGAAATAACTGAGCAAGAACTAGAAAATAGGGCCAGTACGAATCAGAGGAAGAGAAGCCAGGGAGATGTTGTAAAGCACAGCAGGAATGGTGGTATTGTTTCAATGGGAGAAGTATAGCAGATAACGCACATGAACATGGAGTTCGGATTAGTACTTGGAACAGTGATGTTGTTGCCATTACATAGGTATTGCTGACGGTGAGACAGGATTAAGAGCTAAAGGTTCAATGATTTAGATGTTTCAGGTTGTATAAACGGTATGAGAAAGGGGAGGGGGGTTTACTGCTAGTAAAGCTGAATATCTCAGATCTACTGAGGGAAGGCACCGCAGAGGGCTCATACAGCGAGCCAATATCATAGAACTCAAGAGTAGGAAGACTGCACTCACAATGTTGAGGGTTTAGGAGAGGCCTCCCAACAGCCAGCGCGATATAGAGGAACAGGGTTGCAGGCAGATTTTGGAATTGTGCAAAAGCAAAGGGGTTGTTGTGGTGGGTGATTTAAACTCCTCCTCAAAATGACTGTGACTCACTTGGTGCTGGAGCCTTGAATGGGGCAGAGTTTGCAAGAAGTACGGGCAGCACGGTAGCATCGTGGTTAGCATAAATGCTTCACAGCTCCAGGGTCCCAGGTTCGATTCCGGGCGGGGTCACTGTCTGTTCGGAGTCTGCACGTCCTCCCCGTGTGTGCGTGGGTTTCCTCCGGGTGCTCCGATTTCCTCCCACATTCCAAAGATGTGCGGGTTAGGTGGATAGGCCATGCTAAATTGCACCTAAAAAAGTAAGGTTAAGGGGGGGTTGTTGGGTTACGGGTATAGGGTGGATGTGTGGGTTTGAGTAGGGTGATCATTGCTCGGCACAACATTTAGGGCCGAAGGGCCTGTTCTGTGCTGCACTGTTCTATTCTATTCTATTCTAAGCATCCAGGAGGGCTTCTAAAAACAATATGTAGCTTTTCCAACGTGGGACGGGGCCGGACTGGATTCGGGATTGTGATTCTGGAATGAGCCTGGAAAGTTCATCGAGGTTTAAGTAGGGGAGAATGTCGGGAACAGGGAACGTATTTCAGTACGTTTTAAGGTGCTGTTGGATAAAGAAAAGGGTATTCTTCGGGTGAAGGTGCTGATTTTTGGCAATTATAATAATATAAGGCAGGAACTGAAGAATGTGGATGACTGATGACTGATGTTTGAGAGTAAATCAACATCTCCTATGAGGGAGGCTTTCAAATGTAAGTTGATAGGAATTCAGGACCAGCGTGTTCTTGTTAGGATGGAGGGTAAGGTATGAAAAGTGTCTAGAATTTGGATAACGAGGGGTATTGTGAGCCTAGTCCAAAAGAAAAGGGAAGCATTTGTCTGGGCTATAAGACTGGGAACAGCCGAATGTCCTGAGGAAGAGAAGGAAAGTAGGAAGAAACTTAATAAATACGTCAGGAGGGCTCAATGGGGTCACGTAAAGCCATTGGCCAGCAGGATTAAGGAAATCCCAAGACTTTGTACACGTTTATAAAGTGCAAGAGGTTAGCCAGGGAAATGTTTGACCAACTCAAAGACAGAGGAGTTCAACTATGCGTGGTGAGGTCCGGAATGAGTAATTTGCATCAGCATGCACGAAAGAGAAGGACTTGACGAATGATAACTCGGGAAAGGCTGTGTAAATAGTCTGGCACACGTTGTGATCCAAACGGAGGAGGCTTTTGGCGTCTTGAAAAACGTTCAGGTAGAATGGTCCCCAGGGACTGATTGGATCTACCGCATAATACTGAGGGAGGCAAGAGAAAAAATTGTTGTGGCCTCAACAGAAATCTGTACCCTTACTGGCTACTGTCGAGCTCCCAAAGGATTGGAGAATAGCCAATGGTGCTACTTTGTTTAAGAAGTGTACCAAGGATAATCTTGGAAATTACAGGCCGATGAGCATTGCGTCAGCGGTGGGGAAATTATTGGCAAGGATTCTGCGAGACAGTATTATCTCCCATTTGGAAGCAAATGGATGCATTCGCGAGAGAAAGCATGGTTTGTGTAGGGAAGGTCGAATCTCACGAACGTGTTCAAATTTTTCGAGGAAGTGACAAAGATAATTGATCAAGGGAGGAAGGGATAACACTTTTCTACACGGTCCTTAGTAAGACCTTTGTAAAGGTCCCCCGTGCCGGACTGGTGCAGAAGGTGAAGCCACACGTGATCAGAGGTGAGTTGACAAGATAGATACATAGCTCGCTCGGTCAAAGAGCTTGGCTTTCTTTTTTAAATAATTTTTATTCAAATTTTTCAACAACAAATTTTCTCCCAACAGTTAAAGTAAACAAGGTGTAAAAGTAAACAGAAACAGAAACAGACCCCCCCCCCCCCGATACAGAGTAATAAATTAATAACTAATAAAAATACAAGAAAGAAAAAAATAGCCAACACACCGTCGCAAAAACAAACCGCCATAACAAATCCCGACCCCCCCCCCCTCCCCCCACCACCACCCCCGACACCCCGGCTTGCTGCTGAGGCTGACCGCCCTCTACCTATCCGGCAGGAAATCGAGAAAAGGCTGCCACCGCCGGAAGAACCCTTTGTTCCGACCCCCTCATGGCAAACTTAATCTTTTCCAGCCTGATGAACACGGCCATGTCATTGATCCAGGCCTCCGGGCTCGGGGGCTTCTCGTCCCTCCACTGTAAGAGAATCCTACGCCGGGCTACGAGAGACGCAAATACCAGTGTAGGCCTCCGATGCTACCCCAAAGATCGCGAGCCCCCAGCCTGGTTCCACTATGGAACCGACCACCTTGTACAAAGTCCCCGCCACCACCTTCCAAAACCCCTCCACCGCCGGACATGCCCAAAATATGTGGGTGTGGTTCAGCGAACCTCCCGAACGCCTCCCACACCTGTCCCCCCCCCCCCCCAAAGAACCGGCTCATCCTGACCCCATTCATGTGCGCCCTATGCAGCACCTTCAGCTGAATTAAGCTGAGCCGTGCGCAAGAAGACGAGTTCAACCTCCAAAGGGCATCCGCCCACGTCCCATCGTCAATGTTCCCCTAGCTCCTCCTCCACTTCGCTTTCAGCTCCTCCACCGAGGCCTCTTCCTCTTCCTGCATCATCTGATAAATCGCCGAGATCATCCCCTCACCGACACATGTCCCCGAGAGCACGTTATCCTGCACCCCACTAGGCGGCAGCAGCAGGAACTCCGCCACCTGCACCTTAACAAACGCACTAATCTGCATATACCTGAAAGCATTCTCAGGGGAGGCCACTTCCTCTCCAACTCCTCTAAAATCACAAACTTCCCATCGAGGAAAAGGTCCCCCATCCGTCTGATGCCTGCCCTGTGCCACCTCAAAAACCCACCATCCATCTCCCTGGTGCAAACCGGTGATTGCCCCGTATCGGTGCCCACACTGAGGCCTTCACTTCCCCCCTGTGCCGCCTCCACTGCCCCCAAATTTTGAGGGACGCCACCACCACCGGATTCGAGGAATATCTTGCCGGGGGAGGGGAAGCGGGGCCGTCTTCCATGCCCCCAAACACTTCCCCACACAGGACGCCACCTCCAGCCTCTTCCATGCGGCACCCTCCCCCTCCATCATTGCCACATTCGCAGCGCAGTAATACCCACACAGGTTGGGCAACGTCAAACCGCCTGCCTCCCTTCTTCGCTCCAGAAATACCCCTTTTACTCTTGGGGCGTTCCGCGCCCACACAAACCCCAGAATGTTCTTATACACCCTTTTGAAAAAAGCCTTCGGAATCAATATGTGGGGGCACTGGAAAAGAAAAAAATAACCTCGGGAGCACCGTCATTTTAACCGGCTGGACCCTGCCCAGGAGGAGGCCTATGTGAAGATGAGGCGTGAAGTTTCAGTTGGGGCGCTTGATAGTTACAAGGAAGCGAGGAAGGATCTAAAGAGAGAGCTGAGACGAGCAAGGAGGGGACATGAGAAGTCGTTGGCAGGTAGGATCAAGGAAAACCCAAAAGCTTTCCATAGGTATGTGAGGAATAAAAGAATGACTAGGGTAAGAGTAGGGCCAGTCTAGGACAGTGGTGGGAAGTTGTGTGTGGAGGCTGAGGAGATAAGCCAGATACTAAATGAATAGGAATTATAGGAAGGATGTGGAAGCTTTGGAAAGGGTTCAGAGGAGATTTACTAGGATGTTGCCTGGTATGGAGAGAAGGTCTTACGAGGAAAGGCTCAGGGACTTGAGGTTGTTTTCGTTAGAGGGGAGAAGGCTGAGAGGTGACTTAATAGAGACATATAAGATAGTCAGAGGGTTAGATAGGGTGGACAGTGAGAGTCTTTTTCCACGGATTGTGATGACCAACACGAGGGGACATAGCTTTAAATTGAGGGGTGGTAGATATAGGACAGATGTCAGAGGCAGTTTCTTTACTCAGAGAGTAGCAGGGGTGTGGAACGCCCTGCCTGCAACAGTAGTAGACTCGCCAAATTTAAGGGCATTTAAGTGATCACTGGATAGACATATGGATGAAAATGGAATACTGTGGGTCAGATAGGCTTCAGATGGTATCACAAGTCGGTGCAACATCGAGGGCCGAAGGGCTCGTACTGCGCTGCAATGTTCTATGTTCTATGTAATACTTTCGTCAGTATTCACTCAGAAAAAAGATAACGTTGTGGAGGAGAATGCTGAGACCCAGGCTATTAGAATAGAGGGCATTGCGGTGCGTAGGGAAGAGGTGTTGGCAATTCTGGACAAAGTGAAAATAGATAAGTCCCCGGGGCCTGATGGGATTTATCCTAGGATTCTCTGGAAGCCAGGGAAGAGATTGCTAAGCCTTTGGCTTTGATTTTTAGTTCATCATTGGCTACAGGAATAGTGCGAAGACTGGAGGATAGCAAATGTGGTCCCTTTGTTCAAGAAGGGGAGTAGAGATAATCCCGGGAACTAGAGGCCGGTGAGCCTCACGTCTGTTGTGGGTAAAGTCTTGGAGAGGATTATAAGAGATACAATTTATAATCATCTAGATAGGAATAATATGATTAGGGATAGTCAGCATGGTTTTGTGAAGGGTAGATCATGCCTCACAAACCTTATCGATTTCTTTGAGAAGGTGACTGAACAGGTAGACGGGTTAGAGCAGCTCATGTGGATTTCAGTAAAGCGTTTGATAAGGTTTCACACGGTCGGCTATTGCAGAAAATACGGAGGCTGGGGATTGAGGGTGATTTAGAGATGTGGATCAGAAATTGGCTAGTTGAAAGAAAACAGAGAGTGGTGGTTGATGGGAAATGTTCAGAATGGAGTTCAATTACGAGAGGTGTACCACAAGGATCTGTTCTGGGGCCATTGCTGTTTGTCATTTTTTATAAATGACCTAGAGGAGGGCACAGAAGGTTGTGTGAGTAAATTTGCAGACGACACTAAAGTTGATGAAGTTGTAGACAGTGTGGAAGGATGTTGCAGGTTACAGAGGGACATAGATAAGCTGCAGAGCTGGGCTGAGAGGTGGCAAATGGAGTTTAATGTAGAGAAGAGTGAGGTGATTCACTCTGGAAAGAATAACATGAATGCGGAATATTTGGCTAATGGTAAAATTCTTGGTAGTGTGGATGAGCAGAGGGGTCTCGGTGTCCATGTACATAGAACCCTGAAAGTTGCCACCCAGGTTGATAGGGTTGTGAAGAAGGCCTATGGTGTGTTGGCCTTTATTGGTAGAGGGATTAAGTTCCGGAGCCATGAGGTCATGTTGCAGTTGTACAAAACTCTAGTACGGCCGCAATTGGAGTATTGCGTACAGTTCTGGTCGCCTCATTATAGGAAGGACGTGGAAACTTTGGAACAGGGGTGCAGAGGAGATTTACCAGGATGTTGCCTGGTATGGAGGGAAAATCTTATGAGGAAAGGCTGATGGACTTGAGGTTGTTTTCGTTAGAGAGAAGAAGGTTAAGAGGTGACTTAATAGAGGCATACAAAATGATCGGGGGGTTAGATAGGGTGGACAGTGAGAGCCTTCTCCCACGGCTGGAGGTGGCTAGCACGAGGGGACATAGCCTTAAATTGAGGGGTAATAGATATAGGACGGAGGTCAGAGGTAGGTTTTTTACGCAAAGAGTGGTGAGGCCATGGAATGCCCTACCTGTAACAGTAGTGAACTCGCCAACATTGAGGGCGTTTAAAAGTTTTTTGGATAAGCATATGGATGACAAGGGAATAGTGCAGGTTAGATGGCCTTTAGTTTTTTGACTTCCCATGTCGGTGCAACATCGAGGGCAGAAGGGCCTGTCCTGTGCTGTATCGTTCTCTGTTCTATGTTCTATGTTCTATGCACGCCAACGCAAGCGGCAGCGCGTCCCACCCTCTGAACTCTTCCTCCATATGTTCCACCAGCCTCGTAAAATTAAGCCTCTGCAGGGCTCCATGTTCCTAGATATCTGGACCACAAGATATCTAAAGCTCCTCTCCACCCTCTTCAACGGGAGCTCCCCTATCTCCCTCTCCTGGTCCCCCAGGTGCAACACAAACAGCTCACTTTTCCCCACATTGAGCTTGTATCCCGAAAAGTCCCCAAACTCCTCAAGTATCTTCAACATCTCTGGCATCCCCCCAGCCGGATCCGCGACGTACAACAGTAAATCGTCTGCATACAACGACCGGTGCTACTCTCAACCCCCCGCACAATCCCCCTCCAGTTCTTCGAATCCCTCAGCGCCATGGAAAGGGCTCAATCGCCAACGCGAAGAGCAGGGGAGACAAGGGGCACCCCTAACTCGTCCCCTGGGAAAGCCGGACGTCCTCCGACCTCCCCCAGTTCGTCACCACACTCGCCACCGGAGAACTGTACAGCAAGCTCACCCAGTTGATGAATACCTCACCATACCCAAACCAGCTCAGCACTTCCCACAGGTAACTCCACTGCACCCTGTCAAAAGCTTTCTCCGCATCCATCAATGCTACTATATCCGCCTACCCAGCCACCATCATCATCACAATAAGAAGCCGCCGTGCGTTGACATTCAGCTGCCTCCCCTTCACAAACCCCGTTTGGTACTCATGGATAACGATCGGGACCACATCTTCCACCCTTCTGGACAGTACCTTTGCCAACAACTTTGCGTCCATGTTAAGGAGCGAGATCGGGCTATTGGAACCACACTGGAGGTGATCCTTGTCCTGCTTCAGGATCAAAGAGATGATTGACCTAGACTTCGTCGGGGGCAGAGCCACCCCACCCCCCTCCCTCGCCTCGTTCAGATTCCATACAAGCAGCGGGCCCAGCAGATCTGAAAACGTCTTGTAGAATTCCACCGGGAACCCGTCAGGTCCCGGCGCTTTCCCTGTCTGCATGCTCCAGAGCTCCTCCTTCCGACCCCCCCCCCCAACTCGATTGGGGCCCCCAGGCCCTCCACCCGCTCATCCTCTACTCTTGGGAACTCCAGCCCATCCAGAAAGCGGTCCATTCCACCCGCCTCCCTCGGGGGCAACGCCTGGTACAGCCCCTCGTAAAAGGATCTGAACACCCCATTGATGTCCCAGACACCCAGCACCAAGTTCCCTCCTGCATCTGTAACTCCCCCAATCTCTCTCGCCGCCTCCTACTTCCGGAGCTGGTGGGCCAGCATCCGCATTGCCTTCTCCCCATACTCATATACCGCCCCCTGCGCCCTCCTCCACTCCGCCTCCGCTTTCCGGGTGGTCAGTATATCGAACTCTGGTTGGAGACTGCACCACTTCCTCAAAAGACATTCCTACGGGATATCCGCATACCTCCTATCCACCCTTACCATTTCCTTCCCCAGACTCCCTCTCGATTCTCTACCCCCTCTCCCTGTACGCCCGAATATATATAAGCTCCCCTCTAACTACTGCCTTCAGCGCTTCCCAAATCACCCGAACTTGCACCTCCCTGTTGTCATTGGCTTCCAAATACCCCTCTATACCCCTACGGACCCGGCTATACACGTTCTCCTCTGCCAGAAGCCCCACATTTAAGCTCCATAGCGGGCGCTGATCCTTACCCTCCCTCAGCTCCAGATCCACCGAATGCGGAGCATGGTCAGATATGGTTATCGCCGAATACTCCGCTGCCACCACTCTCGGGATCAGCGCCGTGCTTAGAACAAAATGGTCAATTCGGGAATAAGCCTTGTGAACATGGGAGAAAAAGGAGAACTCCCTACCCCCCGGCTTCAAGAACCTCCAAGAATCTACCCCTCCCATCTGATGCATGAACCCCCTCAGCACCGAGGCCGCCGTCGGCCTCTTACTCGTCCTAGACTTCGAGTGATCCAGAGCCGGATCCAGCACCGTATTAAAGTCCCCACCCAGGATCAAACACCCCGTCTCCACGTCCGGTATCAGGTTCAACATGCACACCATGAAGCCCGCATCATCCTAGTTGGGGGCGTACATATTGACCAAAACCACCTGCTCCCCCAGAAGTCTACCACTCACCATTACATATCTACCTGCACTGTCCGCCACCACATTAAATGCAACAAACGACAAGCTCTTCCCGACTAAGATCGTCTCCCCCCCTCGATTCTTTGCATCGAGCCTCGAGTGAAACACCTGTGCTACACAGCATCTTTTGTGAAGGGTAGGTCATGCCTCACAAACCTTATCGAGTTCTTTGAGAAGGTGACTGAACAGGTAGATGAGGGTAGAGCAGTTGATGTGATGTATATGGATTTCAGTAAAGCGTTTGATAAGGTTCCCCACGGTCGGCTATTGCAGAAAATACGGAGGCTGGGGATTGAGGGTGATTTAGAGATGTGGGTCAGAAATTGGCTAGCTGAAAGAAAACAGAGAGTGGTAGTTGATGGGAAATGTTCAGAATGGAGTTCAGTTACGAGTGGCGTACCACAAGGATCTGTTCTGGGGCCATTGCTGTTTGTCATTTTTATAAATGACCTAGAGGAGGGCGCAGAAGGATGGGTGAGTAAATTTGCAGACGACACTAAAGTCGCTGGAGTTGTAGACAGTGCGGAAGGATGTTGCAGGTTACAGAGGGACATTGATAAGCTGCAGAGCTGGGCTGAGAGGTGGCAAATGGAGTTTAATGTGGAGAAGTGTGAGGTGATTCACTTTTGAAAGAATAACAGGAATGCAGAATATTTGGCTAATGGTAAAATTCTTGGTAGTGTGGATGAGCAGAGTGATCTCGGTGTCTATGTACATAGATCCCTGGAAGTTGCCACCCAGGTTGATAGGGTTGTGAAGAAGGCCTATGGTGTGCTTCCCTTTATTGGTAAAGGAATTGAGTTCCGGTGCCATGAGGTCATGTTGCAGTTGTACAAAACTCTAGTCCGGCCGCAATTGGAGTATTGCGTACAGTTCTGATCGCCTAATTATAGGAAGGACGTGGAGGCTTTGGAACGGGTGCAGAGGAGATTTACCAGGATGTTGCCTGGTATGGAGGGAAAATCTTATGAGGAAAGGCTGATGGACTTGAGGTTGTTTTCGTTAGAGAGAAGAAGGTTAAGAGGTGACTTAATAGAGGCATACAAAATGATCAGAGGGTTAGATAGGGTGGACAGCGCGAGTCTTCTCCCGCGGATGGAGGTGGCTAGCACGAGGGGACATAGCATTAAATTGAGGGGTAATAGATATAGGACAGAGGTCAGAGGTGGGTTTTTTACGCAAAGAGTGGTGAGGCCGTGGAATGCCCTACCTGCAAAAGTAGTGAACTCGCCAACATTGAGGACATTTAAAAGTTTATTGGATAAGCATATGGATGATAAGGGCATAATGTAGGTTAGATGGTCTTTAGTTTTTTTTTCCATGTCGGTGCAACATTGAGGGCAGAAGGGCCTGTACTGCGCTGTATCATTCTATGTTCTACGTTCTATGTTCTATCTTCTCAGCCTCACCTGATCCGCCACCATAAGATGCGTCTCCTGGAGCATAGCTACATCTGCTCCCAGCCCCCTCAGGTGTGCAAAGACCCGGGACCGCTTCAACGGTCCATTCAGCCCCCTCACGTGCCATGTGTCCAGCCGAATCTGGGGGGTCTTCCCCCTCCCTCTGCGCCGATCAGCCATCGATCTCCCACAGCTCACCACGTGCCCAGGGAACCCCCCAGGCCCGTACCCCACGGTGGCAAACCCCCATCCCAACCCCCCCTTCACCAGTCGTTTCCCTACGGCCCCTGAAACTGCAACGCGGAACCCCTCACTTCTCCCCCCCTCCCCCCGAGACCCCCCCCCCCGAGCTAGGCCCCCCGAGCTGTGTAACACCTAACATTGTACTTCGGTAAGTCAGCCGACTCCTGCTGACCCCGGCTACTCCCGACATATCGACGACCCACCACCCCCGATGCAACGCAACCACCAATCTCCCTTCCAAGTGCCGGCCCCAC
Organism: Scyliorhinus canicula; assembly: GCF_902713615.1. Taxonomy (NCBI): domain Eukaryota; kingdom Metazoa; phylum Chordata; class Chondrichthyes; order Carcharhiniformes; family Scyliorhinidae; genus Scyliorhinus; species Scyliorhinus canicula. Next base: position 7,396,414 of record NC_052175.1, on the reverse strand, counting down.
CCCCAAATCCTCCAGCGAGGGACGAAAGCCCGCGCTTCCATGCAGAAACCCGCCCCACCAGCCCAACACGCGAGAAAAAGACGGGCACATGACCCAGCGGGACCGCGAAGAGCTCCCCAACCCTCCACTAGTGGAAAATACTAAAACAAACCACAGTGAATAAATAACAGCCACAAAAAACGAAGAAGCAGAGCAACGAAAAATCAACATCAAACACAGCCAATAAAAACGAAAGGGTACCAAGGAGGACAAAGCCTCTGGACAATGTACATCATTTCCCAGCCCCCCGAGTCCTCAGTCCGAGTCCAATTTTCTGCCTGGACAAAAGCCCACGCCTCCCCCGGAGAGTCAAAGTAGAGCTGACGGTCCTTGAAAGTGACCCAAAGGCGAGCCGGGTGTAACAGGCCAAACTTCACCCCCTTCCTGTGAATCGCTCTCTTCACCTGATTGATGGCAGACCTTCTCTTCACCACCTCCGTGCTCCAGTCCTGATAGATCCTAATGTCCGCCTTCTCCCACCTGCTGCACCTTTCCTTCTTCGCCCATTTCAGCACGCACTCACGGTCAACGAAGTGGTGAAAGCGGACCAGCACCGCCCAAGGCGGTTCGTTCGGCCTGGGCTTCCTCACCAGCACTTGATGGGCCCCCTCCAGCTCCAAGTGTCCTTGGAATGACCCCGCACCCATTAACGAGTTCAGCATCCTAACCACATCGGCCCCCAAATCCGAACCTTGCAGCCCCTCCGGGAGGCCCAAATTCCGCAGGTTCTTCCAACGGGAACGATTCTCCAACTCCTCCATCCTTTGCAAAGTATCAAGCGTCTCGTGCGACTCCACCTTCACTGCTAGACCCAGGAGCTCGTCCTCGTTCTCCGAGGCCTTTAGCTGTAGCTGCCGGATCTCTGCAGTCTGAGCCGTCTGAATTGACATGATCTTGTCCAGTGAGGCCTTAGACGGTTCCTGCATCTTAGCCTTCAGCTCCCTGAAGGAGCGCTGAAGCAGCTCCTGCTGCTCCCGCGCCCACTGCTGCCACGGTGCCGGTTCCCGCCCGCCGCCATCTTGTTTTCCTTGCCTCGCACCTTTCTCTGCTTCAAAGTCGATTTTCTAACCGCCCCGCTCTTGGTCCAGCCCATCCACCGGCAGCTGAGCACAGTTGCCGCGTTCCCACCCGGAGAAAAGTTGAACCAGGGCCGCTGCGGGCCCTTAAAATAGCCCGAAATTCCAAAAATAGCGGGAGCTGCCGAACGTGCGGCTTAGCTCCGCATCACCGCAACCGGAAGTCTCTTCAAAGAGCTTTTTTGAATGGCGGGCTGACTAGTGGTGTTCCTCATTGATTAATGCTGCTAGGTTTGTTGTTTCTTTTATATCTACATGATTCGAAGGAAAATATAACTTGTCCGATGGTATGTTTGCAGACGACTCAAGTGTTGTTGGAGATGCAGACAGTAATGATAACTGTCAGAGCTGGATATAGATCGCTTGGAGCCATGGACGGGGAGATGGAAAATGGACCTTAAGGCGGACAAATATTACTAATAATCTCAATTTGTGTCACAAGTACGCTTAAGTGAACACTGTAATGAAGTAACGGTGAAAGACCCGTGGTCGCCACACTCTGGCGGCTGCCTGGGTACACTAAGCAAGAATTTAGAATGTCCAATTCACTGAATAAGCACGTCGTTCGGTACTTGTTGGAGGAAAGCGGAGCACCCGGAGGAAACCCACGCAGACACGGGAGGAAGTACAGACACCGCACAGATAGTGACCATGACATGATCGAACCCGGGGCTCTTGCGTTGTAAAGGAACAGTGCCAACCAGTGTGTACTGTGCCGGCATGAGGTAATGCATTGTGGTCTGGCAGGACGAATACAGGTGGAAAATACACTAAGTGGCATTATACTAAGAGTATTAACATGAAGATGGATCATGGTGTACAGTTCTACAGGACACTGAAAATGGCAACGAAGGTGAATACGTGCGTGTGTGTAGTATTTTATGTATGTGTAATGCTGAGGGTATGTGTGTGTGTGTTTGGGTATGATGCTTGCGTGTGATTATATATGGTGTTAGTCTGTAATGATTTATGCTGGTATGGGTGTGTGTATTTATATGTCTGTGTATGTGTGTATGTCAGTGTGTGTAATTCAGTGGATGAATGTCTGTGTGTGGGAGTGTATGCATCTGTCTGAGGATCAATATGTTGGGAATGTATCCGTGTGTGTGGGCGGGCATGTGGTGTGTATGTTTGTGGGTGAGTGTGTGTATTTGTGTCTCTGTGTCTGTGAGTATGTGCATTTGGACCTGTGTGTCTGAGTTTGTATCTGTATCCCTATGTCTGTGAGTGAACGTATCTGCGTCTGTGTGTTTGTGAGTGTGCATACATGTGTCTCTGTGTTTCTCTGAGTGTGGTTATTTGTGTCTGTGTATCTGTGAGTGCGTATTTTTGTCTTGGTGTCTGTGTGTGTGTGCAGTTGTGTCTATTTTCGTGAGTGTAGTACTGTTGTCTGTTGCTACTTGTGTCAGTGAGTGGGCGTTTTTTTGTGTCTGTGAGCGTGTGGTGTTCTGCCTCTGTGTCTGTGAGTGCGTATATTTGTGTCCCTGTGTCTGCGTGTGCGCATTTGTGCCGTGCGTCTCTGATGTGTATCTGTGCCTCTGAGTGGGTGAATTCCTGTCTTCGTGTCTCTTTGTCTGCGAGTGCTAGCATTTGTATCTGTGTGTCTGTGTGTGGTTTTTGTGTCTGTGTCGGTGAGTGTACGTATATGCCTCTCTGTGACTATCAGTGCTTGCATTTGTGTCTCTCTGTGTTTGTGTATGTGTATTTTCTGATTCTGAACATGTGTATTTGCGTATCCGTGTCTGTGGGTGTCTGTATGGATCTGTGGGTGAGAGTTTGTATTTGTGTCCAGATGTCTTTGTGTGTATTTGAGTTTAAGTGTGACTTTTAAGTTTACATTTGCCCCTGTGTCTGTGAGTGTGTATTTGTGTCCATGTATCTGTGATTGTGTGCATTTGTCACTCTGTGTTTGTGAGTGTTTGTATATGTGGCTCTGTGTCTTGGGGTGAGTGTATTTGTGTTTCTTTGTCTGTGAGTGGGTGTACTTGTTTGTCTTTGTCAACTGCACCTCAATCAAACCGGTAATGTCTTCCCCAGCTTGATGTATAATTTCATTGTTTATTTCCATTCATAGAACATAGAACATAGAACAGTACAGCACAGAACAGGCCCGTCGGCCCTCGATGTGCCGAGCAATGATCACCCTACTCAAACCCACGTATCCACCCTATACCCGTAAACCAACAACCCCCCTTAACCTTACTTTTTAGGACACTACGGGCAATTTAGCATGGCCAATCCACCTAACCCGCACATCTTTGGACTGTGGGAGGAAACCGGAGCACCCGGAGGAAACCCACGCACACACGGGGAGGACGTGCAGACTCCACACAGACAGTGACCCAGCCGGGAATCGAACCTAGGACCCTGGAGCTGTGAAGCATTTATGCTAACCACCATGCTACCGTGCTGTCCCATCTTTGTGAACAGCATCACAATTGCGATCCTGAAGAGAAAAAAACTGTGGTCTCTCCGAATGTATCACCTGGTGGCCATAGCAGTGGGGGATCTACTGGTCATTGTTCTCGAACGGATATTGAGACACGATCCAACTGTTTTTGATGGAACATTTATTGTCATATACTCAATCCACGTGTGTAATTTCGACGGTGTCCTGCTTTTTGCAACCACTGATAGAGCTATCTGGTTCACCGTCACCATCACATTTGATCGATTTGTGGCCATTTGTTGTCCGAAGGTGAAAAGTAAATATTGCAGCGGGAAAACGGCGCCTGTGGTGCTGGGAACAGTGACTGCGCTGAGCTGTTTGAATAATGCGAGACTCCCGAAAGGTATGTAGCCTCCCGGGTGCCAGGGCCAGGGATGTCTCGGATCGTGTCTTCAGGATCCTGAAGTGGGAGGGTAAGCAGCCAGAAGTAGTGGTGCACATTGGTACCAACGACGTAGGAAGGAAAAGGGTGTGGAGGTAATAAACATGTTTAGAGAGTTAGGCTGGAAGTTAAAGGCCAGGACATACAGAGTTGTCATCTCTGGTTTGTCGCCTGTGCCACGTGATAGCGAGGCGAGGAATAAGGAGAGGGTGCAGTTGAACACGTGGCTGCAGGAATGGTGCAGGAGGGAGGGCTTCAGGTATTTGGATAATTGGAGTGCATTCTGGGGAATGTGGGACCTGTACAAGCAGGACGGGTTGCATCTGAATCAGAGGGGCACCAATATCCTGGGGGGGGGGGGGGGGGGGGGCGGTTTTCTAGTACTCTTCGGGAGGGTTTAAACTAATTTGGCAGGGGAATGGCAACCGGATCTGTAGTCCAGCAACTAAGGAAGCCGATATTCAGGATGCCAAAGCGTGTAGTGACGCAGTGGAGAAGGTAACACTGACAAAGGAGAGTACTTGCAGGGAAGGAGAAGGGTTGAAGTATGTATACTTTAATGCAAGAAGCATCAGGAATAAGGTGGGTGAACTTAAGGCATGGATCGGTACTTGGGACTACGATGTGGTGGCCATCACGGAAACGTGGATAGAAGAGGGGCAGAAATGGTTGTTGGAGGTCCCTGGCTATAGATGTTTCAACAAGATTAGGGAGGATGGTAAAAAAGGTGGGGGAGGGGTATGGCATTGTTAATTAGAGATAGTATAACAGCTGCAGAAAGGTAGTTCGAGGAGATCTGTCTACTGAGGTAATATGGGTTGAAGTCAGAAATAGGAAAGGAGCAGTCACCTTTTTGGGAGTTTTCTATAGGCCCCCCAATAGCAGCAGAGATGTGGAGGAACAGATTGGGAAACAGATTTTGGAAAGGTGCAGAAGTCCCAGGGTAGTAGTCATGGGTGACTTCAACTTCCCAAACAGTGAGTGGAAACTCTTTAGACCAAATAGTTTGGATGGGTAGTGTTTGTGCAGTGTGTCCAGGAAGATTTTCCAACACGGTATGTAGATTGTTCGACCAGAGGGGAGGCCATACTGGATTTAGTACTTGGTAATGAACCAGGGCAGGTGATAGATTTGTTAGTGGGGGAGCATTTTGGAGGTAGTGACCACAATTCTGTGACTTTCACTTCAGTTATGGAGAGGGATAGGTACGTGCAACAGGGTAAGGTTTATAATTGGGGGAAGGGTAAATACAATGCCGTCAGACAAGAATTGAAGTGCAGAAGTTGGGAACGTAGGCTGTCAGGGAAGGACACAAGTGAAATGTGGAACTTGTTCAAGGAACAGGTAATGCGTGTCTTTGATATGTATGCCCCTGTCAGGCAGGGAAGAGATGGTCGAGTGAGGGAACCATGGTTGACAAGAGAGGTTGAATGTCTTGTGAAGAGGAAGGAGGAGACTTATATAAGGCTGAAGAAACAAGGTTCAGACAGGGCGCTGGAGGGATACAAGATAGCCAGGAGGAACTGAAGAAATGGATTAGGAGAGCTAAGAGAGGGCATGAAAAATCTTTGGCAGGTAGGATCAAGGAAAACCCCAAGGCCTTTTACACATATGTGAGAAATATGAGAATGACTAGAGCAAGGGTAGGTCCGATCAAGGACAGTAGCGGGAGATTGTGTCTTGAGTCTGAAGAGATAGGAGAGGTCTTGAACAAATATTTTTCTTCAGTATTTACATACGAGAGGGACCATATTGTTGGAGAGGACAATGTGAAATGGACTGATAAGCTAGCGGAGATACTTATCAGGAAGGAAGATGTGTTGCGCGTTTTGAAAAACTTGAGGATAGACAAGTCCCCCGGGCCTGACGGGAGATATCCGAGGATTATATGGGAAGCAAGAAATGTTCATAGATCTTTGAAAGTTGCCACTCAAGTGGATAGTGCTGTGAAGAAGGGCTATGGTGTGCTAGCGTTCATTAGCAGAGGGATTGTATTTAAGAGCCGTGAGGTGATGATGCAGCTGTACCAAACCCTGGTCAGGCCACATTTGGAGTACTGTGTCCAGTTCTGGTCGCCTCATTTTAGGAAGGATGTGGAAGCTTTGGAAAAGGTGCAAAGGAGATTTACCAGGATGTTGCCTGGAATGGAGAGTTGGTCATACGAGGAAAGGTTGAGGGTGCCAGGCCTTTTCTCATTAGAACGGAAAAGATGAGGGGCGACTTGATAGAAGTTTATAAGATGATTAGGGGAATAGATACAGTAGACAGTCTGAGACTTTTCCCCCGGGTGGAACACACCATTACAGGGGGACATAAATTTAAGATAAATAGGGAAGATATAGAGGGGATGTCAGAGGTAGGTTCTTTACCCAGAGAGTAGTGGGGGCATGGAATGCACTGCCTGTGGAAGTAGGTGAGTCGGAAACGTTAGGGACCTTCAAGCGGTATTGGATAGGTACATGAATTAGGGTAGAATAATGGAGTGTAGGTTAACTTCTTAAGGGCACACGGTAGTATTGTGGGTAGCACAATTGCTTCAAAGCTCCAGGGTCCCAAGTTAGATTCCGACTTGGGTCACTGTCTGTGTGGAGTCTGCACATCCTCCACGTGTGTGCGTGGGTTTCCTCCGGGTACACCGGTGTCCTCCCACAGTCCAAAGTTTGTGCAGGTTGGGTGAATTGGCAGCGAAACATTGTCCAAAACTCTATGATTAACCTCGGACAAAAGTTCGGCGCAACATCGTGGGCCAAAGGGCCTGTTCTGTGCTTTATTTCTCTGTAACATTTACTCGTATTTTATATTCACAGGTCGCTATCGGCAGATGAACGTCCATTGGTTTTGTGCAGTAGCAGCGTATGTTTTTTGATCTCAGGTCTGGGGAACCGTCGAGTTCGCCCACAACATTCTGACCCCGGGTGTTCCATTTGGCCTGATTCTGCTGCTCAATGATTTCACCGCCAGGCACATTGTCGAGAGCAGCGGGGCCCGCAGGAGACTCCTAGCCCACAGCAGTGGGGAGAAGAATGGAGATCAAGATATAAAGAAGCAAAATAAATCCATTATTTTTCTGTTTATTATCTCAGCCAATTTCATTGCACTATTGTGAGTGTTGATGGTTTATCTGGTATCGGGTGGCCTATCTGAGGTATCGGTCTGTACTTCTCGAGGATTAGATTCGTGAATTGGGCTTCATGCTGTATCTACTCTGCTGCTGCACAAACACCGTAATTTAAGCCGTGACACAGACTCAGTCCAGGCACCAGATGAAAAATGTGCTAAAATGTCCCTTTACCTCAATAATTGAATTCATTCAACCCTGAGTGGATAACCCGCCCACGCAGCAGCTCTCATCTCTGATTGGCTGCTGAAACTACCTAATGACAAACCAGCCTCACGCTGATTGGCCATCCTGGTAAACAGATGAGATGGTCAGTGGCAATCTTGCTTTCCAGGGAGAGGGCGTTAGTGTCTCGTGGCACGTGCGCTGCCTTCTGGGCGATGTGGCAGCGCCAACGTGGCGCTCCACTCTGTTTATAAATATACATTAATTGTTTATTTTGGTGTTTAATTCAGGTTGGGGCCGCAGATTCCACTTTTCAGAATATCAGTCACTTTGATCCCATTTAAGAAGATTCGTTTCTTCCACATTATTTAACGTTTAGTGGAGGGATGGAAGGGGCAGCGGTGTTACTCAAACATAGCGGCTCCGCCCGTCCCAAATCTTTTCCTCTTGAACCGGGATGTTTCTGAAAAAGATCAGCGGCCGGGCCGGGGGCACGGAGCACAGTGGTGACACCGGTAGGAGGAGCAGATGCCGCAGGGAGAACTGTAGTGGCCCCTGGTGGCCGCGAGAAGGAGGACGAAAAGTAGCAGCCACAAAGGCTGGAAACATCTCAAACGAGGTGGAGCAGACATATAGAGGGAGATTGAGAGAGAGAGATAGGTGGAGAGAGAGCAAGACAGAGAGAGACATGGAGGGAGGTGGAGACACCAGAGAAGCGTTAAGAAGAGGTTTAGGCATGGACAGAGAGAAATATGGCAATCGATGAGCAAGGAATGGGAGGAAAGGGCATTGACAGAGTGACGCTGAAATTGAACGAGGGAAGATTACCAGAGACGGGGGTGAGGAAGCTGTGTCGGCATAGAGAGATGATGTGGGGATACCGACATTGCACTGGGGAGAGCACAGTAAGAACTCATACAACACCAGGTTAAAGTCCAACAGATTTGTTTCAAATCACTAAGTTTTCGAGCACTGTTTCTTCATCGGGTGAATGAAGAGGTATGTTCAAGAATGAAGAGGCATGTTGGGGGCAGCACGGTAGCATGGTGGTTAGCATAAATGCTTCACAGCTCCAGGGTCCCAGGTTCGATTACCGGCTGGGTCACTGTCGGTGTGGAGTCTGCACGTCCTCCCCGTGTGTGCGTGGGTTTCCTCCGGGTGCTCCGGTTTCCTCCCACAGTCCAAAGATGTGCGGGTTAGGTGGATTGGCCATGCTAAATTGCCCGTAGTGTTCTAAAAAGTCAGGTTAAGGGTGTGTTGTTGGGTTACGGGTATACGGTGGATACGTGGGTTTGAGTAGGGTGATCATTGCTCGGCACAATATCGAGGGCCGAAGGGCCTGTTCTGTGCTGTACTGTTCTATGTCTATGTCTAAGAAACATACAGCCAAAGTCAAAGATGCAAGACCATGCTTTGAATGCGAGCATATTAAGGTAATTAAGTCTTTACAGATCCAGAGATAGGGGTAATCGCAGGTTTAAAAAGTGTGAATTGTCTCAAGCCAGAACAGTTGGCAAGACTTTACAAGCCCAGGCCGGATGGAGGGGGATAAATGTCATGCAACATGAATCTAAGGTCCCGGTTGAGGACATACTGATGTGTGCAGAACGTGGCTATAAGTTTCTGCTTGGCGATTCTGCGTTGTAGCGCGTCCTCAAGGCCGCCTTGGGGAACGCTTACCCGGAGATAAGAGGCTGAATGCCCTTGACTGGAAGGTGACATTCCTGCCTGGCGATTGTCTCGTGACGTCCGTCCATCCGTTATCGCAGCATCAGCATGGTCTCGCAAATCTAAAGACTTAATTACCTGCAAAGATTCGCATTCAAAGTGCCCTATTGCACCTTTGACTTTATCTACATATGTTTCTGGAACCTAACTCTTCATTCAACTGAGGAAGGAGCAGTGCTCCGAGAACTACTGATTTGAGACAAACCTGGTGTTGTAAGACTTCTTATTGTGTTCACCCCAGTCCATCGACGGTAAATCCACATCATGGCTTTCATATATTGAATGCAATTCTTCTTATCTACTTTTAAAGTACTAGCTAGCTTGCACTCATATTTCACCTTCTCCCCCCTTATGGCTTTTTATACTTGTCCTTTGCTCGTTTTAAAAGTATTCCCAGTCCTCTAACTTCCCACTAATCCCTGCCACATTGTAAGCTTTTTTTTAAAGCTTTTTTGCTGTCATTGAGTTCCCTCGTCAATCATGGATGCGTTGTCCTGCCCTTAACGTGTTTCCTCCTCCTTGGGATTAATTTCTGCTGCGCGTCCCGATCAACACTCAAAAACTCCTCCCATTGCTGTTCCAACATCTTCCCTGCTGGTTTCCTTTTTCAATAAACTCTGGCGAGCTCCTCCCTCATTATTTAATTGTAATACCGTTACATCTGACTCCAGCTTCTCCCTCTCAAACTGCAGGGTAAATTCTATCATATTATGGTCACTGTTCTCTGAGGGCTCTTTCAGCTTAATATCCCTAATCATTACTCTGAGTCTGCCTCATTACTCATCAACAAATCCAGAATTCCCTGTTCCTCCGTGGGCTCTTCCACAAGATGCTCCAAAACAACTACTCTTAAACATTCCACAAATTCATTTTCTTGGGATGCACTACCAACTTGAGTTTCCAAGTGCATGATTTCTCCATGCCCCCAGTTCATCTGCCATGCACGGTCGACCTCTTGCATTGAAATAAATGCAGCTTAATCTGTATCTCTGAGTGACATTTTTTTACCAGACTGACTTTTGTTTCTCTCCACTCTTACTACTGTCTGACTACCTGGATTGGTTCCCATCTATCTGCCACATTAGTTTAAACCCTCCTCATCAGCGCTTGCAAACCCCACCTCTAGGACATTCGTTCTAGTCCTGCCCAGATGTAGACCGTCCGATTTGTAACGGTTGCACCGTCCCCAGAACCGGTTCCCATGTCCCAGAAATCAGAAACCCTCCATATCCATATCGCAAGCCACACATTCATCCTGTCTATCCTGTGATTTCTAATCTGACTATCACGTGGCACTGTCAACAGTCCCCAGATTACTACCTTTGAGGTCCTACTTTTTAGTTATGTTCCTTGAAAGTTGTCATGCACCTTCCCCGATGAGCTATCTTCCCCAAAAGTATCCAAAACGGTATATCTGTTTTTGAGGGAGATGATCGCAGGGTCGGCTGCACTGCATTCCTACTCTTCCTCTGCCTGTTGGTCACCTATTTCCCATTCAGTACTCTTCATCTGTGGTGTGACCAGCTTGCTAAACGTGCTATCCTTGACGACTTCAGCACCGTGGATGCCCCACATTGAGTGTTTTCGCAGCTCCAGAGCCGTAAAGCGGCCTAACAGGAGCTGCAGCTGGACACACTTGTTGCACGTGAAGGAGCCAGGGACAATGGACGTGTGCCTGAATTCCCGCAACGCACAAATGGATGATGACTCAGGCCTGGGATCTCTCGCCATTTCTTAAAGCTTCGGTTAACTTGGACAATTACAATGCCAAATAAAATAGCTAAATGAAAAGAAAAGAGAACTACTTACCGTAGTTTTGGGGGCAGCAGGGTAGCATGGTGGTTAGCATAAATGCTTCACAGCTCCAGGGTCCCAGGTTCGATTCCCGGCTGGGTCACTGTCTGTGTGGAGTCTGCACGTCCTCCCCCTGTGTGCGTGGGTTTCCTCCGGGTGCTCCGGTTTCCTCCCACAGTCCAAAGATGTGCAGGTGAGGTGGATTGGCCATGCTAAATTGCCCGTAGTGTCCTACAAAAGTAAGGTTAATGGGGGGGGGGGGGGTTGTTGGGTTACGGGTATAGGGTGGATACGTGGGTTTGAGTAGGGTGATCATGGCTCGGCACAACATTGAGGGCCGAAGGGCCTGTTCTGTGCTGTACTGTTCTAAGTTCTAAGTACCGTCACCGGGTACTCCAGTTTCCTCCCACAAGTCTAAAGATGTGCAAGTCAGGGGGATTGGCTATGCTAAATTGCCCTGATTGTGCAAAAAGGTGGGGTTGGGTTACAGGGATATGGTGGAGGTGTCGGCTTGGGTTGGGGGCTCTTGCCAAGGGCAGGCGCTCACTCGATGGGCCCGATGGCATCCTTCTGCAATGTAAATGCTGTGGCTACGATCATTACTTAACAGATTGATAGATAGAACAGTACAGCACAGAACAGGCCCTTCGGCCCTCGATGTTGTGCCGAGCAATGATCACCCTATTCAAACCCACGTATTCACCCTATACCCGTAACCCAACAACCCTCCCCTTACTTTTTAGGACACTACGGGCAATTTAGCATGGCCAATCCACCTAACCCGAAAATTCAAATTTAACAGGTCCCCTCTTGCACAATCAAATCACAGCCCTCCTGTGTCGTCCCTCTTTTGTGTCTCCCTTTCTACACCTCAGATTCTCTGTTTACCCGCTTACCTTCCAAAGATGCCCATACAACCGCACGTCTCTGCTCCGCTCCTCAAAAGCCAGAAGGAACAAAACAAAACGAAATAAAACAAAACACAACGAACCCTCTTTCATCCCAGGCCCAAAACACTCATTCCAAGTTATGCAGCGTTTCACTTGCACCTCTTCCAATTTGTTCTATTGTATTCGCTGCTCCCTTTGTGGTCTCCTCTATATCGGGGAGACCAAACGCAGACTGGGTGATCGCTTTGCCGAGCCCCCTGACCTTACCGTTGCTTGCCATTTTAACACAAGATCTTGCTCCCATGCCTACATGTCTGTCCTTTGCCTGCTGTAATGTCCCAGTGAAGCTCAACTTAAACTGGAGGAACAACATCTTATCTTTCGGTTAGGCACGCTACAGCCTTCCGGTCTCACCATCGAAGTCAATAACTTCAGATGATCAGCTCAACCCCACCTCGAGCCATTTGTTTTCATGCCATTTTATTTCAACTGTCTTTTACAATTCCTTTCATTCTTGCCTTTCTTGATTTATATTCCCCCCCATCTTCTCCACTCTTTCCTTATCCCCCCCCCCCCCCGTTGTTTCCCCTTCCCTATCCCCCACATCGACATCTGTTACAGCTTACCCTGTGATGTTAGTTTCTTTAGCGTTTGGCCTTTCACACCATTTGTTCTCACTGGGGACTGCCGTTAGCACCCTTTCGCCTTTGATTCTCAGGCTATTAACACTCTGTTCCCTTGGTCTCTGTGTCTATGACTCATTTTTCATTTCTTCACCCCACATTCTGAGTATTTTAGGTTAAAAGTTAATCTGGACTCGAAACGTAACCTCCTTTCTCTGCCTACAGGTGCTGCCAGGCCTGCTGAGATTTTCGAGCATTTTCTCTTTATTTAATAACTATCTACTTCTACAATTATAACTATCTACTGGCATAGTAACACCTATTATTAATGTTAATTAATATCCATCTAAACGAAAATGTTCGTCCTTCCCTCCTATAGCTGTGGAGATATTTGTCGAATCCTCTGAAAAAAAACGCTTCGGAATCAATTGTGCCAACTCCCATTTTCTTTTACCATGCATATTTTCACAGATATAAATTGAAGCCTCACCTTGAATTTTAGGGTTTATCCTAAACTTTCGAGTCTGGAGTGTGTATGTAGTCAAGCATCCGTGTTTAAATTGATGCTGTTTCGTGGAAGGTGACAGCTAAGAATGCACAGACTATCACAGTCACAGACATGGTGCTTGACCATGGGCTTCCGCTTGATTCACATTTAAATTCTCCACGTTGCTCCAACTCTGTCTTACCTTCCTGCCCTTGGTCTGCTGGACTGTTCCAGTGAAACAATGAATCCTCGAGAATGAACTGATCACTGTTCGGACTATGCATACTACAGACTTCTGGACACATCATTGGGCCAATCACTGAACCTCCTCGCTGGTCTATAGTTTCTGTGTTTGATGTCTGTTTGACTTTGTTGGTCTTGTTTTGTTTCTTTCTCTCATAATTTTACATGCATATCGATTTCATGTTTCCATCTAACTTCATTTAGACACAACAATTGTTTCGTCAGTCTATCGATGACCATTTTCTCTCTTTGTATCATTCAATGTTTTGCTATCCAACCTCTCAAACAGCTCCTCCTTTGTTCTTCAGGACCCCCTCCTCGCATCCGCTGGTTTATTAACTCTGGCATTTCTATCATCCATCAGTTCTGATGAAAGCTATGATTTGGAGGTGCAGGTGTTGGACTGGGGTCCGCACAGTAAGAAGTCTTACAAGACAAGGTTAACGTTCACCAGCTTTAATTTGGATTTACTAGCTTTCGGAGCGCAGCGCATTTCCAAGGTCTTGATCAGTCTGTTGAGTTGGTGGGTGTGTTCTTTGGTCGGATCCGCAGGTAACTGGCTGTAGTGTTCCTACTTTTTGCGTTGTCGGTACACTACTTTGCAGTCGTCCGTTCTGTTCAGTATGACAGTGACCCCTCCTTTGTCTGCTGGTTTGATGACAATCTTGCGGTTGGTCTTCAGAGCGCGGATGGCGTTGCGTTGTGCGTGAGTGACGTTCGGGGCTGTCTTGTGAATGCGACTGATGTATCTGACATTGATGCGACTCCTGGTGCCTTGAGCATTCATGTCCAGTCTAGGGCAGCGGCCACATGGAGGGTCCAATTTGGCTCTTTCCCCTTTGGTTGCCTCACCGCAAATCTCTCTTTCTGCTGTTCCGATTCATTGGTTGTCTTTTTGCGTTCGCTGTCGGCCTCTTGTCAATTGAAGATCTCCCGGAGCCTCATTTGCCTAATGATTTCCTCCGTGACTGCCGTGAGACTGATGGTGTCCATGTTGACGGTGGTGCAGAAATTGAACCCTCTGCTGAGGACTTCGATTTCGTCTGGTTCAAGGGTGTAGTCCGAAAAGTTGACAATAGGATTTCCTGTATTGCTTTCTCCTGTGGTACCGGGGGAGGCTTGGTTGCTGTTGGTGGTAATGCCGAGTTTCTCAAGTTTAACTGAAATGCTAAGCGGGTTTCACTTGACCGAAGCTGCCTCACATGCTGTATCTCTCGAGTATTTGTTGTTCGTGTGTCAGATTTCCAATTGGCACGTTAGAACATTGAAGGATATGTTTCAACTGCTGGCAAACAGGATTAGGTCGGCAAGTCAAGTAGTTTTCATACATCGATGGGCGAAAGGGCCTCTTCTTCATTGTATTGTTATGTGCTTCTGTGAGTGTTTCAACACAGTATTTGGTTTAGAATGGAATCGTGAAGATTTAGCCTGACACGTGCAGCGGAACAGGTCAGTTCACCCATCTCCATGTGGTTTGCAACTATAGGAAAGGTCCCGATAGTTTGTGGATTGTAGTTGGATTGTGAGTTTAGACGTATATATATTTTATTTGAATGCTTCGTGTTTTATTCATCCTGTTGTTTCTATCCAGTCTGACGCTTGTAGAATTGATTCACCAGGGGTCCCAGATCAAAGGTGTTTCTTTATTTCGTGCTCTAAACAAGAGCTGCGTTTTGTTCATTCTGCCGTATTATCTGGACATGTCTGACAAGGCCAGCATATTTTGACCATTACGATTATCCCTGGAACTCAGGGTCTAACTCGGGCATTTCAGAGGGAAGGTAAAATGTAACCACAATTCGGTTCATCTGAAGTTTCATGGACACGCGAGGAGGAGAGAATCATCACACCACACAGTAAATATTAGATTTAATCGGCAATGGGGCAGAATGTGATCCGTATTTCAATCTATAAACCAGGTTAAGGCATGTCACAGGTCAGCACATAGCTGTGTATGTATCTGTCCCATGGTGTCATTGCTTTTCTCTGACTGTTTCAGAGAGTGCTATACTGGGACTGCAAAAGTCTGTTGGAATTACGTGAAGGTCTATTTGTAAATACTGATGCCATGAATCATTGCTTCACTCTGAATGTTTCAGAGGGAGCTGTTCTGGGAAGTGGGACAGCTCATGTCAGTGTAAAGTCCTGTAGTCTGTAACTATATATATATCTATCCAATGATATCATTGACTCACTCTGAAGCAGAGGAGCTGCACTGGACAGGATACAGCAAATAACAAAGAACAAAGTACTGCACAGGAACAGTCCCTTCGGCCCTCCACGTCTGCGCCGACCATGCTGCCCGTCTAAACTAAAGGTTTCTACACTTCTGGGATCCGTATCCCACTATTCCCACCCTATTCATGAATTTGACAAGATGCCCCTGAAACGACACTATTATCCCTGCTTCCACCACCTACTCCGGCAGCGAGTTCCAGGCACCCATTACGCTCTGTGTAACAAACCTGCCTCCTGCATCTTCTCTAAACCCTACCCCTCGCACCTTAAACCAATGCCCCCGAGTAATTGACCCCTCTACCCTGGGAAAAGGTATCTGACTATCCACTCTGTCCATGCCACTCATAATTTTGTAGACATCTATCAGGCCGCCCATCATCCTTCGTCGTTCCAGTGAGAACAAACCGAGTTTATTCAACCTCTCATCATAGCTATACCATGCAACATGCTGGTAAATCTCTTCTGCACCCTCTCTAAAGCCTCCACCTGATTCTGGAAGTGTGGCGACCAGAATTGAACACTATATCCGAAGTTTGATCGAACAAAGTTTATATACAGCTGCAACATGACTTGCCAATTTTTATACCTAATGCCCCGACCAATGACGGCAAGCATGCCGTATGCTGTCTTGACGACCGGGTCCACCTGTGTTGCCCCTTCCAGTGACCTGTGGACTTGTACACCTAGATCTCTCTGACTGTCAATATTCTCGAGGGTTCTACAATTCACTGTATATTCCCTACCTGTATTAGACCTTCCAAAATTCATTACCTCACATTTGTCAGAATTAAACTCCATCTGCCATCTCTCCGCCCAAACGATCTAAATCCTGATGTATCCTCTGGCAGACCTCATCACTATCCGCAATTCCACCAACCTTTGTGTCGTCCGCAAACTTACCAATCAGACTAGTTAGATTTTCCTCCAAATCATTTATATATACTACGAACAGCAAAGGTCCCAGTACTGATCCCTGCGGAACACCACAAGCCACAGCCGTCCAACCATAAAAGCACACTTCCATTGCTGCTCACTGCCTTCTATGACCTAACCAGTTCTTAATTCATCGAGCCAGCTAACATCTGCTCCGGCGTGATTTCACCTTTTGTACCAGTCTGCCATGAGGGACCTTGTCAAAGGGCTTACTGAAGTCCATATAGTCAACACCACTGCCCTACCTGCAACAATAATCTTTGTGACCTCCTCGAAAACCTCTATGAAGTTAGGGAGACACGACCTGCCCTTCACAAAACCATGCTGCCTCTCACTAATACGTCCACTTGCTCCAACATGCGAGTAGATCCTGTCTCGATGAAATCTCTCCATCAATTTACCTACCACTGACGTAAGGCTCACCGGCCTGGAGTTCCCTGGATTATCCTTGCTACCCTTCTTAAACAAAGAACAACATTGACTATTTTCCAGTCCTCCGGAACATCATCTGAAGTCAGTGAGGATTCAAAGATTTCTGGCAATCCCTGGCAATTTCCTCTCTTAGCCTCCTTCAGGATTCTGGGGCAGATCCCATCAGGCCCTGTGGACCAATCCATTTTAATATTTTTCAAGCCAAACACCTTTTTGGATCTCAACGTGACACAGGCTTTCTACGCACCTTTCTCCAGTCTTAAAATCCACAAATTCCTTCTCTTTGATGAATACTGATGCAATGTATTAATTTCGTCCTTCGCCCATTTCCTCTGGCTCCACACATAGATTCCCTCCCCTTGTCCTTCAGTGGGCCAAGCCTTTCCCTGGCTACCCTCTTTCTTTTAATGTACGTGTAAAGAGCCTTGGGATTTTCCTTAGCCCTATTTGACAATGACATTTCGTGACATCTTTTAGCCCTCCTTCTTCCTTGCTTATTATGTTCCTCCTTACTTTACCTATATTCCATATAGGCTTCGACTGTTCCCAGACTTCTAGCCAAGACAAATTCCTCCGTTTTGCTTTTGATCAGGCCTACACTATCTCTCGTTATCAAAGGTTCCCGAAATTTGCCATATTTATACTTCTTCCTCACAGGATCATGTCGGCCCTGAATTCCTTTTAACTGATATTGGAAAGCCTCCCACATGTCAGGTGTTGTTTTAACCTCAAACATCCGCCCCCAATCTAGGTTCTTTAGTTCCCGCCTAATATTGTGATAATTAGCCATACCCCAATTGAGGACATTTACCCTCCGACCACTCTTATCCTCATCCACCAGCACTTTCAAAATTAATGAATTGTGGACACTGTACCCAAAAGTCTCCCATAGTTAAAATTGTACCACCTGGCTCGGCTCATTCCCAAATACCAGGACCAGTACAGCCGCTTCCATCGTTGGACAATCTACATACTGTTTTAAGAAGCCCTCCTGGATTCCCCTTACAAACTCTGCCACGTCCAAGTCCCTAGCACTAAGTGAGTCCCAGTCAATATTGGGGAAGTTAAATTCTCCAATCACCACATCCTTGTTGCTCTTACTTCTTTCCAAAATATGTATACCTATCTGCTCCTCTCTGTCCAGCTGGTTGTTGAGAGTCCTGGAGCAAACCCCCAACAGTGTGACCCTTCTTGTTCCTGATCTATACCCACATAGCCTCGCTGCCCTCTGGGGTGTTCTCCCGCAATACAGCTGTGACATTCTCCCTAACCAGGAGCGCAACTCCTCCATCCCTTTTACATGCCGCACGGTAGCATGGTGGTTAGCATAAATGCTTCACAGCTCCAGGGTCCCAGGCTCGGTTCCCGGCTGGGTCACTGTCTGTGCGGAGTCTGCACGTCCTCCCCGTGTGTGCGTGGGTTTCCTCCGGGTGCTCCGGTTTCCTCCCACAGTCCAAAGATGTGCGGGTTAGGTGGATTGGCCATGCTAAATTGCCCATAGTGCCCTTAAAAAGTAAGGTTGGGGGGGTTGTTGGGTTACTGGTATAGGGTGGATACGTGGGGTTGAGTAGGGTGATCATTGTTCGGCACAACATCGAGGGCCGAAGGGCCTGTCCTGTGCTGTACTGTTCTATGTCTATGCCCCTCTACTCCTCCTGAAACATCTAAATCCTGGAGTTTAGCTGCCAATCCAGCCCTTCCCTCAACCACGCCTCTGTTCTGGCAACAACATCACGATTCCAAGTACTAATCCAAGCTCCAAGTTAATCGGCTTTACCTGTTGTAATTCTTGCATTAAAACCTATACACTTAAAGCCACCAGTCCTGCAGTTTTCAGCAACATCTTCCTGTCTGCTCTTCTTCTGAGCTATACTGGCCATATTCCCTAGTTCCCCCTCAATGTTTGCACCTTCAGACCGACTGCTCCGGTACCCCCCTCCCCCCACGAAACTAGTTCCCTGTGACACCAGCAGACCTCGCGCCCAGGATATTTATGTCTGTCCCGTTTAGATGCAACCCGTCCTTCTTACACAGGTCACACCTGCCCCGGAAGTGCTGCCAGTGGTCCAGATAACTCAACCCCTCCTTCAGAAATCAGCTGTTGTGTTTAGCTGCCCGATATGCCTATTTCTAGCCACACTCACACGTGGCACACAGAGTAATCCCGAGATTATAATCCGGGAGGTTCTGTCTTTTAATTTTCAGCCTAGCTCCCTGAACCCCTGCTGCTGGACCTCATCCAACTTCCTGCCTATATGTCTTTACGTAACACGACCTCTGCCTTTTTGCCATCCCCCTTCAGGATTCCCGCTCCCCGTTCTTGGACATCCTAGTTCCTGACCCCAGATGGTAATATGCCCTCCTTGAGTCTCTTTCACGTACACAGAAGCGCCTATCTGTGCCCCTCGCTATTGCTCTTCCACGCTTTGACCCTCCCTGCTGAATATCGGAGCCAGCCGTGGTGCCACTGCTCTGACTTTTGCTGCTTTCCCCTGATAAGCTATTTCCCTCAACAATATCCAAAATGGTATACCTGTTCGAGAGGGGGACAACCACAGAGGTTTCCTGCCCCTTCTGGTGATCACCCATCTCTGTGCCTGTACCTTGGGTGTGACCACCTCACTATAACTGCTATCTATGACGCGTTCCGCCACCTGAATGCTTCTAAGTGCATCTAACTGCTTCTCCAACAGATTTAGCGAACTGTGAGGAGCCCTAGTTGGGTGCACCTGCTGCCAATGTATCCATGCGGTACGTTGGAAGCCACCCGGACCTCGCACATCTCATATTCAGAGCACTTCTCCCCTTTCACAGACATTGTGTGAATTAAATTATATGTTACATTAAAATAAACATATAAGTTACTCTAAAATAAATGTTTCCTCGCAGTAGATTTCTACTATAAATGTAAATACTAAATACAGTACTCTCCGATCTCTCGCTTTGATATCCCTCTAAATTAGGATTAAGTAGTGGAACAATGTTTAATTTTTTAATTTATTGCAGCTTCCCTATGCCAATCAGGTCACAGCTTTCCTGTGACCACACAGTTCAATGTTCTCCACCCCCACCGCCCTCACCCCCCAAACCCCAGCCGGAACACTCAGAAAAGCAGAAAATCTGTCACTTACCTGTTCCCAAGCTGATCCCCAGCTCTCTCTCTCTCTCTCTCTCTCTTTCTCTCTCTTGCTCGCGAAAATGAAGGCATCTGGAACTAGGGGTAAGTTTTTATATCACTTACCTGTTCCCAAGCTGGTCCCCGTCTCTCTCTCTCCGGCTCCCGGAAAAGAAAATAAATAAATAAATAAATAAACAAAAGAAGAGAAAAACTACTTACCAGCGACTTACCGCGGATAAAAAGGGCCTCCCCCTCCCCGCACCCTCCCCAGCATCGAATTCCCACCAACTTCAAATTTCCAAACTCACACTTCGCTGTGCCTTATTCCTGGCTGGGCCTTCTCTGGCTCACAGGGAGTATGTATCTTTGAAGTGGTTGAATGTGGGTGGAATGGCAGGGGATAGGCGGCGTCCGCCTTGGATGCGGCGACCATGCCTTTGGCAAGTCCACACACTAGTCAGTGAACCAGGCGGTGATCAGAACAGTCCATGTGTTGGCCGTGGGGCGCCTTTTGAGATCTCCAATGCCTTCTAAGTCCCCATTCCCTGTCCATCCTCGCTCTCCACAGCATTCTCCTTGTCAGAAGAGGCCAAATGCACATCCTTCTCATTCAGCACGTCGCCACTGTTGTACAGTGGTGGGGAGGACTCAGAAAGCCGCCACGGTGAAAGAGCCCTCCAATGTCCAACCGAAGGTCCCACCTGAGCGGTTCAGGTACCCCAACCGCATATTCAGGAGACCAGCGCAACAAATATATTGCGAGGTTCTACGCGGCATGGGCGTTGTTGAAGCGGGTCGGCATGTTGGTTCATGTTCTATGGATATGTATCAAAACCCACAGCCGAAGGGATTAACCCCAGCCATCCACGGTTCAATACCCTCAGCCGTCGAGCCTTGTGCACCTCGAGCAGTGTAGGACTAGTCGAGTATGTTAGGATGAAAGCATAGTTCTTCCCCTTTATCAGGCACAGATGTACATAATGCCCATATGATTGTACCATATCAGCTGCATGTTCAAAGAAAGGAATCGCTTTCGGTTTGTGTGGAGCGGCTTGCCGTCTGCAGGTGGTAGTTGGGTGATCTGCATCCATTCGATGACCCCCGAGACATATCGGCGATGGTGGCGAACCCCGCTCTCGGGCATTCTTTTGGGTTCGTTTCATATTGAAATGGATGTATTGTGCTGATTGGATATTAAGGGCCTCTGCGACGGCGCGGATGCAGCTGTGCACTGAAAGCCGTGAGAAGACCGAACACGTCCCCAGTCAGCACCTGTACGGCTGGTGACACTCTGCAGAACCAGGGGCCAAGGTCGGTGGTCAGTGGGATGTACTGCAATATAGCTGCCTTCTTGGCCGCTGCAATGGAGGTCCATCCGAGGTCACCAACATAGTCCCCTGGGACTCAATCCGGACTGATGGCCCATCCACCGTCACCTCCCCACAGCGGCCGATGAGCCCGGCCAATGTCTACATCGGCAGCGGAGGGTAGCGCTTTTTCATGTCCTACGTCCTCTCCCTCCCTCATCAGACATGGGGCCAGTTTCCAATTTCTTTAAAAGGACAAGTAAACATCGCCATCGGATATTCACCCCAGCAGAGACGGGGAATCGCGAAGGCCCTGGAGTCTACCAGGTCCGGCAAAAAGAGGTTAATGTACGTGCAGAATTGATTGCATTGACGCTGGTGTGGAGGAGCTGGAAAATTGCGATTTGGCCTGAAAACGGCGTGGTTCCCGGCTCTAGCGTTAGACGTCGGAGAATCCCGCCCCTGAAATCAATATTGAGTTCAGCAACTTGACCTCGTAACCTCTCTATCCACTTTGTTGTTTAGGTTTGACCCTTTATGACTTTCTTCGTCTTGGTTTGTTTATTTTTCTCATCCTGTGTTTCAAGTTGGTTAATTAATAGAAAGCAAAGAGTGGGGATTAATGGGTGTTTCTCTGGTTGGTGACCAAGAGCAATGTGTCCAGGTTTGCAGACGACACTAAGATGAGTGGTAAAGCGAAACCGGCAGAGGATACCGTTAGTCTGCAGAGGGATTTGGATAGGTTAACTGGCTAGGGTCTGGCAGATGGAATACACAGTTGAGAAATGTGAGGTTATCAATTTTGGTAGGAGTATGAGCAAAAGAGATTATTATTTAAATGATATAATGTTAAAACATGCTGCTGTGCAGAGAGACCTGGGTGTGCCCGTGCATGGGTCGCAAAAAGTTGGCTTACAGGTGCAACAGATGATAAGAAGGAAAATTGGGTTTTGTCCTTCATTGCTAGAGGGATGGCGTTTAAGACTAGGCAGGTTATGCTGCAATTGTATAATGTGTTAGTGAGGCCACACCTGGAGTATTGTGTTCAGTTTTGATCTTACCTGAGGAAGGACGTACTGGAACTGGAGGCTGTGCCGAGGAGATTCACTAGGTTAATCCCAGAGTTGAAGGCGTTGCAATACGAGGAGAGGTTGAGTAGCCTGGGACTGTGCTCATTGGAATTTAGAAGGATGAGGGGGGATCTTATAGAAACATGAAATTATGAAGGGAATTGATTGTTTCCACTGACGGGTAAAAGCGGAACTAGGGGGCACAGCCTCAAAATAAGGGGAAGCAGATTAAGGACTGAGTATAGGAGGAACTTCTTCACCCAACGTGTTGTGAATCTATTGAATTCCTTGCCCAGTGAAGCAGTTGAGGCTCCTTCATTAAATGTTTTTCAGATAAAGTTAGACAGTTTTATGAAGAATAAAGGACTTAAGGGTTATGGTGTTCGGGCCGGAAAGTGGAGCTGAGTCGGCAAAAGATCAGCCATGATCTCATTGAATGGTGGAGCAGGCTCGAGGGGCCAGCTGCCCTACTCCTGCTCCTAGTCCTTATGTTCTTATGTCTCAATCATACTCCATTTATACGCAACAATTGTTTCATTACCAGATCCATGACCGTTCTCTTTGTCTGTGTGTCATTAAATGTTTTATCCTTCAATGTTTGCTGGACTCCACCTTCTCATAGAGCTTCTCCCCTGTCCATGCTGACTCCTGCTCACGTCTCCTGGTTTATTCATTCGGATATTTCTGTCATTCTTCAGTTCTGATGAAAGGAGATCTTGAACTGAAGCGGTTTCCGAGGTTACCATCACCGATGCTGCCTGACCTTCTGAACATCTCTAGTATTGGTTGTTGTACGGTACAGATTTCCAGTCTACACAATATTTGATTTTGAATGGAATCTTTATGATTAACCCTGACTGTGCATTGGAACAGGCCAGTTTACCCGTCTCCATGTGGCCTATAACTCTAGTTATTGTCCAGATAGAGTTTTTTCTTGGATCGGTGAGATTGAAATTATTTATTTAAAATCAATGCTTTGTGTTTTATTGATTCTGCTGTTTTTCTCCTGACGACGTTTGAAGAATTGCGTCACCACAGGTCCCAGGGAGATGTATATGTATTTCTTCTGTGATGTGAAAACTAATATGATGAGCTGTGTTCCTTGTTCATTCTGCCATGTGCTCCAGGCATCTATGACATGGTCAGACTGTTTTATCCATCCCTAATTTCCCTAAAACACAGTGTCTAATGCGGCCATTTGAGAGGCAATGTAAGGTTCAACCAGCATGTTGTGGATCTGCAGTGACATGTAGATCATAAGATGAGAAACATGACTTCACACATTAAATATAGGCATATTATTTGGGCACAGGGGCGAATTGGACTCTGCGTTAAAATCCACAGATCAGGTCAGTCATTTCCAGGGCAGTCCATAATCTGCAAATATCTGTTCCATCTTATAATTTCTTCCGTCGACTGTTTTCAGAGGCAGCTGCACTGGGGCATCAAAAAACAGTGAGAACTACGGAACAGTCTGTAACTGTGTAAATATCTATCCTATTGTACAATTGCTGCTCTCTGTGTCAGAGAGAGGCACAGTGGAAGACTGGTTAGCACTGCTGCCTCACAGCTCCACGGGTATGGGTTCAATTCCGGCCTCGGGTGACTGTCTCTGTGGAGTTTGCACTTTCACCCCGTGCTTCAGTGGGTTTACTCCAGGTGCTCTGGTTTCCTTCCACAGTCCAGATATTTGTACGTTAGGTAGCATGGCAGCATGGTGGTTAGCATAAATGCTTCACAGCTCCAGGGCCCAGGTTCGATTCCCGGCTGGGTCACTGTCTGTGCGGAGTCTGCACGTCCTCCCCGTGTGTGCGTGGGTTTCCTCCGGGTGCTCCGGTTTCCTCCCACAGTCCAAAGATGTGCGTGTTAGGTGGATTGGCCATGCTAAATTGCCCGTAGCGTCAGTATTTTAGTTCCATTATTACAATTACTCTTGAATCTTGTACTCTTGTACCGTGTCATCAGACACTACTTTCTAGATGTCGAGGAGAATACTGAGATGCAGGCTACTGGACTACAAGGGCTTGAAGTTCATAAGGAGGAGGTGTTAGCGATTCTGGAAAGTGTGAAAATAGATAAGTCCCCTGGGCCGGATGGGATTTATCCGAGGATTCTCTGGAAGCTTGGGAGGAGGTTGCTGAGCCTTTGACTTTGATGTTTAAGTCATCTTTGTCTACAGGAGTAGTGCCAGAGGACTGGAGGATAGCAAATGTTATCCCCTTGTACAAGAAGGGGAGTAGAGATAACCCCGGTAACTATAGACCAGTGAGCCTTACTTCTGTTGTGGGAAAAGTCTTGGAAAGGTTTATAAGAGATAGGACGTATAATCATCTGGAAAGGAATAATTTGATTAGAGATAGTCAACATGGTTTTGCGAAGGGTAGGTCGTGCCTCACAAACCTCATTGAGTTCTTCGAGAAGGTGACCAAACAGGTGGATGAAGGTAAAGCAGTTGATGTTGTGTATATGGATTTCAGTCAAGGGTTTGATAAGGTTCCCCACGGTAGGCTATTGCAGAAAATACAGAGGAATGGGGTTCAGGGTGATTTAGCAGTTTGGATCAGAAATTGGCTAGCTGATAGAAGACAAAGTGGTGGTAGATGGGAAATGCTCTGACTGGTGTCCAGTTACTAGTGGTGTGCCACAAGGATCTGTTTTCGGGCCGCTGCTGTTTGTCATTTTTATAAATGACCTGGAGGAGGGCGTAGATGGATGGGTGAGTAAATTTGCAGATGACACTAAAGTCGGTGGAGTTGTGGACAGTGCAGAAGGATGTTACAAGTTTCAGAGGGACATAGATAAGCAGTAGAGCTGGGCTGACAGGTGGCAAATGGAGTTTATTGAGAAAAGTGTGAGGTGATTCATTTTGGAAGGAATAACAGGAAGGCAGTGTACTGGGCTAATGGTGAGATTCTTGATAGTGTGGACGAGCAGAGAGATCTCGGTGTCCATGTCCATAGATCCCTGAAAGATGCCACCCAGGTTAAGAGGGTTGTAAAGAAGGCGTACGGTGTGTTAGCTTTTATTGGTAGAGGAATTGAGTTTCGGAGCCATGAGGTCATGTTGGAGTTGTACAAAACTCTGGTGCGGCCGCATTTGGAGTATTGCGTGCAGTTCTGGTCGCCACGTTATAGGAAGGATGTGGAAGCATTAGAAAAGGTACAGAGGAGATTTACAAGAATATTGCCTGGTATGAAGATCATATGAGGAAAGGCTGAAGGACTTGAGGCTGTTTTGGTTAGAGAGAAGGAGGTTAAGAGGGGACTTAATTGAGGCATACAAGATGATCAGAGGATTAAATAGGGTGGACATCGAGAGCCTTTTTCCTCCGATGATGATGTCCAGCACTAGGGGACGTAGCTTTAAATTGAGGGGAGATAGATATAGGACAGATGTCAGTGGTAGGTTCTTTACTCAGAGAATAGTAAGGGCGTGGAATGCCCTGCCTGCAACAGTAGTGGACTCAGCAACACTAAACGCATTCAAATGGTCATTAGATAGGCATATTGCCGATAAGGGAATAGTGTAGAGGGACTTTAGGAGGGTATCACAGGACGGTGCAACATCGTGGGGCGAAGGGCCTGTACTGCGCTGTATTGTTCTATGTTCTAACAATCTTCTATCAGGATTTATCCAGTTCCAATGTGAATCGTACGATTGAATCTGCTACAATCCTGTCGTCAGGGCAATTTAACGTGGCCCATCCGTAAGGGAAGCACGGTAGCATTGTGGATAGCACAATTGCTTCACAGCTCCAGGGTCCCAGGATCGATTCTGGCTTGGGTGACTCTCATTATGGAGTCTGCACATCTCCCGACATGTGCGTAGGTTTTCCTCCGGGTACTCCGGTTTCCTCCCACAGTCCAAAGATGTGCAGGTTTGGTGGATTGTCCATGATAAATTGCCCGTAGTGTCCAAAATTGCCCTTTGTGTTGGGTGGGGTTGCTGGGTTATGGGATAGGGTTGAGGTGTTGATCTTGGGTAGGGTGTTCCAGAAAGCCGGAGCGCCCGGAGGAAACCCATTGTCGACACCTCGTGAGTACAACTATCTGCTCGCATCGTTCACCACTTCCCTCTGATTTCTGTTTCCTAGCCAAAAGCACATTCACATTGTCACAGGCCCTTTTTCCATGGCTTTTGGACTCGATAACAACTCGACCAAATGGCGTTTGATCACCACATGTTTCACTACATGAATAAAGATCTCTTCCTTCATTAATTCGTAACTGCATTACGGACATGTGACGTGATTTTCCATGCTTCTGCTCACTTATAATATCATTTTCCGTGCAAGAAACTATATCCCTTTCCTTCATTCTGACCCCAAGAAATGTCCACATGACTAACATTACACTGACTGCTCTGTCCCCAGGATATTTTTCTCTCTCCTTTTACAAACAGGGTGGGACATTGATAATCCCCCAGTCCATGGAACTACTCATGTAACCAAGGATGGTTGGACATTACGCTCACTGTTTCCACTATTTCCAACATTCCATCCCTCAGTCACGACACAGCCAATCTGGGCCCGGATATTCGTCTGCTGTATTGTGACACAAAAAGTGTTGGATTGAAAGGGGTTAACTGACTTGTTTGTTTAGTGGCTGTAACTAATGTCAGTTTCCATGGATCCCAATTGTGTCACTGGAGGGTTCCTCTCTTCTATTAATAAGGGATTCCTTTCAATACGCTATCCCAAATTGTCAGCGGGAGCATCTACTCCAACACTGAACGAGATCAGCGGCCCCAGGGAGAGCGAGTGGAGGTCTCTGAGAGGAATGGATCGGAACGTTACAATAATGGGTCCGAATCTGAGAACAATCACTCTGAACATTACAGCAATGGATCAGAATATGATAGGAATAGATCACAACGTTTCAGCAACGAATCAGAATCTGAGCATAACGGATTGGAATGTGACAACAATAGATCAGAATCTGAGAACAGTCAATTCGAATTTTGAAGCACCGGCCAAGAGTTTATACGAGGGACTTTTCTACGTTTCTGCCTATTATTTATCTTTACCATGGCAGATCATCGGCGCACTTTGGGTTATTCAAGGGGGTTACTATCCTATCCTGGCGCTTATTGGTGTCCCTGGTAAGTCTCCCTGTCCAGTTGTTTATTGTATAAAGCACTTTAAGTTTGTTACTGATCTCGTCATTTACATCTTGTAAATATTGAATCCATGTTCATCAGTTCCTGTGACTAATATTCACTTTCCAGTATCTCCACTGACTTCGTTGTTGATATCGGAAGCTGTTCAGAATTTCCGCACTACCCTTGACACTTAAATGATTTATATTCATATGTTCTCTGCATTCCGAATTCTACACACATCCCATCGCCACCTCTGCCTCAGCTCAGCTGAAGAACAAATAATAATCTGTGTCTTTGTTAAATCCAGACTCGACTATTCCACTAACATTCCAGTCACGCAATTCATGGCACAAATCTTCAGGAATAATAGCTCACCCACTATTCTTCTGTCCATATTCAGACACTCGGCCAATCCCAGTCACCTATTATCTCAGTGCTCAATGATCAACATTGTTTCCCAATATGGCAGCGTCTCAAAATCAATACTAATCTGTGATTGACGTTCTCCACAGTCTCAACCGACAATGCAGACCATTCCCATGTCAATTTCCAATGAATGTGAAAATGAGTTACATGGTGAACGTACATCCAGCACGTATCATGCTGAACTCGATTTCCCACAATTCTGCCGTGTAACCAAAATGGGCGTCAAGTAACGTTTCTTATGAAAACCATGTCGCCTACTTTAAATTACCTTCTCCTTTTACGGAGTCCTGCTGCTTTTTTTGGTCGGTCTGTAATGTTTCCAGCCTACCTGCTGAAGACGAAGTCTAAGCAGGTCCGGTCGTGGTGACCATTTCGTATCACTTTTGGTGTAACTCCAGTGGTGATAAGGAGGATTGGCGGGGGGGGGGGGAGGATTGGGGGTGTAGTGTTGCACCACAGGAGCTCATTAGCCAAATGGATGCGTAATGGTCTGTTGGGTTGCTTATTTACTTCTGACTGAACGTCTGAACTGCTCGCTCTGCTCGTGCGCCCGAGGCCGGGAGGTCCGGGGCTCTTAGAATGTGGTGCATGCCGTTTGTTTTGAGAAAATGCTGAACTTCCTTTCGCTGAACGCTCGGCCAAGGCCTGACCCACTGCATTGGGGCCGCTGGTGGCAAAGTCACAATGCAGCATGTCCATGGTGGCTGCTGAGGTTGTTGTTCCAGTGAGAACAAACCGAGTATATTATGAATAGAATAGAACAGTACAGCACAGAACAGGCCCTTCGGCCCTCGATGTTGTGCCGAGCAATGATCACCCTCCTCAAACCCACGTATCCACCCTATACCCGTAACCTAACAACTACCCCCCTTAACCTTACTGTTAGGACACTGCGGGCAATTTAGCATGGCCAATCCACCTAACCCGCACATCTTTGGACTGTGGGAGGAAACCGGAGCACCTGGAGGAAACCCACGCACACACGGGGTGGACGTGCAGACTCCACACAGACAGTGACCCAGCCGGGAATCGAACCTGGGACCCTGCAGCTGTGAAGCATTTATGCTAACCACCATGCTACCGTGCTGCCCCAAGCGGCATTCAACCGCTCCTCATAGCTGATCCCCTCTATAGTAGGCAACATTCTGCTTAATCTCTTGTGCACACTCCCTAAAGCCTCCACACCATTCTGATAGTGTGGCGACCAGAATTGAATACTATACTCCAAATGTGGCCCAACTAAGGTTCAATACAGCTGCAACATGACTTGCCAATTCTTCTACTCAATGCCCCGGCCAATGAAGGGAAGCATGCCGTATGACTTCTGTGTTGCCCCTTTCAGAGAACTGTGGATCTGGACATCTAGACCTTTCTGACTTTCAATACTCTTGGCGGTTCTACCATTCACTGTATATTGACTACCTGCATTAGCCCTTCCAAAATGCATTACCTCACATTTGTACGGATTAAACTCCATCTGCCATCTCTCTGCCCAAAACTCCAAACGATCTAGATCCTGCTGTATCCTCTGACAGTTCTGATCGCTATACGCAATTCCTCCAACCTTTGTGCCCTCTGCAAACTTACTAATCAGACCAGTTGCATTTTCCTCCAAATCATTTATATACACGACGAACAACAAATGTCCCAGCACTGATCCCTGCGGAATACCACTAGACCAAGCCACCCAATCAGAAAAGCACCATTCCATTGCGACTTTCTGACTTCTATGACCTAGTCAGTTTTGTATCCAACTTGCCAGCTCAGCTCTGACCCCATGTGACTTCACCTTTTATACCAGTCTCCCATGAGCGACCTTGTCTAAGGCCTTACTGAAGTCCATATAGACAACATCCACTGTCCTACCTGCAACAATCATCTTTGTGACCTTCTCGAAGAATCCAACTTCGTCAGACACGACTCCCCTTTACAAAATCCTGCTTTCTTCCAAATGGGAGTAGATCCTTCTCGAAGAATTCTCTCCAGTAATTTCACTACAGGGCAGCACGGTAGCATGGTGGTTAGCATAAATGATTCACAGTTCCAGGGTCCCAGGTTCAGTTCCCGGCTGGGTCACTGTCTGTGCGGAGTCTGCACGTCCTCCCCGTGTGTGCGTGTGTTTCCTCCCGGTGCTCCGGTTTCCACCCACTGTCCAAAGATGTGCGGGTTAGGTAGATTGGCCATGCTAAATTGCCCGGTGTCCTAAAAAGTAATGTTAAGGGGGGTGGGGTTGTTGGGTTACAGGTATAGGGTGGATATGTGGGTTTGAGTAGGGTGATCATTGCTGGGCACAACATAGAGGGCCGAAGGACCTGTTCTGTACTGTACTGTTCTATGTTCTATGTTCTATGTGCAGTGACGTAAGGTTCACCGGCCTGCAGTTCGCTAGATTATCCTTGCTACTTTTCTTAAATAAAGGAACAACATTGGTTATTGTTCAGTCCTCCGGTACATCACCTGAAGACAGTGAGGACCCAAAGAGTTCTGTCAAGGCCTCAGCAATTTTCTCTCTTACCTCCTTCAGTATTCTGGAGTACATACCATCAGGCCCTGGGGACTTAACCACCTTAATATTTTTCAAAACTCCCAACACCTCGTCTTTTTGAATCTCAATGTGACCCAGGCTATCTCCACACCCTTCGCCAGACTTAATATCCACCAATTCCGTCTCTTGGTGAATACTGATGCAAAGTATTCATTTAGTACCTCACACATTTTGTCTGACTCCACACATAGATTTCATTCCCTGTCCTTCAGTGGGCCAACCCTTTCCCTTGCTACTCTCTTGATTTTTATGTACGTGTTAAAAGCCTTGGGATTTCCCTTAACCCTATTTGCCAATGTATTTTCGTGAACACTTTTAGCTCTCCTGAATACTTACTTAAGTTCTATTCTACTTTCCTTGTATTCCACACAGGCTTCATCTGTTCCCAACTTTCTAGCCCTGACAAATGCCTCATTTTTCTTTTTGACAAGGCCTACAATATCCCTTGTTATCCATGGATTGCGAAATGTGCCATATTTATCCTAATTCCGCACAGGAACATGCCGGTCAAAGATCGATATAATGGACCTGAGTTAAAACTAACGACTGACGGTAGCACAAGTGGATAATACTGTGGCTTCACAGCGTTCGATTCCCCGCTGGGTCACTGTGCGAAGTCTGCGCATTCTCCCCGTGACTGCGTGGCTTCCCTACGGGTCCTTCGGGTTCATCCCACAGTCCAAAGACGTGCATGTTAGGTGGATTGGCCATGATAAATTGCCCTTAGTTGTGAGGAGGGGTTATTGGGTTATGGGTCTCGGGTGGAATTGAGGGGATAAGTGGGTCTGTGCAGACTCGATGGGCCAAATGGCGTCCTTTTGCACTGTGTGTTCTCTGTCTACGTCTATGAACTTCTCTGACATCAGAACCCGGATTCCCGAAAGTATAATCCCGTCTTTCACATTTAACTCTGTAAACTTGATGGTCATTGTGCGTCAGCGGGTCCAAGGCTGTCAGGCCCTCTTCATTCGCTGCGAAGCGGCTTACTGGTTGGTACCCAAAGGCCATTCTGAGTTCTTCCTCATAAGATAATGAAGATCGGACAGAATAACAGACAGGTGTAGAAAGGATTTTCCGTAATTTTAATGAGGCCTAATAATGACCTCAGTTTTGAGGTATTTCTCGGGCGAGGAGTCATTATTGGGTCGTCCACAGAACCAAAAGATGATGTCTTGGCTTGGTCCATCACTGTAGGAATTCCAAATCTGCTGAACATCTGTACTTTAAAAAGAAATCCCAGAGGGTGCAGCAGCGAAGTCGCAGCTTCCCCAAAAGACAGGCAACAGGATGGGGATAAAAAGGAGAAAACACAACAGGCCAAAAGGGTGTTTGACATTATCTTAACAGCATCATGGCGGGCCCGGGAAAACCGAAATTGGGCCAGAGGAACGGCGTTAATACTTGCTATCGGCCGCCTGATGGTGCCCAGCGCGGAGTGGAATACTTCAGGAAACTTCCCCAAAACAGCACAAAAACCAGCCTGGGCAACCTGTAAAAATCGGCTCAAATCGAAGGGTAAATTGGCGAGCCAAACTAACTAGGCTCCTTCTCATGTAACATAAATATAGAACAGTACAGCACAGTACAGGCCCTTCGACCACCGATGTTGTGCCGGCCATTTATCCTAATCTGAGATCTCCCTAACATACAATCCTTCAATTTATTGCTGTCCATGTGCCTGTCCAAGAGCCGCTTAAATGTCCCTAATGACTATGAGTCCACTGCAGTGCATACCATGTACCCACCACTCTCTATGTCAATATCCAACCTCTGACATCTCTCCTATACCTTCCTCCAATCATCTTAAAAAGATGTTCCCTCGTGACAGCCATTTCCGCACATCTCATGAACCACTGTTGTTGACCGCAAATTCGTCATTCCGCCAATGCATAGAACCTTAGTTAGGCCACACTTGGAGTACAGTGTTCAATTCTGGTCGCCACACTACCAGAAGGCTTTAGAGAGGGTGCAGGAGAGATTTACCAGGATGTTGCGTGGTATGGAGGGCATTAGCTATGAGTAGCCGTTGAATGAACTCGGTTTGTTCTCACTGGAACGACGGAGGTTAAGGGGCGACCTGATAGAGGTCGACTAGATTATGAGGGACAAAGACAGAGTGGGTAGTCAGAAGCTGTTTCCCAGGGTACAGGCATCAATTACGAGGGAGCATTGATTTAAGGTGCGAGGGGCAAGGTTTGGAGTAGATGTACGAGGCAAGTTTTTTTACACAGAGGGTAGTGGGTGGCTGGAATTGGCTGCCGAAGGAAGTGGTGGAAGCATGGACGATAGTGACCTTTAAGGGGCATCTTGTCAAATACATGAATATGATGGAAGGTGAGGGATACGGACCCTGGAAGTGTAGACGATTTTATTTTAGACGGGAAATATGGTCGGCACAGGCTTGGAGGGCCGAAAGGCCTGTTCCTATGCTGTTCTTTTCTTTGTTCTTTGTTCTTAAGTCGAGGATAGGTGGCGGGACACGCCGCAGAATTCGATATGGTGAGCACCCAGGTCCTTCCTTGAATATCTTCAAAAGTTTTAAAAACTAACACGGACACCACTGCTACAAGGTCCAGTTCCCTTTCGAACAGGTGGAAGGTCCAATGCATGTAGGGGCAGCACGGTAGCATGGTGGTTAGCATAAATGCTTCACAGCTCCAGGGTCCCAGGTTCGATTCCCGGGTGGGTCACTGTCTGTGCGGAGTCTGCACGTCCTCCCCGTGTGTGCGTGGGTTTCCTCCGGGTGCTCCGGTTTCCTCCCACAGTCCAAAGATGTGCGGGTTAGGTGGATTAGCCATGCTAAATTGCCCGTAGTGTCTTAAAAAGTAAGGTTGTTGGGTTACGGGTATAGGGTGGATACGTGGGTATGAGTAGGGTGATCATGGCTCGGCACAACATCGAGGGCCGAAGGGCCTGTTCTGTGCTGTACTGTTCTATGTTCTATGTAGGATTTACACAGTAAATGGCAAATACCCTTGCGAGTATTGACAGGCAGGGAGAAAAGGGCGTGCATGTCCACCGATCAGTGAAAGCGGCAACGCATGTGTAGAAGGTGGTCAAGAAGGCAGACGGTATGCTGGTCTTCATCGGTCGGGTCATTGAATATAGAAATCGACGAGTCATGTTGCAGCTTTACAGAAACTTTGATAGTCATCATTTGGAATATTGTGTACCATTCTGGTCGCCACACTACCAGAATATAGCATGGCCAATCCACCTAACCCCCACATATTTGGACTGTGGGAGGAAACCGGAGCACCCGGAGGAAACCCAGGCACACACGGGGAGAACGTGCAGACTCCGCAAAGACAGTGACCCAGCCGGGAATCGAACCTGGGACCCTGGATCTGTGAAGCATTTATGAACACCACCATGCTACCGTGCTGCCCCAATATATTGTTCATTGTTCTTTGTTTACTATAAACTTGTCGTGATTTTGCCCGATACTGCCAAAAGAATTGCAGGCTCAAAATCCAAAAAGTTAATAATTTTTAAAAACGGTTTATTTATAAAAACGAAAATTATGAATACATAAAATGATAAGAATGGAACAATGTCTGCTAATCTAAATATTGCCAAAAGCCTGTCCCACCCTCCGCACAAAAACCCACGGTGGAAATGAGTGGGAGGCCTCAAACCTTACAGACATTCAGATGTATCAGACGGTTGTTTGCTGCGGCTGTAGCTCTTTGCAGCCAATGGTTTCCTAATGATGTCTTCGACCGGAACCTGCCGCCTGTAGAATGCTCTCTAAGTCGAAAGGCAGATAAAATGAGTTGTACAACTGCCTCATTCTTGAGTCTCACGGAACACAGAACAAAAAGGAGTTCTTCACATGCGCGGCTTTTATTCTGCCAGGATGCGAATGACTCCAATAAACGGACGGGAGAATAGGAGCTGCCCCAGAGTTTCAGATACATTGATTGGCTATTTGCCAAATCCATCAAAGTCACATCACGGTTTCTGCAACAGAGCACCAGGAGAAGCCGTGGGCTATTTCAAACGGTAGCTTCCAGTGTGGGACTGTGAGTTTCAACTGAAAAACTGAAAACAAAACAGACAAAGTATTTCGGCTTGCAGGAAGAATCGGTGCTGGGGCGGATGGAGGAGGCTTCATGTACGAGTGCAAGTTTGATGGCACTGGTGATGGCACCTCTTCCGTTCTCACCTGCTCAATAATTCATCAGCCTTGGCGTGAATGCCTCGTTAAGAATCTGGAACCAGTTCCAGCAACATTTTTAGACCGTGGGTGTGTCGCCGTGAGCGCTGATCTGTGGTATTCACAGATTTTTTTTAAATGTTAGAGTACCCAATTAATTTTTCCAATTAAGGGGCAATTTAGCGTGGCCAATCCACCTACCCTGCACATCTTTGTGTTTTGCGGACTTCAACCCACGCAATCAAGGGGAGATTGTGCAAACACCACACAGACAGTGACCCAGAACCGGGATCGAACCTGGGACGTCAGCGCCGGGAGGCTGCTGTGGCAATACATAGAACATAGAAAATTACAGCACAGAACAGGTCCTTCGGCCCACGATGTTGTGACGAACTTTTGTCCTACGTTAATCACAGATCATAGAATTTTGGACACTATGGGCAATTTATCCTGGCCAATCTACCCAACCTGCACATTTTTGGACTGTGGGAGGAAACCGGAGCACCCGGAGGAAACCCACGCTCACACGGGGAGGAATTGGTATTAAATCTGCTTCAACATATTTTCAGCAACGAATTCCAGTCCTCAACAACTGGCTGTTTACAATAATGCTCCACGTTTTATCTCTGAGTCTTTGTCAATTACACTGCAACTTGGGTCAATGAGCGTTACAGCCAAATCTCTTAAATTCTCTCGAAGTATCGCACAACACTCTCCTTTGTTCTACCTTACGGAGTTACCACAAAAGCATCATAACGCTATTATAAATGGTATCATAAGCTCTCACAGGAATAAACACTATTCCAAAAATATATAAAACCCACGACTTGGATTCGTTAAGTGGTGAGGTGATGACGTTCCTGACTGACGGATACAATTGTCTCTCTTGTTCCTGGAACGAAGGCACAACTTTTACGTTGGTTATTCACCAAGTAAGAGCTTCAAAAGTTTATTCATCTCTCCTTTCCATAAAGATCTTTGCCATGCTTCCAGTCACATACTCACAGGACAGCACCAATCAAACAATATATTTTCTGGTCAAAATTTTCAAGACTCATGGCTCATTTAGAAGCCATAATTCTCTCAGGATCACCACAGGTGTCTATGTTTAATCACTGTCTGTTCAACGTATAGCAACAGCCACTGTCCATTTAGCGCCTGTTCTCGCTCACTGCCTGCACACGCTGTCCATTTGATGCAAATTACCCCTTTTACGGCTGCTTATGCTGATACGACACAGAGTTTACCATTTTAACTATCAGGTTTTGTTGGTGTCTTCACTTTGCCGGTGCGTTTTACAGAAACCCATGAGGCTCTACTGTGTATTCTTACTCCTGAAATGTCAGTACTTGAACCAGTTTCACATTAATTACTCTGTCAAACCGTTCATGAATCAGAACCTTTAGATTACATCTCCAATTTATATTCATTGTTCATATAGAACAATCCCTCACAGTCTTCAGGTGATGTCCCTGAGGACTGGGGAATAGCCAATGATGTTCCTTTGTTTCAGAAGGGTAGCAAGGATAATCCAGCGAACTACAGGCCGGTGAGCCTTACGTCAGTGGTTGGGAAATTACTGCAGAGAATTGTTCGAGACAGGATCTACTTCCATTTGGAAGCAAATGGACGTCTTAGTGAGAGGCAGCATGGTGTTGTAAACGGGAGGTCCTGTCTCAATAAATTGATTCCATTTTTCGAAGAGGTGACAAAGATGACTGATGCAGGTAGGGCAGTGGATGTTGTCTATATGGACTTCAGTAAGGCCTTTGACAAGATCCCTCATGGTAGACAGTTACAAAAGGTGGTCACAGGGGATCAGGGTGAGCTGGCAAGGTGAATACGGAACTGGCTCGGTCATAGAAGGCATAGCGTAGCAATGTAAGGGTGCTTTTCTAATTGGAGTGCTGTGACTAGTGGTGTTCCGCAGGGATCAGTGCTGGGACCTTTGCTGTTCGTAGTATATATAAATAATTTGCAGGAAAATGTAACTGGTCTGATTAGAACATAAGAACTAGGAGCAGGAGTAGGCCATCTTGCCCCTCCAGCCTGCTCCGCCATTCAATGAGATCATGGCTGATCTATTGTGGACTCAACACCACTTTCCGGCCCGAACACAATAACCCTTAATTCGTTTATTCTTCAAAAAACGATCTTTCTTCACCTTAAAAGCATTTAATGAAGGAGCTTCAACTGCTTCACTGGGCAAGGAATGCCATAGATTTACAACACTTTGGGTGAAGAAGCTCCTCCTAAACTCAGTTCTAAATCTATTTCCCCTTATTTTGAGGCTATGCCCCATAGTTCTGCTTTCACCCGCCAGTGGAAACAACCTGCCCGCATTTATCCTACCTATTCCCATCATAATCTTGTATGTTTCTATAAGATCCCTCCTCATCTTTCTAAATTCCAACGAGTATAGTCCCAGTCTACGCAACCTCTCCTCGTAATCCAACCCCTTCAGCTCCGGGAATAACCTAGTGAATCTCCTCTGCACACGCTCCAGTGCCAGTATGTCCTTTGTTAAGTATGGAGACCAAAACTGAACACAATACTCCAGGTGTGGCCTCACTAACACCTTACACAATTGCAGCATAACCTCCCTCGTCTTAAACTCCATACCTCTAGTAATGAAGGACAAAATTCTATTTGCCTTCATAATCACCTGTTGCACCTGTAAACCAACTTTCTGTGACTCATGCACTATCATACCCAAGTATTTCTGCACAGCAGCATGCTTTAATATTTTCTCATTTAAATAATAATCCTGTTTGCTGTGATATCGAACAAAATGGATAACCTCACATTTGTCAACAATGTAATTCATCTGCCAGACACTATCCCATTCACTTAACCTAACTAAATCCCTCTGCAGACTTCCAGTATCTTCTGCACTTTTCGTATTACCACTCATCTTAGTGTCGTCTGTAAACTTGGACACATTGCCCTTGGTCCCCAACTCTAAATCATCTATGTAAATTGTGAACAATTGTTGGCCCAACACGGATCCCTGAGGGACACCATTAGCTACTGATTGCCATCCAGATAAACACACATTAATTCCCACTCTTTGCTTTCTGTTAATTAACCAATCCTCTATCCATGATACTACTTAATCCTCAATGCCCTGCATATTTATCTGATGCAGCAATCTTTTGTGTGGCAACTTGTCAAAAGCTTTCTGGAAATCCAGATATACCGCATCCATTGGCTCCCGTTATATACTGCACTGGTAATGTCCTCAAAAAATTCCACTAAATTATTTAGGCACGTCCTGCCCGCTATGTACCCATGCTGCGTCTGCCCAATAGGACAATTTCTATCCAGATGCCTGACTATTTCTTCCTTGTTGATAGATTCCAGCATCTTCCCTACTACTGAAGTTAAGCTCACTGGCCTATAATTAGCCGCTCACTGCCTACCTCCTTTTTTAAACAGTGGTGTCACGTTAGCTAATTTCCAATCCACCGGGACCCCCCCCCCCCCAGAGTCTAGTGAATTTTGGTAAATTATCACTAGTGCATTTGCAATTTCCCTAGCCATCTCTTTTAGCACACTGGGATGCATTCCATCAGGGCCAGGAGACTTGTCCACCTTTAGCCCCATTAGCTTGCTCATCACTACCTCCTTAGTGATAACAATCCTCTTAAGGTCCTGACCTGTCATAGCCTCATTTTTATCAGTCACTGACATGTTATTTCTGTCTTCCACTGTGAAGACTGACCCAAAAAAACCTGTTCAGTTCCTCAGCCATTTCATCATCTTCCATTATTAATATTCCCTTCTCATCCTCTAAATGACCAATATTTACCTTAGCCACTCTTTTTTGTTTCATATATTTGTAGAAAATGTTACTCTCTGTTTTTATATTCTCAGCAAGTTTACTCTCATAATCTATCTTACTCTTCTTTATAGATTGTTTAGGAGCTTTCTGTAGCCTCCTAAAGATTTCCCAGTCCTCTAGTCTCCCACTAATCTTTGCCGCTTTGTATGCTTTTTCCTTCAATTTTATACTCTCCGTTACTTCCTTAGATATCCACGGTCGATTTTCCCTCTTTCTACCGTCCTTCCTTGTTGTTGGTATAAACTTCGTTGAGCACTGTGAAAAATCGCTTGGAAGGTTCTCCACTGTTCCTCAACAGTTCCACCATAAAGTCTTTGCTCCCAGTCTACCTTAGCTAGTTCTTCTCTCATCCCATTGTAATCTCCTTTGTTTAAGCACAAAGCACTAGTATTTGATTTTATTTTCTCACCCTCCATCTGTATTTTAAATTCCACCATATTGTGATCTCTCCATCCGAGAGGATCCCGAACTATGAGATCATGAATCAATCCTCTCATTACACACGACAAGATCTCGGACTGCTTGTTCGCTCGTAGATTCCATTACATACTGTTCTAGGAAACGATCGCAGATACATTCTATAAACTCCTCCTCAAGGCTGCCTTGACCGACATGGTTAAACCAAATCGACATGTAGGTTAAAATCCCCCATGATAACTGCTGTGCCATTTCTACATGCTATCTTTGTGTATCTTTGTATATCTACATGTTATATCTTTTTTTATTGCCTGTTGCTATTTGGTGGCCTATAGACTACTCCTATAAGTGACTTTTTCGCCTTACTATTCCTGATTTCCACCCAAATGGATTCAACCTTATCCTCCATTGGACCGATGTCATCCCTTACTATTGCCCGGATGTCATCCTTAAATAACAGAGCTACACCACATCCCTTTCCATCCACTCTGTACTCCGATTAGTTTGATACCCTCGAATATTTAGCTCCCCGTCGTGACCACCTTTTAAACATGTTTCAGTAATGGCCACTAAATCATAGTCATTCACGATGATTTTCGCCATCAACTCGTTTACTTTATTCCGAATACTACGAGCAATCAGGTAAAGTACACTTATGGTGTTTTTTTTACCTCTGTTTTGAATCTTAACATCTCCAGTTGTATTTCTTTTAGTATTACTGGGCCTATTACTGGGGCAGCACGGTAGCATTGTGGATAGCACACATGCTTCACAGCTCCAGGGTGCCAGGATCGATTCCCGGCTTGGGTCACTGTCTGTGCGGAGTCTGCACATCTTCCCCGTCTGTCCGTGGGTTTCCTCCGGTTCCCTCCCACAGTAATTGCCCTTAGTGTCCAAAATTGCCCTTAGTGGTGTTACTGGGTTATGGGGATATGGTTGGTGTTACTGGGTTATGGGGATAGGGAGTAGGTGTTGACCTCGGGTAGGGTGCTCATTCCAAGAGCCGGTGCAGTCTCGATGGGCCGAATGGCCTCCTTCTGCACTGTAAATTCTATGATAATCTATTCACTGAGGTCCCCTCAGTCCCTGCACATTGTACAGTCGCCCATTTTGATTTTTGGCTTTGGCTTCTCTGCCTTCCACTTTCCCCCTTACTTCATTTTGCTTCTGGTCTGTTTTACTACCTTCCAACTTCCTGCTTCGGTTCCCATCCCCCTGCCACATTAGTTTAAACCCTCCCCAACAAATTACTAAGTTTGCAGACGATACAAAGGTGGTTGAAATTGCGGATAGCGATGAGGATTGTCAGAGGATACAGCACGATTTAGATTGTTTGGAGATATGGGCGGACTAATGTGGGGTAATGCATTTTAGAAGGTGAAATGTAGGGAAGGAATATACAGTGAATGGTAGAACCCTCAAGAGTATTGAAAGTCAGAGAGATCTAGTTGTACAGGTCCACAGGTACCTGAAAGGGGCAACACAGGTGGAGAAGGTAGTCAAGAAAGCATCCGACATTCTTGCCGTCATTGGCCGGGGCATTGAATATGAAAATTGGCAATTCATGTTGCAGTTGTATAGAATCTTAGTTAGGCCACACTTGGAGTATCGTGTTGAATTCTAGTCGCCACTCTACCGGAAGGATAAGGAAGCTTTAGAGGATATTTACTAGGATGGTAAATCACAATCACAAGGGAGCATAGGTTTAAGGTGCGAGGGGCAAGGTGTAAAGTAGATGTAGGAGGCAAATCTTGTACACAGAGGGTAGTGGATGCCTGGAACTCGCTGCCGGAGGAGGTGGTGGAAGCAGGGACGATAGTGACATTTAAGGGGCATCTTGACAAATACATGAATGGGATGGGAATTGAGGGAGACGGACCCAGAAAGTGTGGAATGTTTGACTTTCTTCGGCATCGTGATCGGCACGGGCTTGGAGGGCCGAAGGGCCTGTGCATGTGCTGTAATTTTTTTTGTTCTTTGTTCTCTTTGTAATCCCAGATTTTTCAATCTCTCCATATAACTGTACTCCAAAATCCGTGGAACCATTCTCGTGAATCACTTCGGTGTGGTAGATAAGTTCTTCCAATTCTACCCAAAGTTTGGTGAGTAGAATTGGAGACAATCCTCCAGCTGGGGTCTAACTAATTCTTAATAATCACTGACCATTTCATCCTGAATGTTGTTCGTTTTGGTTCTGTTTTCAAGACAAATTACAACATAGACATTTATGAATTAGGAAAAAAGATAGGCAATTCATGCCTGCTCCACCATTAAATTAGATGATGTCTGATCTCTTCCTTCCTAAATCTACTTCCACATCTGTTCCCCATAATCCCTTTAAATAGTTATTGTTTAAACCAGAAATGTATCTCTCTCTCTTAAAACTATTTAATGATTCCGACTCTACCGCACTATGGGGCAGCGAGTTACACACATTCACTAGCCACTGAGATAAGTACTGCCTCTTCATCTCAGTTTGAAATCCACCGCCCCTCAACCTATACATGTAACGCCTTGTTCTAGATTGCCCCATCTACATTTACTTTAAAATCCCTTTATGTCCTATACCTCGATCAACAAAGAACATACAAAATACAGTGCAGAATGAGGCCATTCGGCCCATCTAGTCTGCACCGACCCACTTAAGCCTTCACGTCCACCCTATCCCCGTAACCCAATGAGCCCTCCAAACTTTTTTGGACTCTAAGGGAATTTTTAGCATAGCCATTCCACCTAATGTGCACATCTTTGGACTGCGGGACGAAACCGGAGCACCCGAAGGAAACCAACGCAGACACGGGGAGAACGTGCAGACACTGCACAGACAGTGACCCAGCGGGGAATCTAACCTTGGTCCCTGGCGCTGTGAAGCCACAGTGGTATCCACTTGTGCTACCGTGCTGCCCATCTCCTCTCATCTTTCATCTCACGGGAATAACCCCAAGTTGTTTAAGCTCTCCTCACACGGCATCTCCTTCATCCCAATAAATCAATCTGGTGAACCTTCTATGAACTGCTTCTAATATCACCACATCCTTAGAACATAGAACATAGAACAGTACAGCACAGAACAGGCCCTTCGGCCCTCAATGTTGTGCCGAGCCATGATCACCCTACTCAAACCCACATATCCACCCTATACCCGTAACCCAACAACCCCCCCCCCCCCTTAACCTTGCTTTTATTAGGACACTACGGGCAATTTAGCATGGCCAATCCACCTAACCCGCACATCTTTGGACTGTGGGAGGAAACCGGAGCACCCGGAGGAAGCCCACGCACACACGGGGAGAACGTGCAGACTCCACACAGACAGTGACCCAGCCGGGAATCGAACCTGGGACCCTGGAGCTGTGAAGCATTTATGCTAACCACCATGCTACCCTGCTGCCCCAAAGCTTCTTGAAGTAAGACCAAAACTGGACACATTATTCGAGATGTGTTCTCACCAACAACCTATACAATTTCAACAATACCTACCTACTCTTACACTCCAATCCTATTGCAATAAATGCGCGAACATTCCATTTTCCTTTCGTTTTACATTTCATACCTGCATGCAGATTCATCAACAAAGACAGTCATGTTCTTCTGGCAGTCGCACTTTGAATCTTCTTTCCATTTAGATAATAATGTGCCTGACGA
This sequence comes from Scyliorhinus canicula, assembly GCF_902713615.1. Taxonomy (NCBI): domain Eukaryota; kingdom Metazoa; phylum Chordata; class Chondrichthyes; order Carcharhiniformes; family Scyliorhinidae; genus Scyliorhinus; species Scyliorhinus canicula. Next base: position 7,354,186 of record NC_052175.1, on the reverse strand, counting down.
ATTTTCGACAAAATGGGTAACGTCACACTTATTCATATCAAGCTCCATTTGCCAAATTTTGGTCCTGTATGCTACCAATATGTATCCGCCTATAAATTCTGCCTCTCCTCTTGGCTGCCTGCTTTTCCATCTATTTTAGTATAAGCCGCAAATTTTGCGTTTTTACTCTCTGTCCCTGCTGCAAATAATTCATAAAGATTTTAAAAAGTCAAGATCTGAGGACTGAATTCTGTGGCACCCCACTAGCTGCAGTTCGCCAGCCAGAGAAAAAGCCACTTAGCCCGATCTTCTACTTTCCTTCGGGCAGCTAATCCTCAATCAAATCTATTATTCTCACGCCAATCCACTGAAATCTCATCTCCTGGATCAATGTCCTTTGCGGCATCTTGTCAAACGATTAGAAGTCTAAATATGCCACACCCATAGGTTCCCCATTATTGACCTTGCTTATTACGTCCAGAAAGTACTCAAGCAAGATTGTCATGCATGACTTACCCATCATACATCCGTGCTGACAATGGTGGATTGAGCTCTGTATTTCCACATGTTCACTCCAATGCCTTAATAATTGATTCCAGTAACATCCACACCGCAAATATTAAGCTATTCAGACTATTGTTTCCAACGTTTTGCCTATATCTGCTATCTCCTTTAATAGCCTGGGGTGCCGGCCGTAAGACATAGAAAAATGAGAAGACACAAAGAGTAGGAATTAATGCGTCCTTTACAAATTGGCAGGAAGTAACTAGTGGTGTGCCGAAATTTCTTTTTTAAATAAAAAGAAATTTTAAAAAAATTAAATTCAAAAAATGGTAAAACAGACTAGTGGGGTACCGCAGGGATCGGTGCTGGGACTACTGGCTATTCACAATATATATTAATGATTTGTTTGGGAGGGTGAACTGTGACGAGGATGCAGAGATCCTACAGCAGGTTGGATGCGTGGGCAAACCAATGGCAGATGCAGTATAATTTGGATATGTGTCAGGGTATTCACTTTGATACCAGATCAGGAAAGCAGATTGCCCCGTTAGCCTTCGTAAATTCGAAATGAGGGGTCTGCAGCGGGACCTGGGAGTCCTTGTGCACCAGCGCTGAAGGTAAGCATGCAGGTGCAACAGGCTGTAAAGAGGACTCATTGCGAGGTTTCGAAGACAGGAGCAAGGATGTGTTGTTGCAATTGTAGAGGGCCTTGGTGAGGAACGATGTTCTTGCTCTCGGGGGAGTGCAGCGAGATTTTAGCACACTGATTCCAGAGATGGCGGGACTGTCATATGAGGAGAGATTGACAAGATTAGGATTGTCCTCGCTGGAGATCAGAAGAATGAGTGGGTGTATCATAACGATTTATTAAATTCTAACATAACTAGACATGGTCGATGCAGGGAAGATGTTCCCGATGGTGGGTGTGTCCAGAAACAAGGGTCACAGTCTGAGGATTCAGGGAAAACCATTTCAGACAGAGGGAGGAGACATTTCGTCATTCGAAGAGTGGTGAGCCTGTGGACTTCATTACCAGAGGAAGGTGTTGTTACAAAAACATTGAATATATTCAAGAGGCGGCTATATATAACACTTGGACGAATGTCATTTTAATTATGGGGAGAAATCAGAATGAGGATATAGAGTTGGATGATCAGCCATGATCGTGATAAATTGCGGAGCAGGCTCTCAGGGTTAAAAGTCTCCTCCTGCTCCTATCTATGTATCTATGTATCTATAAGATGCCAGAAACTTGCCTGACTTTAGTCCCACTATCCTATTCAATTAATTTTCCCAGTGATGTTTATTGCATCTGTTTGATTTGATTTGATTTATTATTGTCACACGTATGCAGTGAAAAGTATTGTTTCTTGTATGTTGTACAAACAATGCATACCGTACATAGGGAAGGAAAGAGAGACTGCAGAATATAATGTTACAGTTACAGAAAGGTGTAGAGAAAAGTTCAACTTAACACGACGTAGGTCCATTCAAACGTCTGAAGCAGTAGGGAAAAGCTTTTCTTGAGATAGTTGGTGCGTGACCTCAACATTGGTACCTCTTTCCTGACGGCAGAAGGTGGAAGAGTGTGTGTCCGGTTAGCGTGGGCTCCTTACTTAGGGTAGCTGCCTTACTGGGGCAGCGGGAATTATAGATAGAGTCAATGGATCGGAGGCTGGATTGCGTCATGGACTGGGCTACACTTGTGACCTGTTGTAGATTCCTGCGGTCTTGTGCAGAGCAGGCTGCATCTGAAGCTGCTATCCAACCACAAATAATGCTTTCTATGGTGCATCCGTGCATCTGTAGAAGTTTGTGAGGATCGTTGCTGACATGCCAAATTCCCTTCGTCACCTGAGAAAGTAGAGTCATGGTTGACTTTCTTAAGTAAAGTGTCTTTACTTTTTACATGGGGGAGGGGGGGGGGGCAGGACAGGCTGTTCGTGATCAGTACAGCCAAAAACCTGAAGCTCTCGATCCTTTCTACTTCATTACCATTGATGTAGACTGGGGCATGTTCTCCACTGCGCTTCCTGAAGTCGATGACAATTCCCTTCGTTTTGTTGATATTGAGGGAGAGATTATTGTCGTCGCTATCTATTTCACTCCCGTACTCTGTCTCGTGGTTGTTGTCCACAGATCTCTGAATGTTGCCATTCGTGGATAGAGCCATGAAGAAGGCCTATAGTGTGTTAGCTTTTATTAACAGGGGGTTTGAGTTTAAAGGCTGTGGGGTTATGCTGCAACTGTACAGGATCCTGCTGAGACCACATTTGGAGTATCGTGTGCAGTTCTGGTCACCTCACTACAGGAGGGATCTGGAAGCATTGAAATAAAATAAAAATGAAAAAATAAAAATCGCTAATTGTCACGAGTAGGCTTCAATGAAGTTACTGTGAAAAGCCCCTAGTCGCCACATTCCGGCGCCTGTCCGGGGAGGCTGGTTCGGGAATCGAACCGTGCTGCTGGCCTGCTTGGTCTGCTTTAAAAGCCAGCGATTTAGCTCAGCTTCGGACAAAGCTCAGCACCACAGCGAGGGCCGAAGGGCCTGTTCTGTGCTTTGCTGTTTTGTGTTCTATTTTCTACGACGAATCTTTCGAAGCACTTCGGGACGATGGATGTCAGAGCTACAGGACAATAGTCATTAAGGCACGCTGCATGGCTGTTTTTGGCAAAAGGATGATGGTTGTCTTCTTGAAGCAGACAGGAACCTCAGATTTTTGTGAAGAGAGGTTGAAGATATCTTCGAATACCACCGCCAGCTGATCCACGCAAGACCTGAGTGCTCGGCCGGGTACCCTTTCCGGGCCAGTGGCTTTCCACTGACCTTCGGGAAGGCTCCTCTGACGTTTGCAGTGGAGTTCTCAGATACAAGTTCATCCGCGGTTTCGAGGGTGGAGATCTCGCTCTCGCTGAGCTCTTGCTCAAAGCGGAGATAGAATGCGTTGAGCTCATCAGAGAGAGGTGCGTTGGAGCCGATGGTTTTACATGCCTTCATCTTGTAATCCGTTATGTCGTGCCAACCTTGCCAGAGACGGCGCGGATCCGTCTGGCTATCCTTGGACTCGAGCTTGGTCCGGTACTGTCTTTTGACATCTTTGATGGATTTCTTTAGATCATATCTGCCTTTCTTGCAGCGGTTAGGGTCGCCTGACTTGAACGCCTCAGGCATATAGTTCAGCAAGCAGTGGATATCCCTGTTCATCCAGGGTTTCTGGTTGGGAAACACGCAGAGTTGTTTCTTTGGCACACAGTCTTCGACACAGTCTTACGGGCAGCACGGTAGCATTGTGGATAGCACTACTGCTTCACATCTCCAGGGCCCTAGGTTCGGTTCCTGGCTTGGTTCACTGTCTGTGCGGAGTCTGCACATTCTCCCCGTGCATGCGTGGGTTTCATCCGGGTGCTCCGGTTTCATCCGACAGTCCAAAGATGTGCAGGTTAGGTGGATTGGCCATGATAAATTGCCTTTCGTGTCCAAAGTTGCTCCTAGTGTTGGGTGGGGTTACTGGGTTATGGGGATAGGGTGGAGGTGTTCACCTTGGGTAGGGTGCTCTTTCCAAGAGCCGGTGCAGACTCAATGGGCCGAATGGCCTCCTTCTGCACTGTAAATTCTATGATCTATGATGACACACATACTACTGAAGCCAGTTACGATAGTGGCGTACTCGTTCAGGCTGGTCGGAGAGTTTTTATATACTGACCGGTCCACCGACTGAAAGCAGTCCTGGAGGAGACCAACAATGCACGACTTTCTTTGACGGATTCTCCCGCTCATTATTGCTTATAACCCGGGAGCAGGAGCGCAGCCATGTGGTCAGATTTGCAAATATGGGCGGGCGACAGAGTGGTAGTCATGTTTGATATTTGTGCAGCAGTGGTCCAGTGTGTTTGGGCCTCTGGTAGAACAGGTGACATGTTGATGGTAAGTCGGTAGTGCGCTATTTAGCTTGGCCTGATTGAAGTCCCCAACTACAATGAACAAGGCCTCGGGATGTTTCGTTTCAAGGCTGTTTGTGGTGGTGAATATTTCGTCCAGTGCGATTTTGACGTTCGCATGGTGGTGGACGGAACCTGCCGTCAGGATAATAGAGCTGCTCTCCCGCGGAAGGTAGTAGGAACGGCATTTTAGCGTCAGGTATTCTTGGTCCGGGGAGCAGAAACTCGCCAGTGTTGCTAGATCTCGGCACCAGGAGGTGTTGATTAGGGGGCAGACCACCACCCCTAGCCTTGCCTGAGGCTGCCGCACGGTGAATTCGGTGGATTGTTAAGCCCTCTGGTTGTTGGGCACAGTCCGGTGAAGCAGCAGTGCTATGTGTCCGTGAAACAGAGCACACCGCAGTCTCTTAGTTCTTTTTGAAAAGTGAGTCTGGTTTTCAATTTGTCTTGCCTGTTTTAGAGAGATTGGACATTAGCTTGGAGGAAGCTCGGCAGAGGCTTTGGGACCGCTTTTTTCCACTCTCACCTGCAGCCCTGCACGTTTTCCCCGCTTCCTGGAGTGAATGCTTCTTTTTGAGACTGGGAGACGGTGAGAGTATGCAGTGTTCAGTGAACAGTTGTGTCCAATGAGGTTATTCACTCTGGTCGGTGTGTGGAAGGGGGATTTGTTACCTTGATTGCGGTTCCTGCGTCGGTAGGTGGGTCTGAGTTGTCGAGCGTTCCAGGTCGCTGTCGGGCTGCGGTCTGTCTTCACAGTTTGATGGATGTCCAGACCACGCTCCGGCGCGGATGGGGTGAAAGCCGATAAGTGTCTAAAGTCTCTGGCGTCACGGGTGCGCATGAGGCGATGGCCGGGTCCGTGTGTTTTGGTGCGGAGTGTCCTTTCCAGATCGCGGTCTTCCTTCAGCGGATGGAGGACCTCTATACCTACAAATAAATTTAAAAGAGCAGTGTTAGTGATTGTCAGGCTGTAAGTTGATTTTTAGCAGTGTGGGGAGACTATAGAGAGGGGAGTGGAGGGATAGATTGGGGCCTGCGGGAGGTCGCAGCTCTCCTGGTCAGTGGGGTTGGAAGCTGGCGGTGGGGGGCAGAAGGGGAGTTGCAGCACCTGACACACTGGTCTGGTCGTTGGAGAGTGGAGGTCCTGGATCTGTAGTCTTTTTCAGGTCTCTGGGAGCCGCTTGAGGGGAATTCCCAGGCCTGGGACTGCAGCGCCTGCAGCTGCCACACGTGGTCGGCAATTGCAGGTTGATTTCAGGTTGTCAGTTGCAGGTGTCTCCAGGGTCGTAAATATCACTAAATCTGTCAGTAATTAAATAATAACATTGTTAGAGAGTTTAAAAGAGTTAGAATGAAGTTTTGGAACTGTAAAACATAGAATTAGAGGTTATGCTGGGAACAGCTTGCAACAGCTCGCCTCGCTCCGGCGTCACCCTTCTTGTGTTTCTCTGCTTTAACTGCAGTTCTTGGACATTTTGCATTATCTTCCACCGGAAAAGAGAGGCGAAATGTTCGTTCAGTGCCTCTGCAATCTCTGTGTTGCCCATTGTTACCTCACCAGTATCGTGTTCTCAAGAGGCAACATTAGCTTCAGCTATGCCTTCCATGTTCATAGCCTGTTGCTGACCCTTAATGGTCTCCCAATCCATCGACTTACCAATATCTTTTGAAGTATGACATTACCTAGTTTTTGCCTTCATGTCTTCCTTGCTTCCCTGGGTTCGCCATGGAAGGCCTTTCACCCTTTATACAATGACTATTTCTCTCAGGAATACACTTCAATTGAGAGATGTTTAACCGATAGAAGACAGAGAGTTGTGGTGGATGGCAAATATTCAGCCTGGAGCCCAGTTATCAGTGGCGTACCGCAGGGATCAGTTCTGGGTCCTCTGCTGTTTGTGATTTTCATTAACGACTTGGATGAGGGAGTTGAAGGGTGGGTCAGTAAATTTGCAGATGATACGAAAATTGGTGGAGTTGTGGATAGTGAGGAGGGCTGTTGTCGGCTTCAAAGAGACATAGATAGAATGCAGAGCTGGGCTGAGAAGTGGCAGATGGAGTTTAACCCTGACAAGTGTGAGGTTGTCCATTTTGGAAGGACAAATCTGAATGCGGAATACAGGGTTAATGGTAGGGTTCTTGGCAATGTGGAGGAGCAGAGAGATCTTGGGGTCTATGTTCATTGTTCTTTGAAAGTTGCCACTCAAGTGGATAGAGCTGTGAAGAAGGCCTATGGTGTGCTAGCGTTCATTAGCAGAGGGATTGAATTTAAGAGCCGTGAGGTGATGATGCAGCTGTACAAAACCTTGGTCAGGCCACATTTGGAGTACTGTGTGCAGTTCTGGTCACCTCACTTTAGGAAGGATGTGGAAGCTTTGGAAAAGGTGCAAAGGAGATTTACCAGGATGTTGCCTGGAATGGAGAGTAGGTCATACGAGGAAAGATTGAGGGTGCTAGGCCTTTTCTCATTAGAACGGAGAAGGATGAGGGGCGACTTGATAGAGGTTTATAAGATGATCAGGGGAATAGATAGAGTAGACAGTCAGAGACTTTTTCCCCGGGTGGAACACACCATTACAAGGGGACATAAATTTAAGATAAATGGTGGAAGATATAGAGGGGATGTCAGAGGTAGGTTCTTTACCCAGAGAGTAGTGGGGGCATGGAATGCACTGCCTGTGGTAGTAGATGAGTCGGAAAATTTATGGACCTTCAAGCGGCTATTGGATAGGTACTTGGATTAGGGTAGAATAAGGGAGTGTAGGTTAACTTCTTAAGGGCAGCACGGTAGCATTGTGGATAGCACAATTGTTTCACAGCTCCAGGGTCCCAAGTTCGATTTCGACTTGGGTCACTGTCTGTGTGGAGTCTGCACATCCTCCCCGTGACTGCGTGGGTTTCCTCCGGGTACTCCAGTTTCCTCCCACAGTCCAAAGATGTGCAGGTTGGGTGGATTGGCCATGACAAATTGTCCAAAATTCTATGATTAACCTAGGACAAAAGTTCGGCGCAACATCGTGGGCCGAAGGGCCTGTTCTGTGCTGTATTTCTCTATCTCTATCTCCCTGAACATCCAGCTTTGTTCCTCAACTATCTACCCTCAATTATCTGTACCCTGTCTTGTCTTGATGAGAAAATGGAGACCTGTACATATGCAGGCGGATGAAAAGTGAGCAGAATTTCATTAAGTAGTATTGCCTGTAGGTAGAGAAAGGATGTAGAACATAGAACATTACAGCGCAGTACGGGCCCTTCGGCCCTCGATGTTGCGCCGACCTGTAAAACCATCTGAAGCCTATCTGACCTACACTATTCCATTTTCATCCATATGTCTATCCAGTGACCACTTAAATGCCCTTAAAGTTGGCGAGTCTACTACTGTTGCAGGCAGGGGGTTCCACACCCCTACTACTCTCTGAGTAAAGAAACTGCCTCTGATATCTGTCCTATATCTATCACCCCTCAATTTAAAGCTATGTCCCCTCGTGTTGGTCATCACCATCCGAGGAAAAAGACTCTCACTGTCCACCCTATCTAACGCTCTGACTATCTTATATGTCTCTATTAAGTCACCTCTCAGCCTTCTCCTCTCTAACGAAAACAACCTCAATTCCCTGAGCCTTTCCTCGTAAGAGCTTCCCTCCATACCAGGCAACATCCTAGCAAATCTCCTCTGAACCCTTTCCAAAGCTTCCACATCCTTCCTATAATGTGGTGACCAGAACTGCACGCAGTACTCCAGGTGCGGCCACACCAGAGTTATGTACAGCTGCAGCATGACCTTGTGGTTCAGAAACTCAAACACCCTGCTTATAAAGGCTAGCACAGCATCTGCCTTCTTAACAACCCTATTAACCTGGGTGGCAACTTTCAGGGATTTATGTACCTGGATTCCGAGATCTCTCTGTACATCTGCACTACCAAGAATCTTGCCATTAGCCCAGTACTCTGAATTCCTATTACTCCTTCCAAAGTGAACCTCCTCACACTTTTCCGCATTAAACTCCATCTGCCACCTATCAGCCCAGCTCTGCAGCTTATCTCTGTCCCTCTGTATCCTATAACATCATTCAGCACTATCCACAACTCCACCGACCTACGTGTCATCTGCAAATTTACTAACCCATCCTTCTACACACTCTTCCAGGTCATTTATAAAAATGACGAATAGCAGTGGCCCCAAAACAGATCCTTGCGGTCCACCGCTAGTAACTGAACTCCAGGATGAACATTTGCCATCAACCACCACCCTCTGTCTTCTTTCAGCTAGCCAATTACTGATCCAAACCGCTAAATCACCTTCAATTCCATACTTCCTTATTTCCTGCAATAGCCTACCGTGGGGAACCTTATCAAACGCCTTACTGAAATCCATATACACCACATCAACAGCTTTACCCTGATCCACCTGTTTGTCACCTTCTCAAAAAACTCAATAAGCTTTGTGAGGCATGACCGACCCTTCACAAAACCGTGTTGATTATCGCTAATCAACTTGTTCTTTTCAAGATGATTATAAACCCTCTCTCTTATAACCTTTTCCAACATTTTACCCACAACCCAAGTAAGGCTCACAGGTCTATAATTACCAGGGTTGTCTCTACTCCACTTTTTGAACAAGGGGACAACATTTGCCATCCTCCAGTCTTCCGGCACTATTCCTGTCGACAAAGACGACATAAAGATCAAGGACAAAGGCTCTGCAATCTCCTCCCTGGCTTCCCAGAGAATCCTAGGATAAATCCCATCTGGCCCAGGGGACTTATCTATTTTGACATTTTCCAAAATTGATAACACCTCCTCCTTTTGAACCACAATTCCATCTAGCCTGGTCGACTGAACCTGAGTGTTCTCCTCGACAACATTGTCTTTCTCAAGTGTAAACACTGACGAAAAATATCCATTTAACGCTTGCCCTATCTCCTCTGATTCCACACACAACTTTCCACTACTATCCTCCATTGGCCCTAATCTTACTCTAGTCATTCTTTTGTTCCTGATATACCTATAGAAAGCCTTAGGGTTTTCCTTGATCCAATCCGCCAACGACTTTTCGTGTCCTATCCTTGTTCTTCTTAACTCCCCCTTTAGGTCCTTCCTGGCTAACTTGTAACTATCAAGTGCCCTAACTGAGCCTTCATATCTCATCCTAACATAAGCCTTCTTCTTCCTCTTGACAACTGCTTCAACTTCCTTCGTAAACCACGGTTCCCTTGCTCGACAACTTCCTCCCTGCCTGACAGGTACATACTTATCAAGGACACGCAGTAGCTGTTCCTTGAAAAAGCTCCACATTTCGATTGTACCCATCCCCTGCAGTTTCCTTCCCCATCCTATACATCCTAAATCTTGCCGAATAGCATCATAATTGCCTTTCCCCCAGCTATAATTCTTGCCTTGCTGTATATACCTATCCCTGCCCATTGCTAAAGTAAACATAACCGAGTTGTGATCACTATCACCAAAGGCTCACCTACATCTAAATCTAACACCTGGCCGGGTTCATTACCCAGTACCAAATCCAATGTGGCCTCGCCCCTTGTTGGCGTGTCTACATGCTGTGTTAGAAAACCCTCCTGCACACACTGCACAAAAACTGACCCATCTATAGTACTCGAACTACAGTATTTCCAGTCAATATTTGGAAAGTTAAAGTCCCCCATAACAACTACCCTGTTACTCTCGCTCCTGTCGAGAATCATCTTTGCAATCCTTTCCTCTACATCTCTGGAACTATTCGGAGGTCTATAGACAACTCCCAACAGGGTGACCTCTCCTCTACTGTTCCTAACCTCGGCCCATAATACCTCAGTAGACGAGTCCTCAAGCGTCCTTTCTACCGCCGTAATACTTTCCTTGATTAACAATGCCACACACCCCCCCCCCCTCTTTTACCATCTTCTCTGTTCTTACAGAAACATCTAAATCCTGGAACCTGCAACAACCATTCCTGTCCCTGCTCTACCCATGTCTCCGAAATCGCCACAACATCGAGATCCCAGGTACCAACCCATGCTGCAAGCTCACCCACCTTATTCCGGATGCTCCTGGCGTTGAAGTAGACACACTTCAAACCAGCGTCCTGTTTGCCGGTGCCCTCTTTCGAACTTTTAACCCTATCCCTGACCTCACTACTCGCAACATCCTGTACACTGGGACTATAATTTAGGTTCCCATTCCCCTGCTGAATTAGCTTAAACCCCCCTGAAGAGCACTAGCAAATCTCCCCCCCCCCAAGATATTGGTACCCCTCTGGTTCAGGTGAAAACCATCCTTTGTAGAGGTCCCACTTACCCCAGAATGAGCCCCAATTATCCAGGAAACCAAAACCCTCCCTCGTGCACCATCCCTGTAGCCACGTGTTCAACTCCTCTCTCTCCTTATTTCTCACTTCACTAGCACGTGGCACGGGTAACAACCCAGAGATAACAACTCTGTTTGTTCTAGCTCTCAGCTTCCACCCTAGCTCCCTGAATTTCTGTCTCAAATCCTCATCTCTCTTCCTACCTGTGTCGTTGGTACCTATGTGGACCACGACTTGGGGGCTGCTCCCCCTCCCCTTTAAGGATCCCATAAACACGATCAGAGACATCACGAACCCTGGCACCTGTGAGGCAACACGCCAACCGTGACTCTCTTTCGTTCCCACAGAACCTCCTGTCTGTTCCTCTAACTATGGAGTCCCCAATGACAAGTGCTCTGTTCCTCTTCTCCCTTCCCTTCTGAGCAACAGGGACATACTCTGTGCCAGAGACCTGTGCCCTATTGCTTACCCCTGGTAAGTCGTCCCCCTCAACAGTATCCAAAACGGTATACTTGTTATAGAGGGGAACGACCACAGGGGATCTCTGCACGGCCTGCCGGTTCCCTCTCCCTCCCCTGACGGTAACCCGTCTACCTTCTCCTTTTACCTGAGGTGTGACTACCTCCCTATAACTCCTCTCAATAACACCCTCCGCCTCCCGAATGATCCGAAGTTCATCCAGCTCCAGCTCCAGGTCCCTAACGCGGCTCTCGAGGAGCTGGAGTTGGGTGCACTTCCCGCAGATGTAGTCAGAAGGGACACTAGAGGTGACCCGTTCCTCCCACATTCTGCAGGAGGAACATTCAACTGCCCTAGCCTCCATTCCAACTGAACTAACTTCCCAAATACTGAAAAATAAAAATTTAAAAATTGTTAGTTTAGCAATCCAACGGACAGAACTTTTTTTTTGGTCAGAGGAGGAGGATGGGTGGGAGACATTACGTAAGTAGTGTTTCGGGTAAAGCTGTCACTCGAGAACAGCCCCTTCACAAACCACCTTCAACTTACGCTGACCGCACTGCACGTATGCAAATCTCCCCGGAACAGCCAATCAGAAGCTTTGCTCTGCTGTCCCCTGCTGGATGTGTTGCGAGTTGCACATGAGGTGCCAGTGGGAGAGCATTTCGAACAAGGAAAACTCAAGCTTAAATCCAGAAACACTTGTATTGGCCTGCACTACATAAAGATGCAGTTCAATTTTGTCAATCATGTCACACATGTCAAGTGACAGGAAAACTTCAAACTGTGATAAAACCAGCGCCCTTAATTCCTATTCCAGCATTGAGGAAGCTTTCACAAGGGTCCTAATCGATTGTGTCGGACCGCTTACTAAAACAAAAAGTGGGAATCAATCTAATTTGACTATAATGGATGTGTCTACGGGGTTTGCAGAGGCCATCCCAGTACGTAATATTGCAGCTAAACGGATTGTGGAGGAGTTACTGCAATTATTCACCAGATATGGACTACCAAGTGAAATACAATCGGATCAAGGATCGAATTTTACTTCAGTTATTGAAAGAAGTTATGGATAGCTGAGGAATAAAACAATTAGATCAACTGAATATCACCAGAATCGCAGGGAGCGTTAGAAAGGTGGCATCAGACATTAAATAAAACGTTGAGGTCATATTGTCAAGATTATCTAGAGGATTGGGATAAAGGAATTTCATTCGTATTGTTTGCAATTCTGGATTCACCTCATGAGTCTACCAAATTTAGTCCTTTTGTATTAATTTTTGGTCATGAGGTAAGACACCACTTACATTGTTGGGTGAGAAAAATTGTTGGTGAGAAATCGGAAATTACACTTTTGGATGACGTGTCAAATTGTAGAGAACAATTAAATAGAGCAGGCGAATTGGCCAGACAGCATTTGAAAGTTGCACAAAATATGATGAAATATGTCGCGGACAAGAGTTCGTAGTTTTGTCAGAGGCGATAAAGTTTTAGTGTTGTTAACAGTGATAGGTGACCCTTTAAATGTTCGGTTTTGTGGACCGTATCAGATTGAAAGGAAATTAAGTGAGGTGAGTTATGTGGTGAAGACACCAGATAGAAAGAAGTCTCAACGAGTTTCTCATGTGAATATGCTTAAAAGGTAGTTGAAACACTTGTCAAGAGGAAGAAGTAGGCGTATGTATAGATGAGCTGTGAAGGTTCAGTTAGGGCGCTCGAGAGCTTCAGGTTAGCTAGGAAGGATCTAATGAGAGAGCTAAGAAGAACCAGGAGGGGGCGTGAGAAGTATTTGGCAGGTAGGATCACGGATAACAGGGGGATGGGAACCTAAATTGTTGTCCCAGTGTACAGGATGTTGAGAGTAGTGAGGTCAGGGATAGGGTTAAAAGTTCGAAAGAGGGCATCGGCAAGCAAGATGCTGGTTTGAAGTGTGTCTACTTCAACGCCAGGAGCATCCGGAATAAGGTGCGTGAGCTTGCAGCATGGGTTGGTACCTGGGTTCTCGATGTTGTGGCGATTTCGGAGACATGGTAGAGCAGGGCAGGAATGGTTGTTGCAGGTTCCAGGATTTAGATGTTTCTGTAAGAACAGAGAAGATGGTAAAAGGGGGGGGGGCTGTGTGTGGCATTGTTAATCAAAGAAAGTATTACTGCGGTAGAAAGGACGTTTGAGGACTCGTCTACTGAGGTAGTATGGGCCGAGGTTAGGAACAGGAGAGGAGAGGTCACCCTGTTGGGAGTTGTCTATAGACCTCCGAATAGTTCCAGAGATGTAGAGGAAAGGATTGCAAAGATGATTCTCGACAGGAGCGAGAGTAACAGTGTAGTTGTTGTGGGAGCATTAACTTTCCAAATATTGACTGGAAATACTATAGTTCGAGTACTATAGATCGGTCAGTTTTTGTACAGTGTATGCAGGAGGGTTTTCTGACAGTATGTAGACAGGCCAACAAGGGGCGAGGCCACATTGGATTTGGTACTGGGTAATGAACTCGGCCAGGTGTTAAATTTAGATGGAGGTGAGCACTTTGGTGATAGTGATCACAACTCGATTATGTTTTCTTTAGCAATGGGCAGGGATACGTATATACCGCAAGGCAAGAATTATAGCTGGGGGAAAGGCAATTATGATGCTATTCGGCAAGATTTAGGATGTATAGGATGGGGAAGGAAACTGCAGGGGATGGGTACAATCGAAATGTGGAGCTTATCCAAGGAACAGCTACTGCGTGGCCTTGATAAGTATGTACCTGTCAGGCAGGGAGGAAGTTGTCGAGCAAGGGACCGTGGTTTACTAAGGAAGTTGAAGCACTTGTCAAGAGGAAGAAGAAGGCTTATGTTAGGATGAGACATGAAGGCTCAGTTAGGGCACTTGAGAGTTACAAGTTAGCCAGGAAGGACCTAAAGGGAGAGTTAAAAGAGCGAGGAGAGGGCACGAAAAGTCGTTGGCGGATTGGATCAAGGAAAACCCTAAGGCTTTCTATAGGTATATCAGGAACAAAAGAATGTCTAGAGTAAGATTAGGGACAATCAAGGATAGTAGTGGAACGTTGTGTGTGGAATCAGAGGAGATAGGGGAAGCGTTAAATGGATATTTTTCGTCAGTGTTTACACTGGAGAAAGACAATGTTGTCGAGGAGAACACTCAGGTTCAGTCGCCCAGGCTAGATGGAATTGAGGTTCATGAGGAGGAGGTGTTAGGAATTTTGGAAAATGTCAAAATAGATAAGTCCCCTGGGCCAGATGGGATTTATCCTAGGATTCTCTGGGAAGCCAGGGAGGAGATTGCAGAGCCTTTGTCCTTGATCTTTATGTCGTCTTTGTCGACAGGAATAGTGCCGGATGACTGGAGGATAGCAAATGCTGTCCCCTTGTTCAGGAAGGGGAGTAGCGACAACCCTGGTAATTATAGACCTGTGAGCCTTACTTCGGTTGTGGGTAAAATGTTGGAAAAGTTTACAAGAGATAGGGTTTATAATCACCTTGAAAATAACAAGTTGATTAGCGATAGTCAACACGGTTTTGTGAAGGGTAGGTCATGCCTCACAAACCTTATTGAGTTTTTTGAGAAGGTGACCAAACAGGTGGATCAGGGTAAAGCGGTTGATGTGGTGTATATAGAATTCAGTAAGGCGTTTGATAAGGTTCCTCACGGTTGGCTATTGCAGAAAATAAGGAAGTATGGTATTGGAGGTGGTTTAGCGGTTTGGATTAGTAATTGGCTAGCGTAAAGAAGACAGAGGGTGGTGGTTGATGGCAAATGTTCATCCTGGAGTTCAGTTACGAGTGGTGTACCGCAAGGATCTGTTTTGGGGCCACTGCTGTTTGTCAATTTTATAAATGACCTGGAAGAGGGTGTAGAAGGATGGGTTAGTAAATTTGCCGATGACACGAAGGTCGGTGGAATTGTGGAGAGTGCTGAAGGATGTTATAGGATACAGAGGGACATAGATAAGCTCTAGAGCTGAGCTGAGAGTTCTTCGATCGTCTTCAGGAGGGGGTTTGGTGATGAACCTGTACGAAAGTGACTTTGGAGAAGCCCGAATCACTTCCCTTGTGGAGTTTCCGATACCCTCAAGACGATGGTAAATAATGCGATTTCCGAAATTGAGTGGATTTGTTCGAAACTTTGTGCAAAAGTATTGTGGCGTGATTACTCCACTGATGGACTTGGAAAAGAAACGTCAAAAATTTCAAATTGACAGCGGACTTTCAACAGGCTGCCTGAAAGCAGGGATAACCAATGCTCCAGTACTGGAGAATTGCACGGGACTCTGTGATAATATTGAACTGAAGTATTTAACTTTAAAGAGAATAGCCATGCTTTGTCACGAATGTGATGAATGGAAGAATTTTGGTTGGAGGAAGAAGAACGGGAAAGATCGACTTTATTATTATGCCTGTTTGCGTGTGTTGTTTTCTTTTGTGAAACGCAAAAGCATATTTCATGTGTACATTTATTAGTTCATGGTACAAAAGTGAAAAATGAAACCATCTTGAAGTTAATGGGTTTTTTTTTCTTGGGGGAGATGTCATTTGAGATGACCTTTAAGAAATGGATGTTTGAGCAATGTACCTTTAAGAAATTGATCAACAAATATTACTGAAGTGATGTCAGGGGGTGGGGGGAGCTGAGCTGAACGCACTTCTGCTTTTTGGGAGTTTTAGTTTCAGTTTGGATGAAAAGAGCTTTGGTGCGTCTGTGTTTGCAGTGATCTGGATCTGCTGTGTTTTCTGCAGAAAAGTCTATCACTGAATCATTTGGGATATTTAAACTCATAATAGTAATGTCTTTAACCTCATGTGTTTCTGTTTAAACGAGTTACGTCTTTTGGAGGTTTGAAGGAACATTTTGAGGGATTATTTAGTATTGTATTATTTTCGGGGTTATCTTTGAAGGGTGTTAAGTGACCAATGTTTATTTAAAAGGTTAAGTGGAATTCATGGAATAAACATTGTTTTGTGTTTAAAAACCCACGTGTCCCTAACTGCAATACCACACCTGGAGAACAAGCCATGTGCTTCAAAAGTAACAATCCATTAAAGGGAGAGGTTGGTCGAACTCCATGGTACATTTTGGGGTGCTGAAAACACAGCTCCCTTAACAGGGTTAGCAGTGCGGACGGGGTCGGGTGCTCAGAAGCATCACGGGATGCATGAACTCTCACCCATTCCGCCTCCGGCTGCTTTATTCATTTCCTCACTCTTTCAGCTGTGGTCTCCGAGTGGTGGAACTGTAGGTTTTGGGCACATGGACGTCCATACATTTTCTTTTTGGACCCATGTTTGGATCATTGGATGCTGAACGACGTCCCCCTCACACACTCAAACAAACGCCATGACTAGTTTGCCCACCATATTAAAGACGGCCTTGGGACTGTAGATCGGGAGGGATATGAACAGGAAGGGGAATCTGGACCCAACGTTCATTTTGATCGTCTGAATTCTCCCTGTGAAAAAGAGTGGGGGTGGACCCTACGTTTGCACGTCCCTTGTGACTTCTTGCACCAGACTAGTTATGTTGCATTTATGGGTCCGTTTCCTTCCGTTTGTGGGCAACTTGAATGCCCAGGAGCTGGGTTTGCTTTGGGTTTGTCTGAACGGTAGCCTCACAAGCTCTCTCCCGACCGATTGCGGGTTTAGAGTGTAGTTCTCGTTTTTCCTCGGGTTGAGCCCTAGAAAGATTCAATCTTCATTCAGAGATTTACAAGAACATAAACACTAACTAACTAAGAGAAGGGGTAGGCCATCTGACCCCTCCAGCCTGTTCCGCCATTCAATGAGATCATGGTTGGTCATTTCTGGACTCAGATCCACTCTCCGGCCCGAACACCATAACTCTTAATCCCTTTATTCTTAAAAGAACTATCTATATTTATCTTAAAAACATTTAAGAAGGGGCCTGAACTGCTTCGCTGGGCAAGGAATTCCATAGATTCTCAACCCTTTGGGTGAAGAAGTTCCTCGTAAACTCAGTCCTAAATCTTCTTCCCCTTATTTTGAGGCTATGCCCCCTAGATCTGCTTTCACCCACCAGTGGAACCAACCTGCCCACACCTATCCTATCTATTCCTTCATAATTTTATATGTTTCTATAAGATCTCCCCAGCATCCTTCTAAGTTCCAACGAGTGCAGTCCCAGTCTACTCAACCTCTCCTCGTAATCCAACCCCCTCAACTCTGGGATCAACCTGGCGCATCTCATCTGCACACCCTCCAGCGCCAGTATGTCCTTTCTCGGGAATGGGGTCGAAAACAGAACACAATACTGCAGGTGTGGCCTCACTAACATTTTAAACAAGTGCAGCATAACCTCCATAGTCTTAAACTCCATACCTCGAGCAATGAAGGACAAAACTCCATTCGCTATCTTAATTACCTATTGCACCTGTAAACCAACTCTTTGCGAATCATGAACTAGTACACCCAGGTATCTCTACATAGCAGCATATTTTAATATTTTATAATTTTAATAATAACCCCTTTTGCTGTTATTCCTACCAAAATGGATAACCTCACATTTGTGAAACATTGTATTCCATCTGCCAGACCCTAGCCCATTCACTTAACCTATCCAAATCCCTCTGCAGACTTCCGGTATCCTCTGCACATACTGCTTCACCACTCAGCTTCGTGTCGTCTGCAAACTTGGACACATTGCACATGGTCCCCAACTCCAAATAATCTCTGTAAATTGTGAACAATTTTGGCCCCAACACTGATCCCAGAGGAACACCACTAGCTACCGATTGCCAACCAGAGGAACATGCATTAACCCCGAAATTTGGTTTCCATTTATTAACCAATCCTCTATCTATGAGACTGTTTAACCCTTAATGCCATTCATCTTTATCTGATTCAGCAACCCTTTGTGCGGCACCTAGTCAAAGGCTTTTCGGAAATCCAGATATACCTTAACCTTACTTTTTTAGTACACTACGGGCAATTTAGCATGGCCAATCCACCTAACCCGCACATCCTCGGACTGTGGGAGGAAACCGGAGCACCCGGAGGAAACCCACGCACACAGGGGGAGGACGTGCAGATTCCACACAGACAGTGACCCAGCCGGGAATCGAACCTGGGACCCTGGAGCTGTGAAGCATTTATGCTAACCACCATGCTACCCTGCTGCCTACTTCTTCCGTGATGATAGATTCCAGCATCTTCCCGACTACCGAAGTTAATCTAACTGGCCTATTATTACCCGCTTTCTGCCAACCTTCTTTTTTAAACAGTGTGTCACGTTTGCTAATTTTCAATCCGCCGGGACCACCCCAGAGTGCAGTGAATTTTGGTAAATTATCACTGGTGTATTTGCAATTTCCCTAGCCATCTCTTTTCGCACTCTGGGATGCATTCTATCAGGGCCAGTAAACTCGTATACCTTTAGCCCTGTTAGCTTGTCCATCAATATCTCCTTAATGATAACAATCATCTCAAGATCCTCACCTGTCATAGCCACATGTCCATCAGTCAGTGGCATTTTATTTGTGTCTTCCACTGTGAAGACCGACCGCAAAAAATCTGTCCAGTTCTTCAGCCATTTCCTCATCTCCCATTATTAAATCTTCCTTCTCATCCTCGAAAGGACCAATATTTACTTTGCCACTCTTTTTTGTTTTATATATTTGTAGAAACCTTTACTATATGTCCTGATATTCTGAGCAGGTTTACTCTCATAATCTATTTTACTCTTCTTATAGCTTTTTAATTAGCTTCCTGTTGCCCCCTAAAGATTTCCAAGTCCTCTAGTGTCCCACTAATCTTTGCCACTTTGTATGCTTTTTCCTTCAATTTGATACTCTCCCTTATTTCCTTCGATATCCACAATCGATTTTCCCTCTTTCTACCGTCCATCCTGTTTGTTGGTATAATCCTCTGCTAAGCACTGTGAAAAATCGCTTGGAAAGTTATCCCCGGTTCCTCAACTCTTTCACCATAACGTCTTTGCTCCCAGTCGACCTTTGCTACCTCTTCTGTCATCCTATTGTACTCTCATTTGTTTGAGCACAAAACATTAGTGTTTGATTTGACGTTCTTACCCTCCATTCTCCCAAAAATTAATGTGGCAGGGGGATGGGAACCGATACAGGAAGTCGGAAGGTAGTAAAACAGGTAGAGAAATATTAAATTCTACTATATTGTGATGGAAATGAAAAAATGAAAATGAAAGGCGCATTTTGTCACGAGTAGGCTTCAATGAAGTTGCTGTCAAAAGCCCCTAGTCGCCACATTCCGCCGCCTGTCCGGCAGGCTGGTAGGGAAATCGAACCGCGCTGCTGGCCTGCTTGGTCTGCTTTAAAAGCCAGCGATTTAGCCCCGTGAGCTAAACCAGCCCCGAGAGGATCTATAACTATGAGATAATTAATAAACACTGTCTCATTACACAGGACCAGATCGAGGAACGCTTGTTCCCTCGTCGGTTCCATTACATACTGTTCGAGGAAAATATCGCGGATACATTCCATTAACCCATCCTCAAGGCTGCCTTGACCGAACTGGTTAAATCAATCGACATGTAGATTAAACTCCCCCATGATAACTGCAGTACCATTTCTACATTCACCCGTTATACCTTTGTTTATTGGCTGTCCCACAATACTGTTACTATTTGGTGGCCAATAGACTACTCCTATCAGTGACTGTTTCGCCTTACAATTCCTGATTTCCACACAAATCGATTCAACCTTATCCTCCACAGCACCGATCTCATCCCTTAATATTGCCCGGATGTCTTCCTTAAATAACAGAGCTACACCACCTCCTTTACCACCCACTCTGTCCTCCGAATAGTTTGATACCAGTGGATATTTAACTCCCAGTCGTGACCATCCTTTAAACATGTAATGGCCACTAAGTCATAGTCATTCACGATGATTTGCGCCATCAATGCAATGAATACTCCGAATAAATAAGAACATAAGAACATAAGAACTAGGAGCAGGAGTAGGCCATCTGGCCCCTCGAGCCTGCTCCGCCATTCAATGAGATCGTGGCTGATCTTTTGTGGACTCAGCTCCACTTTCCGGCAGAACAGCATAACCCTTAATCCCTTTTTTCTTCAAAAAACTATCTATCTTTATCTTAAAAACATTTAATGAAGGAGCCTCAACTGCTTCACTGGGCAAGGAATTCCATAGATTCACAACACTTTGGGTGAAGAAGCTCCTCCTAAACTCAGTTCTAAATCTACTTCCCCTTATTTTGAGGCTATGCCCCATAGTTCTGCTTTCACCCGCCAGTGGAAACAACCTGACCGCATCTATACTATCTATTCCCTTCATAATTTTCAATGTTTCTATAAGATCCACCCTCATCCTTCTAAATTCCAACGAGTACAGTTCCAGTCTACTCACCCTCTCCTCATAATCCAACCCCTTCATCTCTGGGATTAACCTAGTGAATCTCCTCTGCACACCCTCCAGTGCCAGCATGTCCTTTCTCAAGTAAGGAGACCAAAACTGAACACAATACTCCAGGTGTGGCCTCACTAATACATTATACAATTGCAACATATCCTCCCTCGTCTTAAACTCCATCCCTCTGGCAATGAAGGACATAATTCCATTTGCCTTCTTAATCACCTGTTGCACCTGTAAACCAAATTTCTGTGACTCATGCACTAGCACACCCAGGTCTCTCTGCACAGCGGCATGCTTTAATATTTTATCGTTTAAATAATAATACAGTTTGCTGTTATTCCTACCAAAATGGATAAGCTCACATTCGTCAACATTGTATTCCATCTGCCAGACACTATCCCATTCACTTAACCTATCCAAATCCCTCTGCAGACTTCCAGTATCTTCTGCACTTTTCGCTTCACCACTCATCTTAACGTCATCTGCAAACTCGGACACATTGCCCTTGGTCCCCAACTCCAAATCATTGATGTAAATTGTGAACAATTGTGGTCCCAACACGGATCCCTGAGGGACACCACTAGCTACTGATTGCCAACCAGAGAAACTCCCATTAATCCCGACTCTTTGCTTTCTATTAATTAACCAATCCTCTATCCATGCTGCTACTTTACGCTTAATGCCATGCATCTTTATTATATGTAGCAACCTCTTGTGTGGCACCTTGTCAAAGGCTTTCTGGAAATCCAGATATACCACATCCATTGGCTCCCCGTTACCTACTACACTGGTAATGTCCTCAAAAAATTCCACTTAATTTGTTAGGCACGACCAGCCCTTTCTGAACCCATGCTGCGTCTGCCCAATGAGACAATTGATATTCAACGAGCATTCAGATAAAGTACACTTATGTTGGCTTTCATACCTCTGTTTTGAAACTTAACACCTTGATCAGTAACCTCTCCTAAGTTATTTTTCCTCTTAACTTTTCTCCTAATTTTCCTTGTCGTTGAACCCATCTCTTCATGTGACAAACTGCCGTGTCGCTTTCCATTTATGTTTTTACTTCCCGTTATATTCTTTTTAGTATTACTGGGCCTATTCACTGAGCTCCCCTCAGTCACAGTACCTTGTTCTGTCGCCCTTTTTCATTTTTGACTATAGCTTCCCTGCCTTACACATTCCCCCTTACTGCCTTTTGTTTCTCTCCCTGTTTTACTCCCTCCCGATTTCCTGTATCGGTTCCCATCCCCCTGCCACATTAGGTTAAACCGTCCCCAACCGCTCTCGCAAATAGATCCCCGAGATCATCAGTTCCAGTCCTTCCCAGGTGTAACCCGTCCAGTTTGTACAGGTCCCACCTCCTCCAGAACCGGGCTGTTTTAGCACACTGGGCTAAATCGCTAGCTTTTAAAGCAGACCTAGGCATGTCAGCAGCACGGTTCATTCCCATACCAGCCTCCCCGAACAGCCGCCGGAATGTGGCGACTAGGGGCTTTTCACAGGAACTTCATGGAAGCCTACTCGTGACAATAAGCAATTTTCATTTCACAGTGCCCCAGGAATCTGAAACCGTCCCCCGACACCATCCCTTCAGCCACGTATTAATCCTATACATCCTGTCATTTCTACTCTGACTAGCACATGGCACCGGTAGTAATCATGTGATCACTACCTTCGAGGTCCGATGTCTTAACTTCCTTCCTAGCGCCCTGTGTGATGCTTTTTGGACCTCATCCCTTTTTTCCTATGTCGTTTGTGCCGATGTATTCCACGACCACTGTCTGTTCTCACTCCCCCTCCAGAGTATCCTGTACCCACTCCGAGACAGCCTTGACCCGAGCAACAGGGATGCAGCATACCATCCTGGAGACTAGTTTGAGGCCACAGAAACGCCTGTCTAGTCCCCTTACAATTGAATCGCCTATAACTATTGCACTGTCACACTTATCACCCCTCCTCTCTGCAAGCAGAAGCAACCATGGAGCCACGATTTTGGCTCTTGCTGTCTTCCCGTGAGACGCCATTATCCAGTATCCAAAACGGTATATCTGTTCCGCCGGGGAATGGCCACAGGAGATTCGTGGACTCACTGCCTCGCTCTGTTCCTCTGTCTGGTGATCACCCGTTCCCTTCTTGCCTGAGGTGGCTGAGACAGCGGTGTGACCATGTCTCAATACGTGCTATCCAAGATACACTCCGACTGGTGGATGCTCAGTCTACAGTGTCTCCAGCCGCCGCTGCAGCTGGGAAAGTCGGTTTCCATCCATGCTGGCTTGTTGGTCCAAGATGTTGATGAGCAGGTCGTCTGTATGCAGTGAGACAATATACTCTCTGACCCCCCTCTGGATAATCGTCCAGCCTTTTGATGAGTTGACGGCGATCATCAATGGCTCAATTAACAGGACCAGTAGAAGCGGGGACATTGGACCTCCCTGCCTCGTGCCTTTGTAAGTTTTAAGTATATAGAGCAGCTGGTGATAATCCGTACTCCCGCCGTGGGAATGTTGTACAGTTATTTCACCGAGGGGTGAATACTGACCTGAGCCTAAACCGCTCCAGTGCTTCTATGAGGTACTAATCAGTATACTCTGTCAAAGGCATTTTCTACGTCCAGGGAGATGGATCACATCTGATGTACGCTCCCTAGATCGTGTCGGTACCACGTTCAGCAAGTACATGATGTTCAATGTTAGTTGTCTGGCCTTTACAAAGCCCATCTGGTCCTCTCTGGCACACAGCTCTCCATCTGCCTGACCAACAGTTTGCCAGAATCTTCGCATCAGCATTGTGCACCGAGGTCGGTCTGTAGTATCCGCACGAAGTCGTGTCTTTGTCTTCTTTGAGTAACAGCCATGTAGCGGCTTCGGCCAGTGTTGGTTGTAGGAAGCCACTAAATGGCGAGTCTGTGAATATTGAAAACAGCGCGAGAGGAGAGACAGCCAGGACATTGAAAAGAGCGCAAGAGGAGAGACAGCTGGGACATTGAAAAGAGCGCGAGAGGGAAGACAGCCGGGACATTGAAAAGAGCGCGAGAGGAGAGACAGCCAGGACATTGAAAAGAGCGCGAGAGGTAAGACAGCCGGGACATTGAAAAGAGCGCGAGAGGTAAGACAGCCGGGACATTGAAAAGAGCGCGAGAGGAGAGACAGCCGGGACATTGAAAAGAGCGCGAGAGGAGAGACAGCCGGGACATTGAAAAGAGCACGAGAGGTAAGACAGTCGGGACATTGAAAACAGCGCGAGAGGAGAGACAGCCAGGACATTGAAAAGAGCGCGAGAGGAGAGACAGCTGGGACATTGAAAAGAGCGCGAGAGGTAAGACAGCCGGGACATTGAAAAGAGCGCGAGAGGAGAGACAGCCAGGACATTGAAAAGAGCGCGAGAGGTAAGACAACCGGGACATTGAAAAGAGCGCGAGAGGAGAGACAGCCGGGACATTGAAAACAGCGCGAGAGGAGAGACAGCCGGGACATTGAAAAGAGCGCGAGAGGTAAGACAGTCGGGACATTGAAAACAGCGGGAGAGGAGAGACAGCCAGGACATTGAAAAGAGCGCGAGAGGAGAGACAGCTGGGACATTGAAAAGAGCGCGAGAGGTAAGACAGCCGGGACATTGAAAAGAGCGCGAGAGGAGAGACAGCCAGGACATTGAAAAGAGCGCGAGAGGTAAGACAGCCGGGACATTGAAAAGAGCGGGAGGGGACACATTGAGAGCGGCGGGGTGCCAGTGGAAGCAAATATAATATAAGGCGGGAACCGGAAGTACGACCCGCGAACTTCTGGGAAGGATTTTCTCCTAGCCAATAAATTGTGGTGGAGAGGATACCCGAGACACTACACGTGTAATGACTCCCACCCGCCCTCCTCCTCTAACCTAATAATAAGATCCATTGGGGTGAGCAGGCAAGTGCGATATTATATTATTATTTTTTTATTTGTTTTATATTTGTTTACCAGAACTTGGTTGAAATTAAGTGGGATGGCAGGGAAGGTAGTGCAATGTTCCTCCTGCAGGATGTTTGAGGTGAGGGATGCCGTTAGTGTCCCTGCTGATTTTACCTGCAGGAAATGCAGCCAGCTCCAGCTCCTACAAGACCTAGTTATGGTACTGGAGCTGGAGTTGGATGAACTTCGGATCATTCGGGAGGCAGAGGTGGTCATAGATAGGAGCTTCAGGGAAGTAGTTACACCAAAGACTGGAGATAGATGGGTAACTGTAAGAGGGACTGGGAAGAAGCAGACAGTGCAGGGACCCCCTGCGGTCGTTCCCCTGAGTAACAAGTATACCGTTTTGGATACTTGTGGGGGGGACGACTTACCAGGGGTAAGCCATGGGGTGCGGGACTCTAGCAAGGAGTCTGTCCCTGTTGCTCAGAAGGGAAGGGGGGAGAGGAGCAGAGCATTAGTAATTGGGGATTCAATAGTCAGGGGCACAGATAGGAGATTTTGTGGGAGCGAGAGAGACTCACGTTTGGTATGTTGCCTCCCAGGTGCAAGGGTGTGATGTCTCGGATCGTGTTTTTCGGGTCCTTAAGGGGGAGGGGGAGCAGCCCCAAGTCGTTGTCCACATTGGCACTAACGACATAGGTAGGAAAGGGGACAAGGATGTCAGGCAGGCCTTTAGGGAGCTAGGATGGAAGCTCAGAGCGAGAACAAACAGAGTTGTTATCTCTGGGTTGTTGCCCGTGCCACGTGATAGTGAGACGAGGAATAGGGAGAGAGAGCAATTAAACACATGGCTACAGGGATGGTGCAGGCGGGAGGGATTCAGATTTCTGGATAACTGGGGCTCTTTCTGGGGAAGGTGGGACCTCTATAGACAGGATGGTCTACATCTGAACCTAAGGGGCACCAATATCCGGGGGGGGGGGGTGGAGATTTGTTAGTACTCTTTGGGGGGGTTTAAACTAATTCAGCAGGGGCATGGGAACCTGGATTGTAGTTTTGGGGTGCGAGAGATTGAGAGTAGAGAGGTCAGGAGCACAGATTTGACTTCGCAGGAGGGCGGCAGTGTTCAGGTAGGTGGTTTGAAGTGTGTCTATTTCAATGCCAGGAGTATACGAAATAAGGTAGGGGAACTGGCAGCATGGGTTGGTACCTGGGACTTCGATGTTGTGGCCATTTCAGAGACATGGATAGAGCAGGGACAGGAATGGTTGTTGCAGGTTCCGGGGTTTAGGTGCTTTAGTAAAGTCAGAGAAGGGGGCAAAAGAGGGGGAGGTGAGGCGCTGCTTGTCAAGGACAGTATTACGGTGGCAGAAAGGGTGCAAGATGGGGACTCTTCTTCCGAGGTAGTATGGGCTGAGGTTAGAAACAGGAAAGGAGAGGTCACCCTGCTGGGAGTTTTCTATAGGCCACCTAATAGTTCTAGAGATGTAGAGGAAAGGATGGCGAAGATGATTCTGGAAAAGAGCGAAAGTAACAGGGTAGTTGTTATGCGAGACTTTAACTTTCGTAATATTGACTGGAAAAGATATAGTTCGAGTACATTGGATGGGTCGTTCTTTGTACAATGTGTGCAGGAGGGTTTTCTGACACAATATGTTGACAGGCCAACCATGGTTTACCAAAGAAGTGGAATCTCTTATTAAGAGGAAAAAGGAGGCCTATGTGAAGATGAGGTGTGAAGTTTCAGTTGGGGCGCTTGATAGTTACAGGGAAGCAAGGAAGGATCTAAAGAGAGAGCTAAGACGAGCAAGGAAAGGATATGAGAAGTCTTTGGCAGGTAGGATCAAGGAAAACCCAAAAGCTTTCTATAGGTTTGTTAGGAATAAAAGAATGACTCGGGTAAGAGTAGGGCCAGTCAAGGACAGTGGTGGGAAGTTGTGTGTGGAGGCTGAGGAGATAAGCGAGATACTAAATGAATACTTTTTGTCAGTATTCACTCATGAAAAAGATAATATTGTGGAGGAGAATGCTGAGACCCAGGCTATTAGAATAGATGGCATTGAGGTGAGTAGGGAAGAAGTGTTGGCAATTCTGGACAAGGTGAAAATAGATAAGTCCCCGGGGCCTGATGGGATTTATCCTAGGATTCTCTGGGAAACCAGGGAAGAGATTGCTGAGCCTTTGGCTTTGATTTTTAGGTCATCATTGGCTACAGGAATAGTGCCAGAGGACTGGAGGATAGCAAATGTGGTCCCTTTGTTCAAGAAGGGGAGTAGAGATAACCCCGGTAACTATAGGCCGGTGAGCCTAACATCTGTGGTGGGAAAAGTCTTGGAGAGGATTATAAAAGATACGATTTATAATCATCTAGATAGGAATAATATGATTAGGGATAGTCAGCATGGTTTTGTGAAGGGTAGGTCATGCCTCACAAACCTTATCGAGTTCTTTGAGAAGGTGACTGAACAGGTGGACGAGGGTAAATCAGTTGATGTGGTGTATATGGATTTCAGTAAAGCGTTTGATAAGGTTCCCCACGGTCGGCTATTGCATAAAATACGGAGGCTGCGTATTGAGGGTGATTTAGAGATGTGGATCAGAAATTGACTAGTTGAAATAAGACAGAGAGTGGTGGTTGATGGGAAATGTTCAGAATGGAGTTCAGTTACGAGTGGCGTACCACAAGGATCTGTTCTGGGGCAGTTTCTGTTTGTCATTTTTATAAATGACCTAGAGGAGGGAGCAGAAGGATGGGTAAGTAAATTTGCAGACGACACTAAAGTCGGTGGAGTTGTAGACAGTGCGGAAGGATGTTGCAGGTTTCAGAGGGACATAGATAAGCTGCAGAGCTGGTCTGAGAGGTGGCAAATGGAGTTTAATGTAGAGAAGTGTGAGGTGATTCACTTTGGAAAGAATAACAGGAATGCGGAATATTTGGCTAATGGTAAAATTCTTGGTAGTGTGGATGAGCAGAGGGATCTCGGTGTCCATGTACATAGATCCCTGAAAGTTGCCACCCAGGTTGATAGGGTTGTGAAGAAGGCCAATGGTGTGATGGCCTTTATTGGTAGAGGGATTGAGTTCCGGAGCCATGAGGTCATGTTGCAGTTGTACAAAACTCTAGTACGGCCGCATTTGGAGTTTTGCGTGCAGTTCTGGTCGCCTCATTATAGGAAGGACGTGGAAGCTTTGGAACGGGTGCAGAGGAGATTTACCAGGATGTTGCCTGGTATGGAGGGAAAATCTTATGAGGAAAGGCTGATGGGCTTGAGGTTGTTTTCGTTAGGGAGAAGAAGGTTGAGGTGACCTAATAGAGGCATACAAAATGATCAGAGGGTTAGATAGGGTGGACAGCGAGAGCCTTCTCCCGCGGATGGAAGTGGCTATCACGAGGGGACATAGCCTTAAATTGAGGGGTAATAGATATAGGACAGAGGTCAGAGGTGGGTTTTTTATGCAAAGAGTGGTGAGGCCGTGGAATGCCCTACCTGCAACAGTAGTGAACTCGCCAACATTGAGGGCATTTAAAAGTTTATTGGATAAGCATATGGATGATAAGGGCATAGTGTAGGTTAGATGGCCTTTAATTTTTTTCCCATGTCGGTGCAACATTGAGGGCCGAAGGGCCTGTACTGCGCTGTATCGTTCTATGTTCTATGTTCTGTCTCTCGTCTGTCAGCGGCTAGTGCTCTCGTAAACATTGTGCAGAAATCTGAGCCTGGCGTCTTCCCCGACATCGGTTGATATGCTCCATCAGCTCTCCCAATACTAATGATGCTTCCAGGCCAATTTTCTTATCTTCCCCAATGAATGGCTTGTCTTGTCCGTCGCGACTTGTTGAGCCACCGGTAGAAGACCATAAAGGCTGTGTTGATTTTGATGGCTTGGTTGATGGCTTGGCTGCCAGTTTGACATTCTAGTGCCGACCTGCGTTACTTGCCTCGTGGTTGCCTGGTTAGCTCCTTCAGCTACTGAGCCAGCAGGCGGCTGGCTTCTTCTCCGTTCGTAGAAAATTCCCCGTGTCCGCTGCAGTTGATGGAGTGCTTCCCTCGTGGAGAGCCGATCAAAGTCCATTTGTCACATTTTCCTCTCCACCAGCAGCTCGACAGTCGGGGCCTTGGCGTACTATAGGCCCATCTCCAGAATGGAGCCGACAAGTGAATGCCGAACAGACATCTCTCGCATGTCTTGCCGCAATGTGTATACGATGATTCTGACTCTCATCACGGCGTTCGGCGCTTCCCAGAATGTCGAGGGTGAGAACTGCCCCATCTTCTTGGTGGTAATGTTCCCATCTTCTGATATCTTTTCTGAAAACGCCTTATCGGCAAGGAGGACCGTGTCCACCCGACGAGGAGGCGGCTTGGGCCCAGCCTCTATCCAACCTCATGTCCTCTAAGTGTGGAGCGTGGTCGAAAGTTATGATTGTGCAGCATTCTGCTCCTGCTGCCCGTAAAGAACTGTTTTTCCAACTATGAAGAATTCGATCCGATTGTAGACCCTGTCCACCTGGCATAAGAAGGAAACCTCCTTCTCCCCTAGGTGTATGAACCTCCACGGTTCCACGTCCCTATCTGTTCCATGAACACTCAGATATCATTTTCCGTGCTTAATTTATTTCCCGATTTGGGATTTCGTCTGTCGGTCCACCAGTCCTGTACATAATTAAAGTCTCCACTCATGATGAGTCGCTGTGTGCCTATGTCGGGGATATTAATGAAGTCCGTGTCATCCCAGTTGTGAATGTACCTGATTACATGGACCACTGGTGACCCATCCCGGACAGCATATATAGATATATAGAACAGTACAGCACAGAACAGGCCCTTCGGCCCTCAATGTTGTGCCGAGCCATGATCACCCTACTCAAACCCACGTATCCACCCTATACCCGTAACCCAACAACCCCCCCTTAACCTTATGGTTAGCACTAACCATACTAACCATAACCTGCCGTCGCTCTGCGTCTGTAACGTCCTCGTTGCTGTGAACACAGTCCTATTGCTGAGCAATATAGCCAACCCTGAGCGCACATCCTGTACCATGAATGGTATGTCTGTCCCATCCAGTTCACCCTTGGTCCTTCTGTTGGTCCTTTTGTCTGAGGTGCATTTTGTGGAGGAAGACTATCTTAGCTTTCGTACTTTTTAGGTGGGATATAACTTTTATCTTTTAACTAACTTTAACGTCTGACTTTAACGGTGACTATTCTGATGGGGCGCTGGGTACTGTCCCCCCTCCCCTTCGGAATTAACAGAACTTTCCTTATGGATGTGCCCTTGTACTCTGGGTTTCCCTTTGTTGGGCGGCCACCCAAAGTAGCCACGACCTCTATACACACGATGAGGCCGGGCCACTGCACACCGTGGTTCCCCTTGTCCCCCACTGAGATCGTCACTAGCAATGTGTATGCCATTTGGGTCAGCCCCTGCATTCCGGGGATTCCTTTTGTTTGGGGGACCATTCGAAGTGGCTGTTTGCAGTGCCTCTGTGTTCCTTGTTGCCATGTGCGATGGGCCATACCCAGCCTCGTGCCTCTGTTATCCCAATGGTGTTTCTACCTTCCCCCCTCCTCCCTTGCCCCTGCTCAAGCTCCAAACCAGTCTCACCCTCAGTCTTTCTCACCCGTTTCTCCACCCTGCTAATCCACCTCTTGGTTTTCTCGCCAGCTGTCGCCAGGCACCCTCCCTGGACGTGTATCGATCTTTTATCCTAACCGCTGCGTTACGAAATCCCACCCCCCATCTCCTCTCCAAATCCTCCAGCCCTCTCCTGTTCTCGCCGTCTGCTTTCTGAGTCATCGTTATACCGTTCAAATCATTGCAGTAAAGTCGTGCGCAAAATAGATTTACATTGTCTCACTCCGTTGGGGCATCTGACTCAGTGACAATTTTGTTGCTGTCTTCAAAAGCCATATGCGTGGACGAATTCTTCTGCGCCCGACCGTGCAGTGAAATAATATTCATGCCCTGGAATGCTACGCAGAGCTTGGCTGGGTACAACATTCCAAATGGTACACTGTTTTTATAAAGAACAGCATTATCCCATGTTGAAATCTGCCCGCCGCTGGGCCAAGTCTTCCCCAATGTCATGTTAAACCCGGATTGGGAGCCCCTCTCAGTGTGGCCTGCCTTGCCCAGTATAAGATTGTTTCCTGTACCTGGTACTGGAGCAGCATTGAAATGATGGCCCACGGCCGTTCCCAGGATTTGGGCTTTGGCTGGAGTGGCCTGTGGGCTCCGACTATTTGTGTGGATTTTTGGAAGCTGTCCCGTCCCAACAGGTTTCCCCGCACTCCGTGGGTTTCCTGGCCTCGGTCCCCTCCGGTAGGCCTATTGTGTGTAGATTCTGGTGTTGCGACACGATTTCCTGGTTCTCGGTCCTGGAGTGTCCCTTGTGCTGCCACCACACTTGCTGCCTCTGTTTCGAACACTGTGGTCCGGTCTTTCTGATGAGTCGAATCGTTCTCCAGCTCCATGTTTGTAGCGCCCTGTGTCTTCACCAGCCTCTCCATCTTTCCGAGGGCCGCCTGGCAGGTGATCAGTGATTCGGCTACAGCTACCTTCACCATTGCTCTCTTGTACATAATGACCTCCTTTTCTTGGATCTCTTGCGTGAAGAATTCACTCCATCTGCTGGTCGGAGACGGAGACGTCTGCATGCGGCCTGCCTCGCCATCTTACCTATTCCGGATTTTGTGTTGTCTCTGCAAATTTTCGACATCTGGAATAGTTGCCGCTTGGCATGGTTCATCTTGTTGGTCTGACAGGAGGGTGGGGTGCGGGGGGAGGGGTGTTTCATGCAACATTTAGAGGGCTCTTTGCAGTTTAAAGTGACTGATTCCGAGTTTTCAGGAGCGCCATATTTTGTGCGCCGCTCGGCATCTCCCCATCACCGGAATGTCTTCATCAGTGTATTTTTCATTGTAAATTTCAATTTTGAGGAAACATTTGTCCACACAATATTACCATAAGCCTGGACAGTGTCATGAGAGGTTTGGGTAATGCCCCCACATACTGATGCCGGTGTTATCATGATAAGACCCCGGGTGAATCCTATTTATATCGTCGCCGCTCCCCAGTATTTAAATCTGATTGTCCGTGTTTCGAAAGGATTCTGAGGACCTACATCTTTCTTCTTCTTCTCTTTTTTCATCATTAAGTCGGCAACATGTGTACCAGGTCAGGGAGAGTTCTGAAGTGGTCTTTAGAAATTCACTGTTAGTTTTTCTTCAACTGTTAAAATTCAGCCCTTGTTGCAAGGGAACTGTCAGCGGAGGGGGTGTGGAGACCGAGGATTCGGTTGGGACCACACCACCCACATACCTGCCAGAAACATAAAATAATTGCCGCTTACAGCCTGCACTCCTCCGTGAATTCTTCACAATTGTGTCGTTGGTCATGTATGTGCCTCCGTCTCCTCCACGCCAGACAGGCTCAAGAACAGCAGCAACATGAGGAAAACCGAATGCCGTGTGGATGGGTCCAGAAGTGGGAGGAAGCTCAACATCGAGATCTGAAAGAATGATTTGCCAGAGATTGAAACAGTGTCCACCACACATGTGTACAGAAATAGGCTCAAGTATCCAGGCACGAGAGAGAGAGAATGCGGGAGGAGGCTTGGACTCTCCACAGAGCTCATATCTGACCTGTGTGTCCTTCTCCAGAGAAAATTACTCTCAGTGACATTGAAGCTCGCTGTGGCTCTGAACATTTTCACATCCGGCTACATCCAAGGGTCCATGTCTGACTTGAGTGGCATCTCCCAGTCAGCTGTACACAGGTGTATCCCCACTGTGAAGATGGCTTTTCTCCAATGTGGCCAGATCATCTCCTCCGACACTGAAACAGCATCTCAGACACAGATGTTTGTCCCCATAACTGGCTATCCACTGCTACAGTGCAACTGAACTTTCACTGTGATCCGGGTTCCCATAGAGAATGTAGACTGCTAGATAAATAGAAAGGATGACCACTCTTTCAATGTGCAGCTGCTCTGTGATCATCACACGAGGCTCCATGGCAGGTTTCACATCTCGTTTATTTCGCAAGAATCACGGCTGCCTCGAATGCTCACACCATCCTGCAGAGGGCAACAGATCGGCGACGCCGATTGACTGTTGCGGGGAGAGAATTTTGGAACGCTGCTGACGGGTGAGTTTCTCGAACTAATATCTTTCAGGTAGTGTCTAAATCCGATACACTACACGGTAGTGTCTTCCACCGATGCTCCTCCACAAACCAAAAAAAGCCTGTGTTGTGAGTTGGAGGTAAGCTTTTGCTTCCTTTTACTCTCTCGACCCTTCCACCACCTCTAACCTGCGGGGAGTGGGAAAATCAGGAAATCTTTTTTTTCTATCAGTAATTGTCAAGTGGATCAATGGAAGGGCTGGCAGAGAGGGCAGTGCAATGTTCCACCTGCAGAATGTTCGAGGTGAGGGACACCGTCAGTGACCCTGCTGAGTTCACCTGCGGGAAGTGCACCCATCTCCAGCTCCCCAATGACGGTGTTGAGGAATTTGGAGATGGAGTTGGATGAACTGAGGATCAGCGCCTGGGAGGCAGAGTCGGTTACAGAGAGAAGCTACAGGGATGTAATTGCTCCTAAGAATGAGGGTAGCTGGGTGACATTTAAAAGGAGGGGAACAAGCAGTCAGATCAGGGATCCCCTGCCGATGTTCCCCTCAATAACAGCTATCCCGTTTTGGACACTTCCGGAGTGGAGGGGGTGCTTGGGGGGGGGGGGATCTACCAGAGGTAAGCCACTGTGGCCAGGTCTCTGGCACTGTCTGTTCCCGTGGCTCAGAAGAGAAGGGGCGAGAGCAGGAGAGCATCAGGTATTAGTTAGAGGTAGATAGATATACGCGGTTCTGTGGCAACGATAGAGGCTCACCGTTGGCGTGTTGACTCGGTTCGTGACATCTGCGTTCGTGTTTACAGGAACCTTAAGGGTGAGGGGGAGCAGCCACAAGTCGTGGTACACATCAGTGCCAACGACATATGAAGGAAAAGGGACGGGAATATCAAACTGGAATTCATGGAGCAAGGTTGGAATCTGAGAGACAGGCCAGACATGTTTTCATCTCTGGTTTTTTGCCAGTGCCCTGTGCTAGCGAGGTGAGGAACGGGGCGAGAGTGCAGTTAAACACGTGGAAAAAGGGATGGTGTAAGAGGGTGGTTTTCAGTTACATGGATAATTGGAGCACATTCTGGGGAAGGAGGATCCTGCACAAACACCATGGGTTACACCTGAACCAGAGGGCACCAATATCCTGGGAGGGAAATTTGCTACAGCTCTTCGGGGTTGCGGGGGGGGGGGGGGTGTTGGGGAGGGTGGTGCGGTGGGGGGGGGTGTTAAATAATTTGGCAGGCGGGTGGGATGTAGTTTGTAGTCAGGAGATAGCGTTGGTGGAGTTCAGGACTTTGAGAGCAATGCAGTACTGAGGAAGTTACCAAGGACACAAGAGTGGACCTGCAGACTGATGGTGATTAGAAGTGTGTCTACGTCAATGCGAGGAGCATCAGTAATAAGGCTGGTGAGCTTGAAGGATTGATTGGTACGTGGAACTACGATGTTGTGCCCATTACGGAGATATGGATAGAACAGGGGCAGGAATGGTTGTTGGAGTTTCCAAGGTTTAAAAGTTCCAGTAAGATTAGGGAATATGGTAATAGAGGTGGAGGAGTAGCACTGTTAATCAAGGATAGCATAATGGCTGCAGAAAGGCAGTTTGAGGAGGATCTCTCCACTGAGGTAGTGTGGGCTGAAGTTAGAAATAGGAGAGCAGCGGGCACTTTGTTCGGAGTTTTCTATAGGCCCCGAAACAGTAACAGAGGTCTAGAGGAAAAGATTGCATTGCAGATTTTGGATAGGTGCGGTATTCACAGTGTAGTTGTCGTAGTCAGGAACAACATCAGCCTCTCTCATGGCGTTCATTTACCTGACAAATCTTTGGACTCAGTGAAACAGGAAGTTAAATGGAAAACACTTTTAAAGGATGGTTGTCCAGAGAAATCTATCAACATTCTCGGACTCCTTCAGAACAAGCAGTGGATGACCAAGACATCTTCAGTGTCTTGTCCAACTCTTCGCGCTCCACAGCACGTTACTAAATCTGTCATCCAGGCCTTTAAACCTATTAATAGTTTCCTCCACGCTGTCCACCAGGAGCAGACTACACGTGCACAGGTAGACAAGCTCATGCTCAACAATGGCTTAGGCCCAACATCTATTCTCACAACGTTTAGCTCGGCAATGGCCACAGTTTTCCCGATTGTGTACAGAAACACACGGGCAGACACAGACACACAAGCGCACAGACACACATGCACATACACCCATACACATGCATAGAAACGTACACCGCAATCAGAAGTAAGAGGAGGCCATTCCGCACTTCGTTCCTGCTCTGCAATCATTATGATCATGGATGATCATCAAGTTCAGTACCACGAATCCGCCATCCCCCCATATTGGGTTAAGGGTATAGGGTGGATACGTGGGTTTGAGTAGGGTGATCATGGCTCGGCACAACATTGAGGGCCGAAGGGCCTGTTCTGTGCTGTACTGTTCTATGTTCTATGTTCTATGTTCTATTTGCCATATATCCCCCATATATGCCCGAGAGCTATGTCTACTTTACAAAATTCTTAAATGGCACAACATTCTGGCCTCGACTACTTTCTGTGATCACGTATTGCACAGGTTAACCACTCTCTGTGTGAATAAATATCTCCTCACCTCAGTCCTAAAAATGTTCATCCCTTATCCTCAAACTTTGACCCCTAGTTTTGGACTCCCCCACCATCGTGAACATCATTTTTGAATCTATCCTGTCTAATCCTCTTAGAATTTCGTAAGTGGCGATGTTTCAATTACAAGGGGTCACGTTTTCAAGTTGAAAGGGGGAAGGTTTAAGGGAGATGTGCGTGGAAACTTTTTTACGCAGAGGGCAGTGGGTGCCTGGAACGCTTTGCCAGCTGAGGTGGTAGAGGTGGGCACGATAGCATTATTTAAGATGCATCTAGACAGATATATGAACGGGCGGGGAACAGAGGGAAGTAGACCTTGGGAAATAAGGGACAGGTTTAGATAAAGGCTCTGGATCGGCGCAGGCTGGGAGGGCCGACGGGCCTGTTCCTGTGCTGTAATTTTTTTCCTTCTTGTTCTTTGTTCCTTGAGATTCCCACTTATTCTCACCATAAAATTATAAAATTCTAACCGCCTTAGTCTCTCCTGCTATGACAGCCCCGGCATCTCAGAAATCAGACTGGTAAAGCTTCACTGCACTGTCTACAAAGCAGAAATAATTCCTCATATATGGACAGCGAAACTTAACACAATGCTCCAGGTGTGGCATCACCAATTTCCGATAAAATTGCAGTCAAAAATCTTTATCCTATCCTCAAATCATCTCACTGTGAAGACCAACGAGCCATTTACTTGTTTACTGCCTGCTGTACCCGCGCTTACTTTCAACGACCGATGAACGAGGACACCAAGGAGTCGCTCACAGTCTATGTCTTTTACTTTACATCCTTTCAAATTATACTCTGTCTTTACATTTATGCTACCGAAGTGGGTAATCTCACATTATACTGCATTCCTCTGCATATGCCCAATCACTCAGCATGTCCAAATACAGCTGAAGCATCTCCACATTCTCCTCAGAGCTGAGCCTCCCATCCAACTTTGTATCATCTGCAAATGTGGGCATTTAGCTCCCTTGTCCAAATCGTGAATATATAATGTGAACAGCTGGGCTTCGAGCACAGATCCCTGCGGAAACCCACTGCGTAACCTGTTATTTATTAGAATGCTTTGCTTCCTCTCTGCTCACCAGCTTTCTATCCATCTCAAGGCACGACCTGTTATCCCATGCGCCGGTTTCCATGTTGGTTCCTCAACGTATTGGTCCGGATAACCATCCGGTATGTACTCCAGAAATTCTTCCTCTATTGTTCTGTGACTAATTTGTCTCGCCCAATCTATCTGCCGATTAATGTCACTCATAATCACAGGTGTTCCTTTATCACATACATCTCTGATTTCCTGCCTAATGCTATCCCTAACACTGCAGTTTGGTGGTTTGTACACCCCACGCCTACGAATGTTTTTTTTGCTTCTTGGTATTTTGTATCTCACGCCACACAGATTCCACATCAACTGTGCGCACACACTCACAAAAACATATGCACTCAAAAACATATATAATAAGTCACACACAAAGACAAACGCAGGAGGTATGTGTCGGTTTATATTGTCTCTCCCAAATTATGAATATAAATAAGTAGAAACGTTCTTCAGGATATTTGAGAAAATAGCAAACCAAATGGAATGGTCAAAAGAGAAGTGGACATTCGCCCTGCAGAGTAAGTTGACCGGGAGAGAACAGAAGGTTTATGCTGTCCTGTCAGAACAGGACTCTGGGTATTGTGACTCGGTAGAAAAGGGCATTATAAATGCATACGAATTGGCTCCCGAAGCAGACAGGCAAAAACTGCGGATTGTAAGGGACAGATTTGTGTAGAGTTTGAAAGCGGTAAGCAGACCACGTTTCGTCGCTTGTTACGAGAATTGGGAGTTGAAACTCTCTCGGAGGTTCTGAGAGAGGTCACTCCGTTACGGAGTTTATGAACTCCTTACCTTCGATAATAAAAACCCATGTTGATTACGTAGATTAGAGATATACCGGTTTTGTGTCTTAGATAAGAGTCACCCCATTTCCCCCGATTTAAGCAGCTAACCAATAAAAGTTTAAGGGACACAGGCATCAATCAAATTCGTGTGCTGGACAAGGGTTGTTTATTTCCGCCAGAGAGCTCAGTGTGTGCTGCTGTATTGATGAATGGGGCGGGTGGAAGTTGTATCCCAGTTTCATTGGTTAAAGTGCAGTTCGACTGTGATTTAATGTCAGGTCCAGTACTTTGAGGGGTGTTAAAGAATTCCCATGGAAGGAGTGGACTTAGGTGGCGAATCTGAGTAAAGTACTGCAGTTAGCACCTCTAATGACCACAGTGGAGCATGACGCTGCGGAAACGTTTTTGGGCAGTGGAGGACTCAAGAGAAAGGAGTTGGCATCTGCTAATCATGTTTTAAGTGACGGTGGGAGGGAACCAGGTCCTAAGCATTCTTAAACCAAGGGTGATTCTAAGGTTGAAGAGGATGATGAGGGTCCTGATTTCTATTGTGCTTTTGATAAGGGGTATGGTGAAGAGTTGTTAACCGGAGGGTTGGTTAGGAGAGTTCAGGCGAAAGTTTTGAATTCGTCCTAGGTTCCTATCCAAAGTAATGGTAAACAGTTGTTGCAAGAGTGATGGACGGGTAGACAATTCAGACGACAGTCTTGAATTCGATCTCGGGTCTGACTATGATGCGATGATGGAACATTGTTTACGAGTAGACTCGTCACCAGTTGAACTTGGAACATTGGCAAGTCGGTCGTTTAAAGCTTGTTAAGCTGTCAGCCACCGGAAGAAGGAGGTGAGTTAGACTTGCCAAAAATTAATTCGTTATCGCCACTTTCAGTAAATCCATACCGTGCCCTTTAGCTGAAATACATTCCCAGAGCTGGCTTATTCTTCAGGAAAGTATACAGGACTGCAGGTTAATCAGGGTGAGGACAGGAAGGATTGTGAAGTTGTAGAAATAGGCGGCTGGTTAAGACACATCCTTTGGATGGTGTGTATCGCCTTGTCGACGTAGCAGACGTGGCCACTAAGGAAGATGGCGTTATTGACCATGGATTCCTTTCAAGAGTTATGGGACGGTGGATGGAGAATCATGTGGTGGTTCCTCCCCTAGGCTAGGATCAGACAAACCATTCGCAGATTCAGTGATGGTCTGATTTTGGACGTTGACACGCAGGAAGTGATTACGAAAACGACGCTGAGGAGGTAAACGTTTTCACCCCAGGAATTGTGGCTCTCAGATCAGCCAACCCTGAGACGGCCAACCCATCGGCGGCATTGGTTGAAAAGCCGGTAGACCGTGTCAGCCTGGTGGGGTTTAACAAACTCTATTGGCCAGAAATGAACCCAAACTCTTATGGTTGACAATCCTATGATATTTGCGAGGTAGAGCGTTCCTCAAAATGCGATTGGGTGCTCAATAGACAATTAGGAACGCTTGGTGGCTGCATCTCAGGGACAAAGGGAGACAGGTATAGTGTAGATACCAAGGCAAAACCTTAGAAAAGCACCAGATGGCACCTGGTGGACCTGTGGACCTCCAGAACGTTGAACCGCCTACGTCTTGACTACAACAGCAGAGGCTGGCTCAATTAGAGTCGGAGGAACAATGTATGTTGTCCATGTTATGGAAACCAAGCAAAAACCGTTATGGACCACTGAACTCGTAGGAGAGTCTGAGAGATCGACCTCCATGTAAGATGAGGAATCAGTGCTGGCTACCACAGCCTTTTTCAAACTGTTTACTACTTGCGGTTACAAACATATTTAAAACAAATATCACTTTTTTGTCAGTGGGAGAGCGGTTCTGTCGCGGTTAGAATTGTCATTGCTTGATTTATGGACTGGGTACATACTTTCCGCAAACGATAATATGATTTCAAGTACTTTGTCGTTTGTTTAAAAACAAACTCATCACAATTTTCCAATGTCGAACACGAGTCGAGGACTTATTTGATAGGTCCAGTTTCGGCAGGCATGTGGTAGTGTTGCGTGTCTTACCTTCTCCCAATCAAACGTCGATGTCCTGAGGCGTGTAAGGATACTGCATACTACTTTTCCTATTCTGGGCTTATTTTCTGTGTTAAAACTCCCCGCTGCGAGCTGCCGTTTGAATCAGCCCAGGACTTCCCCTTGATATTCGATGGAATAATGTGTAATGTTAATTTGATGGATTTGACAAGTAGACATTATGTATGTGAAACATGGGGCATCAGTTGTTCTCACTTGGGATTGGTGGAGTCCTTCGTAAGAATAGTGGGGTCATTTGAAGAGCTTAATTTTCTCCTCAGTTTTATGAAAAGATCAAAGCATGAGGTCGTTTTAACAAAAGCTCTTTCTCCCTTTATTAGAAGATCATTTGGAAATCGCTGGCTGCAAATCTTATGTTAGGATCAGACATGAAGGCTCAGTTAGGGCACTTGAGAGTTACAAGTTAGCCAGGAAGGACCTAAAGGGAGAGTTAAGAAGAGCGAGGAGAGGACACGAAAAGTCGTTGGCGGATAGGATCAAGGAAAACCCTAAGGCTTTCTATAGGTATATCAGGAACAAAAGAATGACTCGAGTAAGATTAGGGCCAATCAAGGATAGTAGTGGAAAGTTGTGTGTGGAATCAGAGGAGATAGGGGAAGCATTAAATGGATATTTTTCGTCAGTGTTTACACTGGAGAAAGACAATGTTGTCGAGGAGAACACTCAGGTTCAGTCGACCAGGCTAGATGGAATTGAGGTTCAAAAGGAGGAGGTGTTAGCAATTTTAGAAAATGTCAAAATAGATAAGTCCCCTGGGCCAGATGGGATTTATCCTAGGATTCTCTGGGAAGCCAGGGAGGAGATTGCTGAGCCTTTGTCCTTGATCTTTATGTCGTCTTTGTCGACAGGAATAGTGCCGGAAGACTGGAGGATAGCAAATGTTGTCCCCTTGTTCAAGAAGGGGAGTAGAGACAACCCTGGTAATTATAGACCTGTGAGCCTTACTTCGGTTGTGGGTAAAATGTTGGAAAAGGTTATAAGAGATAGGGTTTATAATCATCTTGAAAAGAACAAGTTGATTAGCGATACTCAACACGGTTTTGTGAAGGGTAGGTCATGTCTCACAAACATTATTGAGTTTTTTGAGAAGGTGACCAAACAGGTGGATCAGGGTAAAGCTGTTGATGTGGTGTATATGGATTTCAGTAAGGCGTTTGATAAGGTTCCCCACGGTAGGCTATTGCAGAAAATAAGGAAGTATGGAATTGAAGGTGATTTAGCGGTTTGGATCAGTAATTGGCTAGCTGAAAGAAGACAGAGGGTGGTGGTTGATGGCAAATGTTCATCCTGGAGTTCAGTTACTAGTGGTGTACCGCAAGGATCTGTTTTGGGGCCACTGCTGTTTATCATTTTTATAAATGACCTGGAAGAGGGTATAGAAGGATGGGTTAGTAAATTTGCAGATGACACGAAGGTCGGTGGAGTTGTG
Source organism: Scyliorhinus canicula (assembly GCF_902713615.1). NCBI lineage: Eukaryota > Metazoa > Chordata > Chondrichthyes > Carcharhiniformes > Scyliorhinidae > Scyliorhinus > Scyliorhinus canicula. The sequence continues at coordinate 7,313,598 of NC_052175.1, read as the reverse complement.
GATAGTGCTGAAGGATGTTATAGGATACAGAGGGACATAGATAAGCTGCAGAGCTGGGCTGAGAGGTGGCAGATGGAGTTTAATGCGGAAAAGTGTGAGGTGGTTCACTTTGGAAGGAGTAACAGGAATGCAGAGTACTGGGCTAATGGCAAGATTCTTGGTAGTGTAGATGAACAGAGAGATCTCGGCATCCAGGTACATAAATCCCTGAAAGTTGCCACCCAGGTTAATAGGGCTGTTAAGAAGGCATATGGTGTGCTAGCCTTTATAAGCAGGGGGATTGAGTTTCGGAACCACAAGGTCATGCTGCAGCTGTACATAACTCTGGAGCGGCCACACCTGGAGTACTGCGTGCAGTTCTGGTCACCACATTATAGGAAGGATGTGGAAGCTTTGGAAAGGGTTCAGAGGAGATTTACTAGGATGTTGCCTGGGATGGAGGGAAGGTCTTACGAGGAAAGGCTCAGGGAATTGAGATTGTTTTCGTTAGAGAGGAGAAGGCTGAGAGGTGACTTAATAGAGACATATAAGATAGTCAGAGGGTTAGATAGGGTGGACAGTGAGAGTCTTTTTCCTCGGATGGTGATGACCAACACGAGGGGACATAGCTTTAAATTGAGGGGTGAGAGATATAGGACAGATGTCAGAGGCAGTTTCTTTACTCAGAGAGTAGTAGGGGTGTGGAACGCCCTGCCTACAATGGTAGTAGACTCGCCAACTTTAAGGGTATTTAAGTGGTCACTGGATAGACATATGGATGAAAATGGAATAGTGTAGGTCAGATAGGCTTCAGATGGTTTCACAGGTCGGCGCAACATCGAGGGCCGAAGGGCCCGTACTGCGCTGTAGTGTTCTATGTTCTATGTTCTAAAGACGCCGGGAGCAAATAATATCAGCTCACAGCTCTTAATGCCTGTTATTATTGAACTTTCACCCCTCTTCACCATGTGTCTGCTTTGTATGTTCTGGGTGGCAATTGGGACGAGGTTCTGGCAAAGAGTAGATTAGCAGGCCATTCTTCAATTATTCTCATTTATACATCCATCTTTTTCATTGACACAAATGAACAGTTTTTTGATGGTCATCTTAGAAATCTGGTGCCCGGAGCTCATCGGTTCGGCCTCGGGCCAAAATATCGCCAAGTTTATAAGAAATATTAGTCAATTAAATTATGTTGGTCGAGGGGGCATGGATTTTCGTAAAACATTGAACACCCACATACACACATACAAACATACGCATACACATCTGCACACTAACATACATGTGTGCACAGACATGCGCACAAAAACACACAAACACAGTCACACACAACACAGACATACACACATGCACACTCAGAAAAAACACACATACCCATTTGTCAACAAATACACAACACATGGAGGCACACAGACACAAACACTCATACACACACCCATACGTAGGAACAATGCTCATACACGCACAGACACATCCAGAAATACATACACAAACACACACAGATACACACACGGAGACACACATACGACCGGGCCAATCACAAGGGTGGACACGCTGGGAAGTTCATTACAACACGCTTGATGTCGCCCTCCAAATTTATCCACCAGATGTTCCGGCCAGCATCTGCATTTTTAAAGCTATCGGATGGGAAACGTGCACATCCTGTAACAGGGCTCCTGTCCTTGAGGGGAATTGACCTCCTGAGCTGTCCACAAATTCAGCACATCCTCTAACTCAGCTGGGAGAGCCTCTGAACAACGGGCCGAACAGACGCCGGGGGTCACATATTCCCCAAGTTTCACCAAAGCAGTTCCCGCTGCGTGCTTGTAAACACCCCAGCAGCTGACACTGATAAGGTGTCCATGAAATTCAACTTCACTATCTCCCCATACACAACTGGTGGGAACACTTGAAGGCACTGGAGCCGGTTGAAGGTGTCTCATTTACAATTCTGGTAACCAGGTGGTGTTGAAACGTGTACTCGTGAGGGACAATCTAGATTCCCACCGCTGCACCCTGATCGACGCAATAGGAGGGATTGTCTTATCCTCTAGAAGCAGATGATACAATCTCAGACTAAAGGGACAATCATTTAAAACAGAAATGAGAAGGAATTTGTTCAGCCAGAGCGTGGTGAATCTGTGGAACTTTGCCGCAGAAGGCTGTGGCGGAGTATTCACTGACTGTCTTTAAGAAGGAGATAGATAGGTTCATGGTTAATAAGGGGATCAGGGGTTATGGGGATAAGGCTAGAGAATGAAGCTGAGAAAATATCAGCCACGATTGAATGGCGGAGCAGACTCGATGGGCCGAGTGGCCTAATTCTGCTCCCATGTCATATGGTCTTCTGGTCCTCACGCAATAGTCTGAGCAATGGCATGTCGTCCGTTATGGTAGCGAAATGCTGTCGACACTCATAATAACGGAATTTCTCGGGCAGCACGGTGGCACAGTGGTTAGCATTGCTGCCTCACTACGCCGAGGTCCCAAGTTCGATCCCGGTTCTGGATCACTGTCCGTGTGGGGTTTGCACATTCTCCCCGTGTTTGCGTGTGTTTCGCCCCCTCAACCCAAAGATGTGCAGGCCAGGTGGATCGGTAACACTAAATTGCCCCTTGATTGGAAAAAAATAATTGGGTACTCTAAATTTATAAAAAGAAAATGAAAAATAACGGAATTTCGGCGCAGCACGGTGACGCAGTAGATTAGCACAGCTATCTCACGGCGCTGAAGTCCCAGATTCGATACCGTCTCTGGTTAACTCTCGATGTGGAGTTTACGCATTTTTCCCGTATTTGCGTGGCTTTCGCCCCACGACACAATGCTAGACAGGCTAGGCGGATTGGCCAGTCTAAATTATCCCTGCATTGAAAAAAAAATTAAGTACTCTAAATTTATTTTTAAAAATAATGACGGAATTTCTTAATTCCAAAGATGACGACCAGACTTTCCTTCTCAATGTGCTCGTCTCGGCGCTCGGCGTCCGCCACGATCGTCGAGGTAAACGCATAGGGACGTTCCGGGCCATCATCCCACTCATTGGTCAGCACTGCTCGGATGCCACAAGGGTCATCGTCATACGTCACAATTAGGAGTCTGGAAGGATGACAATGTGTTTGACGTTGTTTGGCTGATAGGTGCGTCTTCAGGGTCGCAAAAGCCTCACACTGTGATGAGCTCAATTTGTTGTCTATCCAAAACAACACATGTCGCGGGGCCATTAGCGAAGGCAGGTTGGCGATAAACGTTCCACAAGAATTAACGAGGCCGGAAACAGACCGGATATCAGTGTCGTTCAGTGGGGTGGGAACCCCCTGAAATCACAGAATTTAGGCTGAAATGGGTCAGCCCATCGCAGCCCACACGGTATCTGACGCAGGCCACTGCCCTAGCTCGTAAAACACATGTACATCAGCCAGGCGTCACATGGACAAAACGGCGTAACACTTCCTGGAAATTTGCCATGTATCCCTGTTCCCTGGAAGAATATCATCTCATTAAACAGTCGCGTTTCGCAAGCCCTCTGAGATGTTTTCTATCGCTCTCTAAAAACACCAACGGCTGATTAAAACAATCCCAGATATGCATTAGAACATAGAACAGTACAGCACAGAACAGGCCCTTCGGCCCTCGATGTTGTGCCGAACAATGATCACCCCACTTAAACCCACGTAACCCGTATACCCGTAACCCAACAATCCCCCCATTAACCTTACACTACGGGCAATTTAGCATGGCCAATCCACCTAACCCGCACATCTTTGGACTGTGGGAGGAAACCGGAGCACCCGGAGGAAACCCGCGCACACACGGGGAGGACGTGCAGACTCCACACAGACAGTGACCCAGCCGGGAATCGAACCTGGGATCCTGGAGCTGTGAAGCATTGATGCTAACCACCATGCTACCGTGAGGCCCATTAAAGAGGAAAATCTTCGAAACTCTGGATTAAGTCCTACTTGCGTGCACACTCCTGTCTAACTCAGCAAACAAACTGAGCCGGGCAAACCGAACATAAAGATCCTTAACCCGGGGCATCGGGTGGCAGTGCAATTGTAAAACACTGTTTATGGTCTCCAAACAGCCGGACGTTTTTCAGGCTTCATCATCAGCATCACAGGCGCAGCCCATTTCACAAACTGTACGGGTCTTATGACCCCCCTGATCTTGTCGGTGTTGCAGTTTTACACCCACTTTTAGAAGCAACGCAGAAGGGACGGGCCTCGCCCGGAACGACCGGGGTTGAGCAGCAGAACCGACACAGATATAGGCTCTGGCACTCTTGCGCAGACTTTCCTGAAAAACCTCAGGTTATTAATTCAGCACATTGTAAAGATTACCGTAGCCCATTCAAACGTTCTGTTGCCAATCACATCAACGGACTCCCAACCAGTCTCGTCCAAGTAAATGTCGTCCTCAGACCATGTACAAATGCCAGGGTCCGGCTGATCGTCTGCTATCCATACATCACTGGTGTAACGGTGGTCTCTGCAATTTTCAACGGTTCCGCTGCAGGTGACTGACGTTTCTTGGTATCCCTCAAACCCGCAGGAGGATTCCTGTACGCAACCTTTAACTCGCGGGAGGTCCAGAATAGAGACGGCCACAGTGTCCATCTCCAGCGTGTCCAGAAACGGGCAAAGCAATCCGAATAGGTGCGACCCTTGCAGTCGAGACAAGTTCAAGGACATCTACTCATTGTCGTCTTCTTGGGTATCCACGAACAAAGCTCTCGCCTGGGGCTACTATCGCAGACGGTGTGTTCCATGCCGTTCTGGCCGCCCGTGACCCTCGCGAGACCATCCACACCGTCGCCTCGGGTGATGTATCCCACCGGGCTGTGGCAACGCCCGAACTCTACCTCAAACGTGCGTGGGAGGCAGCTCTGTCGAAGGAATTCTAGCCGGATCTGCACCTTCTCGTGACCAATATGGATGTACACGGAAGGTCGGCCGAAACCATGCACACCATAACCCACGGACCCTTGCAATTCCTGCACATCCTTCTCCCCGTGTTCATGAGAGAGGGAAAGTACATTGGCTCATTTTAGAACAACGCAGTTTCCGCTATGAACTTCCTTTAAGAGGCGAAATTATTGATACAATACACGAGTATGACACGTAATATTTCTGAGAGGAAAGGGCCCAAACTCGCAGTGCTTAGTCAATGACAGAAAACGAGTTAAGATCTGACTCACCAGGGGAGCGTACCGCCCTGTTAAACTGGCATCTTTGCATGATCACTGATGGTTCGTAACTGTCCGACCTGCCACGAGTTAGTCGAACACCCTTGTGTCATAAACAGCCGGGGAGGTCAAGCTTTTCACGTTCTCAAATGTCTGTGATCATCATCAGAAGGAAAAATTCTTGGCAGTCTTCAGTCAATATTCCGCTTTTTGGAAGCACTACGGCATGCTCTCTGTACACCCATTCCAGTCCCCTGGCCCCCCCATGGAAAGCATCCAATTTATCAAACAATGGCAGCACGGTAGCATGGTGGTTAGCATAAATGCTTCACAGCTCCAGGGTCCCAGGTTCGGTTCCCGGCTGGGTCACTGTCTGTGCGGAGTCTGCACGTCCTCCCCTTGTGAGCGTGGGTTTCCTCCGGGTGCTCCGGTTTCCTCCCACAGTCCAAAGATGTGCGGGTTAGGTGGATTGGCCGTGCTAAATTGCCCGTAGTGTACTAAAAAAGTAAGGTTAAGGGGGGTTGTTGGGTTACGGGTATAGGGTGGATATGTGGGTTTGAGTAGGGTGATCATTGCTCGGCACAGCATCGAGGGCCGAAGGGCCTGTTCTGTGCTGTACTGTTCTATGTTCTAATGGCATTATTTACGCCTGAACGTACCACACTCAATAAAAACTTGCCTGGACAAGGCAATACCGCGACTTTCTAACATAATTTTCGCACATCGCAAAGCTCATATAGTATTGTTCAGCACGAAGATGGATTTATTTACATATTTAAAATAACCTTCTTAGAGCAGCATCTCATTCCCAGTGCAAAGCTGGCTGGGACGATAGGTGTTGCAACGTCCTTATTTGAGCAGTTTTTATTCCTTACCTTGACGAGTGTAGGGTGGTTAGCCTCTGCTCCCTACCTTCGGAATTCCTGCTCCACGAGTCCAACACGGAGATCAATGCCTGTTTCCCCATGTTCCACATGGCGGTTACATGTCATGAACGGAGGCAAACAGTCACGCACACACAAACACACATATGCACACAAACACAATTAGTGACACATATACAGGCTTACATACACACTACTCTTTCTGGCAAATGACTCTGTGGCTCCCGCCACTCTCTCTTTTTCACACACATGTACTCACACAGAACCACACAGATACAACAAACTACACTCATACATACATACTCCTAGACACATCAGCACACAAATACTCATACACGCAGGCACGTAAACACATTCACGCATACTTACACAAAAACACATATATGCCTACCCACACAAACGCCATTTCACACATACCCACACACACTCAGACACACAAACACATACACGCACTCACGCACTCACATCCACGCGCACACACACACACACTCGTACATACTCACAGACACCTACACACTCACACGCCCACTCGCGTACACTCACACATACAGACACACATATAAATTTACAGCTACCTACACACACAAGTACTCACCCACACTCACACCTATCCACAAACGTACCGGCGTCTCACACTCACAAACATCGACACAAGTTTTGACAGATACACATGCTCATTCTCACTCTCTTCATCTCTCTCTCGCTCTCTCTCACCACGCAAACAGATTCAAAAACACTCAAGCGCATATACACTTTCACACACAAACACACACGCACGCACACACAAACACACGCATAAATCCTCACAAACACTAACACACACACACACTCACATATATTTCCACAATCACTCACATAAGCTCGCAGCGACCCACATGCACAAGCATTCACATCCACATACTCGCACATACTTACACATACTCACACACAGTCACATAGACAAACACCCACCAACGAATACACATTCAGACACCTATTTACACACACAGACAAACATACACACACTTACATACTGGAAGTCCAAGGGCAGATGCGTGCTCTCTTTTTGACCCTCGCCCTCTCACTCTTTCTATATCTCTTTTTTTCAAATACACGCACAACTCGCAGACACAGGCAGAGACACAAGTTTAAACATAGATGCATCCTCGCTATGACATACTCTCTATGACAAACGCTTGCTCATCCTAACGCTCTCCTTTCCTGTCGCTCTTATACTTAGTCACGCACATTCACAACCACACAAAATCGCTTGCATATAACCGCCCCCCCCCCATCAAACACACACACATACAATCACACACACGCTCTCACATATACTCTCTCTCTCGGGGACACACACACTCTCACATATGCTGTCTCTCTCGGACAATTCTTCATTGACGGACAGATGTTGTGTCTGACAATGTCCTTCTCTCTCACAAACAAACATTGACACCAGTTCATACACTGGCGCATGCTCTGTCTGACCCTTACCATCGCTCTCTATCTCTATCCAGCACACAGACAGAGACAGTCATGCACATATAGATACATTTCAACCACACAGAAACTCACACACCCAATCACACGGACACTCATACATACAGACACACACAACTCACACACATACACTTACAGACATTCATACTCACATAGTTTGTCTCACACACGGTGAGTCACACACTTAAATGACTCACGCAGGCAGCACATGTATATTGTAACAAACGTGCACACGCATAGGCACAAGTTCAGGGACAGACGCCTCTTCCTTCTGACCCCCCCCCCCCCTGTCTGATCCTCTCTCTCTTATAACACACAGTTCAGACATAGATGCATGCTCCTTATGAACCTCTCCATTTCTGTCACACAAAATCACACACAGGAACACTCACACACACAAGAATACACAGATATGCACTTCAAGCACACATACACACTCGCATTCGCACACACACATCCACACCCACATGAACACTCGCAGAACCACATACTTACACACCCAATAACAGACTCACACTCGCACATACCCACTGTCACACACACGCATTCGCTTACTCCCTCGCGCACACACATGCACGGGCAGCACGGTACCATTGTGGATAGCACAATTGCTTCACAGCTCCAGGGCCTCAGGTTCGATTCCCGGTTTGGGTCACTGTCTGTGCGGAGTCTGCACGTTCTCACTGTGTGTGCGTGGGTTTCCTCCGGGGGTGCTCCGGTTTCCTCCCATGTCCAAATATGTGCATGTTAGGTGGATTGGCCAAGCTCAATAGTCCTTAGTGATGGGTGGGTTGCTGGGTTGTGGAGATAGGATGGAGGTGTGGACTTTGGGTAGGGTGCTCTTTCCAAGAGCCGATGCAGATTCGATGGGCCGAATGGCCTCCTTATGCACTGTAAATTCTGTGAAAAAATTTCGTGCACTAGTTGACGCACACGCACACACACTCACACAGTCTTACACTCATGTACACTCACATTCACAAACACATTCATACAGAGACAGAAACACTCATACACTCTCACTCACACCTGCCCTCACACGCACACACTCAAACACACATACATTAATTCACACACACACACAGATTCTCTCTCACACACGCACACTCACTCACAATCACAAACACTCACACCTGCCCACTCTTCCACATAGCTGCTTGCACGTACACTCATATACACACTCAGAAACTCACAAACACACGCACACAGACTCACACCACTCAAGCACATATAAACGTACACTCACACATACTCACACATTGCAACTCACAACCAACCACACGAACATATACACTCTCTAACACATTCACGCGCACTCATAACCACACATACACGCACACAGTAGCAGGCACATGCACTCATCCACAAACGCTCTCACACAAACTCTCACACAAACATACACATATTCACAAACAAAAACAGACTCGCACACGCACAGACACAGTCAGATACACTCACGCATACATTAATGCGCACAGTAACACGCACTGACAAGAACACTCACACAAAAACACACACTCACAAACACTTCCACAAACACCTACACGCTTCCACACACACATAATCCCACCCACCTACACAAGTATTCACATACGCTCACTAACAATCGCGCACACGTAAATACTCTCTCACACAAATGCACATCCACCTACATACACATCAAACCACACATTAACACACGCATACTCTCTCAGACACAAAGACGCCCACATACACACAGCCACGCGCGCGCACACACTCACAAACTCTCTCTTTCACACAGGCCCACGAACATGGACACAAGTCCAGGCACTGACGCATGCCCGTTCTGACCCTCCCCCTTTCTCTCTCTACCTTACACACTCTCAGACCCACACATAGTCACACGTTCAGACATAGATGCATGTTCCCTCTGACACTCTCTCGTCTCTCTCTCTCTCTCTCTCACAACCACACAGACACACATGCACACTCAGACCCCCTGTCTTTCACGCACGCACAAACACAGGCATAAGTTGAGGCACTCGGTATGTGTGCGCATGAGCGTGTATTGTGTGCATGTGTGTATGTGTTGGTGTGAGTTAAAATAGAAATCTCATGCTAGGAAGCATATAGTTGACTAACGCACTTCAATGTAATAATATTTAAATTGAAATTAGTTGAATAATTCGTTCTAGAAATGGAAGTTAGAGGGATGAAGTTTTGCCCTTGTAAGATGTGGGAGATCCATGAAGCTACCAGCATTCCGGACAACGACATCTGCAGTAGTGCTACACTAGCTACATTATCTCTTTACAGGCCGCATGTATCAGTTGGATCAACAGTTGGATTCAGATAAGAACGTGCTGCTGGCGAAAAGCGCCATAAAAAGGTGTTTTCGAGACATAGTGACAACATAGGTGCAATAATATTTGTGTGTGTGGATGAGCGTGTGGTAGCATGGATTGGTGTATGTACAAATGTGGGTGTTTGTGTGTGGCTTTCTGTCTGGATGTGCGTGCGCGTCTAGTGGAGTGCTTAGAGTGTTCGGCAGTGTGTGTGAGTGATTGCGTGTGCAATTATGTGTTCTGGGTTTTTCTATCTGCGTCTACGTGAGTGCGTGTTTGCGAGGGTGTATGAGTGTCTGAAAATTTGAATGTGTATGTGTGTGTCTGCGTGTGTGTTTGGGGGACCATGAATGGGATTAGTTGTGCGTGTGAGTGCATGTATGACTGAGTGCTGAGTGCGGGTGCGTGGGTATGGTTGTGTATGTGTGTGGGTACATGTCTTGGTGTGTGGTATTTGTGTGTGTCTGTAAGTGTATGTGCGTGGGTGTGTGTGCGAGCATGTGGTGGGTGGGTGTTCGTGTGTGTTCTGGGCTGTGGGTCTGTGCATCCACGAGGGTGTATGTGTCTTTGTGTGGGTTTGAGAGCTTGTGTGTGTTCGTGTATATGGGTATGTGTGGGTGTGTATCTGTCTGTGTGTGCCTGTGTACGTGGGTGTGTGCTTGTATGTGCATGTATGTTTGTGTGGGAGTATATTTGTCGGTCTGTGTGTGTGTCGGAGTGTGTATGTGTGGGTTAGTATGTGTGAATCTGGGTGTCTGGCTCTGAGCCGTGTATCTATGTGTGAGGGGGTTATGGGGCATGTAAGTGGATGGGTGCAAGTCTCGGTGTGTGGAGAGCGTTTCTGCATTTTTATATGTGTATGTGTAGGTGAGTATCTGCAAGAAGGTGTGTTTGTATGTATGTTTGTGAGTGCATAAATTTGTGTAACGCTGTGAGTTTTTGTCCGTGTTTCCGAGTCTGCGAGTGTGTGTATTCGTGTCTCTGTGTACACCAGTATTTGCATTTGTGTCTCTGTGTGTCGGACAGTTTGTTTATTTGTTTCTCTGTTTCCGTGAGTATGTGTATTGGCGCCTCGCCGTGTATGTGAGTGTGTATAATTGTGCCTCTGTGTCTGAGAGTTTGTATTTGTGCCTGTGTTTGTGAGTGCTTGTATGTGTAATTCTGAGTGTGCTGATTTGTGTATCTATGCCTGTACATGTTTGTCTGTGTATCTGTGTGTCTGCCTGTACGTGTCGCTGTGCCTGTGAGTGTCTGCATTCGTGTTTATGTTTCTATGAGTGGGTGTTTTGTTTGTCTTTGTCAAAACCACTTCAATCTAACTGGTGATGTCTTCCCCATGTTATGGGAGCGGCGTTTTCAAAACCCCAAAATGTATCATGGATTTCAACCACCTCTCCATTTAATGTATTGTTGCTTTTGAAGCAGACGGATTGGTCTCCAGATGTGGTATTACAATTAAGGACACGTGGGTTTTTAAACAAAAAACAATGTTTATTCCATGAATTCAGCTTAACTTTTTTCAATAAACATCGGAACACTTCCCACCCCTTACTTCAAAGATAACCCCGAAAATAATACAACACTAAATAATCCATTAAAATGTTCCTTCAAACCTCCAATAGACTTAACACCTTTATCAACAGAAACACATATGTTTAAATGCATTACAATTATGAGTTTCAATCACCCAAATGATTGAGAGGTAGGTTTTCATGGCAGAGATCACAGCAAATCCAGATCACTGAAAAACACAGACACACTCAAGTTCTTTTCTCAAAACTGAAACTAAAACTCCCAAAAAGCAGACGTGAGTTCAATTCAGCTACCCCAACAATCTGACGTCACTTCAGTAATATGAGTTGCTGCATTTCTTAAAGGTACATTGCTCAAACATCTATTTCTTAAAGGCACTCTCACATGACAACCAACCTTATGTATATTCTCGTGGGCAGTACAGTCGCACAAGTGACTTCAAAGCGCATGGGTCCCAGGCTTAGGTGGATTGGTAATGCTAAATTGCCCTTAGTTTCCAAAAAGGTAAGGGAGGTTTATTGAGTTACAGGGATAGGGTGGAAGTAAGGGCTTGTGGGTCGGTGCAGACTTGGTTGGCCGAATGGCCTCCTTCTGCACTGTCTGTTCTATGTTCATTGTTTATTTCCCTTCCTCACAGTGAACCTCATCACAATTATGATCCTCAGGAGAAGAAACTGTGGACTCTCCGATTGTGTCACTTGTTACCTGCTTGCCATGGCAGTCGGGGATCTACTGGTCGTTTTTTTCGATCTGATATTGAGACACATTCCAATTGTCTTTGATGAAAAATTTATGTTTCTGTACTCCATCCGCGTGTGTAATATCCACGCCGTCCTGCTTTATGCGGCCACTGACTGTTCTGTCTGGTTCACCGTCACTTTCACTTTTGATCGATTTGTGGCCATTTGTTGTCCGAAGATGAAAAGTAAATATTGCTGCAAGAAAATGGCGACAGTGGTTCTGGGAACAGTGACTGTTTTGAGCTGTTTGAAAAACATATTTTGGTATTTTATGTTCACAGGTCGCTATTGGTTGATGAACACTCCTTGGTTTTGTGAAGTACAAACGTATGATTTTGAATCTCAGGTCTGGATAATAGTCGAGTTCGCCCACAACATTGTAACCCCATGTGTTCCTTTCGTCCTGATTCTGCTGCTCAATGTTTTCACCGTCAGACATATTGTCGTGAGCAGCAGGGTTCGCAGGAGACTCCGAGCTCACAGCAGTGGAGAGAAGCCAAAAGATCCAGAGATGGAGAGTCGAAGGAAGTCCATTATTTTACTGTTTATTATATCTGCCAATTTCATTGTATTATGGTCATTGTTAATGGTTTATTCTATTTGGTGGCGTATGTCCTATCTGGGATATAGGTCGGTCCGTCTCGAGGATTATATTCGTGAAATGGGCTTAATGCTGCAGCTCCTGAGTTGCTGCACAAACACTGCAATTTATGCCGTGACACAGACTCAGTTCAGACAGCAGATGAAGAATGTGCTGAAATTTCCCTTTACCTCAACACTTCAATTCATTAAATCCTGACAAGAAAACCCACCCACACAGCAAACTCTCTCCTCCCACTGGCCGCTCAAATTGCCAATCATAAACCAGGCTCACGCTGGTTAGCCATCCTGTCAATCAGAGGTAATGGTCAGCGGGCATCTTGCGTTCCAGGGAGAGGATGCCAGTGTCGCGTATCCTTCGCACTGCCTTCTAGGAGAAGTGACTGCGTCCTGTTCATAAATTAATATTAATTCTCAACTTTGGTGTTAAATACAGGTTGGGGACAGAGATTCTGTTTTTCTGAATTACAGTCATAAAAGGGCCAGTAGTGATACTCAAAGATATAATCTCGGCCCATCCCAAAACATTTCCTCAGGGACAGGGATGTTTTGGCCATCGATCATCGCTCGGGCCGGAATACAGAGCAAAGAGGTGACAACCGTCGGAGCAGCAGCCGCCGCAGGGAGAACTGTAGCGGCATCTGACGGCTGGGAGGATGAGAGGGAACAGCAGCAGCCACAATGGCTGGAATATATCGCAAAATGGGTGATAGACAGACTGACAGATTCAGAGAGAGAGAGCAAGAGAGAGAGATAGAAAGAGAGAGAGAGAGCGAGAGACATTGATGGAGGTTAAGGGGGGGTTGTTGGGTTACGGGTATAGGGTGGATACGTGGGTTTGAGTAGGGTGATCATGGCTCGGCACAACATCGAGGGCCGAAGGGCCTGTTCTGTGCTGTACTGTTCTATGTTCTATGTTCTATGTTCTAAACATTGGGGAAGATGTCCAGTCACAGAGAGAAGCATAAATATGGCGGGCGATTAGCACGGATTTGGTGAGAAATGGAGACAGAGAGAGAAATGGAGCGAGGGGAAATAAACAGAGATGGGGTGAGGAAGCTGCATCGGCAGAGAGAGAGACAGAGAGAACGAGACACATAAACAGAGAAGGCCTGGGGAAGGCAGAAAGCCAACGGGAGAGTGGAATATGGAGGGCGCAGGGACAAACGGAGAGAGGGTGGGAGAAGATGAAATGGCAGACTGAGGGAAGTAAATGGAGGGGAGATAAACTGTGAATAGGCGGGAAAGGGGAACAGGGAAAGAATCAGAGAGAGAGAGAAAGTCGTGGTGGGAGCAGAGACGAACAGAACGAATGGGGAAGGGTTATACTTTGCGATAGCGTGAGTAATGGAGAGAGGAAAGATAAACAGAAAAAGGGTGTGGAAGGGGTATCGGCAGAACGAGGTAAAGGAATGGAGGCAGGTCGAGAAACACGCGGTGGAGAAGTGGTATAAGCAGAGAGAGGGAAATAGAGGGAAGGGAGATAAAGTCAAAAGTGAGGAGGAAGGGTATTGGCAGAGAAGAGAGAGAACGAGTGTTGCAGGCTGGGAAGATAAACAGAGATGGGTGGGGATAGACATAGTAAGAGAGAGCTAGAGAGAGGGAGAGCGAAAGAGAGAGATAGAGAGAGGCGGGCAGACGGAGAGACAGATAGAGACAGAGACAGTCAGAGACGGACGGCATGGATATAAACAGGAATGTTGTGTGATAGGGGAAGAGGAAGAAATAAGAAAGGGAGACAGGAAAGTGCAGGGATAGGAGATAAACTGTCGGGTTAAAGCGGGCAGCATAATCAAATACCCCTCCCAGCCGGCTTATTCACTCTTCCACCTTCTTCCAATGGGCTGGATTTACAAAAGTCTGAGAACACGCACGAACAGACTCAAAAACAGCTTCTTCCCCGCTGTTTCAGGCTGCTAAACGATCCTATTATGGACTGACATGATCAACATTACACGCCTGTATGCTTCACCCGATACCGGTGTCATGTATTTATATTGTGTGACTTGTGCTTCCCTATTATGTATTTATTTTCATTTCTTTTCATGAACTTAATAATCTTTTGAGCTGCGCACAGAAAAATACTTCTCACTGTACCTCGGTAGACGAGACAATAAATAAATCAAATCCAATCCAATCCAGAAAGGGTATTGTTAGTCTCGTGAGAGAAGAAGAATTGGAGAGGCAAGAGAAACAGAAAAGAGTTTGGAAGGGAAATAATCAGAGAGGGAGAGAAAGAGAGGGGGGGGGGACAGAGAGCGTGAGAGAGAGATGGATGGATAAGATGGATTACGGGCAGCACTGTAGCATTGTGGATAGCACAAACGGTTCACAGCTCCAGGGTCCCAGGTTCGATTCTGGCTTGGGTCACTGTCTGTGTGGAGTCTGCACGTTCTCCCCGTGTCTTTGTGGGTTTCTCAGAGTGCTCCGTCTTCCTGCCAGAATTCCAAAAAGACGTGTTGTTTGGTGAATTGGACATTCTAAATTCTCCCTCTGTGTACTCGAAAAGGCGCCGGAATGTGGCGACTGAGGGTTTTTCACAGTAACTCCTTGCCGTGTCAATGTAGGCTAACTTGAGACAATAAAGGCTATTATTATTATTATAGTGTGAGACTGGATAGACTGGGACTTTACTACCCTGAACCGTAGGAGGCTTAGGGCTAATCTTATAGATGTCTATCAAATAATGAGGGGCATAGATAATGTAGATAGTCAACAGGTTTTACCAATGGTAGGTAAGTCTAAAATAGGGTTAAAGGGAGAGGGGAGAGATTCAAGCGGGTACAGATCGGCAACTGTTTCAGACAGAGGGTGGCGAGTGTGTCGAACAAACCGCTTGAAGCAGTCGTGGAGGTGGGTACAATTGCAACGTTTAAAAGGGAACTCTGGTCGAAATGTTAAGGTTATATGGGAAAGATGGGTTTAGAGAGACTTAGCTGAATTGCGAGCAATTGGGATAAACTATGTGGTAAAATGTGGGTGGCATGGTCAAGTTGGGCCTTTCATACTGTAAAGCTCTATGGATACCCCTTCTCCACCTTTTCTCATTTACTTCATAGAATCATAGAATTTACAGTGCAGAAGGAGGCCATTCGGCCCATCGAGTCTGCACCGGCTCCTGGAAAGAGCACCCTACCCAAGGTTAACACCTCCACCCTATCCCCATAACCCAGTAACCCCACCCAACACTAAGGGCAATTTTGGACACTAAGGGCAATTTATCATGTCCAATCCACCTAACCTGCATATCTTTGGACTGCGGGAGGAAACCGGATCACCCGGAGGAAACCCACGCGCACACGGGGAGCAAGTGCACGACTGCTTCAAGCGGTTTGTTCGACACACTCGCCACCCTCTGTCTGAAACAATTGCCGATCTGTACCCGCTTGAATCTCTCCCCTCTCACTTTAACCCTATTTTAGACTTACCTACCATTGGTAAAACCTGTTGACTATCTACATTATCTATGCCCCTCATTATTTGATAGACATCTAGAAGATTAGCCCTAAGCCTCCTACGGTTCAGGGTAGTAAAGTCCCAGTCTATCCAGTCTCACACTATAATAATAATAAAGCCTTTATTGTCTCAAGTTAGCCTACATTGACACTGTGAAGCAACAGTGCTAACCACTGAGGTGATACCGTGCTGTGCACGGTAGCACCACTGTGCTTATAGCTCAAGTCAGCAAGTCCCGGGAGCATGCTATTATTTTTTTGCTGCCCTCTTTCTAGTTTACTAATATTATTTCGATAATAGGGTGACCAGAACTGCACGCTGCATTCCAAGTACTGCCTCACTAATCTCTTGTGCAACTTCAGCAAGACGTCCCAACTCCAGTATACAATGTTCGGTCCAATGAACCCTTGCATGTAGGATGCTTTCTTCAACATCCTGTCCACCCGTGAATCCACTTTTAAGGAGCTATGAACCAGTACCCCGAGATCTCTTTGTCCTATAACTCTCCCCAACTTCCTACCATTAACCGTGTAGGTCCTGCCCGATTCCATCGACCAAAATTCATCACCTCATGTTTATCTCAGTTAACCTCCATCTGCCATTCATCGACCCATTGTCCCAATTGAGCAACATCCTGTTACATTCCTAGACAACCTTCTTCACTATCCACTATGCCACCAAACTTGATGTAACCTGCAAACTTACTAACCACGCCTCCTACATTCTCATCAAAATCATCAATATAAATAAGGAACAACAGTGGAAGCAGCACAGATCGCCGAGGCACCCCGCTAATCCCAGGCGTCCATTTTGAAAGCACCATTTTTCTTCTTTTGACAAGCTAACTTTGTATCGAATTGGCTACTTCATCCTGGAATCCGTGAGATTTACCCTTTTGGAACAACCCGCCATGGTCTGCAGGTCTTGCTGAAGTCCATGCAGACAGCGTTCACTGCACTGCCCTTATCCATGTTCTTGGTTACCCCTTCCAAAACTTCAATCAAATTCGTGAGACATGATTTTCCACTCACTAGCCATCCTCACTGTCCCTAATCAGCCTTTGCCTCTCGAAATAAATGCAGATCCTCTCTCTCAGAATAGCTTCAACAACTTTATTGATACAGACATTAAGCACACTCTTCCGTATTTCTCAGGCTTTTCCCTGCGGCCGCTCTTGAACAAAGGCACAGCGTTTGCTCCCCTCTAATCTTAAATCATCTCATTGGTGGGTGTAGACGATTCAGCTATCTCTGTTAGGGGTGGGCAGCAATATCCTCTCTTGCCCCCTACAACGTCCGGGGATAAATTGCATCTGTCCCCCATGATTTATCTACCTTGTTGGAGCTTTAAGATTTCCAGCACCACCTTCTCTGTAATATGGGTTATGGTGTTCGGGCTGGAAAGTGGAGCTGAGTCCACAAAAGATCAGCCATGATCTCATTGAATGGCGGAGCAGGCTCGAGGTGCCAGATGGCCTACTTCTGCTCCTAGTTCTTATGTTCTTATGTTCTTATGTACACTTTTCAAGAATCTTGATTGCCAAAAGTTGCGTAACGTCCATGCCTTGCTCAACAGTAAGTATCAAAGAGAAATATTCATTTAGGATCTCACCCATGTCTTGTGGATCCGCACATAGAAAACCTTGCAGATCCTTAAGAGACCCTACATTTTCCATCGTTACGCATTTGTCCATGTATTTTTAGAAGCTCATTGGATTCTAGTTTGCCTTATCTGCCAATGCAATCTCGTCCCCTGTTTGTTCTCTTTATTTTCCGCGGACAATATCGATGCTCTTTATTCCAGCTTCCTATGCATGTCATGTTCTCCTCCTTTTAGATTAGAGCCTCAATATCACGAGTCATCCAACGTTTTCTACTTTAAAAAAAGTTTAGAGTACCCAATTCATTTTTTCAAGTTAAAAGGAAATTTAGCGAGGCCAAATCACCAGCCCTCTACCCTGCACAGTTGTGGGTTGTGGGGACGAAACCCACGCAAATACATGGGAGAATATGCAAACTCCAGACGGACAGTGATCCATAGCCTGTACCGAATCTGGTACCTCGGCACCGTGAGACGGCAGTGCGCCACCGTGCTGCCTTTGTTTCCAACTTCTACCAGCCTTGTCCATCAGTGGAAAAAAATTGCCTTGCCCCAATTTAAAATTGTAACTTTTGGGACAGACCTATTATTCTCCATAACTCTCTTAAAAGTAATGGAATTATGGTCACTGATCCCAAATTGATCCCTCGCTCGCAAATCTGTCACCGGCCCATCATTATTTCCCAAGAGGAGGCCCCCTTTCAGTCGGGCCATCCACGTAGTGAATGACGAATTCATCCTCAAGACACTCAAATTGGTCTCCATCCAAGCTCCCAATGCTATGGTTTTCCCCGTCAGTGTTGGGACAGGTAAAGTCCCAACTATTACCTCACGGTTTTCCTTGCAGCTAACAGTAATTTCCTTACATAATTGCTGCTCAATTTCCCGCTGACTACTTGGGAGCCTGTAGTAGAATCATATCAAAGTGGCCTCTGCCTTCTTATTTTTAGTTCGAAACATATAGACTCAGTGGGCGAACCCTGGGATATATCCTCCCTCAGTACTGCCTTGTTATTCTCCATTATCAAAAGCGCAACCCCCTCCTCTCTTACCTCCTGTTGCAGCTTTCCTATATAAGTACCCCGGAATATTGAGCTGCCAGTCCTGCCCCTCCCTTCGTCATATTTCATTAAAACTGTAATATCCCAGTTTGATATATCCACCCATGCCCTGAGTTCATCTTCCTTTCCCATTAGCCCTCTTGCGCTATATTACATTCAGTTGAATCTAAGCCCTCTGTCTACACAGCTTTCGCAGACCATCTGTCCGATCATGTGGTGTACACTCTCCCAATGTTTTATTGATCCGAGGATTACTGGACACATTCACTGAATTCTCCACAGTGTACCTTTTGATTTTAGATTTTTGTTGCTTTGCCTTTTACTTTTCCACTAATTGCCTTTTTTCTGTTCCCACGTTAATTCCCTCTGAATTCCTGCATCGGGTCCCATCCTCCTGCCACATTAGTTTAATACAACCCAACAGACCGAGCGAATATTCTCCCCAAGACAATGGTTCCAGTTCTCTCTGGCTGCAGACCGTTTGGTTTGTACTGGCCACACCTACCGCAAAACCGGTTCCAATGACCAAGAAATTGATTCCCTCCCTCTTGGAACACCTCTCAAGTCACGTATTCATCTTCTCTGTCATAAGTTATTATCCATGGGTTGTTACCCGGGCCACGTTATAGCAAGACAAGAAATAGGGAGAGAGCAGTTGAACACTTGGCTACCGGGATGGTGCAGGACAGAGGGTTTCAGATTCCTGGATAATTGGGGCTAATTCTGGGGTAGGTGGGACGTCTACAAACGGGACGGTCCACACCTGGACCAGATACGTACCAATACCCTGGGGGGGGGGGGGGGGGGGGGGGGGGGGTGGTAGGAATTTGTTAATGCTCTTCTGGAGCGTTTAAATTAGTTCAGCAATGGATTGGGAACCTGAATTGTAGCTCCACTATACAGGAGGTTGAGAGTAGTCAGGTCATGGTTAAGGTTTAAAAGTTGCAGGAGTGTACTGGCAGGCAGGGACGTGGTTTAATGTGTGTCTACTTCAATGTCAGGAGCATCCAGAATAAGGTGGGTGAACGTGCGGCATGGGTTGGTACCTGGGACTTCTATGTTGTGGCCATTTCGGAGACATGGATTGAGCAGGGACAGGGGTGATTGTTGCAGGTGCCGGAGTTTCGATATTTCAGTAAGTTCAGTGAAGATGGTAAAAGAGGGAGAGCAGTGGCATTGTTAGTCATGGACAGTATTACGGTGGCAAAAAGGACGTTTGATGAGGACTCGTCCGCTGAGGTTAGAAACAGTTAAGGAGAGGTCACCCTGTTAGGTATTTTGCACAGACCTTCGAAAACTTCTAGAGATGTAGAGGAAACGATTGCAAAGATGATTCTGGATAGGAGCGAAAGAAAAAGGTTAGTTGTTATGTGATCTTCAACTTTCCAAATATTGACTGGAAACGCTATAGTTCGAGTTTCATGTAATTTACAGTGCAGAAAGAAGTCATTCGGCCCATCGAGTCTGCACTGGCTCTTGGAAAGAGCACCCTACCCAAGGTCAACACCTCTACCCAATCCCCATAACCCAGTAACCCCACCCAACACTAAGTGCAATTTTGGACACTAAGGGCAATTTATCATGGCCAATCCACCTAACCTGCACATCTTTGGACTGTGGAAGGAAACCGGAGCACATGGAGGAAACCCACGCACAGACGGTGAGGATGTGCAGACTCTGCACAGACAGTGACCGAAGCCGGAATCGAAACGGGGACCCTGGTGATGTGAAGCTATTGTGCTATCCACAATGCAACCGTGCTGCCCAAATTGTAACTTTAGATTGGTCCGTTTATCTCCAATGTGTGCAGGAGTGTTTCCAGACACATATGTAGATAGGCGAACGAGGGGCGAAGTCATACTGGATTTAGTACTGGGAAATGAACCAGGACAGCTGTTAGATTTGGAGGTAGGTGAGCACTTTGGTGATAGTGACCACAATTCGATTACGTTTACTTTAGTTGTGGAAAGAGATAGGTACATACCGCAGGGCAAGTGTTATATAGAACATAGAACAGTACATAGAACATAGAACAGTACAGCACAGAACAGGCCCTTCAGCCCTCAATGTTGTGCCGAACAATGATCACCCTACTTAACCCGTAGACCCATAACCCAACAATCTCCCCATTAACCTTACACTACGGGCAATTTAGCATGGCCAATCCACCTAACCCGCACATCTTTGGACTGTGGGAGGAAACCGGAGCACCCGGAGGAAACCCACGCACACACGGGGAGGACGTGCAGACTCCACACAGACAGTGACCCAGCCGGGAATCGAACCTGGGACCCTGGAGCTGTGAAGCATTGATGCTAACCACCATGCTACCGTGAGGGACAGGGATATATCTGGGGGAAAGGCAATTATGATGCGACGAGGCAAGACTTATGATGCATCGGATTGGGAGGGAAACTGCAGTGGTTGGGCACAATTGAAAAGTGAAGCTTGTTCAAGGAACACCTACTGCGTGTCCTCGATAAGTATGTACCTGTCATGCAGGGTGGAGCCTCCCCGGACAGGCGCCAGAATGTGGCGACTAGGAGCTTTTCACAGTAACTGCATTGAAGCCTACTTGTGACAATAAGCGACTTTCATTTCATTTTCATTTCAAGTGGTCGAGCGAGGGAACCGTGGTTTACGACAGTAGTTGAACCACTTGTCGAGAGGAAGAAGGATGTTTGAGTAAAGGTGAGACGTGAAGGTTCAGTTAGGGCGCTCTAGAGTTACAAGTTAGCTAGGAAGAACCAAAAGAGAGAGATAAGAAGAGCCAGGAGAGGACATGAGAAGTCTTTGGCAGGTAGGAATATGGATAACCTTAAAGCTTTCTATAGATATGTCAGAAATAAAAGAATGACTCAGGTAAGAGTACGGCCAGTCAAGGAGAGTAGTGGGAAGTTGTGCGTGGAATCCGAGGACATAGGAGAGGTGCTAAATGAAAACGACAATGTTGTCGAGGAGAATACTGAGATGCAGGCTACTAGACTAGAAGGACTTGAGGTACATAAGGAGGAGGTGTTAGCGATTCTGGAAAGTGTTAAAATAGATAAGTCCTCTGGGCTGGATGGGATTTATCCTATGATTCTCTGTGAGCTAGGGAGGAGATTGATGAGCCTTTGACTTTCATATTTAAGTCATCTTTGTCTACAGGAATAGTGACAGAAGACTGGAGGAGAAAAAATGTTGTCTCCTTGTTCAAGAAGGGGAGTAGAGATAACCGCGGTAACTATTGACCAGTGAGCCTTACTTCTGTTGTGGTAAAAGTCTTAGAAAGGTTTATAAGAGATAGGATGTATAAGCATCTGGAAAGGAATAATTTGATTAG
Source organism: Scyliorhinus canicula (assembly GCF_902713615.1). Lineage (NCBI taxonomy): Eukaryota > Metazoa > Chordata > Chondrichthyes > Carcharhiniformes > Scyliorhinidae > Scyliorhinus > Scyliorhinus canicula. The sequence continues at coordinate 7,291,448 of NC_052175.1, read as the reverse complement.
AGAGAGTCAACATGGTTTTGTGAAGGGTAAGTCGTGCCCCACAAACCTCATTGATTTCTTCGAGATGGTGACCAAACAGGTGGATGAGGGTAAAGCAGTTGATGTGGTGTATATGCAGTTCAGTAAAGCATTTGATACGGTTCCCCACGGTAGGCTATTTCAGAAAATACAGAGGCATGGGATTTAGTGTGATTTAGCAGGGTGTCCAGTTGCTAGTCGTGTACCACAAGGATCTCTTTTGGGGCCGCTGTTGTTTGCCATTTTTATATATGACCTGGAGGAGAGCGTAGAAGGATGGGTGAGTAAATTTGCAGACGTCACTGAAGTCGGTGGAGTTGTGGACAGTGCAGAAGGATGTTACAAGTTATAGACGGACATAGATAAGCTGCAGAGCTGGGCTGACAGGTGGCAAATGGAGTTTAATGAAGAAAAGTGTGAGGTGCTTCATTTTGGAAGGAATAACAGGAAAACAGAGCACTGGGTAAATGGTAAGATTCTTGGTAATGTGGACGAGAAAGAGAGATCTCGGTGTTCATCTACATAGATCCCTGAAAGTTGCCACCCAGGTTGAGAGGGTTGTTAAGAAGGCACACGGTGTGTTAGCTTTTAGTTGTAGAGGAATTGAGGGCCGAAGGGCCTATACTGGGCTGTCATGTTCTATGTTGTCTGCTCTATGCCTTCTGATCCTATATCGCTCCTTGCAATGGCTTTAACTTCATTCCTTACTCACAATGCAGCCTGCTACAATGCCCATCTGCCACTCCTTTCGATAGGACACATATGGTTGACTATTTAGATCTCCGCCCTGATACCCTTGCAGCCACATCTGTGTGATGCCCACAACATCGTACTGGCCAATTTCAAAGTGCGCAGCAAGCTAATTTACCTTGTTCCCTATGTATTTTGGTACAACACCCTCAATCCTGCTTTGCCACCTCCCTTTCTCGACCCATTTTACTTATCTCCGGCTTCCTACATCCGATACCACCTCCCCAACAGCTCTATCAAAAACACGCCAAGGACAGCGGTTCCAGACCTGCCCAGGTCAGACCATTCCACCTCCCTCAGAACCGGTTGCAATGCCCCAGGTATTTGAATTCCTCCATCTTGCACCATCTCTCGAGCCACGCATTCATACTACCTATCCTGACATTCCTACTGTGGATAGCTCGTGGCACTGGTTGCAATCCTGAGATGAGTACATTTGAGGATCTACTTTTTAGTTTCACCCCAAACTCCATGAATTCGGCTTGCACACGTTATCCCGTTTTGTATCTATATAGTTGTTGCCTTTGTGCACCACGACAGCTGACTGTTCAAACCCCGCCCCCCGCCTCCCTAGAACGTCCTGCAGCCGCTCCGAGACATCCTTGACCCATGCACCAGCGAGGCAACATACCATCCTCGAGTATCGATTCTGTCCGCAGAACCCCCTGTCTATCCTTTTACGATTGAATCCCATATCACTATACCCCTGCCATTCTTCTTCCTGCCCTGCTGCGCAGCAGAGCCAGCCACAGTGCCATGAAACTGGCTGCAGCTGCTTTCCGCTGGTGTGCCATCTCCCTCAACATTATCCAAAGCGGTATGTCTGTTTTTCGGGAAGATGCGCAGGGGACACCTGCCTCCCGACTCTTGCTATAGCTTTTAGTCACCCATTTTCTATCTCCCTTAGTAACTTTCACCTGCAGTGTGATCACGTCGCTCAACGTACTATCCACGACGTCCTCAGAATCGCGGATGCACCAAGTGAGTCCATGCGCAGCTCAAGAGCCGTTAAGCGGTCCAACAGGAGCTGAAACTGGACACACTTCTTGAACATGCGGCAGCCACGGAAAGTGGACGTATCCCTGACATCGCACAGGAGGACCATGACACGGGTCTGCAATACATACTCAGATACAGACAGACACACGCACAGACCGTGACGGTCACTCACACAGGCATACACAAGCTTTCATTTTCTGACACAGGCACAGTCTCTCTCTCCCTCTAAACATCCCCGCCCTTGGTATCTGCAAACTCGGAGCCGTGAACACACATCCACACGCAAATTCACCACACACACACACACATCTACATACGGACGTACACAAAAATTTCACCCTCACACCAACACTCCCAAGCACACACGATACATCCATTTCACGCACATACACACATCAACACACACGTACACCGACTCCAACCGCACACACAATCATCTACATGCACACAAGCAGATCCTCACACAAACACACATGCACGGTAATACATTCTCTCTCTCTTTCTCTCGCTCTCTCTCCCTCTCCTTTTTTTCTCTCTCTCTCCGTCTTTCTCCCCGCCTGCCTCTCTCTTCCTCGCTCACTCATTCTCTCTAAACCTCAAACATCCACACAGACTGTGATGAGACGCCAGGGCAAATAGAAGCGGGAGTCTGCACAGGCCACTGTCTGTTTCACGGTGGTGGAGGCGGTCCAAGGTAGGCCGCTGGAAAGATCGCCTCTTCGCAATGTTGCCAAATGCGTTTCCTGTTGAAATTATCCCTTGCAGTCCGGAATACCAAATCGGAAATGTGCCGCAAGTGGGACCAGAGAATTCGGGAAACACCTGGATAACCAGGCTCAAAAAGTGGGCTGAATTCTCCGATTTGGAGACTGTGGTCTGGATTCTCCACTCTTTGAGAACACCTCAATTGCGTTAGGCGCCGGAGCACAGAATCGGTTTTGACACCTGGGGGCGCAATTTTCCGGACTTATGAAAAATCGGAGAATAGTGGGCGGTGTAAATTTTTACGGACACGCTGGTCTGGCGCCCTCCCGCTATTCTCCCCCCCCCCCACGGCCGCCCCCCCCGACACGAATCGCTGCTCGCCGGTTTTTTACGGCGAGCAGCGATTCTCCCCTGGCCGATGGGCCGATTTCCAAGGCCTTTGCGGCCGTATTTATGAACATAAAACACACCTGGTCTGACCGTTCGTAAAAACGGTCGTAAAGTCCCGATCTGGGGAACAATGGCACCGATTGGCATGGCCGTACCACGGCCGCGCCAAGGGTGCCATGGGCCCGCTATCGGTGGGCATCGATCACGGGCAGCGGGTACTTACCCCACGCACTCTTTCTCCCTCCGCCGCCCCGCTGGATCCATTTGCGGGGTGGCTGAGGGGCATACCGGCCCGCGCATGCGCGGGTTTCACGCATATGTGTGATGGCGTCATCCGCGCATACGCGTGTTGGAGTCGTCCAATCCGCGCATGCGCTGTTGACGTCATCTGACGAGTCAGCCATCGCAAACTTTGGCTAACGGCCTAAACACAATTCGCTATGCCCGTGATGCTGGAGTTCACGGCCGTGCGATGCTAGCCCCGACCGGGGAGCAGAATCTGTTCCTGGTCGGGGCGGTGCGGAGGCTGGCGTCAAACGCGCCCGTTTTTGACGCCAGCTTTCCGATTTTTCGTAACTCAGGAGAATCGCGCCCCAAGATCGGGAGCTCTGCAAATTTTTGTACTCTCCACTCCCTGAAAGGTGGTGTATTGAAGGAGTACGCTCCTCCGGCCACAGGCAATGCTCCGTCCATGACCGGCCGAGTTCCCGAAGGCGTGGGTTACGTGGGCTTACAGCATATTACTGTTTATTTCACTGGGCTAAATCGCTGGCTCTGAAAGCAGACCAAGGCACGGCAGCAGCTTTGTTCAATTCCTGTAACAGCCACCCCGAAAAGGCGCCGGATTGTTGTGACTAAGAGCTTTTCACAGTTACTTCATTTGAAGCCTACTCGTGAGAATGAGCGATTTTCATTTTTTTCATTTTCATGTCATATGGGAAGCTCGTGTGGTAGATGAGGACTCAGCCCGACACTGCCGCAGTCAGGGGAGGGCCGATCGGCGGGCAGGGGATCCTTCATTCGGGGTGGGAGATGGCGGTCCCTGGTCTGCGAGTGGTCGAAGGAGGGCAACACTTTTGCGGTCAGGGTCCGCAGTCTGAGTCCGCCATGGAGGACAGTGCGGCCGCTGCAGACCGCCGTTGTGCGTATGTGAAACCTAAAGGGCGCAATTCTCCGCTCTCACGAAAATTCGTAGAATAGCGGGCGGCGTAAATTTTTACGGACATGCTGGTCCGACGCCCTCCCGCTATTCTCCCCCCCCCCCTACGCCCGCTTCCCGACACGAATCGCTGCCCGCTGTAAAACAGCGATTCTTTCCTGGCCGATGGGCCAATTTCCAAGGCCTTTACGGCCGTTTTTACAAGCGTAAAACACACCTGCTCTGACCGTTCATAAAAACGGCCGTAAAGTCCCGTTCTCGGGAACCATGGCACCGATTGGCACGACCGTACCACGGCACCGATCGCGGGCAGCGGGTACTTACCCCGCACACTCTTTCTTCCTCCGCCGCCCCGATGGATCCATCTGCGGGGCTTCTGCGGGACATAACGGCCCACGCATGCGCGGGTTTCACGCACAAGCGCGATGACCTCATCCGCGCACACGCGGGTTGGAGTCGTCCAATCAGCGCATGCGCGGCTGACGTCATCTGACGCATCAGCCGTCGCTAACTCTGGCTAGCGGGCTTAACGAAATTCGTTAAGCCCGCGATGCTGGAGTTCACGGCCGCGCGATACTAGCCCCGACTGGGGAGCTGAATCGGTTCCCGGTCGGGGGGGGGGGGGCGGAGACTGGCGTCAAACGCGCCCGTTTTTGTTGCCAGCTTCCCGAGTCCCGAGTTTTATGAACTCGGGAGAATCGCGCCCAAAGTGCTCTGTGCCGTATGGTCAGCCACTGCTGCGAGTTTGACGCTGCCTTCGTGCGACCCACCAAGAAAACAGTGAATCAGTGGCCGTTTTGCGCCAGTTTTCATGGCTGAAAGACCACCAGGCTTTCAGGAAAGACCCCGAGACATCACACCGAAATCCCGAAAAGCAATCGGCCGGAGAATCGTTTCCGACGCTGAAATCGGGTTTGACGCTGGCTTCGTGCTGATTTCGGATTCTCCAGACCCCGCAAGCCCGATGAAATCTCGGCGCTAGGAGCGCGGCCTGAAGATTAGCATTCTGCGGCCCAAACATCGATTCTCAAGCCTCAGTAATTCTGCGGCCGGGATGGGTGATTTATCCACGGCCTGGTTTAAACCACCAAAACCAAATCGTGATGCCGGCGTGTTAGCTGAGGCGGCTATGAGAGGAGGTAAGGGTTTCCGTGGGGGGTCCACGGGATCCCGTAATGGAAGCCGGCCATGGTTTTTACCGGTCGTGGAGTGGGGGGATGGGGGAGCGGAGAGGAAGGAGTTGGGCAGGCCGAGCAGTCGGGAAGTCCCCAACATGACAGGCAGTGCCCACCAAATGAGCGCCAATGCGCCGGCCATCTTGTTGGCCACCCACACCGAGTGCTGGTCGAATGTAGGGTGAACGGCTTCATTGGTGGGTGCCGCCCCACGCCCAGCTACCCCACTCATCCGGCCTCATCCACCGGGTACCACCCAGGGCGACACCTAGTGAGGGCAGTGCAATTAAATGGTGGCACTGGCAGTAGGGAGAGGCCCCAGGAGCGGTTGCACAAACGGCTCCGTGTTTGGAGGCATATGTGGCTTGACTGCGCTGTGCCACCTGGTTGTGCACCGGTTCATGCACCATGATAGCATGTTTTTCACTCACCCCCAGCTGTTTATTACGTTCGTTAACCAACCAGCGATGTTGGCCGCCATGGCGGGCGCCGCTGACCAGCGTGCAGCCCTATGGCAGCGTCGGTGGAGGCGGCTCAGAGAGGAGACGAAGGCATCAGCAGAAGAGAGGGCCGCAGAGGGGCAAAGCCGGTCAGGCTGGAGGGCTGAGGAGGAGGAACACCATAAACCTTAATCCCTTTTTTCTTCAAAAAACTATCTATTTTACCTTAAAAACATGTAATGAAGGAGCCTCAACTGCTTCACTGGGCAAGGAATTCCATAGATTCACAACCCTTTGGATGAAGACGTTCCTCCTAAACTCAGTCCTAAATCTACTTCCCCTTATTTTGAGACTATGTCCCTTAGTTCTGCTATCACCCGCCAGTGGAAACAACCTGCCTGCATCTATCCTATCTATTCCCTTCACAATTTTAAATGTTTCTATAAGATTCCCCCCTCATTCTTCTAAATTAAAACGAGTGCAGTCCCAGTCTACTCAACCTCTCCTCATAATCCAACCCCTTCAGCTCTGGGATTAACCTAGTTAATCTCCTCTGCACATCCTCCAGTGCCAATATGTCCTTTCTCAAGTACAGAGACCAAAACTGAACACAATGTTCCAGGTGTGGCCTCACTAACACCTTATACAATTGCAACATTTCATCCCAAGTCTTAAATTCCATCCCTCTAGCAATGAATGACAAAATTCCATTTGCCTTCTTAATCACCTGTTGCACCTGTAAACCAATTTTCTGTGACTCATGCACTAGCACACCCAGGTCCCTATGCACAGCGGCATGCGTTAATATTGTATGGTTTGAATAATGATCCCGTTTGCTGTTATTCCAACCAAAATGGATAACCTCACATTTTTCAACATTGGATTCCATCTGCCAGACCCCAGCCCATTCACGTAACCTATACAAATTCCTCTGCAAACATCCAGTATCCTCTGCACTTTTCGCTTTACCACTCATCTTAGTGTCATCTGCAAACTTGGACACATTGCCCGTGGTCCCCAACTCCAAATCATCTTTGTAAATTGTGAACAATTGTGGGCCCAACACGGATCCCTGAGGGACACCACTGGCTACTGATTGCCAACCAGAAAAACACCCATTAATCCCCACTCTTTGCTTTCTATTAATTTACCAATCCTCTATCCATGCTACTATCCAATCCTCTATTCATGCTACTATCCAATCCTCTATCCATGCTACTACTTTACCCTTAATGCCATGTATCTTTATCTGATGCAGCAACCTTTTGTGTGGCACTTTGTCAAAGGCTTTCTGGAAATCCAGTGTACCACATGCATTGGCTCTCCGTTGTCTACTACATTGGTAATGTCTTCAAAAAATTCCACTAAATTAGTTAGGCATGACCTGCCCTTTATGAACCCAAGCTGTGTCTGCCCAATGGGACAAATTCTATCCAGATGCCTCGCTATTCCTTCCTTGATGATAGATTCCAGCATCTTCCCCACTACCGAAGTTAAGCTCACTGGCCTATAATTTCCTGCTCTCTGCCTACATAATTTTTAAAACAGTGGCGTGACGTTTGTTAATTTCTAATCCACCGGACCACCCCAGAGTCTAGTGATTTTGGTAATCATCATAATGCATCTGCAATTTCCCTAGTCATTTCTTTCAGCACTCTGGGAGGCGTTCCATCAGGGCCAGGAGACTTGTCTAACTTTATCCCCCTTAGCTTGCCCATCACTACCTCCATAGTGATAACAATCCTCTCAATGTCCTCACCTGCCATAGCCTCATTTCTATCAGTCGCTGGCATTTTTTTTCTATCTTCCATTGTGAAGACCGACCCAAAAAACCTCAGCCATTTCCTCATCTCTCAATATTAAAACTCCCTTCTCATCCTCTAAAGGACCAATATTTACCTTAGCCACTTTTTTTTCTTTTATATATTTGTAAAAACTTTTACTGTCTGCTTTTATATTCTGAGCAAGTTTACTCTCATACTCCATCTTACTCTTTATAGTTTTTTTAGTAGCTTTCTGTTGCCCCCAAAAGATTTCCCAGTCCTCTAGTCTCGCACTAATCTTTGCCAATTTATATGATTTTTCCTTCAATTTGATTATTTCCCTTATTTCCTTAGATATCCACGGTCGTTTTCCCTCTTTCTCCCGTCCTTCCATTTTGTTGGTCTAAACCTTTGCTGAGCACTGTGAAAAATCGCTTGGAATGTTCTCCACTGTTCCTCAACTGTTCCACCGTAAAGTCTTTGCTCCCAGTCTACCTTAGCTAGTTAGAACATAGAACATAGAACTGTACAGCACAGAACTGTACTGTTCTATGTTCACAACATCGGCCCTCGATGTTCTGCCGAGCCATGATCACCCTACTCAAACCCACGTATCCACCCTCTACCCGTAACCCAACAACCTCCCTTAACCTTACTTTTTAGGACACTACGGTAAATTTAGCATGGCCAATCCACCAACGCCGCACATCTTTGGACTGTGGGAGGAAACCGGAGCACCCGGAGGAAACTCACGCACACACGGGGAGGACGTGCAGACTCCGCACAGACAGTGACCCAGCCGGGAATCGAACCTGGGACCCTGGAGCTGTGAAGCATTTATGCTAACCACCATGCTACCGTGCTACCCCAGTTCCTCTCTCATCCCGTTGTAATCTCCTTTGTTTAAACACAAAACACTAGTATTTGGTTTTACATTCTCACCCTCCATCTGTATTTTAAATTCCACCCTATTGTGATCGCTCCTTCCGAGAGGATCCCAAACTATGTGACCATGACTCAATCCTGTCTCATTACACAGGACAAGATCTAGGACCGCTTGTTCCCTCGTAGGTTCCATTAAATACTGTTCTAGGAAATTACATTCCGAGATACATTCTATGAACTGCTCCTCAAGGTTGCCTTGACCGACCTGGTTAAACCAAGCGACATGTATATTAAAATCCCCCCCATGATAACTGCTGTACCATTTCTACATGCATCAGTTATTTCTTTGTTTATTGCCTTCCCCACCATAATGTTACTATTTGGTGGCCGATAGACTACTCCTATAAGTGACTTTTTCGCCTTACCATTCCTGATTTCCACTCAAATGGATTCAACCTTATCCTCCGTAGCACCTATATCATCCCTTACTATTGCCCGGATGTCATCCTTAAATAACAGAGCAACACCACCTCCCTTACCATCCACTCTGTCCTTCCGAATAGTTCGATACCTCGGATATTCAACTCCGAGTCGTGACCATCCATTAACCATGTTTCAGTAATGGCCACAAAATCATAGTCATTCAAGATGATGTGTGCCGTCAACTCATTTACTTTACTCTATTTTACATTACTCTACTTTACTTTATATACTACTTTACTTTATATATACTCTGTGTCCTAGCCCCTATAACTAAGCTGTGCTCTGCACCCGTGCCAATAACTAGTGTCTAACGTTCTGGCCTTCCGGGCCCTAACACAACGCTTAGGTGGTTCCCCACACCGGGCAGCATGAGTGGAGGGGGACTGCTGAGACTCCTGCCCGGCGCTTGGTGTACCCGTTGGCGCTCGTCTCCTGGGGCAGCCTGGCCTGTATGGACCAGACTGCTGCACTGGCGTTCCGGGCGGTGTGTTGCCGACCTATTCTACCCACTGCCCAGCAAATGAACCAGGGACAGGATGCCGGGGGGAGTCTGTGGTTCAGCGGTGTTTCAAGACCTCCCCTGCAGGAACCACTGGCGCGGGACCCAGCACCTCCTCCTACCTCCGGATGCCCGGTGGCCCCCGGGCTTCTCCATGGGACAGGTTTGCGAACAGAGCCAACCCCGAGGCCCCACAGACACCTGGCGCTGCCAGCCCAGGAGCCCGCTCTGGTAGTAATCAATAGTCATGTATGTTAGGGGCCATGGAGCACAAGGAGCGTGCCATCTCCGTCTGGGACTGCGCCATCTCCCTCTGCGTCTTTGCCACGCCAGGCAGCACCTGGGCAATGCTGCCGACGTACTCAGCAATGGCCTTCTGTGACAGGGCCACACTGAGGAGCGCTACTGCATCTTCAGCTGACTCTGGCAAATGTTTGCCTGATAGTAGGCAGACCTGTCCTGGGCCACGGCCCGCGACTCTTCCACCTATGTTTGGAGGTGCTGGAATCCGGCCGTCATCCCATCCTCTAGTTCCTGGGTGAACCTTACATCAATGGTAGGGAAATTACCGGAGATAATGGTTCGAGACAGGATCTACTCCCATTAGGAATCAAGAGGATGAAGGAGCAAACAAAGAAACAAAGAAAAGCACAGCACAGGAAGAGGCACTTCTGCCCTCCATGCCTGTGCCGACCATGCTGTCCGCCTAAACTAATATCTTCTGCACTTCCTGGGTCCGTATCCCTCTATTCCCATCCTATTCATGTATTTGTCAAGATGCCCCTTAAATGTCACGATCGTCCCGGCTTCCACCACCTACTGCGGCAGCGAGGTCCAGGCAGCCACACCCGTCTGATATAAAACTTGACTCGTAAATCTCCTCTGAACCTTGCCCCTCGCACTTTAATCCTATGCCCCGGGTAACTGACCCCTCTACCATGGGAAAATCCGATGACTATCCACTCTGTCTATGCCCCTCATAATGTTTTAGACGTCTTTCAGGTCGCCCCTCAACTTCCGTCGTTCCAGTGAGAACAAACCGAGTTTATTCAACCGCTCCTCGTAGCTAATTCCCTCCATGCCAGGCAATATCCTGGTAAATCTAATGCACCCTCTCTAAACGATCAAAATCCTCCTGCATCCTCTGACAGTCCTCATCTCCATCCGCAATTCCACCAACATGTGTGTCGTCCGCAAACTTACTAATCAGACCAGCCCTCGAATCAGAAAAGCACCCCTCCATTGCTATTATCTGCCTTCTATGACCTAGGAAGTTTTGTATCCATCTTGCCAGCTCACCTCTGATCCCTTGTCACTTTGCCTTTTAGAACATAGAAAATACAGCACAGAACAGGCCACGATGTTATGCGAAAGTTTTGGCTTACATTAAGAACAAATAAGTCTGAACCCCATCATTCTGATGTAATCCATGTACCTATCCAACAGCCGCTTGAAGATACCTAATGATTCCGACTCAACATACTTCCACAGGCAGTGCATTCTGTGCTCCCACTACCCTCTGGGTAAAGACAAACCTCTGACATCCACCCTATATCTTCCACCATTCACATTAAATTTCTGTCCTCTTGAACGGTTTGTTCTTCTCGGGAAAAAAGTCTCTGACTGTCTACTCTATCTATTCCCCTGATCACCTTACAAACCTCTATCAAGTCTCAGAACAGTAGAACAGTACAGTACAGCACAGAACAGGCCCTTCGGCCCTCAATGTTGTGCCGAGCAATGATCACTCTACTTAAACCCACATAACCCATATACCCGTAACCCAACAATCCCCCCATTAACCGTACACTACGGGCAATTTCGCATGGCCAATCCACCTAACCCGCACATCTTTGGACTGTGGGAGGAAACCGGAGCACCCGGAGGAAACCCACGCACACACGGGGAGGACGTGCAGACTCCACACAGACAGTGACCCAGCCGGGAATCGAACCTGGGACCCTGGAGCTGTGAAGCATTGATGCTAACCACCATGCTACCGTGAGGCCCCACTCATACTGCAGCATTCTAATGAGAAAAGGCCTCGCACCCTCAACCTTTCCTCGTCGGACCTACTCTCCATTCCAGGAATCATCCTGGTACATCCCCTTCGCACCTTTCCCAAAGCTTCCACATCCTTCCTAAAATAAGGTGACCATAATTGCACACAGTACTCCAAATGTGGCCTTACCATGGCTGTGTCCAGCTGCATGATCACCTCACGGTTCTTAAATACAATCCCTCTGCTAATGAACGCGAGCACACAATAGGCATGCTTCACAGCTCTATCCACTTGAGTGCCAACATTCAAAGATCTATGAAAATAGACCCCAAGATCTCTGCTCCAGCACATTGCCAAGAAACCTACCGTTCACCCTGTATTCTGCATTCATACGTGTCCTTCCAAAATGGACAACCGAACACGTTTTACAGTTAAACTCCATCTGCCACTTCTCAGCCCAGCTCTGCATCCAATATATGTTCTTTGTACCGACAATAGCCCTCCTCACTATCCCCTACTCTACCAATCTTCGCATCGTCTGAAAATGTACTGCCCCACCCTTCAACTCCCTCATCCAAGTGATCAATGAAAATCACAAACAGCAGAGGACCCAGAATTGATCCCTGCGGTACGCGATTGGTAAGTGGGCTCCAGGCTGATTATGTGCCATCCACCACCACTCTCTGACTTCTATCGGTTGGCCAGTTCGTGATCCAACTAGCCATATTTCTCACTATCCCATGCTTCCTTACTTTCTGCATAAGCCGACCATGGGGACTTTTATAGAATGCCTTATTAAAATCCATGTACACTGTATCCAATGATTTACCTTTTATCCACGTGCTTGGTCACCTCCTGAAACAATTCAATGCGACCAGTGAGGCAAGACCTAACCTCACAAATCCGTGCTGACTATCCCTAATCAAGCAGTGTCTTTCCAGATGTTCAGAAATCCTGTCCCTCAGAACACTTTCAATTACTTTGCTTACCACCGAAGTAAGTCTAACTGACCTCTAATTCCCAGGGTTATCGCTGTTCACTTTTTTGAACACGGGCACGACATTCGCCAATGTCCAATCCCCTGGAACCACTCCTGTTGACAGTGAGGCCGAAAAGATCATTGTCAAAGGCCCTGCAATTTCATCTCTTGCTTCCCATAGAATCTTTGGAAATACACCTTCAGGCCCGGGGCCCTTGTCTTTCCTCGTTTTCAAAATGCCCAACATATGTTCTTTAATAATAAATAACTCCTCGAGCTTATCAGTCTGACCGCTCCAACAATATGCCCCCTCTCATTCGTAAATACTGAAGAAAGGTACTCGTTAAAGATCTCTCCTATCTCTTCAGAATCGATGCACAATCTCCAGCTACTGTCCTTGATCGGACCTACCCTCGCTTTAGTCATTCACATATTTCTCAAATATGTGTAAAAAGCCATTGGGGTTTTCTTTGATCCTACCCGCCAAAGAGATTTCATGCCCTTTCTTAGCTTTCTTAATCCCTTTCTTCAGTTCCCTCCTGGATATCTTGTATCCCTCCAGCGCCCTGTCTGAACCTTGTTTCCTCAGCCATTCTCAAGTCTCCTTCTTCCTCTTGACAAGACATTCAACCTCTCTTGCCAACCATGGTTCCGTTACTCGACCAGCTCTTCCCTGCTTGACAGGGACATACATATCATGGACATGTAGTGTCTGTTCCTTGAACAAGTTCCACATATCAATTATATCCTTCCCTGACAGCCTAGGTTCCCAACTTATGGACTTCAGTTATTGTATGACAGCATCGTATTTACCTTTCCCCCAATTGTAAACCTTGACCTGTTGCACGCACCTATCCCTCTCCATTATAAAGTTAAAGTCACAGAATTGTTGTCACTACCTCCATATCCACCCCCATAACACATCTCTGTGTAAACAACCTACCTCTGACATCCTATATCTTCCACCGTGAACCTTATAGTTATGCCCCCCTATAACTGCTACATTCACCCGAGGAGAAAGCCGCTGAACGTCCACTCTCTCCCTCTCATCATCTTACACACCTCAATTAAGTCACCTCTCATCCTCTTTCGCTCCTATGAGAAAAGCACTAGCTCCCTCATCCTTTCCTCATAGGACCGACCCTCCAATCCAGGCAGCATCCAGGTAAATCTCCTTTGCACCCTTTTCAATGCTTCCACATCCTTCCGCTCATGAGGTGACCAGACCTGCACACAACAATCCAAATGAGGTCTAACCAAAGTCTTGTAAAGTTGCAGCATAACCTCACGGCTCTTAAACTCAATCCCCCGTTAATAAATGCTGACACACGATAGGCTTCATTCACGGCGCTATCCATTTGGGTGGCAACTTTCAGATCTCTATGGACATGAACTCCGCAATCTCTCTGCTCTTCCACATTCTTCAGAACCCTGCCGTTAACCCTTTGTCAAGTATGATTTCCCCTTCATAAATCCACGCTGACTCTGACTGATCCTGCAACTAATTTCTAAATTTTCCGCGATGTAGTCAGTGATAACGGATCAAGAATGTTCCCCACTACCGATGTTAGGCTTAGTGGTCTATACATCCCTGCTTTCTCTCCACCTCGATTTTTGAACATTGGAGTGACATGAGCTACCCTCCAATCTGCAGGGACTGTTCCAGAGTCTATGGAATCACAGAAGATCACCGCCAATGCATCCACTTTTTCCAGCGCCCCTTCCTTCACCGCTCTGGAGTTCAGATTATATGTACAACATGTCGCTGTTTAACCAAAACTGAAACTAAGACACGACCGAAGAGAATACAGCAACACACTTCCAGATGTTTAAACAAACTTTACTGTGAAATGCAGAAATCTAATACAATCTACAACAATACAGCTTATCGCTAACTGTCACAAGAAGCATCCTGTTTACATAAAGTAACAGACTGCAGCATAAACTCCCACAGTGCACAAAAAATGGAAACTGTTGTCACGACAGGTCCATCGGATTTATAAGCAACTACCCAGATGCTGGGGACATTATGAGTCACGAAATGCCATCAAAACATAGTCGGCTTTACAATGGATTCAACGTCTACAATTTGAAACATCGAGGAGAGATTTTGCCACGAAGCTGCTCGGCTCTGATATGGACACACAGAAACAGACGAGTATTTTGAACACTGAACAATGTAGTCAACCTGTAAAGCCACATAATGTGCAAGTGATAGATGGACTATAAATTGGGCGGTGTGGGTGTTGTTATATCAGTTTAATTTTATTTCAATTGTGTGTAATAGAGTAATAATTTCCCCATAAGGCAGCTGTTTCAAGAACCAAAACACTTCTGTATTAATAGGGAAGTTAACGCAAAATCAAGATTTCTTTCACAAGAACACGGTTTCGAAGGCTGAAAGGAGAGAGCGTATGTTAACATTTAGAATAAGTGAGCCATCTGTGGAACAAGTCTTTACATCCCCTGTTATTTCACAATGTCACAAAGTACGTTTGCACTGGAGTGCTGAACTTGGTGCATTTGGGTGCTATAGTGAGAGTTTGGTGACTGAGGGTATATAAGGGTTCATTTTTATCGAAAGACTAGTCTGTCTTTTATTTACTTAATGAACTTAAAAGTTGCTGTTTGGTTTAAAAGAAGGTGACTTTTCAATGAGCTTTAAACAAAGTTTCTAATTGTTGGTACTTGCAGCTGGCGCTTATTATTTTGTGAATTGGATTAGGCCAGTTTTCAGAGGCGAGATTCACAGTGTAAAAAGGATCCAGCTACAGTTCAGATTTTGTTTGCACTGGAGTTCTGAACTTGGCGCATATAGTGTGCTATAGTGTGAGTTTGGTGACTGAGGGAGGTAGGTGAGGAGGGAGCCAGGTGCTCCTTCCATTTCATTTCGGCGAAGAGCGAGAAGGGTGCCAGGAGTTTACAGAGTGCAGCTGACTGGGAGCAGAGTCGGAGGGCGAAGGTCCAGTTGGTCCACAGGGTAGCTATATTCTGTAAAGTGAGAGGGGATGGAGGCTAGGGCAGTTGCATGCTCCTTCTGTAGGATGTGGATGATGAGGGATACCACCGGTAACCCGCTGACTATACCTGCGGGAAGGGCACCAAACTCCAGCTCCTCAGAGACCGTGTTAGGGAACTGGAGCTGGAGCTGAATGAACTTCGGATCATCCGGGAGGCAGAGGGGGTTCGCGGGAAGAGTTACAGAGAGGTAGCCAAACCCAAGGTACAGGACAAGAGTAGCTGGGTTACAGACAGGGGAAAGGAAACGAACAGGCAGACAGTGCAGAGACCATCGTGGCCGTTTCCCTTCAAAACAAGTATACCTTTTTGGATGCTGTTGGGGGGGGGGGGGATGGCCTACCGGTGGAAGGCCCTAGCGGCCAGGTCTCTAGCACTGTCTGGCACTGGGGCTCAGAACGGAAGAGGGGACAATAGAAAAGCAATAGTAATAGGAGATTCAATGGTTAGGGGATTAGGTAAGAGATTCTGTGGTCGCGAGCGGGTGCCAGGACCAGGGGTATCTCGGATCGTGACTTCGGGATCCTGAAGTGGGAGGGTGAGCAGCCAGAAGTCGTGGTGCACATTGGTACCAACAAAGTAGGATGGAAA
Organism: Scyliorhinus canicula; assembly: GCF_902713615.1. Classification (NCBI taxonomy): domain Eukaryota; kingdom Metazoa; phylum Chordata; class Chondrichthyes; order Carcharhiniformes; family Scyliorhinidae; genus Scyliorhinus; species Scyliorhinus canicula. Next base: position 7,275,592 of record NC_052175.1, on the reverse strand, counting down.
AGGGGTGTGGAGGTAATAAACAAGTTCAGGGAGTTAGGCTGGACGTTAAAGGCCAGACCAGACAGAGTGGTCATCTCTGGTTTGTTGCCGGTGCACCGTGACAGCGAGGCTAGGAATAGGGAATTAGTGCAGTTGAACACGTGCTGCAGAAATGGCGTAGAAGGGAGGGCTTCAGGTATTTGGATAATTGGGGCGCATTCTGTGGAAATTGGGACCTGTACAAGCAGGACGGGTTGCAGCTGAACCAGAGGGGCACCAATAACCTGGGAGGGAGGTTTTCTACTATTCTTCGGGAGGGTTTAAACTAATGTGGCAGGGGAATAGGAACCGGGTTTGTAGTCCAGCAACTAAGGAAGCCGATATTCAGGACGCCAAAGCGTGTAGTGACGCAGTGGGGAGATAACAGTGAAAAAGGAGAGTACTTGCAGGCAACGCAACGCAAGAAGCAACATGAATAAGGTGGGTGAACTGAAGGCATGGATCGGTACTTGGGACCACGGTGTATTGGCCATCACGGAAACCTGAATAGAAGAGGGGCAAAAATGGTTGTTGGTTTTCACTGGTTATAGGTGTTTCAACAAGATTAGGGAGGATGGTAAAATAGGTGGGGGTGGCATTGTTAATTAGTGATAGTATAACAGCTGCAGAAAGACAGTTCGAGGAGGATCTGCCTACTGAGGTAGTATGGGTTGAAGTCAGAAGTAGGAAAGGTGCAGTCACCTTTTTGGGTGTTTTCTATAGGCCTCGCAAAAGCAGCAGATATGTGGAGGAACAGATTGGGAAGCAGATTTTGTAAAGATGCATAAATCACAGGGTAGTAGTCATGGGTGACTTCAACTTCCCAAACATTGAGTGGAAACTCTTTAGATCGAATAGTTTGGATGGGGTGGTGATTGTGCAGGGTGTCCAGGAAGCTTTTCGAACACAGCATGTAGATTGTCCGACGAGAGGGGAGGCCATTTTGGATTTGGTACTTGGTAATGAACCAGGGCAGGTGATAGATTTGTTAGTGGCGGAGCATTTTGGAGGTAGTGACCACAATTCTGTGACTTTCACTTTAGTAATGGAGAGGGATATGTGCGTGCAACAGGGCAAGGTTTGCAATTGGGGAACTGTAAATACAATGCTGTGAGACAGGAATTGAAGTGCATAAGTTGGGGTCATAGGCTGTCAGGGAAATGCACAAGTGAAATGTGGAACTTGTTCAAGGAACAGGTGCTGTGTGTCTTTGATATGTATGCCCCTGTTAGGCCGGGAAGAGATGGTCAAGTGAGGGAACCACGGTTGACAAGAGAGGTTGAATGTCTTGTTAACAGGAAGCAGGCGACATATGTAAGGCTAGGAAACAAGGTTCGGTCAGGGAGCTGGAGGGAGACAAGATAGCTAGGAGGGAACTGAAGAAAGGGATTAGGAGAGCTAAGAGAGGGCATGAATCTTTTAAGGCGGGTAGAATCAAGAAAAAACCCAAGGACTTTTACACATATGTGAAAATTTTAAAATGACTAGAGTGAGGGTAGGTCCGATCAAGAACAGTAGCGGCAGAGTCTGAAGAGATAGGAGAGGTCTTGACGAGTGCTTTTCTTCAGTATTTACAAACGAGAAGGGCCATATTATTGGAGAGGACAGTGTGAAACAGACTGGTAAGCACGTGGAGATACTTGTTGGGAAGGATGATGTGTTGGACTGAGTTTTAGGACTGAGTTTAGGAGGAACTTCTTCACCCAAAGGGTTGTGAATCCCTTTTTTTTTGAAGAATAAAGGGGTTAAGGGTGATGGTGTTCGGGACGGAAAGTGGAGCTGAGTCCACAAAAGATCAGCCATGATCTAATTGAATGGCGGAGCAGGCTCGAGGGGCCAGATGGCCTACTCCTTCTCCTAGTTCTTATGTTCTTATGTTCTTATGTTGGGCGTTTTGAAAAACTTGAGGATAGACAAGTTCCCCGGGCCAGACGAGTTATATCCAAGGATTCTATGGGAAGCAAGAAATGAAATTGCAGAGCCGTCAGCAATGATCTAATCGTCCTCACTGTCAGCAGGGGTGGTACCAGGGGATTGGAGAGTGTCAAATGTTGTGCCCCTGTTCAAAAAAGGGAATAGGGATAACCCTGGGAATTACAGGCCAGTTAGTCTTACTTGGGTGGTCGGCAAAGTAATGGAAAGGGTACTGAGTGATAGGATTACTGATCATCTGGAAAGACACTGCTTGATTAGGGATAGTCAGCACGGATTTGTAAGGGGTAGGTCTTGTCTTACAAGTCTTATTATATTTTTTGAGGAGGTGACTAAGCATGTGGATCTACGTAAAGCAGTGGATGTAGTGTACATGAATTTTAGTTATGCATTTGATAATGTTCCCCACGGTAGGCTTATGCAGAAAGTAAGAAGGATAGTCGGAAATTTGGCCTGTTTGATAACGAACTGGCTAACCAATAGAAGTCAGAGGGTGGTGGTGGATGGCAAAAAAAATCAGCCTGGAGCCCAGTTACCAGTGGCGTACCACAGGCATCAGTTCTGGGTCCTCTGCTGTTTGTGATTTCCATTAATAACGGATGAGTGAGTTGAAGGGTGGGTCAGAAAATTTGCAGATGGTAAGACGATTGGTGGAGTTGTGAATAGTGAGGAGGGCGGTTGTCGGCTGCAAACAGACATAGATCGGATGCTGAGCTGGTCTGAGAAATGGCAGATGGAGTTTTACCCTGTCAAGTGTGAGGTTGTCCATTTTGGAAGGACAAATATGAATGCGGAATACAGGTTTAACGGTAGGGTTCTTGGCAATGTAGAGGAGCAGAGAGATCTTGGGGTCCATATTCATAGATCTTAGAATGTTGGCACTCAAGTGGGTAGAGCTGTGAAGAAGGCTGTGTACTCGTGGTCATTAGCAGAGGGATTGAATTTAAGAACCGTGAGGTGATTATGCAGCTGTACAAAACCTTGGTAAGGCCACATTTGGAGTACTGTGTGAAGTTCTGATCACCTCATTTTAGGAAGGCTGTGGAAGCTTTGGAAAAGTTGCAAAGGAGATTTACCAGGATGTTACCTGGAATGGAGAGTACGTCTTACGAGGAAAGGTTGAGGGTGCTAGGCCTTTTCTCATTAGAACGGAGAAGGATGAGGGGCGACGAGACAGTGGTTTATAAGATGATCAGGTGAATAGATAGAGAAAACAGTCAGATAATGTTCCCCTCGTGGAACAAACCATTATAAGGGGACATAAATTTAAGGTGAATGGTGGAAGGTACAGGCGGATGTCAGAGGTAGGTCCTTTTCCCAGAGAATAGTGGGGGCATGGGACGCACAGCCTGTGGAAGTAATTGAGTCGGAAACATTAGGGACCTTCAAGCGGTTATCGGATAGGTACATGGATTATGGTAGAATAATGGAGTGTAGATTCATTTGAGCTTAAGTGCAACACGGTAGCATTGTGGATCGTGCAATTGCTTCACAGCTCTAGGGTCCCAGTTTCGATTTCGTCTTGGGTCACTGCTGTTGAGTCTGCGCATCCTCCCCATGTGTGTGTGGGTTTCCTCTGGGTGCTGCGGTTTCCTCCCACAGTCCAAAGGTGTGCAGGTTGGGTGGATTGGCCATGATAAATTGCCCTTAGTGTCCAAAATTCTATGATTAACCGAGGACAAATGTTCGGCACAACACGGTGGGCCAAAGGGCCTGTTCTGTGCTGTATTTCTCTATGTTCTAAGTACTTTTTCACTTTCTCCCTGAATTTACTTGCAGTATAAATAAAAGTGTTTTTGCAGCAGCTAAGAAGCTGAAGCACATAACCAAGCTCGCGTACGATGTTCGACATTTGAGGAATATTAACATTGGGAAGTAAAGTAATTCCAGAATGTGTGGTATGGATCAGGATCAAAGCCCAGAGAACGATAAAATTCCCAGATATCATTAAAAGTAACATGATTGATCTTCTTCTGCTTTTCGTCTCTGGGTCACTGTGATGTTCCCCACTGACCCGATACCGAAGTCTCTAAGTGACTAAAATATGCCTGATAATTAAAATGTTGAACATCAGAATCATAGTAAGCGTTACACATGGGGTCATAATACAGTGTAACAATTCAATTGTTGACCACACTGATGAAAGCATTGCACATTCAGAACCAGGGTGCTCTCATAAGAATACAACTGCTTGTCAGCATGAAGTACCAGAATATGTTCTTCACAAGAAACAACACAGTCATTGTGCCAATAAACACAGCCGTCAGTTTCTCGGTCCAATATTTAATTTTCAGGTTCTAACAATAAATGGTCCAAAATCGGTCAAAGGTGAAAGAGACGGTGAACCAGGCAGAACAGTCAGGAGCTGCGTAAAGTAATACAGCATGGATATTGCACACTGGAAGATGGACTAAAGACGTCATAATAAGCAATTGAATTCTGCCTTAGTACAGGTCGGTGAAAAGAACTAGTAGATCTGCCACTGATATGGCCAAAAGGTAGCGAGTGACACATTTTGAGAGACCGCATTTCTTCCGAAAGCGAATCAGAATAATCGTGAAGTTAACTGTAAATAATGGAAAAAGGGGCTATTATGCACCAGGATGAAAGCATGAACATTAATATGGTGGATCTCTACGTGTATTTTGTGAAAGCCTATTACATCGCATGACATAATCAAATGTAACCGAACTGTATTAGGGAGGGATGGTTTCCCGTGATCTATCTGTGAGGAATTTCGGATTCCTTGCAATAGAAACTAATTTACTCATGTATATATGCCCAGGAACAAAATAATGATTCTTGATGATGAGCAATGAATTTGTAATCTCACTGCCCAATAAATACTCTTTATTAGAGTCCCAAATAAGCTTACATTAACAGTGCAGTGAAAATTGTCTAGTCGCCACACAACGTCGCCTGTTCGGGCCTCTCTTAGGGAGAGTTCAGAATTTTCAATTCACCTAACAAGCACCTCTTTCGTGACATATGAGAGGAAACCGGAGCACCCAGTGGAAACCCACTAAGGCACGGGGAGAATGTGCAGACTCCACACAGTCGGGAATCAAACAAGGGAACTTGGCTCTGCGAAACAGTAGTGCTAACCACTGTGCCAGCCGAACACCCAAACTGGGAACGTGCAGTGGCAAATGTATTACAACTCAATTTCTGCAAATCTTCTGGAGGACATGTTTGTCTTGTGAAACGAATAAAATAATTCGAAGGAACAAAATGGGAACTGAACTAAAATATCATTGTACAGTACGTCGTCTTTATTTCATGGAATGAAATGCAGACCTGTGGATCAACTGATAACTTTGTATCCTGCCAGATTTCGATAATTATTGTCACAATAAATTTCTGTTACCTTTGAATAAGGGAAATGGGGGAAAGTCCAAAGAAGTGCAGGTTAGGTGGATTGGTCAAACCGACACTGCAAACACGGAAAGTCAAACGTCATGTGTCCTTAGTGCCACAAAATGCCCTTCGTGTAGGGTCGGGTTACTGGGTTATGATGGTAGGGTGGAGATGTGGGATTGGGTAGGGTGCTCTTTCAAAGATCCGCTGCCGGTGCCGACTCGATGGGCCGAATGGCCTCCATCTGCACTGTAAATTCTATGTTTCAATGTTTCTCAGAAAATGAAAATCGCTTATTGTCATAAGTAGGCTTCAAATGAAGTTACTATGAAAAGTCCCCAGTCGCCACATTCCGGCGCCTGTTCGGCGAGGCTGATACGGGAATGGAACCGAGCTGCTGGCCTGCCTTGGTCTGCTTTAAAAGCCAGCTTTAGCCCAATGTGTTAAACGAGCCTCAATACAGAGAACATAGAACGATACAGCGCAGTACAGGCCCTTCGGCCCTCGATGTTGCACCGACATGGAAAAAAACTAAAGGCCATCTAACCTACACTATGCCCTTATCATCCATATGCTTATCCAATAAACTTTTAAATTCCCTCAATGTTGGCGAGTTCACTACTGTTGCAGGTAGGGCATTCCACGGCCTCACCACACTTTGCGTAAAAAACCCACCTCTGACCTCTGTCCTATATCTATTACCCCTCAATTTAAGGCTATGTCCCCTCGTGCTAGCCACCTCCATCCGCGGGAGAAGGCTCTCGCTGTCCACCCTATCTAACCCTCTGATCATTTTGTAGAACCCTCTGATCATTTTGTACATGTAAACAACTTCCACCGTGCATCCCTCATCAATAATCTTTGACACCTCCACAAAAAAATTTGATCAAGTTAGTGAGGCACGATATCAACTTCACCACACCGTGCTGCCTATCGCTGACGAGTCCTTTTCTTTCCAAATGGGTATAAATCCTGTCCCTGAGAGCCTCTACGATAACAACACCAACCGACGTGAGGCTCAAGGGCCTTTAGTTTCCAGGATTATCCCTGCTCCTTTCATAAACTGCAGTACCACATTCGCTATTCATCAGCTCTCTGGGATCTGGCCTGATGCCAATGAGGGTACTCAGACGTCAGTCCAGGCCCCAAAATTGTACTCCTTTGCTTCCCTCAGTATTAACGGTAAATCCCATCCGGCTCAGGAGACGTATCGACCTTAATATCTTTTAAACGATCCAATACCTCCTCCTTTTCGATGTCAACGTGATCCAGCCGGTCGAAACACCGTACCCAAGAATCGTCCTCTGCAAAGTTATTTTATTTGATGAACACTAATGCAAAGTGCTTATTTTGTACCTTGCCCATTTCCTCTGCCTCAACACATAGATTCCCCTCACTGGTCCTGAAGTGGTCCAGTTCTTTCACAATATGCTGCAAAGGAGGAAGTACCAGAATTTTGACCCAGCGATAGTGAAGGAAGGGCGATATACTTCCAAGTAATAACAATAATTTCCAAGTCAGCGTGTTGAGTGACGTATAGAGGAACCTCCTTGTTGTGTGGTTCCCAGCTATTTGCTGTTCTTGTCATTTTAGTTGGTCGTGGTCGTCGGTTATCAAGGTGTTGTGAAAGGAACGTTGGTGAGTTCCTTCAGTGCATCTTCTAGTTCGTACACCCGGCTGCCACTGTTCGTCGGCAGTGGAGTGTTTGAATGTGGTGGAGGGAGAAGCATTCAAGCAGGCTGCTTTGTCCTGGGTGGTGGCAAAAATAATCTTTATTTTCACAAGTAGGTTTACATTAACACTGCAAAGGGGCTGGTTTAGCACAGGGCTAAATCTTTGGATTTGAGACCAAGGTTAGGCCAGCAGCACGGTTCAATTCCCGTACCAGTCTCCTCGAAAAGGCGCCGGTATGTGGCGATTAGGGTCTTTTCACAGTAACTTTATTTGAAGCCTACTTCAAATAAGCGATTTTAATTTTCAATGAGGTTACTGTGAAAAGCCACTGGTCGCTTCATTCCGGCATCGAACTTCCTGAGTGTTGCTGGGGCTGCACTCATCCCGGCAAGTGGAGAGTATTCCATTAGACTCCTAACTTGTGCCTTGTAGATGGTGACACAGGTTTTTTTTTTTTGGGGGGGGGGGGGGGTCAGGCGGTGAGTTACTCGCCGGAGGATTCCTCGCCTTTTACCAGCCCTGGTAGCCACAGTATAGTATTAATGTGGCTAGTCTCGTTCATTTTCTGCTAATCGGTGACCCCATGGAATGTTGATCGTGGAGGATTCGGCGATGGTAATGTCAATTGAATGCCAAGGACCAGTGCTCAGATTGTCGCTTGTCGGAGATGGTTAGTGTGTGGTACTTGCGTGGCAGAAATGTAACTTGCCAATTCTCAGCCCAAGCCCGAATATTGACCAGGTCTTGCTGCATATGGATACAGACTGCCTCATTATCTGAGGAGTAACATATAGTGCTGATCATTGTACAGTCATCCGCAAACACCCCCCACTTCTGACCTTATGATGGCGCCAGGTTATTGATGAAGCAGCTGAATATGAATGGGCCGAAGGCACTACCCTGATGAACTCCTGCAGTGATATCCTAAACTGAGATGATGGACCTCCAACCACCACAAACATTTTCCTTTGTGGCAGGTATGACTCAAACCAAAAGAGTTTTCCCCCTCTGATTCCCATTGACTCCAGTTTAGCTTGAGCTCTCTGATGCCATGCCCAGTCAAACGCTGCCCTGATGCCAAGGGCAGTCACTCTCACCTCGCCTTTGGCATTCTTTTGTCCATTATTGAACCAAGGCTATGACCCTGGCGGAACACAAACTGAGCGTTCATGAGCAGGTGATTGAAGAGTAAGTGCCGCTTGATAGTACTGTTTATGACTTCTACCACGGCTTTTCTGATGATGGAGAGTTGACCGAATGGGTAGGAACTGGATGGGTTGGATTTGCCCTCTTTATTCTGTAGTGGACAGACGCGGGTAATTTCCCACATTTCCGGGTGGATGCCAGGGTTGTAGCTGTAATGGAACAGCTTGACAATGGGTACAGAATGTTCTGGAGCACAAGTATTCAGTAGTAATGCCGCAACATTATCAGGACCCAAAGCATTTGCAATATACAGTGCCTTCATATCACGTGGAGCTATTCGTACTGGCTGAATACTGACATCTGTAATATAAGAACATAAGAACATAAGAACTAGGAGCAGGAGCAGGCCATCTGGCCCCTCGAGCCTGCTCCGCCATTCAATTAGATCATGGCTGATCTTTTGTGGGCTCAGCTCCATTTTCCGGCCCAAACACCATAACCCTTTATTCTTCAAAAAACTATCTACCTTTACCTTAAAAACATGTAATGAAGGAGCCTCAACTGCTTCACTGGGCAAGGAATTCCGTAGATTCACAACCCTTTGGGTGAAGAAGTTCCTCCTAAACTCAGTCCTAAATCTACTACCCCTTATTTTGAGGCTATGTCCCCTAGTTCTGCTGTCACACGCCAGTGGACACAACCTGTCCCAATCTATCATATCTATTCCCTTCATAATTATAAATGTTTCTATAAGATCCCACCCTCATCCTTCTAAATTCCAACGAGTACAGTCCCAGTCAACTCAACCTCTCCTCATAATCCAACCCCTTCAGATCTGGGATTAACCTAGTGAATCTCCACTGCACTCCCTCCAGCGCCAGTACGTCCTTTCTCAAGTAAGGAGACCAAAACTGAACACAATACTCCAGGTGTGGCCGCACTAACACCTTATACAATTGCAACATAACCTCCCTAGTCTCAAACTCCATCCCTCTAGAAATGAAGGACAAAATTGCATTTGCCTTCTTAATCACCTGTTGCACTTGTAAACCAACCTTCTGTGACTCATGCACTAGCACACCCAAGACTCTCTGAACAGAGACATGCTTTAATATTTTATCGTTTAAATAATAATCCCGTTTGCTGTTATTCCTACCAAAATTGATAACCTCACATTTGTCAACATTGTATTCCATCTGCCAGACCCTAGCCCATTCACTTAACGTATCCAAATCCGTCTGCAGACTTCCAGTATCCTCTGCACTTTTCGCTTGACCACTCATCGTAGTGCCATCTGCAAATTTGGACACATTGCCCTTGGTCCCCAACTCCAAATCATCTATGTAAATTGTGACCAATTGTGGGCCCAACACGGATCCCTGAGGGACACCACTAGCTACTGATTGCCAACCAGAGAAACACCCATTTATCCCAACTCTTTGCTTTCTATTAATTAACCAATCCTCTATCCATGCTACTACTTTACCCTTAATGCCATGCATCATTATCTTATGCAGCAACCTTTTGTGCGGCACCTTGTCAAAGGCTTTCTGGAAATCCAGATATACCACATCCATCGGCTCCCCGTTACCTACTGCACTGGTAATGTCCTCAAAAAGTTCCACTAAATTAGTTAGGCATGACCTGCCCTTTACGAACCCATGCTGCGTCTGCCCAATGGGACAATTTCTATCCAGATGCCTCGCAATTTCATCCTTGATGATAGATTCCAGCATCTTCCCTACTACCGAAGTTAAGCTCACTGGCCTATAATTTCCTGCTGTCTTCCTACCTCCTTTTTTAAACAGTGGCGTCACGTTTGCTAATTTCCAATCCACCGGGACCACCCCAGAGTCTCGTGAATTTCGGTAAATTATCACTAGTGCATCTGCAATTTCCCTAGCCATCTCTTTTAGCACTCTGGGATGCATTCCATCAGGGCCAGGAGACTTGTCTACCTTTAGCCCCATTAGCTTGCCCATCACTCCCTCCTTAGTGATAACAATCCTCTCAAGGTCCTCACCTGTCATAGCCTCATTTCTATCAGTCGCTGGCATGTTATTTGTGTCTTCCACTGTGAAGACCGACCCAAAAAACCTGTTCAGTTCCTCAGCCATTTCCTAATTTCCCATTATTAAAACTCCCTTCGTATCCTCTAAAGGACCAATATTTACCTTAGCCACTCTTTTTTGTCTTATATATTTGTAAAAACTTTTACTGTCTGTTTTTATATTCTGAGCAAGTTTACTATCATACTCTATCTTACTCTTCTTTATCGCTTTTTTTAGTAGCTTTCTGTTGCCCCCTAAATATTTCCCAGACCTCTAATCTCCCAGCAATCTTTGCCACTTTATATGTTGTTTCCTTCAATTTGATACTCTCCCTTATTTCCTTAGATATCCACCGTCGATTTTCCCTCTTTCTTCCGTCTTTCCTTTTTGTTGGTATAAACCTTTGCTGAGCACTGTGAAAAATCGCTTGGAAGGTTATCCACTGTTCCTCAACTGTTCCACCATAAAGTCTTAGCTCCCAGTCTACCTTAGCTAGTTCTTCTCTCATCCCCTTGTAATTTCCTTTGTTTAAACACAAAACACTAGTATTTGATTTTACTTTCTCACCCTCCATCTGTATTTTAAATTCCACCATATTGTGATCGCTCCTTCCGAGAGGATCCATAACTATGAGATCATGAATCAATCCTGTCTCATTACACAGGACAAGATCTTGGACCGCTTGTTCCCTCGTAGGGTGCTAGGGACCTTCTCTGGAAGAGACCCAAATGGATTATTTGCTCTGGCTGAAGATTGTTGCGAATGTCTCAGCCTTGTCTTTCGCACATATGTGCTGAGCTTCTCCATCATTAAGGAAGGGAATATTTGTAGAGCCGCCTCCTCCAGTGAGTTGTTCAATTGTCCACTACATTCACGGCTGGATGTGGCAGGACATCGGAGCTTCAACCTTGTGAGTTGGTTGCGGAAACGCTTTGCTCTCTCTAATACTTGATCATTCTGCTGTTTGGCACACAGGTTTTCCTGTGTTGAAGATTCATCGGTATGCCTGATGTTGCTCCTGGCATACTCTCATACACTCTTAATTTAACCAGCGTTGATCACCTGTCTTGGGGAAATGGCAGAGTGGGGAATATGCCGAAACATGAGGTTGCAAATTGTGTTCGAATACAATTCTGCTGCTGCTGATAGCCAACAAAGCCTCATGAAAGCCCAGTCTCAAGTTGCTCAATCTGCTCGATATCTATTCCATTTATCACGATGGTCGTGCCACATAAAACGATGGAGCACATCCTCAATGTGAGGACGGTACTTTCTCTCCACAAGGACTGTGCAGGTGTCACTTCAACTATTACTGTCCTTGACAGATGCATCTGCAGCAGGTAACTTTCTCTCATTTCCATTAAATTCTCTCTAACTCGCTTCAAGTCCTCTGTCACTCTCTTTGAATATCTCGAACTCTTCAAATTGTCTTTCACCCTCTTTAATTTTATCTAACTCTCTTTAAGTTCTCTCTCACTCTCTTTAATTTCGCTCTCACCCTATTTAAATTCTTTCAAACTCTCTTTAAATTCTCTCTCACTCTCTTTAATTTATCTCTTACTCACTTTAATTTTTGTCGAGCTGTCTTACAATTCTCTCTGTCTCTCTTCATATTATTTTTGAGGCTCTTTAAATTCTTTCTCGCTCTCTTTAAAGTCTCTCGACCAGTGTAATTTATCTTCCACTCTCTTGAATTCCTCTCTAACTCTTAAAATTGTCTTTATTCCCCTTTAATTCTCTCCAACTCTCTTTTAATATCCTCTAATCTTCGCAAGTGCTGACCACAGTGGTTTTTTTACGCGGAGCAGCCGTTGTGGGCAATCTGCGGCTCTGGCTTGTTAGTTGCCACCCAGTTAGCTGGCAGGGTTATGGAAGGGATCAGGAAGTGGCAGTATTGTTTTGTTGGGGAAGAACGTATATTACAAACATAATCAATCTTCTTTGCAACAATGACGATTGTTAAGTAACTTTCTTCTCATGGTCTTTGAGTGCAGCGACGTGTTCACGCTGGCAATTGAGACTCTAACGATCACCCTTCGATCGGCAGATTTGTGGACGGGCATCCAGAGAGGTGGCAGACAGCATAGCCTCATTCTCGGCGGATGACCAACTCCTCCAATTGTCGACCCCCCCCCCACCCCGTCCCCCTCCCGCCTCTCCTCCAAGCCTTAATGAACGGGATCATGAACTGGCACCTTACTTTTGTTAGAGGAAAACGGGTGTCATTAACATAATCAATTGTATTTGAGAATACAACAGAGAGGATCGTTGACGCTAATGCAATCTGTGCTGTTCATGGAATTTAGTAAAGAAATAGACAAATACCTGAATAGGCAACCTGAACGAAAAATTGCAGTTCAATGCGGTGCAGCAGACCGGCGAGTTCTCTGGAAAATTGGCTCAGTCAGTGACTAGAAAATAATGTGTTGGTGAATGGGTATGTTTGTGAATTGGAAGTCGTTTCCATTGCCGAACAACAGCGGTAAGTGGCCGGTTTGTTTGTTTTTTCTGTATCTTAACAATCGTGAGTTAGTTGTGGAAGGCATGATCTGGAATGTTTAAGATGATAAAGAAATGTCAATGTAGTTGATATGGAAGACCAGAGCCATTGGCTCCCGCAAATATATTAATGGTGGGCGGAAAGTGAAAAATGAAATTCAATCAGCATAACTTTGAACCAATGCGATCGTGGAGGGCAAACACAACCAGGGAATAGACAATTAGCAGGACAACTACGAGACAGGTTGATCAAGTGAAAATCATTGGAATGTATGTCCATATGTTACTGAAGGAGGTCGGAGTGGTGGATAAAGTGGTAAATAAATCATACATTATGTGTTCCTTTGTAAGACATCCACTTCATTCCAGATCACAACGTCTTCACCTAACCCGCACATCTTTGGACTGTGGGAGGAAACCAGAGCGCCCGGAGGAAACCCACGCACACACGGGGAGGACGTGCAGACTCCGCACAGACAGTGACCCAGCCGGGAACCGAACCTGGGACCCTGGAGCTGTGAAGCGTTTATGCTAACCACCATGCTACCGTGCTGCCCCCATCTTCCGTGTCTGCGTGGGTCTCACCACCACAGCAAAAGCAGGTGTAGATGAGGTGCATTGGCCACATTAAAATGCCCAGTAATTGGAAAAGAAAAACAATTGGGTACTCTAAATTTATTTTTTGTAAGCACTTTTGCCTTCAAGCATTGCGGCCCTGGGTTCAACTTCGGCCTTTGGTGAATATCTGTGTGGAGTTTGTACGTTGTCTGCCTTGGCTTCCCGGGTGCTCCGGTTCCTCCCACAATCCACAATGTGCAGTTTGGGTGGATTGGCCATGATAAAATAAATGCCTCTCAGAATGCCTCTCAGTTTAGCCTATGTGGGTGTTCAGGAATAGGGCGGTGGAGTGTGCCTCGGTAGGGTGTTCTTTCAGAAGGTCAGTGATGAGCTGAGTGGCCTTCTTTTGCACTGCAAGCAACTGCGAGATTATTGTCTGAAGAGCTCTTGTATTATAGGAAGGGTATAATGGCTCTGGCCAATATGCAGCGGAGATTTCCTCGTCTTCAAAATCACAGAAATGAGGAGGAATCGGTTGTTTTGCTCAGAGCAGAGAAAGCTGACGATGACATATTTGAAGTTTACATAACACTAAGGTGCTGAGATTGGGTAGACAGGCAAGAGCTGTCTCCGCTTGTTGAGAGGTCATTTACAAGAGGGCATATGAAAATGAAATGAAATTAAAATCGCTTATTGTCACAAGTATGAAGTTAATGAAGTTACTGCGAAAAGCCCATAGTCGCCACATTCCGGAGCCTGTTCGGAGAGGCTAGTACGGGAATTAAACCGTGCTGCTGGCCTGCCTTGGTCTGCATTAAAAGCCAGCGATTTAGCCCAGTGTGCTAAACCAGTCTTATGTATTACATGGCTGAAGAAAGGATCAGAGGGGTTATGAGGAACGTCTTTTCAACAGCAAGTGGTGTCGTACGCATCTGGAATTATTTGGCTGCGCAAATTCCATGTGCTTAATGATGTTTCTATAGGTCGAAAACAATTTACAAAGTGGCAGAGACTGTGATTGAAGGTCTCTAAAGATTTACAATACTTGTCAATGATAAGTTGTTGCTATAGAGGTTTATTCTAAGCTGGACGCATCAACAAAAGATCTGGAAGTTTAAATAAAATACATATGATTGAACGAGTTGTGCTATTTATAGTGTTGTACCATTTACAATAAAAGGTAATTTGTTATGAATTATTACAATAACCAGTAATTTTGTTTTGCCTATGTGTCTGACAAGTATTGGCAAGAATTCATTGAAGATAATACATGATTGCAAATAATGAAATGTGGTATTTTGGATCGGTTTAATTAAGGTGTAATACGAACACTAATGAATTCGGAAACTTTCCAGTAGGTTAAATTACTGAAAACGTAAGATATAATGTATTCTAATGTGTTCGAATGTTTCATAACGCATTTAATAAATGATAAAAGAGAATAAATAGGTTAATAATAATAATAATATGATAATCGCTTATTGTCACACGTAGGCGTCAATGAAATTACTGCGAAAAGCCCCCAGTCGCCACATTCCGGTACCTGCTCGGGGAGGCCGGTTCGGGAAAACGCAGAAAGAATAACATGAGTCCATGTAAATTTGAAGATAGATATTTGGCGTTGATGCCTCTGGTACCTCCCCATCTCACTATGTTTCTGCTCCAACAGTGTGATCATTGTATAGGGCATGTCCTGCCCTGTGATCAGCCCACCTCTCTGTGTCATTATGGCCTCATGCTTCCACCACTCATATCATTGCTGCAGTTTCTACTCTCCCGCTTTGTTACCAAATCGATGCCCCCCCCCCCCCCACTCAGCATCTCAGCACCGCGTGAATGCCAGCCCTTAGCGCTGAAATAACTATTAGCATTACAGTAAACACTCAATAAATCTGTTCTGTCATATTTAAATGTTTTGTTCAGATTGAATAAATACATATTGCAGTAATTTGGTGAGTGACCCGCCATTAGTCCAGCTGCTCCTTAGGAGCCGCATGATGGTCATTTTCCGAACTAATGGTTGTGGCACAGGAGTCCAAAACCCGAACCGAAACATTTACTCTCGGAGAGAAGACAACATTAAATTAGTGCACAACCGAATCAAAATGTTCATAAATATCTATGTGGGTTAAAAAAACAAAGACTCGCTTCAGTGGATATTCCGATTTCTCCCAATATGAAAGCAAGCTTCTGATTTATACAGCATCATTATGAACATCGCATACATTAGCTGGCACGGCATTGATGAACTGAACAAAATGAAAGCTGAGCTGTATCTCCCATAAATGATATTCCGGCGCCTGAATTGACAATGGAGTTGACAATTGACAATTGGCAAGGAATGCTTCGCTATTATCTTTATTACAATTTATTATAAGATCTTCAAACTGTTGGCAATTCTCTACAGATTCTAGATGTTGTTGTTCTTCACTAATTTAAGGGTTATCCCTTCTGAAATAATTTAACAACCAAGATAATCGGATATTTCAACACAGCTGTGAACTGCTCCCTGAACCTGCTCTGGGTAACCCCATATATAAAGGTATTTGTGCAGGAACTTAAATTCTGCATCATAAAGCCGATACGAGCAATGCTGTGCAATGAATCGCTGTAAACTAACGGGGTTGTTTCTGCAATGACATAATATAAAAAATCTGCGACATACGGCAACCACAAAATTATGAAGCTGCCTGAAATAGTAAAGAGCAAAACAGCGGACTTCCTTCTGCTCTCCATCTCAGGGTCACTTTGTTTCTCCCCGTTGCTCTGAGCCTTCAGTCCCTTACGGACTTGACTGGCCACGAAAATATGTCTGACTGTCAGAGTATTAAGCAGTAATATTAAACCGAATGGGAGAATCGGAGTTAACATTGTATCAAACCAATCAAAGGCCACCCAACCTGGCTCAGTAAAATAGTTCGGTTTTACCTCGCAGAACCACGGGACAGTGTCGATTATCTCCCGAGGTTCGTATATAAAATACCAAACAGTGCTTTTCAAACTCAGAAGAATGCATGTTGTTGATATAATTGCAGACGCAGTTCTCTTCGTGCAATACTTTGTCTTCTGCTTCTGGCAACAAATAGCAATGAACCGATCAAAAGAAAATGCGATGGTTAACCAAACTGAGCTGTCCCTCGATGCGCGGGTCAGAACAGCGACAACGCTGCAGACAGGGGTAAGTGACAGGAAAGAGCCGGGGTAAAATTCATAACCCATCCGAAATAATATGACTTCAGTGGTAATAACCAGTAGGTCGGTAAGCACCATCGCCAGCATATAACTTACGATGCATTGGGAGAGACCACACTTTCCTCGGGAAAGGATCACAATCGCAATCACGTTAACTGAAAAGGGAGAGAAAGAAAGTGAAAATGAGACAAGAGGTCACTGACAAATATTAATATTTAATTATGTGATTCCCCAATCTAGAAACTAGATATTCTTTGCGGCATGTCATTGCAAATTGAATGGAATCAATAATCTCAGTTTCTCAGATTCCTTCCGTGTTTCCAATTGCTGGCCGTTATCAGAGAAAGTAAATGTTATGAAATGAAATCAGTTTCCTGCCGCATCAACGGACAGGATTTGTCATCTATTCAATCCGCTGCGACACAAAGATCAAGCGGTGCAGATTTAATGGTCTGTCCAATTGGCACGGGAATCATGGTGAAGATATTTGTTTTAGGCAGTATGAGTTTGGATTAAAAGCTTATGACTGAACATGAAACAAAGCATTATTATTTATAAAATCTGATGATGGAAATGATCTTCCAAATGGAAGGAGATAGCGACGATTAGGTATTTTTAAAATAAATTTACAGTGCCCCATTAAGTTTTTCCAACTTAGCGACAATTTACTGTGGCCAATCCACCGAACCTGCACAAGTTTGGTGGTCGGGGCGAAACTTTCGCAGACACCGGGAGAATGTACAAATGTACGGACAGTGACCCAGAGCCGCGATCGAACTTGGAAACTCGGCGCTGTGAGACAACAATGGTGACCACTGCGCCATCATGCTACCATGATGATTAAGGATTTTGATTTGTTAACTCGAGAGGTAGCTGGCATGAGCTCCGTGACCAAATGTCCTTCTTCTGTGTTCTGTCATTTCACTGACTCTGTCTCCTCGATACACATGTTTCTGAGCGAGATGCACATATAATGGAACAATATTTCGTAATGCGCACTTTAACTGAAACAGTAATTTCGGATGAGATCCTGCCTTGTGAAACTAGCACAGTTTGACGTAAAATTATCAGTCGATCACATCACACTTTCAACTAAAATTGTCGACAAGTGCTTGTTTCTTGAACAGGAAGACTTTCGGCGCAGGCACATAGATCATTCCAGTTATCTGTGAACAAGTAAAAGAGAGCTGGAAAATATACTTAAGTCTCATCAACATTCATGCAATAGAGCAGGCAGTTGAGTGTATTAAGCGAAAAATTGCCAAATTTATCAACAGAGTTACACATCATAGAGCACAGAACAGGCCCTTCGGCCCTCGATGTTGTGCCGAGCAATGATCACCCTACTCAAACCCACGTATCCACCCTATACCCGTAACCCAACAACCCCCCCCCCTTAGTTTTTAAGGAAACAATGGGCAATTTAGCATGGCCAATCCACCTAACCCGCACATCTTTGGACTGGCAGGAAACCGGAGCACCCGGAGGAAACCCACGCACACAGGGGGAGGACGTGCAGACAGTGACCCAGCCGGGAATCGAACCTGGGACCCTGGAGCTGTGAAGCATTTGTGCTAACCACCATGCTACCGTGCTGCCATTATTGACATCACTGACAGGTAAAGGTGAGACTCACCAGGAATTCCAACTGCTGCGAGAAGAGGATAGTAAATGTGTTCTATCGGCAGAATGAATGTATATCCCATGATAAAGTAACAGCGAATGTTGCTACAGGGTCCAGAAACGTACTCTACACGCCGAGCTTCTAATTTATAACTAGTTCCCATGAGTTATACAATTTTAAAAAACTGTGGTGCCATGACAATAGCATGGATAATTGCAATTAGTTGCATGCACTTGAACAAACCTATTGCATCAGCAGATAAAATTCCAAAACAAACAACAAGTTGCAAGTCACAAACACCTCAAACTACTGGACAGTTTAGTAATGAAATGTTGGAATTGAATCATGCTAAAGTCTGCAAGAATACATAATTCATCAGACAATGAGTGGATAGAATTAACCTTTTATTCTATTCAACCTCTCAATGCTTTCTTTTCATGAGCAAATTTGCTGATTGTTTTATAAATTAGACACACAGGCATAAGCAGATCGGTCACACTGCTCCCATGCGTTCCACAACCTGGTTCAAGGATTAGTTAATTCATATTCATGAGTGCAGCCTATTCATTTCTGCGATTGATATTAGTTGTTTCGGGAAGTGAGGTAATGAACATACGCCGTTGGCATTCCTCGCTCCATTAGATCACAACACACATTTGCCTGTTTCTTCCACAGTAGCTAAAACGTCCGGTTTAATTAGGACTTTGGCACCACAGGTCTTCGGTCTCCAATTCATTCATACATGACTGTCGTGATGGATGAATTTTATTGACAGTGAGGTTTATCAATGCACGGAACGTGCAACAGTCTTATATGGAGGCCATGACGTGAAAGGTCAGGTGCCCAAACAATGCGTAAGGATCCATCGCTAGACAGTGTTTCGTGAACTGAAGAATAGTCCCACAGAAAAGCACATTCGTCGCTCAGAGGAACTCACTACAGTGACAAAAGTTGAATGACTACTTCTCGAGTTCACCTGTTCAACAACACAGAACACCATAAACTATGACCCTGCTGTCGACAGTGACCGAGTTTGAAAAGAGAACTGTTGCGTTTAATCGGAACCGAAACTACAATTAAAAATTGTCATTTCATAATAATGTACGAGGCTCTATTTACACTGTTGTGATGTAAAATGAGTGTACAGTATAGTCGACCATTTATCGATGAATTAGAACAGGACAATTTAATGGTAGATACTAAACAAATCTGTACCAAATCGAATGTGTGTTATAGGTGATAGAAATAAATGGATGCTAGTTTATTCTGTATTCTGTATTTATAGGAAATTAATGTAAGCGTAATCGAATTGTGGTCACTATCACCAAAATGCTCACCTACCTCCAAATCTAACACCTGTCCTAGTTCATTACCCAGTACGAAGTCCAATACGGCCTCGCCTCCTGTTGGCCATTCTACATACTGCAACAGGAAACCCTCCTGCACACATTGGACAAAAACGGATCCATCTAAAATATTCGAACTATAGTGTTTCCAGTCAATATTTGGAAAATTAAAGTCCCCCATAACAACTACCCTGTTATTTTCGCTCCTATCCAGATTCATCTTAGCAATCCTTTCCTCTACATCTCTAGATCTTTTCGGAAGCCTAGAGAAAAGCCCTAACACGGTGACCTCTCCTTTCCTGTTTCTTAACTCAGCCTATGCTACCACAGTATTCGAGTCCTCATCAAATGTCCTCTCAGCCACCGTAATACTGTCCTTGACTAACAATGCCACCTCTCCCCCTCTCTTACCACCTTCCCTTATCCAGAGTGGATAGTCAGAAACTTTTTCCGAGGATAGAGGGGTCAATTACTGGGGGGGGGGGGGTGCATATGTTGAAGGTGCGAGGAGCAATGTTGAGAGGAGCGGCACGAGGCAGGTTTTTTTTTACAGAGGATAGTGGGTGCATGGAACTCGTTGCCGAAGTAGGTGGTGGAAGCAGGGACGATGGTGAAGTTTGAGGGGCATCTTGAGAAAAAGATGAATAGGATTGTAATATAGGAATACGAACACTGGAAGTGTAGAATATTTTAGTTTAGACAGGCGGCATGGTCGGAGCAGGCTTGGAGGCAGAAGGGCCTGTTCCTGTGCTGTAATTATCGTTGTTCTTTGTTCTTTTGTAACGCTTGGGGAACGTGGAAGCTGCAAAGCTGGAATACTGACTGTTGATAACGTGGAGTTGGACACACAAAGTTCTAATGCGCTGAACAAATGTCTTGCTCATTTTTGTTTAGAGGGAAAAACCTTTCCAGATGGACCTTTCCAATTTGCACCTTTTAGCATATGTCTCCAAAATCTCTTTACAATATCAGCGCAGAATGGTTGTTTTTCCAGCCGGTGACAATTTAAGAATGTGTCATCCGCTGGCTGTTGAAGAAGGTCAGAGTCAGGCAGAGTTTAATATCCAACCGGTTTAGGCAGTATTCATCATGCTCATGGTTTTCAATCCCACCTTTACATGTTTATGGCATTATACATATCAGGGAACTATATTTCATCACATTAATGAGACGTCATGTGAGGTTTAATCGAACATTTGACTGCACTCCTTATTGTGAGGAGCGAACTGTGTTAATGATTGTTAATTATGAATTTCAGCAACAAACCGCTTTCACTGACAGCCCCTGATTGTGCTGTGCACTGGTGGGAGATATGCCGCACGAGGGCTTATTCTCAGTGTCATGAGGAGATAGTTCGAATTGGGATTAACGGGAACAGTCAATGTGCCGGGAACTGGCGTCATGGGCCAATTAATCTCCGTGGGCACTTTGCCAGCCGCGATCTCATCGAATTACCAAGTACAGTGGATGTGTTGAATGCCTCACTTCTGCCACTAAATCGTACTTTCTAACTAGGGCAGCACGGTAGCATTGTGGATAGCACAATTGCTTCACAGCTCCAGGGTTCCAGGGTCGATTCCGGCTTGGGTCACTGTCTGTGTAAGGGATGCACATCCTCTCCGTGTGTGCGTTGGTTTCCTCCGGGTGCTCCGGTTTCCTCCCACAGTCCAAAAATGTGTAGGTTAGGTGGATTGGCCATGATAAATTGCCCTTAGTGTTGGGTGAGATTACTGGATTATGAGGATAGGGTGGAGGTGTTGACCTTGGGTAGGGTGTTCTTTCCAGAGCCGGTGCAGACTCGATGGGCCAAATGGCCTCCTCCTGCACTGTAAATGATATCATAAAAACTAACAGTACAACTTTCAGAATAATGCGTACTAAATGTTCAGGCAAGATCCTTCGGTTCTTACCCGGATTTTTACTCCTCCACGCTCATTTTTATTATTGTGTCAATTTGTCCAATAAACATCCCGAGCACATATTCTCTGAATAAGTGAAAAAAAACTTGAATCAAGAGGAACACATTCGTTTTCAAATCAGTTTTAATATATTGGTAATCCGGACGGGGTGCGTTGAAAAAATTAGTTGAACAATAAAACGCTCATGAATTGTAAAAAGTGCACTATGAAATTGAAGCGTAACATAAAGAAAGTAGAAACCTGGCAATCTCCTCACCGTAACTGCGTGCCATATATTTTATCGTTAAAAGAGAGACATCAAGCGATAATTCCACTTCCACTTTTCGTGCAATCATAAAATTACGGCGAAAATGTGCAGGCATCCACGCTCTTTGGACGTTCGGATTTTCCAGCCCAAAAGTGGAAACTTTCTGCAACTCATCTTGTCTGGGAAGCAGGCTTCCCCGCGTTTCCCTTGATTCAGAGTCTGGAATCCTGTTTAAAGGCCAGGTCAGCATATATTGTCTGCCGAGAAAAATAAACAGATTGCAATAAATAATCGACGCCATCATTAGAGAGACAGGAGAGGATCATTGGGCTTTCCAAATGCATTCCACTAGTTCATGGTGCATGGCTGACCCCGCCCACCAACCATCGTTCCATTACACTTCGGTCCATTAGCAAGTGAATATCTAGCAACATCAGTTCCAACGTTTCAAATGACACCCAAGACTCAAAACCTTTTTTTGGAGACAGGTTTAGATTTCCTTTCTTCTTTTATGGCCTTACCTCTTGTTCTGAATGGCTCAATTGTTTAATTATTGCCTCCTTGTTCTGGATTCCCTCAACCAAATAAAATAATATCTCCCTGTCAAGCTTCTCGAATCATGTAACCAACTTAAATTCCTGTGACAAACTTCAATAAATCTTAATAAATGCCAGCCTAGTTTTTCTTGTGCTGTCGTGCGACTGTGCAAAGACATCTCGGATCATGTGACATTTATATGAAACCCTGGATTAAATATGACAACAATTAGTTAATACGTTTACCTCCTTATTCTGCGGGTGTGATCTGGAGACTGCCAGTTCGTCATCACTGTTCGTCACTCATCCGGAGTGAGACTCGTACAGAGTGGAGGATTGAATTTGATGCAGTGAGGTAAATCAGCAAAGGTCAGTGGAAAATCTAATTCTGCTGTTTTTCAGTTAAAAGTGCAGTGTGGAGCTTAGTGTCTGATTGGTTGAAGCTGCCCCCACCCTAATTGCTGAGAGGCAGTTATCTGGCAATCACTTGAGGCCTGTTGAGGCCTGTTTAGGGGCACATTGTATTCTTCTCTTTGAAGTTAAGGTATTTTTTTGAGTCATCGGTTAGCTGAGGTCTGTATAAAAGACAGAGAGACTGCGCACAAAGTAAGCAAGCACTTTCCAGGAGACTCATCCGGAGTGAGACTCGTACAGAGTGGAGGATTGAAATTTGGTAATTTGGTGCAGTGAGGTAAATCAGCAAAGGTAAGTGGAAAATCTAATTCTGCTGTTTTTCAGTTAAACGTGCAGTGTGGAGCTTAGTGTCTGATTGGTTGAAGCTGCCCCCACCCTAATTGCTGAGAGGCAGTTATCTGGCAATCACTTGAGGCCTGTTGAGGCCTGTTTAGGGGCACATTGTATTCTTCTCTTTGAAGTTAAGGTATTTTTTTGAGTCATCGGTTAGCTGAGGTCTGTATAAAAGACAGAGAGACTGCGCACAAAGTAAGCAAGCACTTTCCAGGAGACTCATCCGGAGTGAGACTCGTACAGAGTGGAGGATTCAAATTTGGTAATTTGGTGCAGTGAGGTAATTCGGTGCAGAGTGTGAGGAGGTGCTCTTTAACCCTGGTAAGTGACTGGTAAGTAGTCTCTCTTTTTCTTTTCATTGTCTAATTTACTTATTTTTATTTTGAAATTGTAGTTGTTTAAGTTTACCAAGGGTTTAAGACATGGCAGGAGATCCCAGACCCGTGTCATGCTCCTCGTGTGCGATGTGGGAGCTCAGGGACACGTCCACTGTCCCTGGCTCCTTCACGTGCAAGAAGTGTGTTCAGTTGCAGCTCTTGTTAGACCGCTTGACGGCTCTGGAGCTGCGGATGGACTCACTTTGGAGCATCCGCGATGCTGAGGAGGTCGTGGATAGCACGTTTAGCGAGTTGGTCACTGAGTTACTGAAGGTTACTGAGGGAGATAGAAAATGGGTGACCAAAAGAAAGAGCAAGAGTAGGAAGGCAGTGCAGGTGTCCCCTGCGGTCATCTCCCTGCAAAACAGATATACCGCTTTGGATACTGTTGAGGGAGATGGCTCACCAGGGGAAGGCAGCAGCAGCCAGGTTCATGGCACCGTGGCTGGCTCTGCTGCACAGCAGGGCAGGAAGAAAAATGGCAGTGCTATAGTGATAGGGGACTCGATCGTAAGGGGAATAGACAGGCGGTTCTGTGGACGCAATCGAGACTCCAGGATGGTATGTTGCATCCCTGGTGCAAGGGTCAAGGATGTCTCGGAGCGGCTGCAGGACATTCTAGGGGGGGAGGGTGAACAGCCAGCTGTCGTGGTGCACATAGGCACCAACGATATAGGTAAAAAACGGGATGAGGTCCTACAAGCGGAATTCAGGGAGTTAGGAGTTAAACTAAAAAGTAGGACCTCAAAGGTAGTAATCTCAGGATTGCGACCAGTGCCACGAGCTAGTCAGAGTAGGAATGTCAGGATAGATAGGATGAATGCGTGGTTCGAGAGATGGTGCAAGAGGGAGGGATTCAAATTCCTGGGGCATTGGGACCGGTTCTGGGGGAGGTGGGACCAGTACAAACCGGACGGTCTGCACTTGGGCAGGACTGGAACCGATGTCCTAGGGGGGGTGTTTTCTAGAGCTGTTGGGGAGGGTTTAAACTAATGTGGCAGGGGGATGGGAACCAATGCTGGAAGTTGGAAGGTAGTAAAACAGGGACAGAAACAAAAGGAAGTAAGGGGACAAGTGCAAGGCAGAGAAGACATAGTCAGAAATCCATAAGGGCGACAGTACAAGGTACAGTGACTGAGGGGAGCACAGTAATAACAAAAGGAATAAAACTGGAGATGTTAAGATTCAAAACAGAGGTAAAAAAAACAACATAAGTGTACTTTACCTGAATGCTCGTAGTATTCGGAATAAAGTAAATGAGTTGGTGGCACAAATCATCGTGAAGGACTATGATTTAGTGGCCATTACTGAAACATGGTTAAAGGATGGTCACGACTGGGAGTTAAATATCCGAGGGTACCAAACTATTCGGAAGGACAGAGTGGATGGTAAGGGAGGTGGTGTTGCTCTGTTATTTAAGGATGACATCCGGGCAATAGTAAGGGATGACATCGGTGCTATGGAGGATAAGGTTGAATCCATTTGGGTGGAAATCAGGAATAGTAAGGCGAAAAAGTCACTGATAGGAGTAGTGTATCGGCCACCAAATAGTAACGAGATGGTGGGGCAGGCAATAAACAAAGAAATAACTGATGCATGTAGAAATGGTACAGCAGTTATCATGGGGGATTTTAATCTACATGTCGATTGGTTTAACCAGGTCGGTCAAGGCAACCGTGAGGAGGAGTTTATAGAATGTATCCGCGATAGTTTCCTAGAACAGTATGTAATGGAACCTACGAGGGAACAAGCGGTCCTAGATCTTGTCCTGTGTAATGAGACAGGATTGATTCATGATCTCATAGTTAGGGATCCTCGCGGAAGGAGCGATCACAATATGGTGGAATCTAAAATACAGATGGAGGGTGAGAAAGTAAAATCAAATACTAGTGTTTTGTGTTTAAACAAAGGAGATTACAAGGGGATGAGAGAAGAACTAGCTGAGGTAGACTGGGAGCTAAGACTTTATGGTGGAACAGTTCAGGAACAGTGGAGAACCTTCCAAGTGATTTTTCACAGTGCTCAGCAAAGGTTTATACCAACAAAAAGGAAGGACGGAAGAAAGGGAAAATCGACCGTGGATATCTAAGGAAATAAGGGAGATTATCAAATTGAAGGAAAAAGCATATAAAGTGTCAAAGATTGCTGGGAGATTAGAGGACTGGGAAATCTTTAGGGGGCAACAGAAAGCTACTAAAAAAAGCTATAAAGAAGAGTAAGATAGAGTATGAGAGTAAACTTGCTCAGAATATAAAAACAGACAGTAAAAGTTTTTACAAATATATAAGACAAAAAAGAGTGGCTAAGGTAAATATTGGTCCTTTCGAGGATGAGAAGGGAGTTTTAATAATGGGAAATGAGGAAATGGCTGAGGAACTGAACAGGTTTTTTGGGTCGGTCTTCACAGTGGAAGACACAAATAACATGCCAGTGACTGATAGAAATGAGGCTATGACAGGTGAGGACCTTGAGACGATTGTTATCACTAAGGAGGGAGTGATTGGCAAGCTAATGGGGCTAAAGGTAGACAAGTCTCCTGGCCCTGATGGAATGCATCCCAGAGTGCTAAAAGAGATGGCATGGGAAATTGCAGATGCACTAGTGATAATTTACCGAAATTCACTAGACTCTGGGGTGGTCCCGGTGGATTGGAAATTAGCAAACGTGACGCCACTGTTTAAAAAAGGAGGTAGGCAGAAAGCAGGAAATTATAGGCCAGTGAGTTTAACTTCGGTAACAGGGAAGATGCTGGAATCTATCATCAAGGAAGAAATTGCGAGGCATCTGGATAGAAATTGTCCCATTGGGCAGACGCAGCATGGGTTCGTAAAAGTCAGGTCGTGCCTAACTAATTTAGTGGAATTCTTTGAGGACATTACCAGTGCAGTAGATAACGGGGAGCCAATGGATGTGGTATATCTGGATTTCCAGAAAGCCTTTGACAAGGTGCCACACAAAAGGTTGCTGCATAAGATAAAGATGCATGGCATTAAGGGTAAAGTAGTAGCATGGATAGAGGATTGGTTAATTAATAGAAAGCAAAGAGTTGGGATAAATGGGTGTTTCTCTGGTTGGCAATCAGTAGCTAGTGGTGTCCCTCAGGGATCCGTGTTGGGCCCACAATTGTTCACAATTTACATTGATGATTTGGAGTTGGGGACCAAGGGCAATGTGTCCAAGTTTGCAGATGACACTAAGATGAGTGGTAAAGCGAAAAGTGCAGAGGATACTGGAAGTCGGCAGAGGGATTTGGATAGGTTAAGTGAATGGGCTCGGGTCTGGCAGATGGAATACAATGTTGACAAATGTGAGGTTATCCATTTTGGTAGGAATAACAGCAAACGGGATTATTATTTAAACGATAAAATATTAAAGCATGCCGCTGTTCAGAGAGACTTGGGTGTGCTAGTGCATGAGTCACAGAAGGTTGGTTTACAAGTGCAACAGGTGATTAAGAAGGCAAATGGAATTATGTCCTTCATTGCTAGAGGGATGGAGTTTAAGACTAGGGAGGTTATGTTGCAATTGTATAAGGTGTTAGTGCGGCCACACCTGGAGTATTGTGTTCAGTTTTGGTCTCCTTACTTGAGAAAGGACGTACTGGCGCTGGAGGGTGTGCAGAGGAGATTCACTAGGTTAATCCCAGAGCTGAAGGGGTTGGATTATGAGGAGAGGTTGAGTAGACTGGGACTGTACTCGTTGGAATTTAGAAGGATGAGGGGGGATCTTATAGAAACATTTAAAATTATGAAGGGAATAGATAGGATAGATGCGGGCAGGTTGTTTCCACTGGCGGGTGACAGCAGAACTAGGGGGCATAGCCTCAAAATAAGGGGAAGTAGATTTAGAACTGAGTTTAGGAGGAACTTCTTCACCCAAAGGGTTGTGAATCTATGGAATTCCTTGCCCAGTGAAGCAGTTGAGGCTCCTTCATTACATGTTTTTAAGGTAAAGATAGATAGTTTTTTGAAGAATAAAGGGATTAAGGGTTATGGTGTTCGGGCCGGAAAGTGGAGCTGAGTCCACAAAAGATCAGCCATGATCTCATTGAATGGCGGAGCAGGCTCGAGGGGCCAGATGGCCTACTCCTGCTCCTAGTTCTAATGTTCTTATGTTCTTATGTTCTTATTACTGCCAGAAAGAACATTTTATACAGATTATAAATTGCACATTGAGGCGATTGAAATGATGAACAAACCAGTGATGAAGGATTGGATGGAGAGCGCCGAGGAATTATAGAATCGATACCTGTCTGCCTCTTCCTGAACATCCTTCTCAAGGCCACAAAAAATAATCCAAGAAGGAGTAGCGCTGCCAAAGTACCAGAAAGCGTGAAAATACAGAATGGAGATAAAGAATCTGCAATTGCAATTAAAAACGAACATTAAAAAGCAACGTTTGCGGAAATAATTGAATAAATTAAAATATTGTAACATCTGAATAGAATTATAGTCATATAGGTTTACAGCATGGAAACATGCCCTTCGGCTCCACTTTTACATGTCGCCAGGTTTGCCCACTACGCTGGTCCCGGGTGCCGGAATTTGGCCCATATCCCTTTATACACATTTTACCCATGTAAATGTATAAATGGTTTTTAAAAGTCAAAATTATACTTGCTTCTACTACTGCCTCTGGCAGCTCGTTCCAGGCACTCGCTGTCCTTAGTGGGATGAAACTTTCTCTCTGGACCCGTTTGTATCCCACCCCTCTCAATTTAAACCTGTGCCCGCTAGTTGTGGACTCCACTAGCATTGGAAAAATATGTTGACTATCTATCTTATCTATGCTGCTCATGATTTTATCTACCGCCATGAGATCACCCCGAGGTCTCCCACGTTCCAGGGAACAAATGTTCCAGTCTAAGCAGTCCCTCCTTATAACTCAAACCATCAAGTCGCGGTGGCATCCTAGTAAATACTTTCTGCACTCTTTCTCATTTAATAATATCCTTTCTATAATCGACTAACCAGAACTGTACACAGCATTCCAAGTGCTGCCTCACGAATGTCTTGGACAACCTTCACAAGATACCCCATCCCCTGTATTCAATGTTCTGAATAATTATACCAGTCACGCCGAATGGCTTCTTCACCAACGTGTCCACCTGTAACTCCACTTTCAAGGAGCTATGAACCTGTACCCCTAGATCGCTTTGTTCTACAATTCTCCCCAGCGCCGTACCATTAACTGAGTAGGCCCTGTCCCGAATCGATCTACCAAAATGTATTTCCTGACATTCGTCCAAATTAAACTCAATCTGCCATTCATCCGTCCACTGGCCCAATTGATCAAGATCCCGTTTCAATCTGACATAACCTTCTTCACAATGCCACCAATCTTGATGTCATCTGCAAACATACTAAGCATGCCTCTTAAATTCTCATCCAAATCATCGATATAAATAACAATCTGTAATTTGGCTGGCAACTGGGAATATACTCGTAGCTCTCATGTTTCATCTCTGGCAAAGCAGCCACTGAACTTTACCCATGCGAATACGGCCAAACCATGCACCAGAGCTGAATAATTAGGAGCATGATGACAGCCAGCCTATCGCGGCCGCTCCGCAACTCAATTCGGTCATGGCGAATCTGACATATTAAGTTAACTTTCCCCATATTCTTATTTTCCCTCGTGTTCAGTGGTAGAACATCCACAGCTCCATGGAATATAAGGAACAGATGGAAATTCTCAGTCGGTGGAATTCTCGGTTTCGCCGGCAGCGCACTCACGCGCGTAAATTTTCCGATGGCGTGGTGATGCCAACATTGGAAAACCTAATGAGCCAGCTGACGGTTTGCAGGATCCCGCAGCCGGCAGAGGTGCACTGCACCCGAAAACGGGTGCGACGGGAGGGAGAATTCCGTCCACAGCAAACAGTACTCTGAAATATTGAGAGGTATGTGATAGTTGAATTATGAGACTATTATGCATTGACACACAGGAAAAGGAAGATACTGCAATTTACACACATACAATTCTCTCAGAAAAGCCTCTCATGAGCAGTAACTAGTTTGGTGAAACGTTATTCTAAGCAGCTACCTCTCTGAGATGACACACTTTCACTGAGAAGTAATTCACTAGCGTTGATTTGAACGGCACAAATACAGGGAGTTCCGCTCCTCCAAGAATCCACCGAGACGCTGGCGTGACTCCTGATGGCGTAGGTCGCGTCTGGCTGTATTGTCGCGGAAGCGCTGTGTCCCTCGGTGTCCCGCCCAGCCACGTTCCAGCGGACGGGAAATGAATCGGGATTCAAGCCTCTGACCAAACACAACAACGGAATCCATTCCATGGAGGGAATCACATCCTGCGTAGGGATAAGTAGGAATATGCTGGGGGAACCCTCTAAAATCAGAAAGTAAAATGGAATACATTAATATTTGGAGCACCTCATATTCGACAATTGTCGAAATTTAACGGACAAAACGTGCTTTACCTGTGATAATTAACTTGGAGCCGTTTGCGAATATTCGCCCCAGTTTGTAGTTGTGGGTTGCACAGTAATATATTCCAGAATCATTCCTCTGGGCATTCGCAATGATCAGTGAATAATTACCCTCTTTCTCATGAATCTCGCTGGAAAACCTGTCCTTTGCTGAGAGATACTTGTCCGTAGTGTAGACCAACTTCATATCGTTTCTCTCCCTTTGTTTGTACCAGAAGACGGTTTGAGCCACTGTGCTCCAAATTCGGCAGCTAAGTTTAGCAAGACTACCGGTAGGGAGTGTCTGAACCGGCGGAGACAGGGACACGATGGGCTGAGGTAAAATAACTGGGCAAAAGAGAGAAATAAAGAGACATATCAGGTAATGGAGCACAATCCGCAGCCTCACCGCGCCAACTCCTCCCCCCCCCCCCCCCCCCCACCTCCACCATGCCAAATTCAGGCGAACATAGGCCCAGAGGAAAACGGATCTTTTTAAAATACTCGGCTGTTTCCAAACACATGGTCCCGCTGATCGCAAGACAAAACTTTTACTGGTTGGGGCGTTAATAGCGCAGCTTTCCCCATCATTTTCCGAAGGCACAGTCGGAGTCCATTAACCAGTAAAGCTGGTTTAATGACTGGAATCAGCACTGGGGAACTAACTTTAGTTAAAAACTTAAAGCGCCTATTCAATGCGAAAATTTGAAATAATTATTGTTTCCCTGAACCTCTCTTCCTTTCATTCTCCTCTCAGCTGACGTTTGCCGCCGTATTTAGTTCATGACATTACATCTTATTGTCCGCAATAATCACAATGTACCTCACGGTATTTCACATTCCGGATTAATTACCTAATTAATTAACTGATCCAAGGCACTTTCCACTCTGTCTAATACATCTTTTTTCTTAATTAAACGTACACACTGATGGACAATAATATCACCGCACAGAACGCAAGGAGGCGAGTTGGCTCTTTGTATCTGTTCCGAATCTTTTCAAGATTTGTCCCCCCTCCCGCGCTTCTCTTCACTATGTCGTGCAAAACCTACTTCCCATTCAAGTATTTGTGCAGATCACGCATTTGAATCTCCTACCACCGCCTTTCAGGCAATGAGTTCCATGTCACAACAATTTGCTCTATAAAAATAAAACTAGCTGATTTCTCTCTCTGATTCTTTTACTGAGTATCTTCAATCTGTGACCCACTGCTTGCCTCCTTTCCTGCCATTGGAAGCATTACATCCTTATTTTACCTATCTAAACCTACCTGCTCTATCTGAACACACCAGGACATCTCACCCTGGAAGAGATGAAACAATGAACAGACACTGAGGACGCTCATTGTCCGTGATACAGACGGCATGACTCTGAGCTCCAATCAATTCAAACGTCTCCATGAACTCGTTCTTGTTCTCTCTGGGTGAAGGAGGTGTGAAATATGCAGTGTGGATAGCGCTCCGTGTTTATTAATAAGTACACGATTGAGGTTAGAACATCTTGCAGGTAGGCAGCTCACTGCGGTTTTCCTGTTTACTACAGTTCGAAGTGCTGGCACATATTCTGAATCTGCTTTGCAATTTACCTCAGGTATCTATTCTATCCGCCATGCCACATTTTCAGGATAGCGCACAGAGCTCGACATTCGAGAAGGACACAGGGCATTGAAAGAGATGGAGTAAATATTTCGCAAGGGTGACGCGAAAACCGAGAAGAGACAACTATCAGGAAATAATGTGATGGTTGGAGCTCATTTCTTCATTGAAAAATAAGATTGAGGTTTATTTGATCGATGTTTACAGAATTACGCATTGAGCCAAAAAGGCAGAAGTAGGGGAGATGCATCTGCAGGATAAAAAAAACTATCAGTCATCAATATCAGATGGACAGCACTATCTCCAATCAAGAATTTATGTGGGGGAAATTTCATCGGTTGGTCAAAAATGGCCGTGGTTTCCACAAGGCGTGATGTGTGAATTGCAAAGATGCAGTTGAGGGGAAAGCTAGATAGACGCATGATGGAGTAAGGAATGGAACTATATGTAGTTGCCCGTGATTTGAAGAGGGGATGGATTGCAGGATGGTCACGTGATGCTTGATCGCCCGGAAGGGGCAAGTTACCTTACAGATGGCTTATAATGTGCCATAATGTGTCGAGTAATAACTTCTTAAAATATAATTAAAAGGCTCGGTCCAGCCCAGACTGTGAATTAATGCCTCTGCTTAGTACAATATACATAATCCTTCTCTGAAGAGAATCCTTGTCGAGACCCCATGTGAAAGTGGAAAGCTGGACCTCCCTTGTTATAATGGTTGGTAATCAGAACGTTTTTGTCATGAATTAGATGCGATAATAATCGCCCTGCTGAAAGAAAGAGCGTCGTGCTTTTCAACAACGCCAGTCCCGATCAAAGGATGTTTCAAATCTCGATAATGCCAATGAAGTATCCTTGGAAGTGAGGTTAGTGTCGCAAACTGTGGGACGCGGCAGCTCATTTGCGTAAAGCATTTCCGAGAAAAAGTAGTTTGACCATCTATAAGAAGCCTTTCAGAATGCTATGTTTGTGCAGAGAACTGTTCCAGGGAGCTCTGCTGCAGTGGTACAGGCTCTGTAATCCAGGGATCGAGAAACTAACCTGGGCAACAGGTTTCGGATCCCACTACGGCAGGTCGCGATGTTGCAATTAAACACGAACCTCGCAATCAAGGCCAATTGTTGTAAAAATCCGACCATTTTCACAAATACCCTGAGCTGCTGTCCGGAGCTGGTCTGGAAATGTGGCCCTAAAAGTCCAATTAATAGAAATAAAAACTGTATAATTGAACTGTCGCTCATTATTGAGACATAATTACAGCATGCTCGAAAGAAGAGAGCTCCCATGGTATTGCATTGGACTATCAGACATAAGAACATAGGAAAAGGAGTAGGCCCTTAATCCCATGGGCCCATGCCGCCATTCAATGAAATCATGGCGTAATTCTATCCATACGCATTTGGCCTATATCGATTATTGTGTTTGCGGAACAAAATCTATCTATCTCAGATTTAAAATTTACACCTGTTGTGGCTTGAACTGCTGCTTGTGGGAGAGAATTCCAAACCTCTCTCATGCTTTGTTTGAATAAGTCCTTTTTAAGATCTATCCTGAATGGTCTGGCCCGAACGTTTAGACTATGTCTCCTAGTTTTATAATCCGAAACCAGTTTAAATAGGTTACATTGACGTAGTCTGCCTGTTCCTGTGAATATCTTGAAGAGTTCACTCAGATAGCTCGTTAACCATCTAAATTCTAGTGAAAACAGGTCGACTCTGTGTAACCTCTCTTCCTAATTTAACGACTATAATTCAAGTCTAATTTTGAAAATCTGCGCTGCACTCCTTTCAAGAACAATATGTCACCCCCAGGGTGTTGTGCCCACAGTTGCTCACACAGGGTCATGTGTACTTGACGCATTACTGCTGTGTCTTTATATCCGGAAGTCTGATATGAAGGCAGCATTCAATAAATCTTTCTGGTTATCTTCTGCACTTGCTCTTTACATTTTCAAGATCTATGTATCCGGCCCCAAAGTCCCTTTGGATATCCACCATCCTTAAAATCTTCAGATTTAGATAGTGCCCTATTCTATCATTTCTTGGCCCAAAATTGATAACTGCACACTTACTTACATTAAATTCAATCTGCCAAAACATTTGTCATTCATTGTAACTGTATCACAGCATCACAGAATAATAAAGTGCAAATTAGAACTCAGGGGTCTGCAGCGACACATGAAAGTTACCTGAACTGTCTACCCAATCCCATTTTCCAGCAGCTGAATGTTATGATGTGCCGCGCATTCATCCAGGAATGTTTTAAATGATGTGAGGCCACCCGATTCGACCTCCCGTCGAGGCAGTGCATTCCAGACCTTCAGCAGCCTTTGGGTAAAAGAGTTTCCGTCACACCCTCCCTTAACCTCCTGCCCTCACCTTTAACTTGTGTCACCTCCTGACGGACCCTTCAGCTAAGGAGAACAGCTGGTCGCTATCTACTTTGCCCATGCCACTCGATCTGATCGTCCCACAGCTTTCTCGGCTCCAGTGAATCAACACAAGCCTATCCATCTCGTCTTAACAAATTATATGTACCATCCCAAAAAATATCGTAGCGAATAGCCTCTGTACCCCTCCAGTGCTATCACATCCATATATAACGTGGTGATTAGAATTTCACAGTGTACCAGCTGTGGTCTCACCAAATCTCTCTACAATGTGACTTCCTTGCTTTTGGAGTCAATACCTCGATTAAAACAGGAAAAAGTCTTACAACAGGATAAAGTGCAACACATTTGTTTCGAAGCACTAGCTTTCAGAGCACTGGTCCTTCCTCAGGTGAATATTCAACTGAGGAAGAAGCAGTGCTCCGAAATCTATTATGCTATTATGCTATTATGCTTACTATGCTCACCCGAGTCCAACGCCGGCATCTCCGCATCTCGATTAAAACAAGCAAGTGTCCCATATGCCTTTTTAAGACGCTATTCACCTGCCTTCCTGCGTTTAAACAACTATGGAGAAATACATCAAGGTCCCTTTGTCCCTAGAAACTTCCCAATGTCATGACGTTCATTTGATGTTTGCTATGCTATTATCGCGACTGTCGATAACCTTGTACCATAAGATAATTTGGTTATATGGCGTTCTATGCCATAATCTAAGTAGTTAACAATAATTTGAAAAATTGAGGGTTCAACACTGATCATCGTGGTACACCACTAGTCGCATCCTGCCAATGAGAGAACTTACGCATCATCCCATTCGCTCTGGCCTGACATTTAACTAGTTTACCAGCCCGGCTAGCTCAGTCGGTAGAGTATTCGACATTTAATCTGAGGGTCGTGGGTTGGCGCCCCACGTTGGGCACTTCCATATTACACCAGTGCAGGCTTGGAGGGCCGATGGACCTGTTCCTGTTCTGCATTCTTCTTTGCTCAATTTCCTATCCATTTCAATTATTTTCTCACAGCTCCGTTGGGATTCCACCTTAGTTTAAAGTTCCTTATCTGAGACTTCATCAAACGCCTTCAGAAAGCCGATATAAATACATAGATACAGAGATGAAAGGAGCAGGAAGAGGCCATTTGACCCTTCGAGCCTGCTCCGCCATTCATCACGATAATGGCTGATAATGCAACTCAACAGCCTAATCCTGCTTTCTACCCAGAGCCTTTGATCACATTCTCCCCAAGTGTTATATCCAGCCGCCTCCTGAATATATTCAAAGTTTTCGCATCAACTACTTCCTGTGGCTCACCACTCTTTCTGTGAAGAAATGTCTCCTTATCACTGTCCAAAATGGTTTACGCCGAATCCTCAGACTGTGACCCCTGGTTCTGGACACAAATATCATTGGTAACATTTTTACCTGCATCTACCCTGTCTCGTCCTGTTATAATTTTATAAGTCTCTATGAGACTCCCCCCACCCCCCATTCTTCTGAACCCCGCGAGTACAATCCCAACCTAGTCAATCTATCGTCATGTGACAGTCGCGCCATCCCTTGAATCAGTCTGGTAAACCTTCGCTGCACTCTCTCACGATCAAGAACATCTTTCCTCAGAGAAGGAGACCAGAACTGCAGACAATACTCCAAGTGTGGCCTCACCAAGACCCTGTACATCTGCAGCAACACATCCCTACTTCTGTACTCGAAACCTCCAACAATGAAGGCCAACATACCATTCGACGTCTTTACCGCATTTTGCACCCGCATGCTTACCGTCACCGAATGGTGTACAAGAACACTCCCCTCTACCAATTTACAACCATTCAGGTAGTAATCTGCCTTCCTATTTTTGCTTCCAAAATGAATAACCTCAAATTTATCCAAATTATACTTAATCTGCCATTGGTTTGCCAACTCGTCAACCCTATCCAGATCATAGAATCATAGAATTTACAGTGCAGAAGGAGGCCATTCGGCCCATCGAGTCTGCACCGGCTCTTGGAAAGAGCACCCTACCCAAGTTCAACACATCCACCCTATCCCAATAACCCAGTAACCCCACCCAACACTAAGGGCAATTTTGGACACTAAGGACAATTTATCATGGCCAATCCACCTAACCTGCACATCTTTGGACTTTGGGAGGAAACGGGAGCACCCGGAGGAAACCCACGCACACACGGGGAGGATGTGCGGACTCTGCACAGACAGTGACCCAAACCGGAATCGAACCTGAGAACCTGGAGCTGTGAAGATATTGTGCTATCCACAATGCTACCGTGCTGCCAAATCATGCTGTTGGATCCCTGCATCCTCGTCTCAATTCACGTTCCCACCTAATTTGGTAACATCTGTAAACTTTATAAAATAAAATCCATTGACATTCCCCTGTCCACTGACTTACCGCACACTCAAAAAAATTGATGAGATTTGTCAGACAAGTCATTACTTTCACGAACCGATGGTGACTGCCTGATGGAACGATTTTATTTCGAGGTGCTGAATTACGCTGCGT
Source organism: Scyliorhinus canicula (assembly GCF_902713615.1). Lineage (NCBI taxonomy): Eukaryota > Metazoa > Chordata > Chondrichthyes > Carcharhiniformes > Scyliorhinidae > Scyliorhinus > Scyliorhinus canicula. The sequence continues at coordinate 7,239,435 of NC_052175.1, read as the reverse complement.
GTTATTTTAGACTCCAGCAATTTCCCCACCGCAGATGCTCGGCAAAACAATCTGTCTTTCACTGGTTTTCCTCTTTCACCCTTCTCAGGATTTGGAGTGACATGTGCAATTTTCCAATCCTCAAGACAACTCCCCAATCAAGGGAACTCTGAAATACACCGTTGGGGCATCGACAAGGTTCTCCCAATTTCCTGCAACACCATCGGATGGAAAACGTCAGGTCCTGGGGATTTGCCACACTTCATTTCCATTAATTACCCTGTTACCGATTCGCTGCCTGTGGTCATTCTATCAAGTCCCTATTCTCTCTCGAATAGTATTTTTTCGGTACTTGCAAGAAGTCATCCTCCTATTAAACTGTATATACGGAGGCAAAGTAATTTTTTAACATGTCTGAAATTTCCGTATTATAAATAACAATATCTCCAAATTTTAGCTTGACCATTTGTTTGCCTTTCATATAACTATAATATTATAACTATAATTGTTATTGACGTCTCCTGCAAGTTTTCTTTATTAAACGTATTAGTAGGTCTTATTAGTTACCGTCTGACCAATTTATGGTTTATAGGGCAGCACGGTAGTATTGTGGCTAGCACAATCGCTTCAGGGTCCCAGGTTCGATTCCGGCTTGAGTCACTGTCTGTGCGGAGTCTACACATCCTCCCCGTGTGTGCGTGGGTTTCCTCTGGGTGCTCCGGTTTCCTCCCACAGTCCAAAGAAGTGCATGTTAGGTGGATTGGCCATGATCAATTGCTTTTCGTGACCAAAAATGTTAGGAGGGGTTATTGGGTTACGGGGATAGAGTGGAAGAGAGGGCTTAATTGGGTCGGTGCAAAATCGATGGGCCGAATGGCCTCCTTCTACACTGTCTGTTCCATGCAAGTATAGGTTTTTGTTCCCTCTCAGGGATTTAGTATTTCGATAATTGTTTTGTGACATATTCTCCACTGATCTTCAGTTGTGTGACTCATTACCCGATCTTCCCAGTTTACAGTGTACAGTTGCTATCTCATCGGTTGAAGTCAGCCTTAGCCAAATCAAAAATTCGAATTGCTGATTCTTAGCGTACAAATTCAGTGATGTTCCTTAATAGCCAAGCATAATTAGTGTTTTGGAAGGATAAACATCAATGCAAATGAGTTTGAATATCTGTATTAGTGAAGGATTAGCTATGTGCTCGTGTGAGAAATAATGTTGCCAACGGGAATCAAGGCATGGAAACATTCTCGGAATCAATCGGAAATACAAGAGAAACAAAACCCTGGCGGAAAAATCTCGAGGTCGCGTTACAAAGGTTCCACAATTGAACACAGTATAAACCAGGAAATGCATTGTAAGCTAAGTACAAAAATAATCAAGTGTGATTTTAATTTGCATAAAGACACGATTACCAATGGTGACCTCGAGTTAAGTTCATAGTCGAAGAGTCATAAGGTCGCCAGCACAGAACAAGTCCTTCAGGCAATTCGATCTGCATCAGTGACAAACAACCACCTAATTGTCACAGTCCCATTTTCCAGCACGTCGCCTATACACTTTCATGAGTGACATTGCATGTGCACACCAAAATACGTCTTAAATGTTGTGAGGTTCTCTGTCTCTACCATCCGTTCAGGTAGTGGGTTCCAGACTCCTGCCATTTTCTGGATGAAAATGTTTCCCTGACACCTCCTCTGAACTGATCCTCTCGTCGGGACTACATATCGGCCGTGTTTGGGGACTAGTGTGTCTCGCCAGTTTTAACGGAGACAGAGTATGCCCTTCCTGAATTTGGTTCAGGTGCTGGTGACTGCTTTGTGCCTGTTTTAGGCATTCTGCCTTCGTGTGCCAGATAGTTACAGCTTCAAACTCAATGGGTTACAATGGTTGCCAAAATTCTCCCTCCCAGGCACCTTGTTTGGCTAATTCGTCCGCCTTTATATTCCGAAGAGAGGACGTGCAGCAGTGGGCCTTGAGTTTAATTATACCATGCTTTCGGCCTTGCACAGTTTGGAGAGTTAATCTGAAGAGTGGGGCTGAGAGCAAAGGTTTCCCAATTGCCGATATGAATCCCCTCGCTTCCAGTCGTGGAAGAACGTCTGTTAAACTATTTTAGACATTCATACTGTCTGAGTGTGTGTATGCTGGGATTGTTAACAGGTCAGGGTGGCTGACCTCGTCAGCTGTGGCTGGTAGCTCTGCAGGCTGGGTACTCGTGAACAAAGAACAATGAAAAGTGCAGCAGAGAAACATGCTCTTCTGCCCTCCGAGACTGCGCCGAGCGCGCTTCACTTCTAACCTAAAATCTTCTACACTTCCAGGTTCCGTATCCCTCTATTCCGATCCTATTCATTTATTTGTCAAGACGCCCCTTACACGTCACTATCGTGCTTGCGTCCACCACCTCCTGCGGCAACGAGTTCCAGGTACCCAGCAGCCTCTGTGTTGAAAGCCTCCCCTCGCACAACTCCTCTAAACTTTGTCCCTGGCACATTAACCCTATTTCCTCTCGGAATTGACTCTTCCACCCTGGAAAAACTCCCCTGGCTATCCACTCTGGCCCTCATAATGATTGTGGGATGTTTTGGGGCTCTTTCCGCATGGATTATTCTTCCTGGTCTTCCACATAAATGCTACATCCCGACATCATTCGAATGGAACATTAGATTTTGATTTGATTTATTATTGTCACACATATTAGTATACAGTAAAAATAATTGTTTCTTGCAATGCACACCGTACGTAGGGAAGGAAGGAGAGACTACAGAAAGCATTGTTGCGGTCATAACTGGGACTCGGAGAAAAGATCAACTCAATATGAGATAGGGCCATTGATAAATCTGATGGCAGCAGGGAAGAGACTGTTCTTGAGTCGGTTGGTACGTGAACTCAAACTTTTGTATCTTTTTCCTGATGTAAGAAGGAGGAAGACAGCATGTCCTGGGTCCGTGGGTTTCTTAATTATGCTGATTGCCTTTCCGAGGCAGCGGGAATTATACATCGAGTAAATTGATGGGAGGCTGGTTTGCGTGATGGACAGGGCAACATTCACGACCTTTTGTAGTTTCCTGCGGCTTGGAGGGCCGAAGAGCCTGTTCCTGTGCTGTAATTTGTCCTTGTTATTTTGATCACAAACAACGGTGGTCCCAGCACGGGTCCCTGTGGAAGACCACTGGTCGCAGTTCTCCATTTTGAGAAACTCCCTGCCACTACTACTCTCTGTCACCTATTGCCCAGCCAGTTCTTTGTCCATCCAGCTAGTACACCCTGGACCCCATGAGAGTTAACTTTCCCCATCAGCCTACCGTGGGGAACATTTTCAAGTCCATGAATTTAATATCTACAGCCCTTCCCTCATCAATCAACTTTGTCACTTCCTCAAAGAATTCTGTTAAGTTGGTAAGACATGACCTTCCCTGCACAAAACCATGTTGCCTGTCACTGATAAGCCCATTTTCTTTCAAATGAGAATAGTATCTTCCTCTAACCCTCAGTATCTTCTCCAGCACCTTCACTACAATGACATTGGGCTCTCCGGTCTATACTCACCTGGATTATCCCTGCTAATCTTCTTAAACAAGGGAACAACATTAGCAATTTTCCAGTCCTCCGGTTACTCATCCTTGTTCAAAGATGCTGCAAAGATATCTGTTAATGCCCCAGCAATTTTGTCTCTCACTTCCGTCAGTAAACTGCGATAGATCCCATCCGGACCTGGGGACGTCCACATTACTGCCTTTTAGAATACACAATACATCATCCCTCCTTATGCCGACTTGACCTAGCGTAATCAAACATCTATCCCTAACCTCAACATCAATCATATCCCTCTCCTCGGTGAATACCGATGCAAAGTATCGTTAAGAATCTCACCCATTTTCTCTGACTCCACACACAACTTTCCTCCCTTTATTTCGTTACCCTCTTGCTCCTTATATACGAATGAAAGGCTTTGGGATTTTCTTTAACCATTTTTGCTAAAGGCATTTCATGACCCCTTTTAGCCCTCTTGAGTCCTCGTTTCAGGTTGGTCCTACATTCCCGATATGCTTCCAAATCTTAGTCTGTCTTCAATCGCCTAGACCTTATGTATGCTTCCTTTTTCCTCTGAGCTAGACTCTCAATTTCACCTGTCATCCATGGAAAAAAGGCTTACTTGATTTTCATAGTCCCCGCGGGTTAGAGGTGGTGTCAGGATGGAGAGAGGAAAAGGAAAGAAATGCTTCCCTCACAAACTCATCACAAAGTCTTTTTTTTGGTTAGAGGAGGAGGATGGGTGGAAGACACTACCTGTGCAGTTTATCGGGTTAAGCCATTGCCTGAAATATATTAGTTCTAGAAACTCTCCCGACAGCAGCTTTCCACAATTCACTCCCCGCAACAGCAAGTCAGCGTTGCCGCTCTGCCGCCCTCTGCAGGATCTGAATTGTTGTCATACGCCACGATAGGCCGGACATGAAAGATTGGACCTCCGCGAGCTCATCATACATTTAAGGTGATTGGTTGAATGATTAGAGCGGACTTATCCAGTGTGTCTCTGGACTTAATTGACTTTTTTATCTGTTGCTATTGAAACACTAAATTTATTAAAAGGGGAAAGGAATCTGAACCTGATTACAGAAGTAAGTTGCAAGACTGCACACTAGGTGCTGGTAAGTGGAAATAAAATGAGCGGCTCGTATCTTTCATCTCTGTTAAGATTCGATTGGCATTGTTGATTGTCACGTGGACCGAGGTACAGTAAAAAGTGTTGTTCTGCAGCTGGATCATTCCGTATATGAGAAAATGCAGAGGGCAAGTATATATGCACAATCTAAATAAATCGACACAGGCATCAGCTGAGACATATAGGAACGAAGTACTATTCAGTAGAGAAGGCGTGTGAAGAGATCAGATCAGTCCATACGAGTGCCGTTTAGGAGTCTGGTAATAGCGGGGATGATGTTTTGAATAAGTTAGTGGGTGTTATTAGACTTTTGCATTTCCTGCTCGATGGAGGAAGACGGAATAGAGAATCGTCTGGGCGGGAGGAACTTTAATTGTACGGATCATTTTCCCAAATCAGTGGTAGGCTTAGACAGAGTCAATGGATGGAAGGGGCTTCGCGTGATGGACTGGGCAGGGTTCACGAAGCTCCATAATGTCGTGAACATGGCCCAGTCTATCACGCGAACCCCCTCCCATCCGGTGATTCTGTCCAAACCTCCCGCTGACTTGGGAAAGCGAGATGCATAATCAAAGAGGCCAATTCGGTTAATGTTAATTGTATTTTGCAAGTCAGCTGAATTACCTCTTTCTGCACCTTTGTTTCGTTTGTCACCAGCAATTGAAAGAATATATAGACTATCAGCACAGATCGTCAAACCTTGATTTTGTTTGACTCGGTTAAGGGTATTAAGGATTCGGGAAGTGGGATAAATAAAGATGCGAATCCGCCATGATTTAAATGACGGATGAACAGGGTCTAAGGGCAGAGTGGCCTCCACATGTCACGGGATAACGGCTCTTTTTATGTTTCTCTCATATGTTATGCTCGACTGCGTATAATGCGCATTACACTCAGATGCCAAACTAAATTAAAGATATATTATACTTCCGGGATATAACGTGTTTTCTGTTGGAGGCAGGTCACTCTGCTTTGCCGAAGTGCCAGGAGGCTAACCTTTTCAAGATCCTGCCATGTAAAATTCTATTTCAGTCTGAATGTGCACATTCAATAAAAAATAATGAACAGAGAACGTTGAATCAACACTTCGTCGTTTCTCTACGCGCCAAACAGAAAAGGCCCACTTCAAAAATACTTTGACACTTGGAAATATAACATTTCAATTCCGTCGAAAGATGTTTCCATTTCTTTCTGCCACAGTTTAAGTTCATTGATTATCTTCACAATAAAGGAAATAGATAAATTCGGAAGGAAAATTGAAAGGACATTTCACTGAGGAGCTGTGATCTGTGTCCTTTATACATTCAATATCACTGACAGGCAATAGTTGGGCTTCAGTCGGTTGTTAATATTAACATAAAAAGCCCCGCCTATATACCTTGATTTCATATCCACTTCGACACCTCCAGCTCAAGGAAATGGATTTATATTCAAGAAATGCTTTCTGGGGTAGAGTCTCAGATTTCCATGCCATTCCTTTGAGAAAGGCCTTCTCGGGATCACCTCTGGACTGTTTGGCTCAAATTTTATTGTTTCGCCGCTTCGGCATTACCGCATCTGTAATTTTCCCACGCGGATAAATAGTTTGTCTGTTTAGACCCGTATCAATAAATTAAAAGCAAATTACTGCGGATTCTAGAATCTGAAACAAAAATGTAAAATGCTGGAAAATCTCAGCAGGTCTGACAGCATATGTTAGTAAAAAATGACCTAACGTTCCGAGTCTGGGTGAGCTTCAACGAAGCGTCATCCAGACTCGAAACGTTAGCTCCCTTTCTCTCCATAGATGTTTCAGACCTGCTGAGATTTTCCTGTATTTTCTGTATTTGTATCTAATTAATGAGTTAACCAGCTTAACCCCTTGAGTAGATGATACATCTTTTGCACTCGAGGGAACGCAAACCCCGTCTGTGCAACCTGTCATCGTAATTGAACCATTCCATCCCCTGTATCATTCTAGCGAACTCAGATCTGATTTAAATACTACAGTAATTAAATCTAAATCGGTATGAACAGGAATGCGAATTTAACTTTTCGTATTTATTGCAGGAGTTTTATTGGATAGTTTCTGGGAGAGAGATCTTGAAAGAATGTCTACAGGGTGCTCACTGACACGCTTGCGAAGCTAAGTCGGTGCATGATCAGATTGCCGAATAATCACAAAGGGAATATTTAGACTGATGTGATTCTGTTCGGTAATGAGTTGTGATGCAATGTGATATCATTACCCACTTCTCCCTCTCTCCAGCAGAATGGCTTCATGAAAAGATTTAATACTCCAGGATTAGGAAAACAGGAATATCTAGATAGCAGAAGATTAAATTATGTCACGGTAGCATTCTAACAACCTGGCAGTTGCCGTTTATCATAATAATGTGCTGACATGACAAACAAATCTAGATCAATTTTTCCACAACATTTCAGACACAATGTGGGATCCCCCATTGATGTAGATTTTGGACTGATAGGTCCCAAGGTGTAATTCCATAAGCCAGTGCACTCAAGCGATAACTCTGACATTTGGGATAAACAAAGCACAGACGTAAAAACACTGCGCCGGACTCTCTTGTGCTGTGTCCCGGTTCTGTAAATGATGAAACAAATCACATCTCAAACCCTAATGATTCTGCCTCCACCACCTCTGCTGGCACTGCGTTCCATGCACCCACCACTCTCTGTGTAAAGAATCTACCTCTGACACTCCCCTATACATTTCTCCAATCATATTAAATGTATGTCCCCTCGTGACAGCCATTTCCACCCTGGGGGAAAGTTTCTGGCTATCCACTCTATCCATGCCTCTCATCACCATGTCTATCAAATCACCTCTCTTCCTTCTTCGCTCCAGTTAGAAAAAGCCCTAGCTCCCACAGCCTTTCTTCGTAAGACATGCCCTACAGTCCAGGCAGCATCCTGGTAAATCACCTTGACACCCACTCCAAACCATCCATATCCTTCCGATAATAAAGCGACCAGAACCGTACACAATGTTCCAAATGTGGTCTAATCAGGGTTTTATAAAGCTGCAGCAAAACCTCGCGCCTCTTAAACTCAATCACCCTGTTAATGAAAGCCACCACACCATACGACTTCTCAACAACCCTATCAACCTGGGTGGAAACTTTGAGGGATCTATGTCCGTGGATCCCTCTCATCCTACACACTTCCAAACATCCTGCCTTTAACCCTGTTTTCAGCATTCAAATTCGACCTTTCAAAATGAATCACTTCACTTTTATCCATCTGCCAATTCTCAGCCCTTTGCATCATGGAAATGTCCTGCAGTGCCCTGTCACCTACAACAACCCTCTGCACTATCTACAACTCTACCAACCTTCGTGTCATCGGCAAACTTATTATCCCACCCTTCCACTTCCTCATCGAAGTCATTTCTAAAAAATACAAAGAGCAGAGATCCCACAACAGATCCCTGCAGGATAACACTGGTCACCGTACCAGGCGGAATACTTTCCACCCACTACCACTCGCTGTCTTCTTTCGGCCTGCCAATTCTGCATCCAGACAGCCACATTTCCCTGTATTCCATGCCCCCTAACTTTCTGAATGAGCCGACCATGGAAAAACGTATCTAATGCCTAACTAAAATGCATATACGCCACATCCACTGACCACCATCATCAACGTGTCTCGTCAAGCTGTCACTCGAGAACAGCCCCTTCACAAACCACCTTCAACTTACGCTGACCGCACTGCACGTATGCAAATCTCCCCGGAACAGCCAATCAGAAGCTCTGCTCTGCTGCCCTCAGCTGGATGCTCAATTCCGTCGAACTCCTCGGGTCACTGATGCAGGTGCACCTTCAACTTACGCTGACCGCACTGCACGTATGCAAATCTCCCCGGAACAGCCAATTAGAAGCTCTGCTCTGCTGCCCTCTGCTGGATCAAATTTGCCCCATCAACTGTATATTCTTCTTCACAGACTCGCTGCATACTATTTCTGTCTGTTCAACAGCTACCCTATCCTCTTATCCATAGCTCTGGTTCCCATCACCCTTCCAGACTAGTTTGAACCCTCCCGAAGTGCTCTAGCAAACCTCCCACGCAGGATATTGGTGCCCCTTCAGCTTAAGTGCAATCTGCCCTTCATGTACATGTCTCACGTTCACAGAAGATATACCAATGATCTACATATCTGAAGCTTTCCCTCCTGCACCAGCCCTGTAGCCACGCGTTCAGCCGCACTCGCTATCTGGTCCTTGCTTCACTTGCACGTGTCAACGGTTGCAATCCGGAGGTCCCTACTCTGCTTGTCCTGCTCTTTAGCTTCCAACCTAATTCTCTAAAATCACCTTTTGGATGTACATCGCTTTTCTTAGCTATGTCATTGGTATCTATGTGTACCTCGAGTTCTGGTTACGCTCACTCCTCCGTAAGAATCCTATCGACTCTATCCGAGACATCACTGACCTTGGCTGCCGGGAGGCAACATACGTTCCGCGGGTATCGTTCGCGACTACATAATCTCCTATCCGTTCACCTAACACCGAACTCCTATCACTATTGCTTTCCAATTCTGCCCACACATTCTGAGTCACAGAGCCCGACTCAGTGTCAGAGACCTGGCCGTTAGGGCTTTGCCCCATTAGGTCATTCCCCCTCCCCCAACAGTATCCAAAACGGCATACGTGTTTTGAAGGGGAATGGACACGGGGCATTCCTGTACTGTCTGCCCGCTACTTTTCTGTCCCTTTACTGTACCCCACCTACTCTTGTACTGTACCTTGGGTGTGGTACCTCCCTGTAACCCTTCTCTATCACCCCCTGTGCCTCACGGATGATCCGATGTTGATCCAGCTCATGCTCTATTTCCTTGAGGAGGAGCTGGAGTTGGGTGCACTTCCCCGCTGGTGCAGTCAGCGGGAACACCGGTTTGTGTCCCTCACCATCCACATCCTGCTCATGCAATTGCAACAATAGAGCATGCAACTTCCCAAGCTTCCGTGCCCTCTGATCTGATTTGTTTTATTTACAAACAGAAATATGAAAATAAATTAAAAACCCTCGCTGCATACTATTTCTGTCTGTTCAACAGCTACCCTACCCTCTGATCCATAGCTCTGGTTCCCATCAGCCTTCCAAACTATTTTGAACGCTCCCGAAGAGCTCTAGCAAACCTCCCACACAGGATATTGGTGCCCCTTCAGTTTATGTGCAATCTGCCCTAGTGACTAGGGTGCGCAGCGAAGATTAACATAAACCCAGAGAAGTCCCTCGTGTTTCATTTCACATTCGAGTTACATTCAAACCGTGGTACATCTTTCGCAATGCTCAAGAAATCTCGTTTCACAATTGGCATAATGAGCCAGTCTTTTAAAACTGTGCTGAATATCGCGGGAAGTCTCTTTGTTTGACAGGTGTCTATTTGGTTTAATATTTATTTCGCTAAGGCAGTCTGTTCATTGGCAAATCCTGTATCCTCCATAATTCACCAGAGGGAAATATCCCGGTTCTCCTTTGCGACCCGCCTACTTTATTGACCTTATTTCCAATGCGGCCAAATCCAGGGAGGCGTAGAGACCCGAAGACTGGGAAATAAATACCAGCGTTGAAAAATAGATAAAATTAAGATCAAGTTAGTCCGTCCTGCAATTACATTTGATAGAATCATAAAATGATACCGGAATGATGTCGGAGGCAATTCAGTGCATTGAATCTGTGCAGATTCTTGAGTCAGTGATCCAATTAGTCCTTCTCGACCCGTTCCTTCCCCACTATTTCTGCATTATCTCCCTTTCGAGTATTTATCTAATTCGTTTTTCAGTATTAGTCTCTGTGCTTATTTAATTTTTTGTTGTTTCATGTGCTTTGTAAGATTGCTCTGAATTGAAATTTGGTTGGAAAGAATTTGACGTCGAAAAAAACTTAACCCAGAAATCGCCAATACTCAGTCTAGAAACAGCGAGTCTCCTAATTGCCGACAATTATGATGATGTGTTGCAGTCAATCCAGTTGTTATGTTTTAACATGGCCATCTGCACAATTGGCCAGGTCTAGAGAATTAATGATATCCAGTGAATGTCACAACCAATTGATAGGACTGTGCATATCTCGGACCACCGGAATGTTCAAATCGTCTGAACGCCAATTTCCTGAAGCATAGTCACTGTTTGTAATGCAGGAAATACAGCAAGCAGTTTGTACACAGTAAGATCACATGAATAGTCTGACGACAACAACCTATGTTATTTTGCTTGTGTGCTGCTGGTTGAGGATTAATTATCAAACAAGCCAGAGATGGTAACTGCGCCATTTCCTCTTTTGAATATTGCCGATTACATATTGCATCCCACTTGAAATCACAGCCTTTAAACGTTTTATTTTAAACGTCATCTCAGTGATGGAGGTTTGGGGCTGCGTGGGCTATAGTTAAATAGATCCCGACGAACTAATCGCTGACAATCATGCCCACGTTATCTCAGAAACAAACACATACGGACAAACACATGCACACAGATACACGCATATTTCGATTTGAAACATCGGACCATTGGAAATGTCTCGATTTATCTACCCTAGTTTTGGCTTTTCGTCTTTGAAATTCCAGTCGCTAATGTATGTACCAAAAACTGCCTCCTTGTTTCTTTCTTACTCCCTCTCTCGCACACATACATGCGCACACATACCCACCACTCACAGACGCACACACAGACAGACACACAAATGCATACAGACATGCAAACGCACACATACAAACGCACACGCAGACAACCACACAAGCATAGGTATTCTCCCAATGTAATTCATTTTGTCAGTTTACCACAACGATTTTATCTTCCCAGTGCTTTGGCGTCCCCTTGGCGCCGTGGTTAGCACTGTTTCCTTTTAGTGCCAGGGAGACGGGTACAATTGCAGCCTTGGTTGACTGTCTGCACTTTCTCCCCTTGTCGGCGTAGGTTTACTTCGAACGCCTCGGTTTCCTCCCAAGTCCAAACATGGGCAGATTAGATGGATTAGCCACTCGAAAACTCTCCCTTAGTTTCTGGATGTGCAGGTTAGGGGGTGTTACGGGGATAAGTCGGGGGAATGGCCCTCGGTGGGTTGCTCTTTCAGATGCTTGGGCAGTATTAATGGGCTGAATGGTCTCCTTCTGCACTATAGGAATGTATGCATTGGTCTTATACTTATTGTAATTCCAGTGTATGATATATTTACCAGAAACAAAATGAGTGTGTAGAAGATTTCAAAAGACTTCGGGGCAGCACGGTAGCATGGTGTTTAGCATAAATACTTCACAGCTCCAGGGTCCCAGGTTCGATTCCCGGCTGGGTCACTGTCTGTGTGGAGTCTGCACGTCCTCCCCGTGTGTGCGTGGGTTTCCTCCGGGTGCTCTGGTTTCCTCCCACAGTCCAAAGATATGCGGGTTAGGTGGATTGGCCATGCTAAATTGCCCTTAGTGTCCTAAAAAGTAAGGTTAAGGGGGGGGGGTGGTTGTTGGGTGGCGGGTATAGGGTGGATGCGTGGGTTTGAGTAGGGTGGCCATTGCTCGGCACAACATCGGGGTCCGAGGGGCCTGTTCTGTGCTGTACTGTTCTATGTTCTAAAACCTGCCAGACGGACGAACAAAGTTAAAAGATAATCAAGAAATGGAAAATCTTAAATATAAACTGCTGCAAACCAAGATTGAGGAAAAAGTCTAGCCGGAGCATTAGAGCACCAAATGTATTATCAGATGGCGAGTGCGCTAAGGTTTTGAAAATTCAGCTGCTCTTGTCTGTGAGCTATTCTTTGAGAACTGTGAAATAACTGCAGGAGGTACCTTGTGCACGAATGCAGAAATATTTTATCTGCGTTTCAGTATAAGGAATTCACTACACTCACTTCTGGGTTGTCCGCCTTGCCGCTGCTTCACGGTGGCCCCCTGTATGTGAATGATCAAAAATGATTTGAAATGGCATCACTGTGTACATAATCGATTATTAATTACAGAGACGACTTCCACCAATGACCAACAAAGTGCCAAATACTCCGATATGTCAATAAGCCACTATCTTCAAATCACTCACAATCCCTAAACTCTTGCAAAAATGACAAATATTCTGCAATTATTCAAAGGAATCCAATTCGCCAGTAAGTGGATTAGCGCTAACCAGCACCAATGCCTGTTGTCTCCTGTCCAACGGGTATATCACTGCAAGAGTGTTTCCTAATGTTCACACAAAATATTCACACAAATATTGCCCCTCATATGAGACAAAAATATGGAAAGTGATTATATCAACTGCTGATGGTGGAAAGCGTACGTTGTTTGCAGAAAGAACGTGTGTGTACACATTGTGGATTTTCCAACTAAACAAAATAGGCGGAAGCCATTCTATGATTCATTCCCCAAGACAATCAGTCGAAATACCTCTTTTACATTTCAACTAATCTTGGCATTAAGTGGAATCATCAGTTATCTCGCGCATTCTCCATGCAAGCAATGAAACCAATCAGAGCTCAAACAGGTGCATTGCCTTCTCCTCAGGACCAACGCACAGTTGGAGAATTTACGATTTTCATAATTGTGCTAATTGTTGATGGATGCAAGACCCAACAAATCATCGATACGTGTTTTCTCCACAATCTTCAAGCAATACGGGAATTAAACTTTTCAGTTTCCCAATTCCAGCATCTAATCTGCGCAAATATTTCAAGAAACTTATCCTTTTGTCGCTCATTCCGGCAGTTTCTTTGCCTTGGCTTGCTCAAGCTAAAACTGGATGTGGAAAAATATACCAAACGAATGTTAGACATTCTAACTGCAATCCCAGGCGCAGTACATCTTTGAACATAAGATTGTCTATTGGTGTATATTGAATCGGGCATGAGGTTCAAAATCTGAGAACACGCACGAACTGACTCAATAACAGCTTCTTCCCCGCAGCTACTACACTCCAAACGACTCTCATATGAACTGACCTCATTAACACTGCGACGCTGTTTACATCACCCGATGCCGGTGTTATGTAGTTACATTGTATAGCCTGTGTTGCTCTATTATGTATTTTACTTTATTTACATTTTTTCATGTACTTAATGATCTATTGAACTGTTCGCAGAAAAAAACACCTTGGTACACGTAACAATAAACAAAAGCCAACTCCAAACATCATAGAAAATGCCAGTAGACACAGTTGGTACCAGATTTTGATATGCGATAGTTTTGATGTCGTGTGAAAGAGAATGCGATTATAGTGGTGAACTTTGTAAATACATCTGTTACTCACTTTTGATCACGGCATCCACTGTCGCTGCCTTTTGAAAGAAAAATATAATTAACTCAGTGAAAACTATCAGAAGGGAATTACAATGGAGAAATAAGTATTGCAATGTCTCTAATACACAGTAATCCTCACCTGATCTGAAAAGATAGTTTCTCTCATTTTACCAATCACCTTCAATCTCTACCCGCTTGGTTACCGACTCTAAAAATATTCTCCTTTGTTTCCTGTACCGAAAACCCTCATAGTTTTGAACACGGTGATTAAATCTCTTCTGCATGTCTGCTCTGAGTACATTCCACCTCCTCCCTTCTCCCACAAGTGATTTTCGTCCTATCATTGTTTCTTCTTTTGCATCGACACTACCTGGCTCTCGGCCACTCTGCCATGGTGAATCGTATCTTCCCACCTGCACTGTAATTTTCATGTAATTGTCAACAATTCGATAAAATCTCCCCTCAAGCTCCTTATCTTAAGAAAGCAACTGCCGTTTCTCAATTAGAACAAAGAACATACAGTGCAGAAGGAGGCCATTCGGTTCTTCGAGTCCGCACCGACCCACTCAAGTCCTCACTTCCACCCTGTCCCCGGAACCCAATAACCCCTCCAAACCTTTTTGGTCACTGAGGGCAATTTATCATGGCCAATCCACCTAAACTGCACGTCTTTGGACAGTGGGAGGAAACCGGAGCACCTGGAGGAAACCCACGCAGACAAGGGGGGGAGAAGGTGCAGACTCCGCACAGACAGTGACCCAGCAGGGAATCGAATCTGGGACTCTGGCGCTGTGACGCCACAGTGCTGTCCAGTTGAGCTACCGTGCCGCCCTAATTGTATTCATTATTCGGATATCCTCAGCCTTCGGGTCATTCTCGTGAATATTTTTCCGCAACGTCTTCGCATTTATATGACAATGCTGTGCACGTAACTAAGCACAAGTAATCCAGTTTAGTAAAACAGAATGTTGCTAAATTGCATCATTGCTTCATCGTTTTGGACATAAATCGGCTATTTCAAAGGCCATGGATCCTCTGTGATTTATTAAAGATCTCCAATGATTTGTGGTTAGACCCCCAAGTTTCCCACATTTATTGACCGTTCCTCAATTCAAACCGTTTCGGACAATCCAAATCCTGTGAAGCTTCAACATCTGCGGTTAACCGATGGATCCCAGGGGCAGATGAACAGGACTCGGCCACTCAGCCCATCGACCCTGTTCCACCATCCCGTACGATCTTGTCTGGTCAGCGATGCTATTTGTGATTACTGATATCAGGAAGTAAAACAGACACTAACATAGATTTCACGAGCTAGTTGAACATTGAACAGTAAGTTTCTGGGTGCTAAAATAGGTAACTGAAGCACAGGCGTCCGTTTAACCTCGTGTTCTTTTCGGATTATAAAGCGCCTGTATTGTTGAACCAACCTCAACTCCAGTCCAAGATGTGCGCGAAATCGGTGGTGACAGCAGTTTTAATAATAACTTTCAAAACGGGTATTACATTTTTATGTGAAGGAGAACAAATGACAGGCCTATTGCAAAACAGTGGTCCGAATCGGGCAGCACTTTCAAAGGGAGACCTGAGGCAGGACCGAACGAATTCGATCCTTTTGCGTGCCTCGTTCAAAGCATCTAAGGTGTTTGCAGAAATGTAAGGCGAGACAAGAAAGTGTTTACCAGACAAGAACCCATTCTGGGCAAATATAATTATAATTTAATTTGACACATTTTAACAAGTTAACGGACATACACATTCACAGACACAAACACAAACGCATACCAACAAATTCATACACTATACATCTGGTGATCTACAGATTTTCAGAAGCTACAAAATAAAGCGAATTCATGCAAAAGTTGAAAGAAAGCCTTCCTTGCACAGATCACCAACTCATCTGTCCATGATTCTGCTGCCTTGACGAACGACACGCTCTTTATCCAATTTTTCCCTGGAGACCCAAGTTGAACAAGACAAGTACAGATATCGACGCTTCTCCAGGTTTCTCTCGACACCGTGACGTGACTTTGGATGCTATAGGCTCTGCCCTCCTCCATTGTACCGGGATCGGTCTGTCCCTCGTTGATCAGGCCGGAAATATTCCAGAAAATAGTAGTTTCCTTGGAAGGAAGTCAAATGACCAAACACACTAAGTTGCCACGCAGCGTAATCCGGTTGTTGGGAAGGCGTGTTGGCTTTCATTCGCTTGAGGGATTGAGATTAAGAGCCGCGAGGTTTTTCTGCAGCTTTATAAAACTCTAGTTTGAGCACACTTGGAACATTGTCTTCAGTTCTGGTCGCCTCAGTATGGAAAGGATGTGGATGCTTTGGAGAGGCGACAGAGGAGATTTACCAGGATGTTGCCTAGTATTGAGGGCATGTCTTATGAAGAAAGGTTGAGGGAGCGAGGGCTTTTCTCACTAGAGCGAAGAATGCAGAGAGGTGACTTGATCGAGGTGTACAAGGTGATGTGAGGAATGGATAGAGTGGAAAGCAGTAAATTGAACGGGTTTAGGTTAGGTTGATCTTAGATTGGGGTAAATGGTCGGCACAACATAGTGGGCTGAAGTGCCTGTACTGTGCAGTACAGTTCAATAGAACGATACAGCGCAGTACAGGCCCTTCGGCCCACGATGTTGCACCGAAATGGAAAGTCAAAATATAAAGGCCATCTAACCTACACTGTGCCATTATCATCCATATGCTTATCCAATAAACTTTTAAATGCCCTCAATGTTGGCGAGTTCACTACTGTTGCAGGTAGGGCATTCCACTGCCTCACCACTGTAAAAAACCTACCTCTGACGTCTGTCCTATATCTATTACCCCTCGTGCTAGCCACCTCCATCCGCGGGAGAAGGCTCTCACTGTCCACCCTATCTAACCCTCTGATCATATTGTATGCCTCTATTAAATCTCCTCTTAACCTTCTTCTCTCTAACGAGAACAACCTCACGTCCATCAGCCTTTCCTCATAAGATTTCCCCTCCAGACCAGGCAACATCCTGGTAAATCTCGTCTGCACCCGTTCCAAAGCTTCCACGTCCATTCTATAATGAGGCGACGAGAACTGTACGCATTACTCCTAATGTGGCCGTACCAGAGTTTTGTACAGCTGCAACATGACCTCATGGCTCCGGAACTGAATCCCTCTACCAATAAAGGCCAACACCCCATAGGCCTTCTTCACAACCCTATCAACCTGGGTGGCAACTTTCAGGGATCTATGTACATGGACACCGAGATCCCCCTGCTCATCCACACTGCCAAGAATTGTACCATTAGCCAAATATTCCGCATTCCTGTTTTTCTTTCCAAAGCGAATCACCTCACACTTCTCTACATTAAACTTCATTTGCCACATCTCAGCCCAGCTCTGCAGCTTATTTATGTCCCTCTGTAACCTGCAACATCCTTGCACACTGTCTACAACTCGTCCGACTTTAGTGTCGTCTGCAAATTTACTCACCCAACCTACTGTGCCCTCCTCTAGGTCATTTATAAAAATGACAAACAGCAACCGCCCCAGAACAGATCCTTGTGGTATACCACTCGTACCTGAACTCCATTCTGAACATTTGCCATCAACCACCACTTTCTGTCTTCTTTCAACTAGCCAATTTCTGATCCACATCTCTAAACCACCCTCAATCCCCAGCCTCCGTAGTTTCTGCAATAGCCGACATTATCAAACGCTTTACTAAAATCCATATACACCACATCAACTGCTCTACCCTCGTCTACCTGTTCAGTCACATAGAACATAGAACATAGAACATAGAACGATACAGCGCAGTACAGGCCCTTCGGCCCTCGATGTTGCACCGACATGGAAAAATCTAAAGGCCATCTAACCTACACTATGCCCTTATCATCCATATGCTTATCCAATAAATTTTTAAATGCCCTCAATGTTGGCGTGTTCACTACTGTTGCAGGTAGGGCATTCCACGGCCTCACCACTCTTTGCGTAAAAAACCCACCTCTGACCTCTGTCCTATATCTATTACCCCTCAATTTAAGGCTATGTCCCCTCGTGCTAGCCACCTCCATCCGCGGGAGAAGGCTCTCGCTGTCCACCCTATCTAACCCTCTGATCATTTTGTATGCCTCTATTAAGTCACCTCTTAACCTTCTTCTCTCTAACGAAAACAACCTCAAGTCCATCAGCCTTTCCTCATAAGATTTTCCCTCCATACCAGGCAACATCCTGGTAAATCTCCTCTGCACCCGTTCCAAAGCTTCCACGTCCTTCCTATAATGAGGCGACCAGAACTGTACGCAATACTCCAAATGCGGCCGTACTAGAGTTTTGTACAACTGCAACATGACCTCATGGCTCCGGAACTCAATCCCTCTACCAATAAAGGCCAACACACCATAGGCCTTCTTCACAACCCTATCAACCTGGGTGGCAACTTTCAGGGATCTATGTACATGGACACCGAGATCCCTCTGCTCATCCACACTACCAAGAATTTTACCATTAGCCAAATATTCCGCATTTCTGTTATTCTTTCCAAAGTGAATCACCTCACACTTCTCCACATTAAACTCCATTTGCCACCTCTCAGCCCAGCTCTGCAGCTTATCTATGTCCCTCTGTAATCTGCCACATCCTTCCGCACTGTCTACAACTCCACCGACTTTAGTGTCGTCTGCAAATTTACTCACCCATCCTTCTGCGCCCTCCTCTAGGTCATTTATAAAAATGACAAACAGCAACGGCCCCAGAACAGATCCTTGTGGTACGCCACTCGTAACTGAACTCCATTCTGAACATTTCCCATCAACTACCACTCTCTGTCTTCTTTCAACTAGCCAATTTCTGATCCACATCTCTAAATCACCCTCAATCCCCAGCCTCTGTATTTTCTGCAATAGCCGACCGTGGGGAACCTTATCAAACGCTTTACTGAAATCCATATACACCACATCAACTGCTCTACCCTCATCTACCTGTTCAGTCACCTTCTCAAAGAACTCGATAAGGTTTGTGAGGCATGACCTACCCTTCACAAAACCATGCTGACTGTCCCTAATCATATTATTCCTATCTAGATGATTATAAATCGTATCTTTTATAATCCTCTCCAAGACTTTACCCACCACAGACGTTAGGCTCACCGGCCTATAGTTACCGGGGTTATCTCTACTCCCCTTCTTGAACAAAGGGACCACATTTGCTATCCTCCAGTCCTCTGGCACTATTCCTGTAGCCAATGATGACCTAAAAATCAAAGCCAAAGGCTCAGCAATCTCTTCCCTGGCTTCCCAGAGAATCCTAGGATACATCCCATCCGGCCCCGGGGATTTATCTATTTTCACCTTGTCCAGAATTGCCAACACTTCTTCCCTACGCACCTCAATGCCATCTATTCTAATAGCCTGGGTCTCAGCATTCTCCTCCACAATATTATCTTTTTCTTGAGTGAATACTGACGAAAAGCATTCATTTAGTATCTCGCTTATCTCCTCAGCCTCCACACACAACTTCCCACCACTGTCCTTGACTGGCCCTACTCTTACCTTAGTCATTCTTTTATTCCTGACATACCTATAGAAAGCTTTTGGGGTTTCCTTGATCCTACCTGCCAAAGATTTCTCATGTCCCCTCCTTGCTCGTCTCAGCTCTCTCTTTAGATCCTTCCTCGCTTCCTTGTAACTATCAAGCGCCCCAACTGAAACCTCACGCCTCATCTTCACATAGGCCTCCTTCTTCCTCTTAACAAGAGTTTCCACTTCTTTGGTAAACCACGGTTCCCTCGCTCGACCCCTTCCTCCCTGCCTGACTGGTACGTACTTATCAAGAACATGCAATAGCTGTTCCTTGAACAAGCTCCACATATCCAGTGTGCCCAACCCTTGCAGCCTACTTGTCCAACTAACACATCCTAAGTCATGTCTAATGGCATCATAATTGCCCTTCCCCCAGCTATAACTCTTGCCCTGCGGGGTATACTTATCCCTTTCCATCACTAACGTAAAGGTCACCGAATTGTGGTCACTGTTTCCAAAGTGCTCACCTACCTCCAGATCTAACACCTGGCCTGGTTCATTACCCAAAACCAAATCCAATGTGGCCTCGCCTCTTGTTGGCCTGTCAACATATTGTGTCAGGA
Organism: Scyliorhinus canicula; assembly: GCF_902713615.1. Taxonomy (NCBI): domain Eukaryota; kingdom Metazoa; phylum Chordata; class Chondrichthyes; order Carcharhiniformes; family Scyliorhinidae; genus Scyliorhinus; species Scyliorhinus canicula. The sequence continues at coordinate 7,219,442 of NC_052175.1, read as the reverse complement.
AACCCTCCTGCACACATTGTACAAAGAATGACCCATCTAATGTACTCGAACTATATCTTTTCCAGTCAATATTTGGAAAGTTAAAGTCTCCCATAACAACTACCCTGTTACTTTCGCTCTTTTCCAGAATCATCTTCGCCATCCTTTCCTCTACATCCCTAGAACTATTAGGTGGCCTATAGAAAACTCCCAACAGGGTGACCTCTCCTTTCCTGTTTCTAACCTCAGCCCATACTACCTCAGAAGAAGAGTCCCCATCTAGCATCCTTTCCGCCACCGTAATACTGTCCTTGACTAGCAGCGCCACACCTCCCCCTCTTTTGCCCCCTTCTCTGAACTTACTAAAACACCTAAACCCCGGACCCTGCAACAACCATTCCTGTCCCTGCTCTATCCATGTCTCTGAAATGGCCACAACATCGAAGTCCCAGGTACCAACCCATGCTGCCAGTTCCCCTACCTTATTTCGTATACTCCTGGCATTGAAGTAGACACACTTCAAACCACCTACCTGAACACTGGCACCCTCCTGCGAAGTCAAATCTGTGCTCCTGACCTCTATACTCTCAATCTCCCGTACCCCGAAACTAAAATCCAGGTTCCCATGCCCCTGCAGAATTAGTTTAAACCCCCCCAAAGAGCACTAACAAATCTCCCCCCTAGGATATTGGTGCCCCTCAGGTTCAGATGTAGACCATCCTGTCTATAGAGGTCCCACCTTCCCCAGAAAGAGCCCCAGTTATCCAGAAATCTGAATCCCTCCCGCCTGCACCATCCCTGTAGCCACGTGTTTAATTGCTCTCTCTCCCTATTCCTCATCTCACTATCACGTGGCACGGGCAACAACCCAGAGATAACAACTCTGTGTTCTCGCTCTGAGCTTCCATCCTAGCTCCCTAAAGGCCTGCCTGACATCCTTGTCCCCTTTCCTACCTATGTCGTTAGTTCCAATGTGGACTACGACTTGGGGCTGCTCCCCCTCCCCCTTAAGGACCCGGAAAACACGATCCGAGACATCACGTACCCTTGCACCTGGGAGGCAACATACCAAACGTGAGTCTCTCTCGCTCCCACAAAATCTCCTATCTGTGCCCCTGACTATTGAGTCCCCAATTACTAATGTTCTACTCCTTTCCCCCCTTCCCTTCTGAGCAACAGGGACAGACTCCGTGCCAAAGGCCCGTACCCCATGGCTTACCCCTGGTAAGTCGTCCCCCCCACAAGTATCCAAAACGGTATACATGTTACTCAGGGGAACGACCGCAGGGGGTCCCTGCACTGACTGCTTCTTCCCAGTCCCTCTTACAGGGACTCACCTTCTCAAAGAACTCGATAAGGTTTGTGAGGCATGACCTACCCTTCAAAACCATGCTGACTAACTCTAATCATATTATTCTTGTCTAGATGATTATAAATCGTATCTCTTATAATCCTCTCCAAGACTTTACCCACAACAGACGTGAGGCACACTGGCCTATAGTTACCAGGGTTATCTCTACTCCCCTTCTTAAATAAAGCGACCACATTTGCTACCCTCTAGTCCTCTGGCACTATTCATGTAGCCAATGATGACATAAAAATCAAAGCCAAGGCTCAGCAATCTCTTCCCTGGTTTCCCAGAGAATCCTAGGATAAATCCCATCAGGCCCCGGGAACTTATCTATTTTCACCTTGTCCAGAATTGGCAACACTTCTTCCCTACGCACCTCAATGCCATCTATTCTAATAGCCTGGGTCTCAGCATTCTCCTCCACAACATTATCTTTTTCCTGAGTGAATACTGACAAAAAGTATTCATTTAGTATCTCGCTTATCTCCTCAGCCTCCGCACACAACTTCCCACCACTGTCCTTGACTGGCCCTACTCTTACCCTAGTCATTCTTTTATTCCTGACATACCTATAGAAAGCTTTTGGGTTTTCCTTGATCCTACCTGCCAAAGACTTCTCATGTCCCCTCCTTGCTCGTCTCAGCTCTCTCTTTAGATCCTTCCTCGCTTCCTTGTAACTATCAAGCACCCCAACTGAAACTTCACGCCTCATCTTCACATAGGCATCCTTCTCCCTCTTAACAAGAAATTCCACTTCTTTGGTAAACCACGGTTCCCTCGCTCTACCCCTTCGTCCCTGCCTGACTGGTAGATACTTATCAAGAACACGCAATAGCTGTTCCTTGAACAAGCTCCACATATCCAGTGTGCCCAACCCTTGCAGCCTACTTCTCCAACATACACATCCTAAGTCATGTCTCATGGCATCATAATTACCCTTACCCCAGCTATAACTCCTGCCCTACGGGGTATACTTATCCCTTTCCATCACTAATGTAAAGGTCACCGAATTGTGGTCACTGTTTCCAAAGTGCTCACCTACCTCCAGATCTAACACCTGGCCCGGTTCATTACCCAAAACCAAATCCAATGTGGCCTCACCTCTTGTTGGCCTGTCAACATATTGTGTCAGGAAACCCTCCTGCACACATTGTACAAAGAACGACCCATCTAATGCACTCGAACTATATTTTTTCCAGTCAATATTTGGAAAGTTAAAGTCTCCCATAACAACTACCCTGTTACTTTCGCTCTTTTCCAGAATCATCTTCGCCATCCTTTCCTCTACATCCCTAGAACTATTAGGTGGCCTATAGAAAACTCCCAGCAGGGTGACCTCTCCTTTCCTGTTTCTAACCTCAGCCAATACTACCTCGGAAGAAGAGTCTCCATCTAGCATCCTTTCCGCCACCGTAATACTGTCCTTGACTAGCAGCGCTGTACCTCCCCCTATTTTGCCCCCTTCTCTGAGCTTACTAAAACACCTAAACCCCGGAACCTGCAACAACCATTCCTGTCCCTGCTCTATCCATGTCTCTGAAATGGCCACAACATCGAAGTCCCAGGTACCAACCCATGCTGCCAGTTCCCCTGCCTTATTTCGTATACTCCTGGCATTGAAGTAGGCACACTTCAAACCACCTACCTGAAGACTGGCACCCTCCTGCAAAGTCAAATCTGTGCTCCTGACCTCTATACTCTCAATCTGCCGTTACCCAAAACTACAATCCAGGTTCAAATGCCCCTGCTGAATTTGTTTAACCCTCCCCCCAAAGAGAACTAACAAATCCCCCCCCCCCCAGGATATTGGTGCCCCTCAGGTTCAGATGTAGACCATTCTATGTTCTAGGTATTTCCTCACTGCAAATTACTATCTCACCTATTTCAATGACGTCTGCAAATTCGCCTGTACAACCTCCTAGTCCTGTATTTAAGTTGTTAATACAGATTGTAAATAAATGCAGTCTAAGTACTGAACCCTGTGGTACACAATTAATTACATCTTGCAATCCTGAATAGACAAATTTATCCCGACTCACTGTCATCTTTCCGTCAGCCAGTCTTCTATCCAAACTAATAAATTACCCCTTACCACATGTGGTCTAACCTTGTGTATTAACCTTCTGTCTGGCACGTTATGAAGCGCCTTCCATAAGACCATATATGTTACATCGCCTCCAAATCATAGGCCTTGTGTGCCTATTTGTGTCGTTAACTCATTCATTTTGTTAAGAATGCTTCGTGAATTTAGATTTAAAGCTCTTAAAAAGCCCTATTGTCAAATGTCCTTCCTGTGTGATAACTAATTGTGACAGAAAGATTTTTAACCGTTTGTCTTTCACCTTTTTTTCGGGTACCATCGGCCTCACGAACCTGTACTCATATCATCTCCTTTAATTTTACTTTTCTAATATTCCCAGAACTGAGAAGAGACTTTAAGCTTGCATTGGAATGGCATGGTTTTGAGATGCATATAGCCAGTAATCCCGCAAAAAACAATCATATTTCAGGACCATGATCACCTAATGTTTATGGGGAAAGTAATCGAGATCGGTAAACTCGCGTATTTCGATGGCGCATTTTGCTCTGACATGTAGGGTTAACATTTCATATAATCCATAACGTAAATGTCAGGTGGAAGCATCAGAATTTTCAGACATTGCGGCCCGTATCCATCTCAGATTGCATTTAAAATCTATAAATGATTCGATATTGCATATTTCAGAATTTTAAGGCCAACACTCACATCATCAAAATCCAGTATTGAGATTGACAATTCAACAGATATCGCAATTTGATATCGATCACATTTAAGAAGTCGACTATTGAGTAATACAAATCATCGTTCTAAAGGTAGCATTATTTATTTATATGGCTACGTTTGCAAATAATTAAAATTCCAGGCAGTAATGGAGCTACAAAATTACTAGAAGGTTTTCTGAACAACTCAGTAAAGTCCCAATATTTACTCAATGTATCCTTCACACATGATTGGCACCGGTTACAGTGGAATATCGCAAACGGTAACTAAAACCAATAAATTACACTCAACAACATTTTTCGCCAGATATATGGGGACAGTTTAACTGTTTGATGTGAGTCTCATTAGATACACGATTTATTGCTAAAGGCTGCGGACTGGTAGAAACATCCTGTTTCCTCCATAATCTATCTGAGGGAAATCAATGGGATTCTTATCTGCGTCCCGCCTTCGTTTGTGATCTCAATTCCAATGCGGCAATATCCAGAGAAGCGTAGAGAGGTCCGCCCTGAAACTAAGAAAAATATTAAACATTAACATCCAAAAATCTTAAAAAGGCATTTCATATCGTTCCGAATTGCAAGCGTTCATCAAAACCATAGAACAGTGCAACTGCGAATTAGCCCACTCATTGATTATAGAGTCATCGAGGTTTACAGCATTGAAACTGGCCCTTCGGTCCAACTTAACCATGCCCATTCCAGTTTTTCCCAATCAACTAGTCCCATTGCCCGCATTTGGTCCATATCCCACTACAACCCAATTTGCCATTGAACTATCGAAATGCGTTTACAAGACAAATGTGTACCGACCTCTACTACTGCCTCTGGAAGCTCTTTCCAGACACCCACCACCCTCTGGACCCTTTGTATCCCTCCCCTCTCACGTTAAACCTATGCCCTCCAGTATTAGAATCCCCTACATTTGGGAAAATATTTTTACAATCTACCTTCTCTATGCCCCTGATTAATTTTACAGACCTCTATAAGTTCACCCCAAAGACTCTTGCGCTGCAGGGAAAAAGTCCACGTCTGTCCATCCTCCCCTCCTAACTCCAACCATCAAGTCCCGGTAGTATCTTAGTAATTGGTTTCTGCACTCTCTCTAGTTTAAAAGATTATTTCGATAATGGTGTGACCAGAACTGTGCACATTATTCCAAGTGTGGCATTACAAAAGTCTTCGACAACTTCAGCAAAACGTCCCAACTCAATTATGAAATGTTCTGACTAATGAAACCAAGTATGCCGAATGCCTTCCTCACCACTCTGCACTCCCGAGACTCTACGTTCAAGGAGATATGACCATGTTCTTACAGATTTATTTGTTCGACAACTCTCCCTAAGACCGTACTATTAACAGAGTAGGCCCTGTCCCGATTCGATTTACCAAAATACAACACCTCATAATTATCTAAACTCAAACTGTAATTCTTAAGACCACTGGCCCTATTGATCAAGATCCTATCCTTGATGATCTTCTTCACTGTCGACTATGCCACCGATCTTGTTGTAATCTATCAATGTCAAGCACTTTCCAGGAGACACATCCGGAGTGAGACTCGTACAGAGTGGAGGATTGAAATTTGGTAATTTGGTGCAGTGAGGTAAATCAGCAAAGGTAAGTGGAAAATCTAATTCTGCTGTTTTTCAGTTAAAAGTGCAGTGTGGAGCTTAGTGTCTGATTGGTTGAAGCTGCCCCCACCATAATTGCTGAGAGGCAGTTATCTATCAATCACCTGAGGCCTGTTGAGGCCTGTTTAGGGGCACATTGTATTCTTCTCTTTGAAGTTAAGGTATTTTTTTGAGTCATCGGTTAGCTGAGGTCTGTATAAAAGACAGAGAGACTGCGCACAAAGTAAGCACGCACTTTCCAGGAGACTCATCCGGAGTGAGACTCGTACAGAGTGGAGGATTGAAATTTGGTAATTTGGTGCAGTGAGGTAAATCAGCAAAGGTAAGTGGAAAATCTAATTCTGCTGTTTTTCAGTTAAAAGTGCAGTGTGGAGCTTAGTGTCTGATTGGTTGAAGCTGCCCCCACCCTAATTGCTGAGAGGCAGTTATCTATCAATCACCTGAGGCCTGTTGAGGCCTGTTTAGGGGCACATTGTATTCTTCTCTTTGAAGTTAAGGTATTTTTTTGAGTCATCGGTTAGCTGAGGTCTGTATAAAAGTCAGAGAGACTGCGCACAAAGTAAGCAAGCACTTTCCAGGAGACTCATCCGGAGTGAGACTCGTACAGAGTGGAGGATTCAAATTTGGTAATTTGGTGCAGTGAGGTAATTCGGTGCAGAGTGTGAGGAGGTGCTCTTTAACCCTGGTAAGTGACTGGTAAGTAGTCTCTCTTTTTCTTTTCATTGTCTAATTTACTTATTTTTATTTTGAAATTGTAGTTGTTTAAGTTTACCAAGGGTTTAAGACATGGCAGGAGTTCCCAGACCCGTGTCATGCTCCTCGTGTGCGATGTGGGAGCTCAGGGACACGTCCACTGTCCCTGGCTCCTTCACGTGCAAGAAGTGTGTTCAGTTGCAGCTCTTGTTAGACCGCTTGACGGCTCTGGAGCTGCGGATGGACTCACTTTGGAGCATCCGCGATGCTGAGGAGATCGTGGATAGCACGTTTAGCGAGTTGGTCACACCGCAGGTGAAGGTTACTGAGGGAGATAGAAAATGGGTGACCAAAAGAAAGAGCAAGAGTAGGAAGGCAGTGCAGGTGTCCCCTGCGGTCATCTCCCTGCAAAACAGATATACCGCTTTGGATACTGTTGAGGGAGATGGCTCACCAGGGGAAGGCAGCAGCAGCCAGGTTCATGGCACCGTGGCTGGCTCTGCTGCACAGCAGGGCAGGAAGAAAAATGGCAGGGCTATAGTGATAGGGGACTCGATCGTAAGGGGAATAGACAGGCGGTTCTGTGGACGCAATCGAGACTCCAGGATGGTATGTTGCCTCCCTGGTGCAAGGGTCAAGGATGTCTCGGAGCGGCTGCAGGACATTCTAGGGGGGGAGGGTGAACAGCCAGCTGTCGTGGTGCACATAGGCACCAACGATATAGGTAAAAAACGGGATGAGGTCCTACAAGCGGAATTCAGGGATTTAGGAGTTAAACTAAAAAGTAGGACCTCAAAGGTAATAATCTCAGGATTGCTACCAGTGCCACGAGCTAGTCAGAGTAGGAATGTCAGGATAGATAGGATGAATGCGTGGCTCGAGAGATGGTGCAAGAGGGAGGGATTCAAATTCCTGGGGCATTGGGACCGGTTCTGGGGGAGGTGGGACCAGTACAAACCGGACGGTCTGCACTTGGGCAGGACTGGAACCGATATCCTAGGGGGGGTGTTTTCTAGAGCTGTTGGGGAGGGTTTAAACTAATGTGGCAGGGGGATGGGAACCAATGCTGGAAGTTGGAAGGTAGTAAAACAGGGACAGAAACAGAAGGAAGTAAGGGGGAAAGTGCAAGGCAGAGAAGACATAGTCAGAAACCAATAAGGGCGACAGTACAAGGTACAGTGACTGAGGGGAGCACAGTGAATAGGCCCAGTAATAACAAAAGGAATAAAACTGGAGATGTTAAGATTCAAAGCAGAGGTAAAAAAACCAACATAAGTGTACTTTACCTGAATGCTCGTAGTGTTCGGAATAAAGTAAATGAGTTGGTGGCACAAATCATCGTGAAGGACTATGATTTAGTGGCCATTACTGAAACATGGTTAAAGGATGGTCACGACTGGGAGTTAAATATCCGAGGGTATCAAACTATTCGGAAGGACAGAGTGGATGGTAAGGGAGGTGGTGTTGCTCTGTTATTTAAGGATGACATCCGGGCAATAGTAAGGGATGACATCGGTGCTATGGAGGATAAGGTTGAATCGATTTGGGTGGAAATCAGGAATAGTAAGGCGAAAAAGTCACTGATAGGAGTAGTCTATCGGCCACCAAATAGTAACGAGATGGTGGGGCAGGCAATAAACAAAGAAATAACTGATGCATGTAGAAATGGTACAGCAGTTATCATGGGGGATTTTAATCTACATGTCGATTGGTTTAACCAGGTCGGTCAAGGCAACCGTGAGGAGGAGTTTATAGAATGTATCCGCGATAGTTTCCTAGAACAGTATGTAATGGAACCTACGAGGGAATAAGCGGTCCTAGATCTTGTCCTGTGTAATGAGACAGGATTGATTCATGATCTCATAGTTAGGGATCCTCTCGGAAGGAGCGATCACAATATGGTGGAATTTAAAATACAGATGGAGGGTGAGAAAGTAAAATCAAATACTAGTGTTTTGTGTTTAAACAAAGGAGATTACAAGGGGATGAGAGAACTAGCTAAGGTAGACTGGGAGCTAAGACTTTATGGTGGAACAGTTGAGGAACAGTGGAGAACCTTCCAAGCGATTTTTCACAGTGCTCTGCAAAGGTTTATACCAACAAAAAGGAAGGACGGAAGAAAGAGGGAAAATCGACCGTGGATATCTAAGGAAATAAGGGAGAGTATCAAATTGAAGGAAAAAGCATATAAAGTGGCAAAGATTGCTGGGAGATTAGAGGACTGGGAAATCTTTAGGGGGCAACAGAAAGCTACTAAAAAAGCTATAAAGAAGAGTAAGATAGAGTATGAGAGTAAACTTGCCCAGAATATAAAAACAGACAGTAAAAGTTTTTACAAATATATAAGACAAAAAAGAGTGGCTAAGGTAAATATTGGTCCTTTAGAGGATGAGAAGGGAGTTTTAATAATGGGAAATGAGGAATTGGCTGAGGAACTGAACAGGTTTTTTGGGTCGGTCTTCACAGTGGAAGACACAAATAACATGCCAGTGACTGATAGAAATGAGGCTATGACAGGTGAGGACCTTGAGACGATTGTTATCACTAAGGAGGGAGTGATGGGCAAGCTAATGGGGCTAAAGGTAGACAAGTCTCCTGGCCCTGATGGAATGCATCCCAGAGTGCTAAAAGAGATGGCTAGGGAAATTGCAGATGCACTAGTGATAATTTACCGAAATCACTAGACTCTGGGGTGGTCCCGGTGGATTGGAAATTAGCAAACGTGACGCCACTGTTTAAAAAAGGAGGTAGGCAGAAAGCAGGAAATTATAGGCCAGTGAGTTTAACTTCGGTAATAGGGAAGATGCTGGAATCTATCATCAAGGAAGAAATTGCGAGGCATCTGGATAGAAATTGTCCCATTGGGCAGACGCAGCATGGGTTCGTAAAAGGCAGGTCGTGCCTAACTAATTTAGTGGAATTTTTTGAGGACATTACCAGTGCAGTAGATAACGGGGAGCCGATGGATGTGGTATATCTGGATTTCCAGAAAGCCTTTGACAAGGTGCCCCACAAAAGGTTGCTGCAGAAGATAAAGATGCATGGCATTAAGGGTAAAGTAGTAGCATGGATAGAGGATTGGTTAATTAATAGAAAGCAAAGAGTTGGGATAAATGGGTGTTTCTCTGGTTGGCAATCAGTAGCTAGTGGTGTCCCTCAGGGATCCGTGTTGGGCCCACAATTGTTCACAATTTACATTGATGATTTGGAGTTGGGGACCAAGGGCAATGTGTCCAAGTTTGCAGATGACACTAAGATGAGTGGTAAAGCGAAAAGTGCAGAGGATACTGGAAGTCTGCAGAGGGATTTGGATAGGTAAGTGAATGGGCTCGGGTCTGGAAGATGGAATACAATGTTGACAAATGTGAGGTTATCCATTTTGGTAGGAATAACAGCAAACGGGATTATTATTTAAACGATAAAATATTAAAGCATGCCGCTGTTCAGAGAGACTTGGGTGTGCTAGTGCATGAGTCACAGAAGGTTGGTTTACAAGTGCAACAGGTGATTAAGAAGGCAAATGGAATTTTGTCCTTCATTGCTAGAGGGATGGAGTTTAAGACTAGGGAGGTTATGTTGCAATTGTATAAGGTGTTAGTGCGGCCACACCTGGAGTATTGTGTTCAGTTTTGGTCTCCTTACTTGAGAAAGGACGTACTGGCGCTGGAGGGTGTGCAGAGGAGATTCACTAGGTTAATCCCAGAGCTGAAGGGGTTGGATTATGAGGAGAGGTTGAGTAGACTGGGACTGTACTCGTTGGAATTTAGAAGGATGAGGGGGGATCTTATAGAAACATTTAAAATTATGAAGGGAATAGATAGGATAGATGCGGGCAGGTTGTTTCCACTGGCGGGTGACAGCAGAACTAGGGGGCATAGCCTCAAAATAATGGGAAGTAGATTTAGAACTGAGTTTAGGAGGAACTTCTTCACCCAAAGGGTTGTGAATCTATGGAATTCCTTGCCCAGTGAAGCAGTTGAGGCTCCTTCATTACATGTTTTTAAGGTAAAGATAGATAGTTTTTTGAAGAATAAAGGGATTAAGGGTTATGGTGTTCGGGCAGGAAAGTGGAGCTGAGTCCACAAAAGATCAGCCATGATCTCATTGAATGGCGGAGCAGGCTCGAGGGGCCAGATAGCCTACTCCTGCTCCTAGTTCTTATGTTCTTAATGTTCTAACCATGGCTCCTAAATTCCCATCCAAATCATTCATATAAATAACTAATTACAGTGGACGAGGAGCCAACACTGATAAAAACAGATGAAGCACGTCAGTGATAGTGAAATTGTTCGAAAAGATTCTCAGAGATTGGATCTATGCACATTTGGAAGTGAATGGTGTTATTAGCGACAGACGGCATGGTTCTGTATGAAGGAGATCATGCCTCACTAATTTAATTGAGTTTCATTGAGTTGGTGTTAAAAATCATTGATGAGGGAAGGACTGTGGATCTATTCTACATGGACTTTAGTGAAGCTTTTGATAAGGTCCCTCATGGCAGGCTGTTGCAAAAGATTAAACACATGGGGTCAGGGGTGAACCAGCTGGATGTATTCAGAATTGGTTTGGCCATAGAATGCAGCGGGTAGCAGTGGGAGGGTGTTTTTCCGAATGGAGGTCTGTAACTAGTGGTTTTCTGGTGGGATCAGTAATCGGACGTCTGCAGTTTGTAATATATATAAATGACTTGAAAGAAAACGTAGAGGATCTGATTAGAAAATTCGCCGATTATAATAAGAATACAGCATACATATAGGCTGCAAAATTGGGCGAATAAATGGCAGATGGAATTTATTTCGGACAAATTCGAGGTGATACATTTTGGTAGATCCAATTGAGGTGGGAGCTATAAAATAAATGGCAGAACCATCAGACACAGATATATCTGGGCGTGCACATCCACGGATCCTTAGAAGTGGCAGCAAATGTGGAAATGGTGGTAAAGAAAGCCAATGGCATGGTTGCCTTCATAGAATGGGGCATCGAGTATGACAGCTCAAAAATGATACAAAACGTTTGTTAGGCCACATTTGAAATACAGTTTCCAATTTGGCTCACCACACTGCCAGATGGAGACTTTGGAGAGTGTACAGGAAAGGTTTACGAGGATGTTGCTTCGTATGGAGGGTATTAGCTATGAGGAGAGATTAAACAAACTGGGATTATTCTCCCGAGAGACGGAGGCTAACGGGCGATCTGCTAGAAGTTAATACAATTATTAGCGGTACAGATATGGTGGACAGTTGGAGGCTTTTTCCCAGGGCGGAATTGCAAATTACAAAGGGGCACAAGTTCAAGGTGAGGAGGAATAGGTTCAGTGGAGATCTGCGGGAAAAGTTTTTCACACAGAGGATGGTGGCCTACTGTACACTACCAAGTGGTTGACGCAGATACGTTAGCGACCTTGAAGACATATCTGGGTAGGCACATGAACAGACTGGGTATATAAGGATGCAGGCTGTTGACCAGATAGGACATGTGATGGGCGCAGGCTTGGGTAGCCGAATAGCCTTTCCCTGTGCTGAATTGTTCTTTGTTCTTTCATCATTTGATCCCAGAGGCGATCCTCGTCTCAGTACTGCAAAACCCTCCACAACCAACCTTTGCCTTCATTCGTCAATTTTTTTTGTATCTAATTGGTTACCTCATCCTGGCCCCAATGAGAGTGAACATTGTGCAACAACCTACCATCCAGTCTTGTCAATGGCTTTGCTAAAGTCCATGTCGAAACGTCGACTACACTGTCCTCGCCTCGCTTCAAAAACGCAAACAATTTCGTGAGACCTGCTTTTCCACTCAAACCTCCATGCTGACTGTTCCTTACCTGTCCTTGCCTCTCTAAATTCCTGCAGATCCTGCCTCGCACAATACCTTCTTTCAATGCACCCACCACAGATATTAGGCTCAACGATCTGTAGTTCCCAGGCTGTTCCCTGCGGACAGTCTTCAACAATGGCAAAAAGATTTCTACTCTCCAATGTTCAGGCACCTCACCTGTGGCTTTCGAGGATTCAGATATGTCTGCGAGGGGACCCGAACATTCCTCCCTAGCCTCGCACAACGTCCTGGGATACATTTAATCAGGTCCCGGGGATCTACCTTGATGCGTTTTAAGACGTCTAGCACCTCTTTCTCTGTAATATTCAATTCCTCAAACATCACTATTTAATTCGTTAAGTTCACTAACATCCATGCCTTCTCAACAGTAAACACCGATGAAAAATATGAATTTAGGATCACTTGTGGTTCCGCACATAGATGACCTTGCATATCCATAAGAGGCCCTTCTTTCTCCCTAGTTGCTATCTTGCCCTATTTGCATTCGTAGAGGCTCTTTTGATTCTCCTTTTCCTTTTCTTCCAAATAAATCTCATGTCCAGTTGTTGCCCTCCTGATTTCTCTCTTAACTCTTTTTCGACAACTTATATACTCTTCAAGTAATCCAGTCGATCCCAACTGCCGATACATGTCATATGACTTGGTCTTTCTTCCTTTTGACCAGGTTCTCAATACCCCGAGTCATCCAGGATTCCATTCTTCAACAGCCTTGTCATTTACTATGAAAATGATGTGCTCAATCTTAACTCCGGTGAACGGACTTTTGAAATCCCCCCACTTAACGGCCGTCCCTTTCCCTGCCAACAGACTCCCCCAGTCAACTTATGAAAGTTTCTGTCTAATACCATCAAAATTGACTTTGCCCTAATTTGTACATAACATTTCGGCCATACTCTCATTCCTCATAGCTATCTTGAAACTGATGGAATTATGGTCACTGGAAAATGATCCCTCACCAATACTTCTATCACATGCCCGTCCTGGTGCCCCAAGAGGAGGTCAGTTGCCCCCCCCCCCCTCTAGTCAGGCTATCCGCATATTGAATGAGAAATTCTTCATGAATAAACTCATATAAGCCGCCAATGCTATGGCTGTCCTAGTAAATTTTGGGAAAGTTAACCTCCCCAAATATTACTATCCTATTTTACTTGAAGCCAACTATAATCTCCTCACATAAGTGATCAACAGTTCCGCGCAGACTATTTGGGGGCCTGTATTACCTTCTTATTTTTGAGTTCAACCCATATAGACTCAGTGGACAAACTCGCAGATAAATCCCCTCGCAGTACTACCATGAAAGTCTCCCTAATGAAAAACGCACCTCCTCTCCTCTTTTGCCTCCTGTTTTATCTTTGCTATAGCATCTGTACCCTGGAACATAGTGCTGTCAGTTATTTCCCTCGTTTAGCAATGTTTCAGTAATAGGTATAATATCCCAGTCCCATGTACCCATCCATACTCTGAGTTCCTCTGAAATCAATATAGTTTAATCCAGTCTGCCCTTGCTCCCTGCCCTGCTTTCTCCGAAAATCTTTCCAGTCATGTTTTGTACTCTCCAATTGTTTTATTTCTCTTAGCCTTACTGGACCACATAGTTCGACACAGCCTCTGTACTCCGTACTGTGGCCCTTGTTGAATTTGGACTTTGATTCCTCTGACTTTCACTTTTTCTCTTACTGCCATTTATTTCTTTCCCCGCTTTCCTTCCCTCCGACATCCTGCATTGGTTCCCAGCCTCCTGCCACAATAGTTCAAACCTTCCTCAACAGCACGAGCAAACACTCCCCCTCAGACATTGCTTCCCGGGTGCAGACCGTCCGTTTTGTACTGGCCCCATCTCCCCCAAAACCTGTTCCAATGTCCTAAGGAATATGAATCACTCGCGCCCGCACATCTCTTCAGCCACGTATTCGTTCAATCTGTCCTGATGTTGCCACACTGACTCGCATTTTACTTTGGTTGCAATCCTGGTATTACTTCTTTGAAGTCCTGCGTTTTAGTTTACCTCCCTAAATTCAGCATGAAGGACATCATCCCGTTTTATACCGATATGGTTGGCGCTCATGTGCACCTCGACAACTTTCTGTTCACCCCCCCCCCCCCCACCACCACCACCTCCATAATGACCTGTAGCCACTCCGAGACAGCCTTGACTCTTGCACCAGGGAGGCAACAAACCTTCCTGGAGTCCCGTTTCCATCCAGAGAAACACCTGTCTATTCCCCTTACCATTGAGTTCCTGATTAATAACGCTCTGTCACTCCTTTTCTGCCCTCCTGCGCTGCAAAGCCAGGCAAAGTGTCATGAATCTGGCTGCTACTGCCTTCACTGGTGAGCCATCTTCCCAACAGTATCCAAACTATATATATTGTTTTGGAGGGAGATGATGTAGGGCATCCCTGCACTACCTTCTTACTCTTCTTCTGTCTGGTGGTCACCCATTTCCTATCATCCTCAATAATATTTCGCTGCGCTGTGGCTATTTCACTGAACGTGCTATCCACGACGTCCTCGGCATCGTGGATGCTCCAAAGTGAACAAGTCAGAAGCTCCAAAGCCATCAAGTGGTCCAACAGGCGGTGCAGCTTGACACACTTCCTGCACTCGGCCAACTGAACCTATATTGGCACTCTAGAAAATATGGCAAGAAGTCCAGCCTTCACTTCATCCTTCCCCATATCGGTCAGAAATGTTCTTTCCTTGATGTATTTTCCAAAATCCCTTTGAATGTTACTGGTTAGTCCGATCCCACGTCCTGTATAGAAGACGATGTGCCTAGAAGACGAAAAGGCAGGGAAGCAGAAGTAGGATATTCGGCCCGACGGGTCTGTTCCTTGACTCCATGACATCATGACATATTTTAAAAATTAATTGAATGCATATGGGCGTTTCTGGCTAGGCCAAAATTCATTGTCCATTTCTAGTTTCAACAGGAGGTAGCGAGTTGCGATTCCGATCCGGACCTGTTCCTGAGGTACATGTACACAAGCAGCCCTGTTAAAGAAGATATTGTAGGACATAGATCCAGGGACAGTGATGGAAAGGAGTTATATTTGAAAATCAGCATAGTGAATGACTTGGAAGGAAATATCAGCTTGATAGTGTTCCCAGCTATCTGCTGCTCTCGTCCTTGTTATGGTTGTTGGTATGGAAGGTTCGGTCTAAGAAATCTTGATGAATTCCAGCAACGTATCTTGCAAAAGGGATGCATTTCTACCAGTGATCGCCGGAGCTGGAGGGATTAATATTTATGGAAGGGGTAACAATTATGCAGGTTGGTTTGTCCCAGACGGTATCGAGCGTTTTGAGTGGTTTTTGTTGTCTACTCGCTTGAGTTAAGTGGAGAATATTGCACCATGCTCCTGACTTGTTCATTACAGTGTGATGGGCCAGGGTTCAGAGAGCACCAAAGTATTTCATGGAGTTCACCTGACCCACAACCGTTTATAAATCATGGTTATGAGGAGCACAAGGGACTACCTTTCAGGTGTTACTCAACAGAGCCTTAAGCACTTCTCACAAAACAAAGTTTATTCCACGAATTCAGTTAACTTTTCTGTAAATACACCCAGAAAGCATGTTAACTACAAACGTGCACCCCCCCCCCCCAAAAACACACACAGCTACAGTTCTCTCTCTGTATATATATAACCCTTTATCACTTCAATTTCAACTGTTCAAATTTGATAATAACATCCATCCACTAAACCACGAAAACCCTTTTAACAAAACAGTAGGTTTGAATTATTTCCATAAAACAGTCAAAAGTTTTAAATTGTAAAGTGGTTTGGATACCTGTTAACATGCAGCGAGAGAGACAAAATAAATCTTCTGTGGCTGAATCCTTCCAACAGTGTACACGGAAAGTAAAAGTCAGAGCCACAACCAGCTCCCAGCTCAGGCGGAAGTAAAAGCCATGCAACAGCCCAGCTCCACCCTCACAATGCCATCACTGAAGCCATTTGGTAAACACACATTTCTTAAAGAGCATTCCCATGAGAGTAGATGATGGACATGAATTGAGGAGTAAGGAGGTGAGTTACTCTCTGCTGTATTCCTAGCCTCCGACATATTGCCGTAGCTACAGTATTTATTTGGTTCGACCAATTCATTTCGTGGTCAATGCTAAGCCCCTTGAAGTTAATAGTGGAGGAATCAGCGATGCGAATGCCATGGCATCTGAAGCGGTGCTGGTTAGTTCCTCTTATGTTGGAGATGACCATTGCCTGGCACTTGCGTAGCGTGAGTGTATCTTACCAATTCTCAAGCCCAAGCATGCCTAGTGGCCAGGTCAACCTGATTTCGACAAGGAATGATTCAGTATATAATCAGTGAGACTGGTGCTGAACTTTGTGCTCTGATCACAGAGCTTCAGCTGTTTGGCCATATAATTGAAGGAATGCCATTGATGAAGCAACTGCCGGAGGTACGGCCCAGGACAGTGCAGTCCTGCTGCTCTAATGTTTGACCTCCAAATAGCACAGCCATCTCGCATTCTGACAGATATTGTCTCCAACCAGCGGATGGTTTCGCTTCTGATTTCTGTTGACTCCAGTTTAGTCAAGGTTCCATGATGTCATACACGGTCAAATGCTGCCTATATGTCAGCGGCAGTGACTCTCACCAAACCTCTGGAATTCAGATTATAATTTTTATGTTTGAACGAAGGCTGTCGTGTGGTCATGAGTTGAGTGACCCTGGTGGAACCCAAACAATGCTTCCATGAGCAGTTTACTTCTGAGCACGTGCCGCTTAGCAGCACTGTTCGTGGCACCTTCCATCACTTTACTGATGATTGGAAGGAGTTTAATGGCTGGGAATGGGCTGGCTTCGAGTTGAGTGGGTCTCGTATACTGGACCAGCTTGGCTCGTTTCGCAACACGTTCTGGAACACATCTTGAGTATTATAACAGAAATATTGTCAGGGTCCATAGATTATTGTCGATGATCGTGTTTTTGGGATCCTTAAGGGGGAGGGGGAGCAGCCCCAAGTCGTGGTCCACATAGGTACCAACGACATAGGTAGGAAGAGAGATGGGGATTTGAGGCAGAAATTCAGGGAGCTAAAGTGGAAGCTGAGAGCTAGAACAAACAGAGTTGTTATCTTTAGGTTGTTATCCGTGCCACGTGCTAGCGAAGTGAGAAAAAAAGAGAGAGAGGAGATGAACAAGTGGATACAGGGATGGTGCAGGAGGGAGGATTTTGGCTTCCTGGATAATTGGGGCTCATTCTGTGGTAGGTGGGACCTCTACAAACAGGATGGTCTTTACCTGAACGAGAGGGGTACCAATATCCTGGGGGGAGATTTGCTAGTGTTCTTCGAGTGAGGGGGGGTTAAACTAATTCAGCAGGGGGATGGGAACGTAAATTGTAGTCCCAGTGTACAGGATGTTGAGAGTTGGGAGGTCAGGCATAGGGTTAAAAGTTCGAAAGAGGGCACCGGCAAGCAAGATGCTGGTTTAAAGTGTGGGTGGCGAGCCTCACGTCTGTTTTGGGTAAAATCTTGGAGAGGATTATAAGAGATACGATTTATAATCATCTAGATTGGATTAATATGATTAGGGATAGTCAGCATAGTTTTGTGAAGGGTAGGTCATGCCTCACAAAACTTATCGAGTTCTATGAGAAGGTGACTGAACAGGTAGACGAGGGTAGAGCAGTTGATGTGGTGTATATGGATTTCAGAAAAGCGTTTGATAAGGTTCCCCACGGTCGTCTATTGCAGAAAATACGGAGGCTGGCGATTTTGGGTGATTTAGAGATGTGGATCAGAAATTGGCTAGCTGAAAGAAGACAGAGGGTGGTGGTTGATGGCAAATGTTCAGAATGGAGTTCAGTTACGGGTGGCGTACCACAAGGACCTGTTCTGGGGCTGTTGTTGTTTGTCATTTTTACAAATGACCTAGAGGAGGGCACAGAAAGTTGGGTGAGTAAATTTGAAGACTACACTAAAGTCGTTGGAGTTGTAGAGAGTGTGGAAGGATATTGCAGGTTACAGAGGGACATAGATAAGCTGCAGAGCTGGGCTGAGAGGTGTCAAATGGAGTTTAATGTAGAGAAGTGTGAGGTGATTCACTTTGGAAAGAATAACAGGAATGCAGACTATATGGCTAAAGGTAAAATTGTTGGTAGTGTGGATGAGCAGAGTAATCTCGGTGTCCATGTACATAGATCCCTGAAAGTTGCCACCCAGGTTGATAGGGTTGTGAAGAAGGCCTATGGTGTGTTGGCCTTTATTGGTAGAGGGATTGAGTTCCGGAGCCATGAGGTCATGTTGCAGCTGTACAAAACTCTGGTACGGCCGCAATTGGAGTATTGCGGACAGTTCTGGTCGCCTCATTACAAGAAGGACGTGGAAGCTTTGGAACGGGTTCAGAGGAGATTTACCAGGATGTTGCCTGGTCTGGAGGGAACATCTTATGAGGAAAGGCTGATGAACTTGAGGTTGTTTTCGTTAGAGAGAAGAAGGTTAAGAGGTGACTTAATAGAGGCATACAAAATAATTAGAGGGTTAGATAGAGCGGGCACTGAGAGACTTCTCCCGCGGATGGAGGTGGCTAGCACGAGGGGACATAGCCTTAAATTGAAGGGTAATAGATATAGGACAGAGGTCAGAGGTACGTTTTTAACGCAAAGAGTGGTAAGGTCTTGGAATGCTCTACCTGCAACAGTAGTGCACTCTCCAACATTGAGGGCATTTAAAAGTGTATTGGATAAGCATATGGATAATAATGGCATAGTGTAGGTTAGATGGCTTTTAGTTTTTGACTTTCCATGTCGGTGCAACATCGTGGGCTGAAGGGACTGTACTGCGCTGTATCGTTCTATGTTCTATAGCAAAGATGATTCCCGACAGGAGCGAGAGTAACATGGTAGTTGTTCTGGCGGACTTTACCTTTCCAAATATTGACTGGAAATACTATAGTTCGAGGAATATAGATGGGTCAGTTTTTGTGCAGAGTGTGCAGGAGGGTTTTCTGACACAGTATGTAGACAGGCCAACAAAGGGGCGATGCCACATTGGATTTGGTACTGGGTAATGAACACGGCCATGCGTTAGATTTAGCTGTAGGTGAGCACTTTGGTGATAGTGATCATAATTCGGTTATGTTTACTTTAGCGATGGGCAGGGATCGGTATATACCACAAGGCAAGAATTATAGCTGGGGGAAAGGCAATTATGATGCTATTCGGCAAGATTTAGGATGTATAGGATGGTGATGAAAACGGCAGGGGATGGGTACAATCGAAATGTGGAGCTTTTTTCAAGGAACAGCTACTGCGTGTCCTTGATAAGTATATAACTGTCAGGCAGGGAGGAAGTTGTCGAGCAAGGAAACCGTGGTTTATTAAGGAGGTTGAAGCACTTGTCAAGATGAAGAAGAAGGCTTATGTTAGGATGAGACATGAAGGCTCATTTAGGGCACTTGAGAGTTACACGTTAGCCAGGAAGGATCTAAAGGGAGAGTTAAGAAGAGCG
Organism: Scyliorhinus canicula; assembly: GCF_902713615.1. NCBI lineage: Eukaryota > Metazoa > Chordata > Chondrichthyes > Carcharhiniformes > Scyliorhinidae > Scyliorhinus > Scyliorhinus canicula. Next base: position 7,199,707 of record NC_052175.1, on the reverse strand, counting down.
AGGAGAGGACACGAAAAGTCGTTGGCGGATAGGATCAAGGAAAACCCTAAGGCTTTCTATAGGTATATCAGGAAGAAAAGAATGACTAGAGTAAGATTAGGGCCAATCAAGGATAGTAGTGGAAAGTTGTGAATGGAATCAGAGGAGATGGGGGAAGCGTTAAATGGATATTTTTCGTCTGTGTTTACACTGGAGAAAGACAATGTTGTCAAGCAGAATACTCAGATACAGTCGACCAGGCTAGATGGGATTGAGGTTCACAAGGAGGCGCTGTTAGCAATTTTAGAAAGTGTAAAAATAGATATGTTCCCTGGGCCAGATGGGATTTATCCTAGGATTCTCTGGAAACCCAGGGAGGAGATCGCGGAGCCTTTGTCCTTGATCTTTATGTCGTCATTATCAACAGAAATAGTGCCTGAAGACTGGAGGATAGCAAATGTTGTCCCCGTGTTCAAGAAGGGGAGTAGAGACACCCTGGCAATTATAGACCTGTGAGCCTTACTTCGGTTTTGGGTAAAATGTTGGAAAGGTTATAAGGTATAGGGTTTATAATCATCTTGAAAAGAACAAGTTGATTAGCGATACTCAACACGGTTTTGTGAAGGATAGGTCATGCCTCACAAACCTTATTGAGTTTTTTGAGAAGGTGACCAAACAGTTGGATGAGGGTAAAGCGGTTGATGTGGTGCATATGGATTTCAGTAAGGCGTTTGATAAGTTTCCCCGCGGTAGGCCATTGCTGAAAATACGGAATTATTGGATTGAAGGTGATTTAGCGGATTGGAACAGTAATTGGCTAGCTGAAAGAAGACAGAAGATGGTGGTTGATGGCAAATGTTCATCCTGGAGTTCATTTTCTCGTGGTGTACCGCAAGGATCTGTTTTTGGGGCCACTGTTCTTTGTCATTTATATAAATGACGTGGAAAAGAACGTAGAAGAATGGGTTTATAAATTTGCAGATGACACGAAGTCGGTGGAGTTGTGGATTGTGCTGAAGGATGTTATAGGTTACAGAGGGACATAGATACGCTGCAGAGCTGGGCTCAGAGGTGGCAGATGGAGTTTAATGCGGAAAGGTGTGAGGTGGTTCTCTTTGAAAGGAGTAGCAGGAATGCAGAGTACTGGGCTAATGACAAGATTCTTGGTAGTGTCGATGAACAGAGAAATCTCGGCATCCAGGTACATAAATCCCTGAAAGTTGCCACCCAGGTTAATAGGGCTGTTAAGAAGGCATATGGTGTGCTAGCCTTTATCAGTAGGGGGATTGAGTTTCGGAGCCAGGAGGTCATGCTGCTGCTGTACGAAACTCTGGTGCGGCCGCACCTAAAGTACTGCGTGCAGTTGTGGTCACCACATTATAGGAAGGATGTGGAAGTTTTGGAAAGGGTTCAGAGGAGATTTACTAGGATGTTGCCTGGTATGGAGGAAAGGTCTTACGAGGAAAGGCTCGGGGACTTGAGGTTGTTTTCGTTAAAGAGGAGAAGGCTGAGAGGTAACTTAATAGAGACATATAAGATAGTCAGAGGGTTAGATAGGGTGGACAGTGAGAGTCTTTTTTCTCGGATAGTGATGACCAACACGGGCACATAGCTTTAAATTGAGGGGTGGTTTATATATGACAGATATAGTCAGAGGCAGCTTCTTTACTCAGAGAGTAGTAGGGATGTGGAACGCCCTGCCTGCAACAGTATTAGACTCGCCAAATTTAAGGGCATTTAAGTCGTCACTGGATAGACAGATGGATGAAAATGGAACATTGTAGGTCAGATAGGCTTCAGATGGTTTCACGGGTCGGCGCAACATGGAGGGCCGAAGGGTCCATACTGCGCTGTAATGTTCTATGTTCTATGTTCTATTATGCAGAGTGCAATGCCTTCAGCCCATTGTTGATGTCATATTTAGTGAAGAGAATAATTTAAGACTGATAAATGTCATGCAGCAGACCTCTGAATGAAGCCCAGACTGATCACCAACTCGGCAATTGTGGCTGAGATTGTTGCGGATTCTTAACTTTTGCACTGATATTTCCCGCCACCCCCTCCCCCTACCCACCCCACCGTCATTGAGAATGGGGTGATTTGCGGAGTTTCCTCTTGCAGGGAATTGTTTAATTTCCCAAAACCATTCCCGTCCAAATGTTGCACGATACAGAGCTCAGAGCTCATCCAGTGGTTGTTATCCGCTGTGACAATCGTCAACTCCACTTCCCCGCCTTATTCCCCGAAGATTTGATTCCCAGCTGAATACAAATCATTCCGTCTCGGACTTCCGGTGACGACCGTGAAGTTGATGGCCTCGACCTTGTTGGCTGCCCCGCGAGGTGGAGCACTTTGAACTGTTAAAAATTGTAATTATTTTCTTTGTTTGCTGGATTGTTGGGGGCAGGGGCGGGGAGAGACTTCATCTCAATCTATGCGCAGAGGCCCAGGATGGAGTGAGCTATTCAGTCAACTTGTGATGGAGGCAGTTTTGGCAGGATATCGCAAATAATTGAAGTCCCCAAGGAGGCGCACTTTACGAAGTGACAGAGGATGCAGATGGAGTAAAACCTATTTTCTATCAAAAAGGTGGTGAGGCAACTGCATAAAGATAGAAGGTGGTATATAAATTTGGGTAGAATTTCAGCAGGAGTTTTGCTCAGCAATTGAAGAAACAGGCGGCGACCAGAGACATAGGTAGGTTGAGGGTTGACGGAGGGGATTAATGACATTTGCGACACGTTCTATCGGAGACTATACCGGTTGGAATCTCGGCAGAGCACGAGGGGAGAGGATATTTTCTGGATGGGTTGTAGGTCGCAAAGGTAGAACAGGAGCCGGGGGCTTCAGTAGATCTGAAGCATATTGATTGTGTGGGAGATCCATGCAGTCTGAGAAATCCAGCGACAACGATGAATTTCCTTCCGAATTCTACAAGCGATTTGGGTCTCAGGCATCCATCTCAGTTATCCTGAAGATGGATAAAGACCCTGGAGTGTGTGTCTTGCCAAGCTGATCTCACTATTATAAATTGGCAAAGATTCATGTCTGTGTGCTGGATGTGTTTGGGGAAGGCCAGATGTGGTTTAAGGGTAGGCAATTTTCGGCTACTGAACAGGAAAAAATAATTGGGTACACTAAAAATGTTTTAAAAGATGACAAAAAGTGAGATATGCCCGATTGACACCGGATAGAAAGAGGGCAGTTTGAGGAGGCTTCCGTTCCGATTTGTGAGGTAGAGTTCCGAAATCTGGGGATACATGTAGCCCCGGATAGGGCAAAACTCCATAAGCTAATAGAACAGTACAGCACAGAACATGCCCTTCGGCCCTCGATGTTGTGCCGAGCAATAATCACCCTACTCAAACCCACCTATCCACCCTATACCCGTAACCTAACAACTCCCCCTTAACCTTACTTTTCAGGACACTACGGGCAATTTAGCATGGCCAATCCACCTAACCCGCACATCTTTGGACTGTGGGGGGAAACCGGAGCACCCGGAGGAAACCCACGCACACACGGGGAGGACGTGCAGACTCCGCACAGACAGTGACCCAGCCGGGAACCGAACCTGGGACCCTGGATCTGTGAAGCATTTATGCTAACCACCATGCTACCGTGCTGCCCTAAATTGGGTGATATCCGTGGAAAGGTTAAAAGAGGACTTGACCAGATGGAACGTGGTTGCCACTCTCCTTACCGGGGCGAGATCAGACAGTAAAAATGGTGGTTCTGCCGAAAATCGTGTTTCTATTCCACAGTCTCTCAGTTGTCCTATTTTTTTCTTGAAGATGCGAATCCTGAGCTTTGTGTGGGCGCGGAAAATTCCTCGAACCAAGAGCGCATTCCTGGAGAGAGAGAGACGAGGTGGCACCTGGCGCTCCCAGACGTACAAAACCATTACTGCAAATATTGTTAAGGTCCTGAAATGCATTGGAGACCAAAGATCGATATGGGGAAGGGTAGCACAAGCGAGACCACCTTGAGGCCATTGGTTTTGCCGTCGCTGCCGTTCACACCAAATGGACATCCATCGAATCCGCTGGTAATTTCGACATTGATTTCATGTAATCAATGCCCGCAGCACCTTGGGGAGGACGGTATGCATATGAAGGCACAGATTTGGGATAAACGCATATTTGCCAAAGAAAGGCTAGGCGTTAGGCTTAGGGTGTTGCTGCAGCTGGAGATTAGAACTGAGAGGATCTGTTTGTCGGAAGGAAATTTGCGGACATGGATTGGCTGGTTGAGGTTTACCAGTTACTTATTGGAAATGGGTTCAGATAGCTTCATGTTGGGTTCTCGTTCCAAATGTTGCTTCCCCCACAACTGCAGCATACGGTCTTAACGGAAGACATGATGAGAAAAGACAAGAAAATCTCTGCTGAACTGACAAAGAAAGAGAAAGCGTCAATGGAGGCTGTTCGTCTAAACTGGGAGGAGGAATTGGGAGGTGATGCGATGGGGGATATGGAAAGAGACAGGATGAAATTTATCTCCTCATGCACTAGGCTTGGCTTCTTCCAGCTCAAAATGGTGAACAGAGCGCATAGTGATGGGCAGGATGAACCGATTGTTCTCGGGTGTAGATGACAATTGCGTGCGATGTGTTGGATCCACGGCTCATCAAACCCGTATGTTCTATCCTGACTAAAGTATGTGGGGTTCTGGAGGGGGTTTACCGAATTCAAGGATGATATGAATGGATGTTAACACTGTCCACCTGGGCAGTAATTTTCAGAGTGCTTTGATGGCCCGGTGGACTGGTGGAGATAACGCCGACGTGGTGGAAATCGCGTCCCTGCGAGCCGCCGAGCACGACCTTGCTCAGTTGACGGGACTCGGAACCGCCGAGGGCTTTGATGTAGGTGCAAGACCGAGCTGAATTCTTCCACTTGGAAAAAATTCTGTTCGCTATCAGAGGGATGCACGAGGGGTTCTCCAAGAGGTTGAATGTGGCTATCGAGAACTTCAAGAAATACTAACGCGTCAGTGAGGGGAGGGGGAGAAGGGGGGCGTTCAGGGATATATTTGTTAAACAAAACTATTGTAGGAGAGGTTGGCGGGATTGTATACACACTGGATTTACCATGTTGTATTATTATAGTGATATCTGCGATGTTATTCCATCACGGTTTGTTTGTTCTGACTCATTGATTGTTTTTGACTCTGCACATATTTGATCTCCCTCCAATAAACTATATATATATATTAAATAATTCGGTCTGAGCCTTGAACATACTTAGCTACAGAGCCTCTACATCAGTCTTTGGTAACGAATTCTACCGATTCACTCCTCTAAGAGAACAAATTCCCCTCATTTTGCAATGACATCGGCGCCCTCTCATTCTGCGGTTATGCACTCTGCTCCTGTACTCTCCGAGAAGGATAAACAGCCTCTCAGAATATGCACAGTGAAGTCCGCGAAAATCCTACATGTCACAGTAAGGTCGCCTCTCAACCTCCGAAATTCAATTCAGAAGCGGCCCAAACAGCACAACCTCTCCTGAAATAAATTTCCTCCATACACTGGATCAATCTCGTGGACAGTCCCTGGACTACCAGAAAAGTCACTGTATCTTTCTTATCTCAGATGATCAAAGTATTTAGTATTCCAGGTGTCGTCTAATTAGTGCATTTTATAGTTTTAGCCAGGCACCCTTATCTGTATACTTAATTTCCTTTTACATTCCATTTACCTTCCCTAAATCCTGCTGAACATGCATGCTAGCATTTTGTAATCTCTGCACGCGCGCCTTCAAATCCCTCTGCCCTGCAGCTTTCTGTCGTCTTTTTCCGTTTAAATAATATTCCGCCCCTTTTTGTTTCCCACCTACGTGTAGAAATTCGCTTTTTCCGACGTTATTTTCCATTTGCCAAGGTTCTTCCACGACTTCACCTACATTTTTCACAACGAAGTCACTGCTTGCCTTCCTATCTATGCTTGTTTCATCCGCAAACTTGCCAATGGCGCATCCACTTCTCTCCTCCAATTCATAAAAAAATAGATAGTTGTGGCCCCGGCACTGATCCCTGCAGCACTCCGCTAATTACACCTTGCCATCGTGAAAATTCCCTTGTGGACCTTCCTGTCTTCCATACATCAGTTAGCAAACAAGGCATCCATTTTTAATTTTAACCCCGCCACCAAGGACCGAATCTTATTTAGTCGCCTTTTATGCGGTGTCAATTTGATAATTCATCACTTAAAGTGTCTGTGCAATAATTGAATTGTTCTGTGGCAGAATAGTAGAATGGAGAAAGTGATTCAACGTAGAAATCGCCGATGTTTAATCAGAATACTTAGGTGATGTGTCAATGGGTTCAATTGGATTGCTTTACTGTAAAGTATCGAATCCAATTACCATATTTCCCCGTGTGGCAATTATGGGGTACAGCTGGTCCGGCAAAATTAACGGGATCCAGATTGAAACACAATGTAAACATTCAGAATCATTGAGCCAAAAATCAGTTGTGGAACAGAAAGAAGACATGCAGTGCCTCAAATCTTTTCTGGCCTGAAAGGTATTAGCTGCCCATTCTCATTCTAATTACAGCACCTGATCTGGAGCCTGGCAGCTAACTGCGCTTTCAGTGCTGATGCAGGTCCTTTCAAAGTGCGCATGCTTCAACCAGAGACCAGGCCAGCGAATTATGAACACCAGCGTCTTGCACTACCTCGGTTAGCACTTGATAGTTTGACATAAGGTTTCAACATACATTCATGATATTTAATGTAGGGAATGCAGCAGCCCATTTGGACTCTATACAATGTCATGAAGAGAAATTTAATGACCACTCCACTTTTTTTTTTGGTGTTGGCTGTGAAAGAAAATGCAGACCAGGACACCATAGGAAACATCACCCCAACCTCTCCCCTCCCCTAGCGGCGCGTCGCCTCCCTCAGATTCTCGTCAATTACTCCCACGGATTTATCCCAAAAAGTCCCATTGGCTTTGGCGCATCGCATTCCGAAATATAGTGGTTAATGTATTTAGAAAGAAACGGCTCTGTGTGGATTGAGGAAACTGGGATGTGTGACAAGACTCACTTAGAGATAAAAAAAAATTAGAAATATCTGCAAGCGGACCATTTGCAATATTGACTGCTGTAAATCGGTAGACTAGTCTGGTGGAGGGTTTCGAACGGAAACATTCACCCATCTCTTGCATTATCAGATAGAAGAGAGGCAGATGAATAAATTCACGTTCCAGTAAGCGGAACGGCTATGCTTCAAAACACATGTGTTTGTTATAATCGGTGAGCAGCTCTTTGTGGCCAGCATGGGTTGGCCTGCACCATACACCAATAAGGCATCAATATTCTGTGCAGCATTGAACATATTCATAAACTTACCCGCAATGCATCGTCTTGTGCTCTCTGTGCCTGTGTTTGACGATTCTCATCTGTGTATGAAAGGTTAAGATATTTACTTAATTGATAGTCAACTAAGGTTACCTGTTCATTTATTAGAGTGACATCGAACCAATTATGAGTTACTGCAGCAAGGACTTGAAAACATCATTTGTTCCAAATTGTCAATACGAGTCTATCCAAAGCAGGGTCTTAAGTGCACTAGTGTTCCACTGATACGTAACTGATCCATGAACACAGTTATTGTCAAAAAGTATGCAATAGAATTCGCCACTAGATGGATCCCGGTGCCTGGCGCATATTGACAGTGTGTTGCGTCGCTGTTGAATTAAGACTCAATTATTGGTCCTTTTTATGGGACCGATTGAAGAATATGAGATTGATTGAAGAATATCCTTTGATGGCGGTATGTGCTCCTGACACTCTTTTAGATTGAGATTTAAATTTGAGGTTTATTCTGTGTTAATATTCCAATTAAACTTACCCGTTTGTCGCTCTGTTTGTCCCCTTCTTTGCGTTGTCGCTCTCAGGCTAAAACTAGATGAGGACAAAGAGTATTAAACCGGTGTTAGATCCAACAAATCCACGACTGGCGCTAGCAACAATGAAGAAAGAAAATGTCGACACGTCTTAGACTCAACCTTAAAACATCATGGAGAATGTGGACATAGACCACCGGAATCAGTGTTGGGTTTGAACTGGATTTTACACAATATTAAACACGAAGAGCGTCATTGTGATATACTCTGCAAATGGTTCACATCCTCACTTTTCATTATGGCTTCCCTTGTGTCGTTCTCCTGAAAAAAGAGAAACTGTAATTAGCTATACAAAAACTACGAAATGGGAATTACATTAGCCAAGCAATCAGGACAATGTTCATCCTCGCCATCAACCCTCACCTGATCTGCCACTTTTCAGAATCCAAATCGAAAGAAGAGTCAACAGGAGAATCAGAATCACCAGGACTGTTATGAAAACGGGACGGGCCTGATTGCACCATCCTACAGGGACAGAAGAATTCAAATTTGCTTCTTGGTCAAATTATATTTCCCTGGGATTCTCTGTTGGGAAACTGAAACCAGGTTCACAGTTGGCGTTTCAAACTCGGCAGCGAAACAAAAAGACACGCGTGGAATTGATAGTCACTGGTGAAAGCACAGTACGGAATAATAACGCTATGTTAGCCAGGTGAGATCAATTATATCGCAGTACTGCCAGGATCATGCAACATTCAGAGTGTATAAGTTTGTATGATGAAGACCTCAGTGTCGTATTTGAAAATTGAATCACTGAATGAATCAGACCCTTTATGTCTATGCCGCCTCCCGTAATGATCTATCCCGAAAACGGCACTCTGCCTGATCATCTCATATCACATTTCTGCCCATTGTATATTTCTACAATTCCTCTTGTTAAAGAAAATTGTTAAAGTAATATGCTTTGGGCTGCGTATTCCTTTTTAACATACATTTAGAGTACCCATTTTCTTTCCAATTAGAACATACACATGGAACATAGAGAAATAGAGCACAGAAGAGGCCCTTCTGCCCACAATGTTGTGCCGAACCATTGTCCTAGATTAATCATAGATTATCATAAAATTTACAGTGCAGAAGGAGGCGACTCGGCCCATCGAGTCTGCACCGGCTCTAGGAAAGAGCACCCAGAAAGAGCATGTAAGCGCCTGCGCCCACAATATTTTCTTAGGAACGTTAAACTTGGGACATCTGAGAATCGAATTTCTGTGACGCTTTAGGTTCTGACTTTAATGTCATGAAAATTACAAGTATCAAGAATTATAATTAAAATTAAAACAGAATTTAAACAGAAGCTGTGGCGTGAGAAATTCGATTCCGGGAAATTAAAATGAAAATGAATGGGTGTGGGCGATGAGAAGTAAGTTTTCGCAAACAGGTTACATTTTGTTTGCTTTGTACTTTGGAATACACATAGAACATAGAACATAGAACAGTACAGCACAGAACAGGCCCTTCGGCCCTCAATGTTGTGCCGAGCCATGATCACCCTACTCAAACCCACGTATCCACCCTATACCCGTAACCCAACAACCCCCCCTTAACCTTACTTTTATTAGGACACTACGGGCAATTTAGCATGGCCAATCCACCTAACCCGCACATCTTTGGACTGTGGGAGGAAACCGGAGCACCCGGAGGAAACCCACGCACACAGGGGGAGGATGTGCAGACTCCACACAGACAGTGACCCAGCCGGGAATCGAACCTGGGACCCTGGAGCTGTGAAGCATTTATGCTAACCACCATGCTACCCTGCTGCCCCTACCCTGCTACATCAAGTGTAGAACTGACAAAGATTAATTTCCCAAAAACTTTACCTAAAATGGAGTGGGAGGGCAGGGTGGGACGCGTGTTCAATAATAACTGTCAAATGCGAAACCAAATTCTGACGTGAAGGGATAACTAACAGCACTTTCTTTGAAATTGCTGGCTCCAGATGCAGAGCTCTTGAGTTTAATTAACAGTCTTCCCATATTTTGATTCTTGTAAGTTACCACAACGGAGTTTAAACGCAATTCCAATCACCGTTGTGGAGATCAGACTCACCGATCCATGTTTCAGCTGCTTTGGGGAACGACACACTCTTTATCCAAAATGTACCTGGTGACCCCAGTTGAACAATACATGTACAGACATCGCCGGCTCTCCAGATTTCCCTTGACAACATGACGTGACTTCTTATGCTGTACGACCCATCCGTCTCCAATCTACCAGGATCGCTCGCTCCCTCACTGACAAAACCGGATATATTCCAGAAAATAGCAATCCGGTTAGAAGTAAGTCCACTGACCAAACACACCAAGGGGACGGTTTCCCTGGAATGCTCCTCACCCTGTGGCACAAATATCAGCACCGCCGTCTTATTGGTGGAACTGTCTGGACAGAGATTGGGACAAAGTCAAAGATTAATATTCATAAAATAAGATTATTTGAACGATCTGAATTAATTTACTTGCTTTCTTACCTCCAACCAGTAGTCTAGCTGCTTTCTGGAGCGGTGCATAGCTAACTAGATGAGCACAGTAGTAGGAACCCGAGTCATTCGCCTGGACATTGCGTATTTCCAGAATCAATACATTTTGCATGTTTCCTTCTTTTGAAATAAACTTACAATCGGCCCCTTTGCAGTATCCAGTGTCAATTAGTATCGGAGCTTCATCCACACGTTGTTTGTACCAGAAATAGCTAGATACCAATATCACCTGGTAACTGCTCTGACAAGATAATTCCACAGTCTGCCCGATTTCAGATGTCATAACGAACGGGATCTGATTCATAGACGACTCAGATTCTGCAACTGGGGAGATTATTGCGAAGATACAACTGATCATTCAGATACATGAAGCAACATTGTCAAAACGATACTTCGCCTGCATTTTAAAAACACTAGCTTATTATTTGCAATCCTTGCTGGTTAGATTTAGTCTTCGTTTTACTTTTATTCGATTTATAGGAGGGACCAGTAAATAGACTCACATCAATACATCAAATGATTTCACCTGATCATTTCGTCACATTCTCAGCTTTGTGAGCTCTCATTCTGCCTAAATATCCACACAAACTGACTCGGTTAAAAAAATTCTCACCCACTCCTTACTCACCATTAACGCGCAGAATTTGGAAAATGAGTATCAGTGACACATATTCTTTGGCCATATTGAAGAGGTGAGTTATCCCTGTTTTCTAGTTGCCTGGGTTGTTTCTGCAGGCACAATGGCCGAATGAATTGAGCTGAGTCCCGGATACTTGCTCCCCTTTCAGATGCGGTGGAAACTATGACGAGCTGTGCTCTGGAAAGTATGACGCTATTTTGTGTGGGTGTCTTTAGGGATGCAACATTGGTTCAAAACTGTGTGTCACAGCGCGCAAATTTCAGAATTCCGACAAGGCATTTTCCCGGTTGCAGTAAAGAGGACTCGGAAGAACATTAATTGGATGGATGAATGCTGAATATGGCAGACACAGTTTCATTCAAGTTTAACCAACCTAATGTGTCACTGAGAAGTTGTTGTAATCCAATATTGAGAGCCCTGCCAGGTAACATCTCAGCCTTCTCTTCTATCGTTAAAACAACCCAGCCTGGTCTGTTTCGTGTTCTTTTTCTCTATATCTGAGTGCTGCCCCCATTCTTGTCAATTGCGTTTGCTCGTTGACCCTGAGCATGGGGGCCCGAAATGAGCACAGTTAATGCAAGTGTTCAAAACAAGTTCATACAGCACAAATGACTTCCTCGCGTTCAAATTATATATCTCTGCAAGTTGGTTGGTATTTTTCCAGTGAATATCACAAGCAATTTCATGAAACAGGGGCTTTGATGTAGAATTATTCGCAAAGCGAATAAACGAACGATTGGATTAGGATCAGACACAGATCACAGCCATGGCCTCTCCTCACCGCGTTTTGAGTTCATCTGAAAATAGATCACATTCGCACACTGCTGTTGAGTGAGTAAAAAGTTTAGGCGGGGTTACGGGGATAGAGTGGAGTTGTAGGGGTGTGGTGGAGGTGTGACCTTAGGCAGGGTGCTCTTTCCAAGGGCCGGTGCAGACTCGATGGGCCTAATGGCACTCTTCTGCACAGAAAATTCTATAAGAGCAGCACAGTGCCACAGTGGTTAGCACAGTTACTTCACAGCTCCAGGGCCCCAGGTTCGATTACCGGCTTTTGTCACTGTCTATGCGGAGTCAATATGTTCTCCCCGTGTGTGCGTGGGTTTCCTCCGGGTACTCCAGTTTCCTCCCACAGTCAAAAAATGTCCGGTTAGGTGGATTGGCTGTGTTGAATTACCCCAGTGTCCAAAAGAGTGCAGGTGGAGGTACGGGGATAGGGTGAAATTGTGAGGATGGAGTGGAGGTGCGGGCGTGGTTAGGGTGCTCATTCAAAGGATCGGTGCAGACACTATGGGCCGAATAGCCTCCTTCTGCATCGTAAATTCTGTGATAATTCCATGATAAATTCATTTTAAACATCCGGAAAAGAATCGACTCGCATTCCGCTTTCCAAACCAATTGAAATGGTTTCTGCACTGGGAAATAACAGTCCACAGAGTTTTCAAAAGGCGCCGCAATAATGACGTGATTTTAAACAGGAAACGCTCTCGAGGAGATGTATCTCACCTGGATCGGTGGAATGAATAAGGTTTTTAGAGAGCTGCGTCAGGATTTAATTGTGGATATTTCTCCGTGGAAACTCGGTGAACTACGGAGGAAAAAGCCCCTCTGAAACTGTAATGGGACATATATTCAGAGGAGAGAAATTGAGGGATATTGTGTGAATTGTGGCCTTTTTTGTGTCTGAGACGTCCATTTATCTTCTGATGGAAGCAAGAGATTATAAATTACGATGATCTATTCGTAGGAAATAAACATCTCAGGTCAGTGGAGCATTTACTGTCCATCACTGATTTGCCATTGACAGCTGGGTCAGGATCTGCCCTCTTGTCCGCTGTTGTACCTGGGGTTAGGGCACACGTTAGGGTGGTGTGTGTTTTGCTTTGATCAAAAAACAATAAAGGAACAACGATAAAGCCCCAAGTCAGGCCTTGCGCGGCTCAGAGGGTAACTGGAGGTCGCATTGTTCCCACGTCCCCTCTGATCTTACCAAATATTTTAGTGACGTGACAGTGGCTGAGCAGCTACCCTGCTCTCTCTGTGTCCAATTTACACAGGGAAACGCTGATTAAGCAATTACCAAATTATGAATAACAATGGGGATCAGCTATTTGAGTTGAAATCCAGGGCAGCGCAGAAAATCTGGTACTCCGCCTCAGACTGATTAGAACACTGTCGATGAGGTTAATCGTACAACTGTACGTTCTCTGATTAGTTGAATCCATCCGAGGTGACCAAACATCCTGTGCCTGCAGGTTAACATTGAGTCTCGATATTTGACCTTTGCGGACAGTTCTGTAAGTGAGGCGTCTCAACTGTAAAAAACAGGAAACCAATGAGAGCTTCTGGCTCGAATAATTTCCATCAGAAGCAGAAAGTGGTCACAATATCGTCAGTAATCTTTGCTTTTCACAACTCCAGTGAGCAGTGAGCCATGTGTGTTTGACCTTCAGCAAAGAGCCCCGGTCACAGCCAATGTGCGTCTTTGGTGCCAGGAACCGCTCTTTGCTGCGAGATTCACTGACTCGCTTTTTCGTCATTTCTGCAAAACATTTCTCACATTGAGTGAGGAGGAACACGGTTTGATCACTTCAGAACCCATTCTGACATTAATTCCTTCTGCCATGTTCTGCACATTAAGGTGAACGTTTGCCTCTCTTCTTCCAGCTTGCAATTCTCCCCAGTCTCCTGAAGATACCTTGTTTCCTCAGGAGTCATTCAGACACTTTTCAGCCAGAATTTTAATTCATTTATTGGGTCATGTTCCCCATGATATAATCCCACAAAGGAACATTTGACACAGACCAGTTTCGAATTGTTTTTTCTCTGTCAGGATTGTGAATTTTGACTCTTTGACGTAAGTGTCGTGCGATGATCCGTGCTCTACTCTTTATCCTTTTAATGATTTGTATTGCGAACAGTTGATCCTGTGACTATTGATGTTTCAAAAGTTTTATTAACGTACAAAGCTGTTTCATACTAATTGAAGTTACATGATTCATAAACCCGAGTCTCGCTCGAATTGTTTCGCTCATTGAATTTTCATCGTGGGATGTGTTATCCCACGATGAAAAAACAATGAGCGAAACAATTCGTAAAGCTCATCACTGACATTTTCACAGTATCTCACAGAACCAAAGGCAGGTCAATCCCAAGACAATTCCCACGCTATAGAGGCTTTAATATTTTCCAAGTTGTGTTCATATTTCTTCTAAGACCAATTCATAATTCGGACCTTCGTGTTTACTGGCCTGCCCGGATTCTGAGTGATCGAAACAAATGGGAGCAGGATAATGTAATTCTGCTCCTCGATCCTGTCCACCATTCACCTCAGTAATGGCTCATCACATTATCCACTTTCCTGTCTGACACCCCATGATCATTGACTCAATTGTTGATCACAAATTGGTCTAATTTGGCAGTGGATATATTGAGTGACACAATCCACACAGTTCTATGGGAAAGAGAATTTCAAACACCATTGAAACTGAAACAAGAAATTCATCCTCATATCCATTTTAAATGTCGTAATTATGAACCATACTGGAATCCTGAGGATGAATCCCGGGATAACCCCTCGTCTCCACAAATATCCGAATAAGAAGCAGGAGTAGGCTTCAAGCCACTTGACTCAACTCCACTAATTAATAAGATAATTATTGATCTGATAGTAACCTCAATTCTGCATCCTGTTCAACTCAGATAATCTATCATCCCCTTGCTTAACAATAATCTATATACTGTTGCCTTAAAAATATTCAAAGATGCGGCTTGCACAAAATGCTCAGGAAGAGAATTGCAAAGATAAATGGGCATCTAAGATAAAGAAAAGACTGATTCAATTTGACATGGAAAACATAAGAAGAACATAAGAACATAAGAACTAGGAGTAGGAGTAGGCCATCTGGCCCCTCAAGCCTGCTCCGCCATTCAATGAGATCATGGCTGATCTTTTGTGGACTCAGCTCCACTTTCCAGCCCGAACACCATAACCCGTAATCCCTTTATTCTTCAAAAAACTATCTATCTTTACCTTAAAAACATGTAATGAAGGAGCCTCAACTGCTTCACTGGGCAAGGAATTCCATAGATTCACAACCCTTTGGGTGAAGATGTTCCTCCTAAACTCAGGTCCTAAATCTACTTCCCCTTATTTTGAGGCTATGTCCCCTAGTTCTCCTTTGACCCGCCAGTGGAAACAACCTGCCCGCATCTATCCTATCTATTCCCTTCATAATTTTAAACGTTTCTATAAGATCCCCCCTCATCCTTCTAAATTCCAACGAGTACAGTCCCAGTCTACTCAACATCTCCTCATAATCCAACCCCTTCAGATATGGGATTAACCTAGTAAATCTCCTCTGCACACCCTCCAGTGCTGGTACGTCCTTTCTCAAGTAAGGAGACCAAAACTGAACACAATACACCCGGTGTGGCCTCACTAACACCTTATACAATTGCAACATAACCTCCCTAGTCTTAAACTCCATCCCTCTAGCAATGAAGGACATAATTCCATTTGACTTCTTAATCACCTGTTGCACCTGTAAACCAACCTTCTGTGACTCATGCACTAGCACACCCAAGTCTCTCTGCAGAGCGGCATGCTTTAATATTTTATCGTTTAAATAATAATCCTGTTTGCTGTTATTCCTACCAAAATGGATAACCTCACATTTGTCAACATTGTATTCCATATGCCAGACCCTAGCCCATTCACTTAACCTATCCAAATCCCTCTGTAGACTCTCTGTATCCTCTGCACTTTTCGCTTTACCACTCATCTTAGTGTCATCTGCAAACTTGGACACATTGCCCTTGGTCCCCAACTCCAAATCATATATGTAAACTGTGAACAATTATGGGCCCAACACGGATCCCTGAGTGACACCACTAGCTATTGATTGCCAACCAGAGAAACACCCATTAATCCCCACTCTTTGCTTTCTATTAATTAACCAATCCTATATCCATGCTGCTACTTTACCCTTAATGCCATGCATCTCTATCTGATGCAGCAACCGTTTGTGTGGCACCTTGTCAAAGGCTTTCTGGAAATCCAGATATACCACACCCATTGGCTCCCCGTTATCTACTGCACTGGTAATGTCCTCAAAACATTCCATTAAATTAGTTAGGCATGACCTGCCCTTTCTGAACCCATGCTGCGTCTGCCCAATGGGACAATCTATATCCAGATACCTCGCTATTTCGTCCTTGATTATAGATTCCAGCATCTTCCCTACTACCGAAGTTAAGCTCACTGACCTATAATTTCCTGCTTTCTGCCTACCTCCTTTTTTAAACAGTGGTGCCACGTTTGCTAATTTCCAATCCACCGGGACCACCCCAGAGTCTAGTGAATTTCGGTAAATTATCACTAGTGCATCTGGAATTTCTTCCAGCCATCAATTTTAGCACTCTGCGATGCATTTCATCAGGGCCAGGAGATTTGTCTACCTTTAGCCCCATTAGCTTGCCCATCACTACCTCCTTAGTGATAACAATCCTCTCAAGGTCCTCACCTGTCATAGCCTCATTTCAATCAGTCGCTGGCATGTTATTTGTGTCTTCCACTGTGAAGACCGACCCAAAAAACCTGTTCAGTTCCTCAGCCATTTCCTCATTTCCCATTATTAAAACTCCCTTCTCATCCTCTAAAGGACCAATATTTACCTTAGCCACTCTTTTTTGTTTTATATATTTGTAAAAACTTTTACTGTCTGTTTTTATATTCTGAGCAAGTTTACTCTCATACTCTATCTTACTCTTCTTTATAGCTTTTTTAGTAGCTTCCTGTTGCCCCCTAAATATTTCCAGTCCTCTAATCTCCCAGCAATCTTTTCCACTTTATATGCTTTTTCCTTCAATTTGATACTCTCCCTTATTTCCTTAGATATCCACGGTCGATTTTCCCTCTTTCTACCGTCCTTCCTTTTTGTTGGTATAAAACGCATTATTTTTAAACACTGACCCTTTGATATACATTCCCACACAGGAAAAAACACTATCTCCACATCCACCCACTCAAGTACTTTCAGGAGCTTTGAAATTATAATGAAGTCGTCTCTTGCACTTCTAACCTCCAGCGGATATATGTTCCGCCCTTTACCGTATGAGGCTTATCATATAATTTGCAGTCCAGAAGGAGACCATTCGGCTCACCGAGACTGCACCGGCTCTTGGAAAGAGCACCCTACCCAAGGTCAACAACTCCACCTTATCCCCATAACCCAGTAACCCCACCCAACACTAAGGCCAATTTTGGACACTAAGGGCAATTTATCATGGCCAATCCACCTAACCTGCACATCTTTGCACTGTGGGGGGAAACCGGAGCACCCGGAGGAAACCCACGCAGACACGGGGAGGATGTGCAGACTCTACACAGACAGTGACCCAAGCTGGAATCGAACTTGGGACCCTGGAGCTGTGAAGCAATTGGGCGATCCTCAAGGCTACCGTGCTGCCCATTCATCTGAATCTTCCAAATCATTCTCATCCTTCGTTAAATAAGGTGAATAATGTTATACATAGTGCTGAAACGGTGGTCTCACTTGAATACTGTACTGTTTAAGCACACAGCTCCCTACTTTTATATTCAGTTCCCCTGTCGATAAATGAATAAATCTCTTCGCTTTCCGAATTAATTGCTGCAACTGCATATTCGCATTTTGTTCTGATTCATGCACTGGCACATCAGACCCGCCCTGCAGCTCAGCGTTCTGCGATCCCTCGCCATTTAGGTAATGTCCATCACTTTATCCATCCTATCACAGTGGAAGCTTTTATATTTCCCCACATTATAATTCATTGAAATATCGTTGCGCACTCATGCAACTCATCTATATTTTTCTGGTCTCACCTTATCTATTGCTCTTTGAAAACCAAACTGAATTTTGAAGCCATCTCTTGAACCCCATCCTCCAAGTCATTTGTATATATCTACAGAGTTGCGGCCCCATCAATGGCCCGTATGGAACAACAGTTCAATCTTGCCAATATGGAAAATATAAATTCGTGCCTCGTGTCTGTTCCTGTTAGCCATCTAATCAAACTCCTTGTCAATATGTTATCCGTTGTTCCATGAATTGTTATTTCCTACCGTAACATTTCATGTAGCACCTTATCAGATGCGTTCTGGAAATCGACGTGAGATTGTTCTACCAGTTCACATTCTCCACAACACATGTCACTTCCTCAAATAATGCCAATAAATTGGTTGAACATGGTTTTCATTCCCAAAACCCTGATATTTTCTGCCTGATAACATTGGACTGAACTAAGTGGCATGATAGAATTTCTGTAGCAATACTTCTTACATGTTCCATAGGACACAAGATAAGCCAACGAGACTGTAATTTTGTGTTATCTGTCTCCACCCACTTTCAATAAAGGACGCTGGATTGCCATCTTCCAACTTAACGTGGTCTTTCTCGATTCTACGGAGGTTTGGAAAATTATGCCAATAAATTATGAAGCACTTATATCAAGATCTGAAAACGAAGTCCAGCGGAACCAGTTCTATTGTCAGCCGGAAGTCCAACAATTTACTCAGTGTCACATCTCCAGTTACTGGAATTTTAGTCAGTCCACTCTTCTCTTATTTCAGGGTTTGGCGCTGTTTCAGTGGTGTGACCTGATTCAACTATTATGAAGATTGGCCAAACCTACCTGTTCAGTTAATCTGCTATTTCCTTGATCGCCTTAATCAATTCGATAGACTCGCTTTCTATAAGACTAACGCAAAATGTAATAACTCTCCATTTCGAAGTGTTTATACAATTCTTGAAGTGTTGGATAGTGTAGGCTTGCGATGTGAAAATATACCACCCACACTGAGGAAGGTTCAACTCTCTTTTATTAACTAACTATTAACTAATCGACATACGAGAACTGCAGGTTTCAACGATGCTAGTTTAAACTAGAGACCTAAGCCTGTCCGAACCATTTGATTCTCTCAGCACGTGGTGTGAGTCAGTGCTAGACTTGATGAGTTCTGGTTCTTCTGAGAGGCCGCACCCACAATTAATGGGAACCGAGGTGCCCTCTGCCTTAATAGTGTATGTATTCTAACTGGTTGGCTGCGATGTTCGTGCATTTTGATTGGACCCAGTGTATGTCCATCAGTACGTGTCAGCACCATGATATACTGATGTATATTAAGACAATTCTAACTCTTGTTTTGCAGTGTTTCTGACTAGATTCCGCTCGTACTCTAATTTGTACCTGCTTTTAAATATTTTACACATCCTGTGCGGTATCTTCTGTGCATTTATTTGAACCGCCATCTGTCTTTGCACGATCATTTTTTTTCATCTTTACGTTTGGATAGAACAGTACAGCACAGAACAGGCCCTTCGGCCCTCGATGTTGTGCCGAGCAATGATCACCAACTCAAACCCACGTATCCACCCTATACCCGTAACCCAACAACCGCCCCCCCCCCCCCTTAACATTACTTTTTAGGACACTACGGGCAATTTAGCATGGCCAATCCACCTAACCCGCACATCTTTGGACTGTGGGAGGAAACCGGAGCACCCGGAGGAAACCCACGCACACACGGGGAGGACGTGCAGACTCTGCACAGACAGTGACCCAGCCGGGAATCGAACCTGGGACCCTGGAGCTGTGAAGCATTTATGCTAACCGCCATGCTGCCCTGCTGCCCTGATGTTTGATGCCATCTTGCAGCTTTCCAGTTACCCATGCATTGTCAATCTGCATCTTGGACTGCTTCTTAATCGTTTGGATGTATCAATTCTGTGTATTGTCAATTATCGAATTAAGTGTTTACAATTGCGTTTCTATTGGGCAATCCCTTGCCGAATTTACAAACTTCTTTCTCCAGCTCACCGTTCGTGTTCTCAAAACTGCCATCCTTTAAGTTTAAACAGAGGGCCACTCCTGTCTCCCACAAAATGAACGTAACGTTAAATCATACTGTTCGAGTCTGGTCCAAGAATGCTCTATTGATATTATGTCTGTGTCCAGATTGAAAGGAATCTCTCTCCCCTGCACCAGCGGCGATGAGGAAATTGTCGTCGTCTTAATCTGCATCCAATCACTACTGACTGTCTAACTGGACACGACACTGACATCGAATACTGGAAGGATAATATACGGTTTACGAAGAATGTCTTAAATAGACTCTGAACCAGGCGACCATAAGACAGAGGATCGCAATTAGGCCACGTGGCCAATCGAGTCTGCTCCGCCATTCAATCACGGCTCGTACTTCGCATCCCCATTCACCTGCCCTCTCCCCATAACCCCTGATCCCCTTATTAATCAAGAACCTATCTATCTCTGTCTCAAAGACACTCAGTGATTTGGCCTCCAAAACCTTCTGCTGCAAAGAGTTCCACAGATTCACCACCACCTGGCTGAAGAAATTACTCCACATCCCTGTTTTAAAGGTTCGTCCCATTAATCTGAGATGGTGTCCTCTGGTTCTAGTTTTCTTACATGTGGAAACATGCTCTGTAAGTCCACTATCCAGGCCTATAGAACGTAGAACATTACAGCGCAGTACGGGCCCTTCGGCCCTCGATGTTGCCCCGACCCGTGAAACCATCTGAAACCTATCTGACCTACAGTTTTCCATTTTCATCCATATATCTATCCAGTGACCACTGAAATGCCCTTAAATTTGGCGAGTCTACAACTGTTGCAGGCAGGGCGTTCCTCAACCCTACTACTCTCTGAGTAAAGAAATTGCCTCTGACATCTGTCCTATATCTACCAACCCTCAATTTGAAGCTATGTCCCCTCGTGTTGGTCATCGCCATCCGAGGAAAAAGACACTCACTGTCCACCCTATCTAACCATCTGACTATCTTATATGTCTCTATTAAGTCACCTCTCGGCCTTCTCCACTCTAACGAAAACAACCTCAAGTCCCTGAGCCTTTCTTCGTATGACCTTTCCTCCATACCAGGCAACATCCTAGTAAATCTCCTCTGAACCCTTTCTAAAGCTTCCACATCGTTCCTATAATGTGGTGACCAGAACTGCACTCAGTACTCCAGGTGCGGCCGCACCAGAGTTTTGTACAGCTGCAGCATGACGTCGTGGCTCCGAAACTCAATCCCCCTACTGATAAATTCGAGCACGCCATATGCCTTCTTAACAGCCCTATTAGCCTCGGTGGCAACTTTCAGGAATTTATGTACCTGGGTGCCGAGATCTCTCTGTTCATCTACACTACCAAGAATCATGCCATTAGTCCAGTACTCTGTATTCCTGTTACTCCTTCCAAAGTCAACCACCTCACACTTTTACGCATTAAACTCCACCTGCCAACTCTCAGCCCTGCTCTGCAGCTTTTGTATGTCCCTCTGTAACCTATAACATCCTTCAGCACTATCCATAACTCCATCGACCGCCGTGTCATCTGAAAATTTCCGAACGCATCGTTCTACACCCTCTTCCAGGTCATTTATAAAAATGACAAACAGTAGTGGCCCCAAAACAGATCCACGCGGTACACCACTAGTAACTGAACTCCAGGATGAACATTTGCCATCAACCACCACCCTCTGTCCTCTTTCAGCTAGCCAATTACTGATCCCAACCGCAAAGTCACCTTCAATCCCATACTTCCGTATTTTCTGCAATAGACGTGGGGAACCTTATCAAACGCCTTACTGAAATCCATATACACCACATTAACCACTTTACCATCATCCACCTGTTTGGTCACCTTCTCAAAAATCTCAATAAGTTTGTGAGGCATGACCTACCCTTCACAAAACCGTGTTGAGTATCGCTAATCAACTTGTCCTTTTCAAGATGATTAAATACCCTATCTCTTATAACGTTTTCCAACATTTTACCCACAACCAAAGTAAGGCTCACAGGTCTTTAATTACCAGGGTTGTCTCTACTCCCCTTCTTGAACACGGGGACAACATTTGCTATTCTCCACTCTTCATGCACTATTCATGTCGACAAAGACGACATAAAGATCAAGGACAAAGGTTCTGCAATCTCCTCCCTGGCTTCCCAGAGAATCCTAGGATAAATCCCATCTGGCCCAGGGGACTTATCTCTTTTTACACTTTCCAAAATTGCTAACACCTCCTCCTTGTGAACCTCAATCCCATCTAGCCTGGTCGACTGTACCTGAGTAATCTCCTCGACAATGTGGTGGGAAAAAGGAAAACTCAGAAACAATCAGTAATGAATCAGAGCAAGTTAGTTTATTTCTTAACTCTGCAGAGAACACGTTCCTCTTTCTACAGGAGAGAGAGGAAAGTGCGCCGAGTGCAGCAAGCTTCCGTCTTTAGACATTCAAAAAATACTAGTATATCTCCATTCCCTATAAGGCGTTGTTTTTCTCCTAGCTTTACTATCTCGACCTTCAGACACCTGGCATACCAGTTTCTCTCTCTCTCTCTCTAACCTTGCACACACACACACAAACGCCTGCAGCTTTAGTTAATCACACTATTAAGCAGTTATTCAATATTAAGTATTAAAATTGTCCATTACAATTCCCTCCTTTTTGTTATCCTAATGACATTCGCAGCCAGTTACCTGAGCAATATCTACGGTCCCTTATTGTTAAACAACTGTTTGCTCAAAGAACATACATCTGGTATTATTGTACTCCTGTAGATTTTTCAATAATACCATGATTAATCTTTAATGCATAAAATGGGAAATAGGTTGTTATTATAGATATATAATACAGAAGATTAGTCTATTGACAGATCATTCTCGAATGGAGGTATCCACTGGTTTGCGTCCTCTAAATCAACTTGTTCCCTTGCTGCTGTTGGGTCAGATAGTTTCAACATCCGGTAACTGCGGGACAGGTTTGCTTTCTGTAGGCATTGGCAGATGCATGGTCCAGTTTTTGGGAGTCCTTTCGCCGTGGTCACCACCAGCAGGTTCCAGTTGTATGGGCCACAAGGGTTTCGGCATAAGTACTTATCATATCGCAAGTATTTAGATTCATAGGGCCACGCGTTACACGTAAATGTGCCTGTCTCTCCTCTGGTTAATGTCACTGTAACCTCTCCAGCCCAATACGCTTTTCCCATTACCAGTTCCAGCATAAGCATCATGATAAGCGACGTTACCCCTTTCATGTTGACTTGTCCAGTGTGAGCTGGAGCTCCGGCACACGCTTACAATGACTACCGTGAATCCACGTTGCTCTTTCTGCTACCTCTATCGCTGTCTGCGTCACAAGGAGCACCTGGAATGGACCAGCCACCGTCTAGCTCTCCAGCTCTTCCTCCTGAAGTCTTTCACCACTACCCAGTCGCCTGGCTGCAGGTCATGCAACTTCCCCTCAGCCGATAGTGGCACGGCTTCCTTCACTTGAGCTTGTACCTGAGATAAAATCGCAGAGTTTTGTACAGTAACGTAACATTTCATCTTCACAATGGCTAGTCAGGGTCATCGCGACGGGTTTTGGCCAAATTCCAGTGTTGGGTGGTCTGCCGAATAATATTTCAAATTGACTTAAATTGGCTCTACCTCTGACCCTAGTCCTCATGTACATGAGTACTACGGGCAGGGCTTTCGTCCATGGTATTCCCATTTCATCGCAACACTTTGTTAGCTTATTTTTCAGAGTGGCATTTTCCCTTTCTACCGCTCCTCCAGTTTCAGGATGGTCTGCACAGTGTTGCCTTAGATCAATGCCTAGGTATTTTCCTACCTGCTTAAGAGCCTGATTTACAAATGGCGTGCCATTATCACTGCTGATTTTCTCTGGGATGCCCCATCGTGGAATAATTTCAGTGGTTACTGCACTAGCATCTTGTTTGGCTGTAGGGAACTCCTCTACCAAATTAGAGAACATGTCAACCATTACTAGGCAGTATTTCTTCCCTTCACTTGGGGTTAGCTCAATAAAGTCCATTTGAATATGCTCGAAGGGCCTCAGTGGTGCTGGGTGCGCCCTTGGGCTTATCTTAATTCCTCTCCCCAATGCTCACAAAATTTCTGGGAGTAACTAGTAAAGCCTCTGGTGTACCAATGTGCAGCGATATTCTTGAACATCCCTCCTTTTGACACATGGTGTTTGCCGTGTCAACTTAGCATAATGAGGAAATAGCGCTCTCGGTAGACATGGCTTATCATTTGGCCGTACCATACCCCTTCTTTTACCTTACCCTCTGCCTTTGACCATTCTTTCTTTTCTTCCCGTGAGGCTTGTGTTTGCAGGTCTTGTATGTCCACTGTTGGGATAGGAACTGTTAGCATTGGCATGTTTACATGATCACAGATAGGTTTTCGCGCTGCTGCTTTCGCTGCCGCATCCGCCCTTGCATTTCCCTGTGAGACTGGATCGGTTTTCCCTGTCTGTGCGTCACACTTACACTTAGGTAAGAGGACTGCGTCCAAGTGATCATAAATCAGCCCATGGTGCGTGATTGGTCTGCCTGTTGATGTTAAGAATCCCCTATGTTTCCACAAGGTTCCGAAATCATGAGTCACCCCAAAGGCATATCTGCTGTCTGTGTAGATAGTAACGGACTTGCCTTCT
Organism: Scyliorhinus canicula; assembly: GCF_902713615.1. Classification (NCBI taxonomy): domain Eukaryota; kingdom Metazoa; phylum Chordata; class Chondrichthyes; order Carcharhiniformes; family Scyliorhinidae; genus Scyliorhinus; species Scyliorhinus canicula. The sequence continues at coordinate 7,175,189 of NC_052175.1, read as the reverse complement.
GCAAGTTTACATGCTTCTGTAAAGGCTATCAGTTCGCAGCTTGTGCGGAGAGGTGTCTAGGAAGCGGCTCTGCTTTTAGTATGTTGTGTGCTGTGACTATGGCATACCCCACACAGTTCTGGCCCGCCGCTCGATCTCTGAACGCACACCCATCCAGAAACAGTTCCATGTCGGGATTTTGTAGGGGGGTATCCTGCAAGTCAGGTCGCGGACTACAAACTTCATTAATTAGAGCAACACAATCATGTGGTTCCCCATCACCTGCGGTGGGAAGAGGACTGGCGGGGTTAAGTATGGTACACCTTTTCACTGTAATGTTTGGCATTTCCAGCAGGACCGTGTTATATCTTAACCACCTTGCCGCAGACATATGAGCTGTTCTTTTGCTCTAGGAGAAGTAGTGAGACTGCATGTGGTACCAACAATGTTAATTCACTGTATCCCACGATATCTCTAGAGACTGCTATTACTTTTTCGGCAGCTGCGACCGCTCTCAGGCAAGTCGGCAGCCCCGCTGCTACTGGGTCCAATTTAGCAGAGAAATATGCCACTGGCCGAAGTTTCCCTCCGTGCTCTTGTAACAGCACGGACGTCATGCAGCCTCGTTTTTCATCTACCGTTTGGGTAAAAGGTTTATCTGGGTTGGGAATTCCTAGGGTCGGTGTAGACTGTAAAGCCACTTTCAAGTCGCTGAACGCCTTTTCTGCTTCTGGCGTCCAGCTGAGTGTACTGTGGGCTTGCAAGCCCTTCCCGTGGGCTATGTCACTCAGATGGGCTTCGAGGACGGCATAGTTGGGAATAAACATCCTAGAGTATGAGCACACCCCCAAGAAGGACATCAACTGTTTTTTAGTCCTGGGTTTAGGGATTTCTTGGATTGCTTTCACTCTGCTTTGTCGTAAGGTCTTACCCTAGGCCGATATTAAATGTCGCAGAAACTTTACTTGTTCTTGCACGAACTGCAATTTTGAAAGGCTTGCCTTGTGTGCTTCCTGAGCTAGGTGGCATAATAGTGCCAATGTGTCTTGCTCACACTGCTCCTTGGTTGGAGCTGCGATTAGACAATCGTCTACATACTGTAGGAGGGCTGATCCCGGGGACAGGATTAGTGGCTCCAAACTCTTTTTTAACGTTTCGTTGTAGATGGTGGGCGATTCACAATATCCCTGACATAATCTTGTAAATGTATAAGACCTTCGCTTAAATGAAAAAGCAAACAAGTACTGACTGTCTGGGTGAACAGGAATGCTAAATAATGCATTAACGAGGTCTGCTACAGAGAATCTCCTGCTCCCGGGTGGGATCTGTGCCAAAATCGTATATGGATTCGGATCATTACTGGCCATAACAGTATCATTGACTGCCTGTAAGTCCTGTACAAACCTCCATCCCTCGGGTTCTCCCGGGAGAGTCGCCATTTTTTACAGGGAAAATCGGTGTACGGACTGGTGAGTTTTCGCAGGGTACTATGACTCCCGCTTTCAATAGTGAATTGAATACGGGGGTGATCCCTTCTAACGCTTCGGGTTTTAGCGGGTACTGTGTTCTGCATGGTCTATAATCAGACTTTGGTGTAATCTCTACAGGCTCACAATCGCGTATTAGACCCACATCATGTTTTCCCTTTGCCCAAAGTTTCCCCGGAACTGTCTGCAGTCGCGGGTCATCGGCAGTAATATGTGCAAAACTCCAGGTTGTTCCCCTATGGCTCTGGTCCAAGGCGGGGACTATTTCCACCACTCTCTCTGCCTGAGATAGCCAGATAAGATTCTTTTTATAAGCTCGCATACTCGTACTGAACCACACAGTTGTGTCTGAAAGCAGTGTCCAATCATTGACTTTGAGATGTTTAAGGACCCACGGTCCCAAATCTTTCCATTGTCTATTGCACCCTTTCGCTAAAGATACATGGGTGTGCGACCTTTCTATTGTAAAGGGGTGTGGTACTCCCGATCTCAGACGTATTCTAGACAGGTCAATACTTGCAGCACACCTATGCTCATCCCAATATAACTCCCGTATCAGCAGCACCTCAGGCATTTGCAACTTCCGAGCCATTTATTCTCATATCGATTATCTGGTCCCCCCAAGTGAATGTGTGCAGTGCAGTACAGATTCTCGTTGGACATAAAGTCAGTATTAATAGGGTTAACGCGTTCGCGTGCTTCTCCCATGAGTGCTCGGTTTACTGAACTCACTGCTGCTGGAGTCAATCTCCATTCATAAATATACATCAGAGGTCTGGCGTCAAATTTAACTCCTTGGAATGCTATTTCCTCTCCTTCCGTAACCCTTAGTCCCTCTGGGGTGCTGATCAGGCTAAGTCCCAATTTTCCAATCAAATCCCGTCCCATGAGATTAATCGGGCAACACCTAGAGAATAAAAATACAAATTTAAACTTTTCTCCATAATTAGTCTCACACCTTAAGGGTGCAGTAAAGTGTTCTTGTACTATGACGCCAGATGCCCCGATCGAGTTCAGGTACCTCCCACTTGTGTTAATCGGTGCCTTTAATTGACTAATCTGGATCACAGAGTTTCCCGCACCGGAATCAACTAAAAACGTATGCCTTTCCCCTTCCACAGTTAATACGTACACTGGCATTCGTCGATAGAATTCTTCATTATACTTAACATAAGTGCCTCGCGGTTTAGATTCGTGCATCACACTCTCTATAGTCTGTGTAAAGTATTCAAGAACGTTAGTACAAGAGGTTAGCTTAAGCGGTTCTTCATTGCAAAGCATCAAGGTTTTGGACTCACCCTCTCCTTCATGCATACCTCTATTGTCCTCTCCTCCTCTTTGTCAATTACCATTGTCATCATCGTCTCTTGGCCCTGCTTGTCTCTTTGTTGGGCAGTCTCTTGCCCAGTGGTCCTTGCTTCCGCACGTGCAACACCCATCTGTCTTACCGCGTCCTCACCCTCGTCCTCACCTGCCTCTTCCTCTTGTCCGTCCTCTACATCTTCCTCGTTGCTGACCTTCTGCAACCTGTGTCACCATCTGCATCATAGTTAGCTGTGCTTGGTGACTCTGATTCTCCCTCCTTTTGTTCCGCTTCGCCTTTTCTTGTGTCAGTAGCTTTTCAGCGTGTATGGCATGTTGTTCGATGAAGTTGAGTTTCCCTGTGTCCCATGTAATACATGTATTTTTCACCTTCTTCGCGATGTCCTCACTTAATCCATTCATAAAACTGTTCCGCAGATGTGCCTCATACTCGGTTTCAGCTATTTTCATGTCAGCTGGTGGTGTAAGTCCACGATGAGCGTTATGGACTTCTATGAGCCGGATCAGGTACTGGGACACAGTTTCACCGTCACGCTGCTTACACATGGCAATTTTTGTCATGTCCATTCTTACCGGAAAGGCAGTTTGACAGGCGTCCACCAGACCTGTAAAAAAGGCGTTATAAGGCACATTATCTGCATGGTCTGGTTGAACTTGGCGAGCTCGTACATTATCATCTGGCCAATTGTATCGGATCTAGAAGATGTCTGCGCCCAATTTCCTCCCCAATAATCGCCGCATCTCATGAGACGTGGGGCGAAACTTGAGGCATAACTTGCGTACCTCGCCTGCAAATATCTAGCCTCCTGCTTCTCTGGGATCCGGGAGTTGTTCATAGGCACATTCAATGCCTTTCATTGTCCACGGTCTGTGGACAAGCATCGGTTATCCTTCCGGGCCCGCCACCTCTATCATTGGCGCATTGAGGACTGCCGAGAAATTTGCTGTGTCCTTCCCTTTCTTCGTCACCTTTGTGATAATTAAACTGTTCTGGTGCATCTGGAAGGGCAGATTTTGGTCTGCACGACGCCTTACTCCGGGTATGGTTACTGGGGAGTCAGATGTAGTCATGGTACTGATATCTGAGTAAAGGGGTGACGGTCAGCTCCTGACGGTAGAGGTCCAATGGACGTCTCAGGCGTTCCCCGAGGGGGTTCACTATGTGGTGGAGGGCTCGGTCGCGACTGTTGGCCTGGGTTCGTGGAGGCCACTTGTGGAGGAGCCGTTGGGAGCGGGAGGCAGCCATCCAGGTCGGGATCATCCTGAATGGGGTGACCTGAAATAGACTTAAAACACTGAAGAGAGTTAGTTTTATTTGCAGTTTCTTTGGGTTTCGCCTGTGATCGTCTATTTCTTATTTCTGCCTCTGTTTTCCACATACCGTAAGCTGCTCGATTTATTGTATCTCTTTTCCTTTTGCTTTTCTTTCCACTTTCTTTTGCCCTCTGTTCTAACTGAGTTTTTAATAATTCCAATTGTCTTAAACTAAAACTTCCTCTTTCAGGGAAACCACACTCCTTCACCCACATTTTAACTTGACTCACCGAGTCTTGTCCATAATTAGTAACCATGTATCGTATATTAGGGCTATTGAAACTTGCAGCATTTATTTGTTTTTTCCCATTGCTATTACCCATGTCCGGTCTCTTATTGTGACCCAGACTCACAGCGACCTAATCCCTTTTGACTTGATTTTCCTCCGGAGGCTCCCGCACGTAAGCCCGTCCGCTTAGGTGGCTTGGTTTTCCTAAGCCAGCAAACCTTTACCGAAAGTTTAGGTATTTTTACAGGTCCAACCTGTTTGATAGATTCAAGTCTACATCCACCCGTCACTGTGAGACTGTTCACCACTGTCTATAATTAATAATAGAGCAATTCCTTACCACAGATTTCTGCCCGGATCCCGGTGCTGCGGTGACACAGTAATTCCTGGTCGTCTCACGCTGATGGCCAACTGAAGCGTTTGAGATGAGGTGAAAAGCCCTCAAGGCGTCAGCGCGAACGCCTCCCCGGAATCACCCAGTGTATGTCTCAAGCACGGAATCCCATCCTCGTCACCAAGAACTGTGGTGAGATAAAGGAAAACTCAGAAACAATCAGTCATGAATAAGAGCAAGTTCGTTTATTTCTTAACTCTGCAGAGAACACATTCCTCTTTCTACAGGAGAGCCAGGAAAGCGTGCCAAGCACAGCAAGCTTCAGTCTTTATACATTCAAAAAATACTAGTATTTCCCCATTCCATATAAGGAGTTGTTTTTCTCCTAGCTTTACTATCTCGACGTTCAGACAGCTGGCATATCAGTTTCTCTCTCTCTAACTAACCATGCACACACACACACACAAACGCCTGCAGCTTTAGTTAATCACACTATTAAGCAGTTATTCAACATTAAGTATTAAAGTTGTCCATTACAACAACATTGTCTTTCTCCAGTGTAAACACTGACGAAAAATATGCATTTAACGCTTCCCCTATCTCCTCTGATTCCACACACAACTTTCCTTGATCCTATCCGCCAACGACTTTTCGTATCATCTCCTCTCTCTTCTTAACTCTCCCTTTAGGTTCTTCCTGGCTAACTTGTAACTCTCAAGTGCCCTAACTGAGCCTTAATGTCTCATCCTAACCTAAGCCTTCTTCTTCCTCTTAACAAGTGCTTAATCTTGCCGAATAGTATCATAATTGCCTTTGTCCCAGCTATAATTCTTGCCTTACGGTATATACCTATCCCTGCCCATCGCTAAAGTAAACATAACCGAATTGTGATCACTATCACCAAAGTGCTCACCTACATCTAAATCTAACAACTGGCCGGGTTCATTACAGAGTACCAAATCCAATGTGGCATCGCCCCTTGTTGGCCTGTCTACATACTGTGTCAGAAAACCCTCCTGCACACACTGCACAAAAACTGACCCATCTATAGTACTCGAACTATAGTATTTCCAGTCAATATTTGGAAAGTTAAAGATCCCAAATAACAACTACCCTGTTACTCTCGCTCCTGTTGTGAATGAACTTTGCTATCCTTTCCTCTACATCTCTGGAACTATTCGGAAGTCTATAGACAACTCCCAACAGAGTGACCTCTCCTCTCCTGTTCCTAACCTCGACCCATTCTACCTCAGTAGGCGAGTTATCAAACGTCTTTTCTTCCGCCGTAATACTTTCCTTGATTAACAATGCCACCACCCCCCCTCTATTACCATCTTCTCTGTTCTTACATTAACATCTAAATCATGGAACCTGCAACAAATATTCCTGTACCTGTTCTACCCATGCCTCCGAAATCGCCACAACATCGAGATCCCAGGTACCAACCCATGCTGCAAGCTCACCCACCTTATTCCGGATGCTCCTGGCGTTGATGTAGACACACTTCAAACCAGCATCTTGCTTGCCGGTTCCCTCTTTCGAACTTTTAACCCTATCCCAGACCTCACTACTCTCAACATCCTGTACAATGGGTCGACAATTTAGGTTCCCATCCCCCTGCTGAATTAGTTTAAACCTCCCACCCCCCCCCGAAGAGCAAATCTGCCCCCCAGGATATTGGTACCCCTCTGGTTCAGATGAAGACCATTCTGTTTGTAGAGGTCCCACCTACCTCAGAATAAGCCCCAATTATCCAGGAAACCAAAACCCTCCCTCCTGCACCATACCTGTAGCCACGTGTTCAACTCACCGCTCTCCTTATTTCTCACTTCGCTTGCACGTGGCACGGGTAAGAACCCAGAGATAACAACTCTGTTTATTCTAGCTCTCAGCTTCCACCCTAGCTCCTTGAATTTATGTCTAAAATCCCCATCTCTCTTCCCACCTATGTCGTTTGTACCTATGTGGACCACGACTTGGGGCTGCTCCCCCTCCACCTTAAGGATCCCAAAAACGGTATACATGTTGTTGAGGGGAACGACCACAGGGGATTCCTGCACTGCCTGCCGGTTCCCCCTCGTTCCCCTGACGGTAACCCATCTACCTTCTTCTTTTACCTGAGGTGTGACTACCTCCCTATAACTCCTCTCAATAACCCCCTCCGCCTCCCGAATGATCCGAAGTTCATCCAGCTCCAGGTCCCTAACGCGGTTCACGAGGAGCTGGAGTTGGGTGCACTTCCCGCAGATGTAGTCAGCAGGGACAATCGAGGTGACCCTTCCCTCCCACATTCTGCAGGAGGAACATTCAACTGCCCTAACCTCCATTCCCACTGAACTAACTTCCCAACTACTGAAAACGATTTTTTTTTGTTAACTTGTTAGTTTAGCAACCCGACGGATGGAACTTTTTTTTTGGTTAGAGGAGGTGGATGGGTGGGAGACACTACGTAAGTAGTGTTTCGGGTAAAGCAGTCACTCGAGAACAGCCCCTTCACAAACTAGCTTCAATTTACGCTGACCGCAGCGCTCGTTTGCAAATCTCGCCGGCACAGCCAACCAGAAGCTTTGCTGCCCTCTGCTGGTTTCTTGCCTTCACTCGAACTCCTCGGGGCACTTGTGCAGGTATACCTTCAACTTACGCTGACCGCACTGTACGTATGCAAATCTCGCCGGCACAGCCAATCAGAAGCTTTGCTGCCCTCTGCTGGTTGCTTGCCTTCACTCAAACTCCTCGGGTCACTTGCGCAGGTACACCTTCAACTTACGCTGACCGCACTGCACGTATGCAAATCTCGCCAGCACAGCCAATCAGAATCTCTGCTCTGCTGCCCTCTGCTGGATCAGTATCCTGTACGTTTCAATAAGATCCACCCTCATCCTTCTAATCTCCAACAAGTACAGACCCAGAGTCCTCAGACGTTCCTCATACGACTCGTTTTTATTCCATGGATCATTCTTATGAATCTCCTCTGGACCCTTTCCAAGGCCAACGTATCTTCCTTAGACATGGGGCCCAAAACTGCTGACAATACTTCAAATGGGGTCTGACCAGAGCCTTATACAGTCGCAGGAGTACATCCCTGATCTTATAATCGAGCCCTCGTGACATAAATGCTAATGTTGCATTTGCATTAACTGATGACTGAACCTGCACATTAACCTGAAAAGAATCGTGAACAAGAACTCCCACGTCTTGGGAGTGTGCTTCTGCTTTCCGAAACATTTCCCCATTTAGAAATTAGTCCATGCCTAGATAACTCCTTCCAACGTGCATGACCTCACACTTTTCCACATTGTATTTCATGTGCCACTTCATTACCCACTCTCCTAGCTTGTCCAAGACTTATTGCAGCCCCCTTGCTTCCCCAATACTACTTATCCCTCTACATGTCTTTGTAGCCTCAGCAAACCTAGCAACAGTGCCTCCAGTACCTTCTACCAGATCATTAATGTGTATTGTAAAAAGTTGTGGTCCCAGCACAGTCTGAGGCACACCACTCGTCACCGGGTGCCATCCTTAAAAAGTCATCCTTTCCCCACTCTTTGTGTTCTGCTAATCAGCCAATCCCCTATCCATGCCAGGATCTTGCAGTTAACACCATGGGCTTTTAACTTATTTAACAGTCTCCTCTGGGGCCCCTTGTCAAAGGCCTTCTGGAAATCTAAATAAATTAAGTCCACTGATTCTCCTTTGTATAACTTGCTTGTTACCTCCTCAAAGACCTCTAACATATTTGTCAGAGATGACCTCCCTTTGACAAAGCCGTGCTTCATCAGTCCTATTTTACCCTGCACTTCCAAGTGCTTCGCGATCTCACCTTTAATAACACTCTAAAATCTTACCAATGACCGAAATCAGGCTAACCAGCCTAAAATTTACCGTCTTCTCCATCCCTCCATTCTTAAGCAGTGGTGCTACATTAGCCACCTTCCAGTCCTCTGGGACCCTTCATGCCTCCAGTGATTCCTGAAAGATCATCACTAATGCCTCCACAATTACCTCAGCTATCTCTTTTTGGACACTGGGTTGTAGTCCATCCGGTCCAGGTGACTTATCCACGTTCAGACCTTTCAGTTTCCCCAGAACCTTCTCCTTAGTAATGGTCACTGCTCTCACCTCTGCCCCCTGATACTCCTGGAGCTCTGTCATCCCACTGGTGTCTTCCACCGTGAAGGCTGAAGCAAAGCAACTAATCATTTCGTCTTCCATTTCTTTGTTTCCTATTATTACATCTCCAGCCAAATTTTCTAGTCGTCCAATGTTTATTTTTGGCTCTATCTTATCTCTTATATATTGAAATAACTCTTCCTATCTTTTTTCATATTACTAGCTACCTTGCACTCGTACTTCATCTTCCCCCCCTTATTGTTTCTTTAGTTGTCCTCTGCTCGCTTTTAAAGGCTTCACAATCCTCTGGTTTCCCACTAATCCTCGCCACTTTGTATGCTTTCTCTTTAGCCTTTCTGCTGTCCTTCACATCCCTCGTCAGCCATGGATGCCTTGTCCTCCACTTAGCATGGTTCCTCCTCCTTGGGATCAATTAATGTTGTGCCTCCCGAATAACCCCCATTGCTGTTCCATTGTCTTCCCTGATAAGCTCCTTCTCCAATCAACTCGAGCCAGCTCCTCCCTCATGTCTGTCGTTGCCTCATTTAATTGTAATACCGTTACATCTGATCTTAGCTTCTCCCTCTAAAACTGCAGGGTTAATTCTGTCATATTGTGGTCATTGCACGCTACGGTTCCTTCACCTGAAGTTCCCCTATCACGTCAGCCTCATTACACATCATCAAATCCAGAATTCGCTGTTCCCTAGTAGGCTTTGTCCCAGGCTGCTGAAAGAACCATCGCTTACATATTCCACAAATTCCATTTCTTGGGACCCATTACCAACCTGATTTTCCCAGTCCACCTGCATAATAGAGTCCCCCATGATTATTGCCTTTTCACATGACTTTTCTATCTCCTAATTTATTTTGCGTCTGCCAATGGGTTAATTTCCATCCAGATGACTCGCTATTTCTTACTTAATGATAGATTTCAGCATCTTCCCTGCTACCGAAGTGAAGATAACTGGCCTATAATTACCCGCTTTCTTTCTACCTCCTTTTTCCAACAGTGGTGTCACGTTTGCTAATTTCCAATCCGTCAGGACCACCCCAGAGTATAGTTCATTCTGGTAAATTATCACGAATGCCTTTGCAATTTCCCTAGTCATCTTTTTTAGCACTCTGGGATGCATTGCATCAGAGCTTGGAGACTTGTCTACCTTTAGACCCATTAGGTTGTCCATCACTATTTCCTTCGTGAAAACAATCATCTTAATGTCATCACCTGTCATAACCTTATTTCCATCAGTCACTGCCATGTTATTTGTGTCTTCCACTGTGAAGACCGACCCAAAAACACTTGTTCAGTACCTCAGCCATGTCCTCATCTCCCATTATTAAATCTCCCTTCTCATCCTCTAAAGGACCAATATTTACCTTAGCCACTCTTTGTTGTTTTATATGCTTGTAGAAACTTTTAGGATCTGATTTTATATTCTGAGCAAGTTTACTCTCATAATCTATCTCACCCTTCTTTAATGCTTTTTTAGTAGCTTTATGTTGCCCCCTAAAGATCTCCCAGTCCTCTCCTCTCCCACTAGACTTTGCCACTTTGTATGCTTTTTCCTTCAATTTGATACTCCCCCTTATTTCATTAGATATCCACGGTCTATTCCCCCTCTTTCTACGTCTTTACTTTTTGTTGGTATAAATCTTTGCTGAGCACTGTGAAAAACCTACTTGTGATAATAAGCGATTTTTATTTTTCATTTCATTTCAAAGATGTGCAGGACAGGTGGATTTGCCAAGCTAAATTGCATTTTGTGTCCGAAGCGATTGGGTGGGGTTACTGGGTGACGGAGAGGAGGAGAGATGTGGACTTAGATACGGTGCTCTTTCTCTGGGCCGATGCAGACCCTATGGGCTAAATGGCCTCCTTCTGCATTGTAAATTCTATGCTTTTATAACATTTTGAAAAGCGTATCATTGACATTCTTACTGTATTTAAAACTGTCTCAAAACCAGGTGATCACCAAAGCTTCAATACTTTTACATTTCCATTTTTAAAAATCTGTGACTAATTAATAATTCCGACCTCAAATGATTTGCAATGATGAAAGACGGAATGGCACGAGGAAATAGCAGCAGGAACACGTCATTAGGTGCCTCGAGCCTGCCCTGCCATTCGTAAGATTGAGCTGATTGTGACGTTATCGACAGCCTCGTGCCTGCTCCTACCACCAGCCTCACACCCCTTTCCCGCAACCCTCCATCACCATATCTCCATTGTTAATTGAAACCCCACTAAATCAGCCTTGAATGTGTTCAATTACCCTTCCCTCACTCCTCTGTGGGGCTTCGAATGTCATTATCCACTGACTCTCAGAGAGGAGACATTAATCTCCATCTCCATTTGACTGCTGAAATTACGATTCCTAATTCTAGATTCCCTCACGGGAGGACGCGCCCTCTCAACATTTAATCCCCTCGGAATTGCGTTGGTTTAAATGTGAATACCCGTGCAAGGAACACGTGTGGGCTATTTAACCTCTTGATTCTGCTACACCGTTTTATGAAATCCTGGGTGATCTGACAATAGCCTTAATTCTGCTTCCGTTTACCTCTGACAGCCTATTACGTCATGTGTTAATCACCTCTGTCTATCCACCTCTGCGGTGGTGTAGCAGTACTGACACTGGACTAGTAATCACTGGCAATCTCGTGGATTAGGATGCCAGTTATAGTTGGTGTCAGTTGAAATTAATAGCAAACTGGAATTAGAAATTTTCTGATATCCATGAAACCATTGTCTCAAGTGCCTACAGTTTCACTAATGTCTTTTAGGGACAGTGGTCTGTCGCCGTTCCCTAGTCGGATCCACAAACGATTGCATCCCCACAGGAATGCCGTCGGATTGGGCAACACATATTAGCCCAGCCAGCGACGCTCACATCCCACGACCGAGTTAGAAAGCAAATCAAAGACTCTGTTGCCTCTACCATATCAGGAAGAGAGTTCCAAAAATAATTGAAAAATTGGTTCGACATCATAACTCGGCGATCCGTTATTTTAAAAATGTGGCCACTAGCTCTAGATTCTCCCACAAGAAGAAACAACCTGTTCATATCCACTCTGTCAATACTCTCCGGTACCTGCACCTTTCAACCCAGTCCCCTCCTGTTCTTCTGAACTCCAGTGAATACAAGCCTAACCTGTCCAACCTTTCCTCATAAGACATCCGGCCCATTACTGGTATTAGTCTGCTTAAATTTTTCTGAACTGATTCTACCATATTTTCTTCAATTAGGCGACCGATAATGTGCACAATACGCCGGATGTGACCTTGCAAAGCCCAAGAATAACTGAAGCATAATCAACTCCCTGCAAAATAAATGATAACATTATATTAGCTTTCCTGATTCGCAATTGCAGCTGCAACACGGCCTTTTATGATTCATACGCAAGGAAAGCCATCCTCTGAAGCTCGGGGAACTGCGATGTCTCAGCATTTAAATAAAAACTTTTTTATTTTTCCTGCAAAAATGGACAATTTCACATTTGCCCGCATTATACTCAATTCACCAGAACTTTGCGCACTCACTTAGCGGACCTCTATAACTTTGTACCCTCCTTTCGTCCTCCATAATTTACTTTCCTACATATCTTTGCATATTCAGCATATTTTACAACCATTTCTACAATTTCTTGATTGAAGTCATTTGCATAAATTGTGGAGTTGAGATGCCAGTGGTGATCCCTATGGAAGATCATAATTTCCATCTTGCGAACTTAAATGGGCCAATTTGTGCCACGTCTCTACTTTCTGTGTGCAAGACAATCTTCTAGCCATGTCGATATGTTTGCACTTGCACCAGACGTTCATATGTTTCTGCAAAATTCTTTTTGATGGTGGTGGATTTATCTGCGGACAGTTCCACAAGGTTTTGAATACATATATATATTGTTTGGGAGAAATTCATTTGTCTAACACCAGCCTTCGCCGATTCCTCACGTGCAGACAGGGCAGCAGGATGTTGCTTGTGCTGCCCACAGGGTTTGTTCCATAATATAGAACATAGAACATAGTACAGCACAGAACAGGCCCTTCGGCCCTCGATGTTGTGCCGAGCCATGATCACCCTACTCAAACCCACGTATCCACCCTATACCCGTAACCCAACAACCCCCCCTTAACCTTACTTTTTTAGGACACTACGGGCAATTTAGCATGGCCAATCCACCTAACCCGCACATATTTGGACTGTGGGAGGAAACCGGAGCACCCGGAGGAAACCCACGCACACACGGGGAGGACGTGCAGACTCCGCACAGACAGTGACCCAGCCAGGAATCGAACCTGGGACCCTGGAGCTGTGAAGCATTTATGCTAACCACCATGCTACCATGCTGCCCCTAATATAATTGAGGAAATCGCACAGGTAACATCCTATGTCGCTCCCTGCTCCCAGGAAATTGGAGTACGTCAGCGCAGTACCACTTGAACTGCGGCTGCAGGAATACATTCTTCCACTTATCCGGAGGTTTGCTCCTCCACCCGAAGCAGCATTGGCAAAGTGGAAAATCTGTTGGATGGTGGCACTAAACTGACTCCTCTGCTAAGGAATGCGGAAACCATTTATTGTAGTTCTGTGATAGTTAATAGTCCTGAGCTCTCAGCAGGATCACATAGCACACGAGGTCAGAGTGATTGCCCTTGACCAAGTGTGATGCCAGGGAGACCTACGGCAATGGGAATCGGGGATACTCTCCATTGCTTGGAGTCATACATTGCACAGAGGAAGAATGCTGTGTTTAGGCAAATCATCTCAATCCTCGGATGTCGCTGTAGTGATAACTTGCAGTTATTCTCCTGGACCTAAACATCTCCACGTACATCCTCAGTGGACTAGAGTGGGGATATTCGCTCACTATTGCACGGTTCTCAGTGCCATTAACTGAGGTATGGAAGTGGTCCATATCCAACACGACATAGCCAACGCTCAGATTTGGGCTCATAACAGGCAAGTAATGTTTCAGTCACAGAACTGTCTCCAACAAGTGACAACTGCTCTTGACAATCGATGTCTGCCATCACTGAATGCCCCACAATCTACATCCCGGGGCGGCCCCATTGACCAGGAACTGCACTGCACTGGTCACATAAATACTATGGCTGCAAGTGCAAGTGGATAGCCAGAAACGTCTCCGAAGGTCCAAGAGTCAATTACTAGGGGGCATGCGTATAAGGTGAGAGGGGCAAGCTAAGAGGGGGTGTGATAGGGAAGTTTGTCGCTCAGATTGTGTGGGTGCCTGGAGTCCGAAGTATAGAAGGTTTTAGTTTTGACGGGCAGCATGGTCGGCGCAGGCCTGGCCGGCAATAGGGTCTGTACCTGTGCTGTACTTGTCTTTGTTCTTTGTTATTTCTATGACTGGCGTCAAAGGGCACGATGTTTTTCGAATTCTTTCACTGGAAGTCTTATTTATTGCCCATCGGTGAGATCAAACACATTGCTCGGCCAGATTGGTAATGGCTTAATATTTGCTTCTCTAAAGGACATTAGTCACTCTGATAGGTTGTTACGAAAATTGTCAATCCATTTGATTTTTTATTCAATTCAAATTCCACGGCATGGTGGGTGTCGAACCCAGAGCATTACCCAAGGTCTCTGGAATATTGGTCGAGTGACACTACTACTATGTCGCTGCCTCTCCTTGAGATTATCCATGAGAACTTTCATATGAGCATAGGAACCAGGAGCCGGAGTAGGCCATTTAGCCCATCGAGGGAACTCAGCAGTTTATTCAGTTTTATGACTGAAATGATAGGATCCATAAATGTCCATCGCGTCATTAAGACCATAAGATGTGCCGAACGCCCAAATTCTGTTCCGCCATTTAATCATGGCTGATATGTTCCTCTAAAGGGAATTCTCATCCCCATTCTCCTGCCTTTACCATAATCATTGATCCCCTTATTAATCAAAGACCGATATCGCTGCCTTAAAGACACTCGCTGATTTAACCTCCACAGCCTTCTGCGGCAATGGGTTCCACAGATGCGCCACCCTCTGGATGAAGAAATTCCTCCTCATCTCTGTTTTAAAGGATCGTTCCTTCTTTTTCAGGCTGTGTCCACGGGATCCATCTTCACCAACTAGTGGAAACATTCTCTCCACGACCACTCTATCCAGGCCTCGAAGTATCCTGTAAGCTTCAATGAGAACTCATCTCCCTTATCCTACTGAACTCCAGCGAGTACCCAGAGTCCTAAACTGCTCCTTATATGACAAGACCTTCATTCCAGAGATCATTCTTCTGAACGTCCTCTGGACTCTCTTCAAGGCCAGCAAACCCTTCTTTAGATTCCGGACCTCTACACAGTATTCCAAATGGGATCTGACCAAAGCCTTATACATCCTCAATAGTACATTCCTGCTCTTGTATTCTCGCCCGACCGTCATGAATGCTAACATTGCATTTGCCTTCCCAACTGCATGTCAACCTGAATTGAATCCTGAAATATGGCTCCGAAGCCCCTTTGTGAAGCCTTTTCACATTTTGAAAATAGTATTTGCCTCTATTCTTCCTACCAAAGTTCACAATCTCACACTTTCCTGCAATATATTCCAACTGCCAATTATTTGTCCATATCCCAACCTTGCCATGTACTTCGGCAGTTTCTGCTTCCTTAACACAACCTGTCTCTCTAGGTATCTTTATTCCTTTAGTAAACGTAGCAACACTGCCTTCAGATTCCTCTCCTCAATCATTAATGTATATTGTGAATAGCTGTGGTCCCAACACTGACTATTGCGGAGCATCAGTCGTCACCGGCTGCCATCCTGAAATAGACACCTTTATCCTCAATCTGCCTTCTGCTAGTCAAACAATCGTCTATCCATGTCAGTACCTTGCCTCGAACACGATAAGGGCAGCACGGTAGCATTGTGGATAGCACAATTGCTTCATAGCTCCAGGGTCCCAGGTTCGATTACAGCTTGGGTCACTGTCTGTGCGGAGTCTGCACATCCCCCCCCCCCCCCTGTGTGTGCGTGGGTTTCCTCCGGGTGCTCCGGCTTCCTCCCACAGTCCAAAAATGTGCAGGTTAGGTGGATTGGCCGTGATAAATTGCTCTTAGTGTCCAAAATTGCCCTCAATGTTGGGTTATGGGGATAGGGTGGAGTTGTTGACCTTGGCTAGGGTGCTCTTTCCAGGAGCCGGTGTAGACTCGATCGGCCGAATGGCCCCTTTCTGCGCTCTAAATTCTTTGATTCTGTGATAAGCTCGTATATTATTTAGAAAAGTCCAGTAAGGATTCGACTTCCGGGCGGCGAGCTGAGCGGTCGCGCAAAAAGGGGGGCTCCCGCAGAGTGGAGGCCGGAGTCTTTATCTCCGCAGCGGGGAGAGAATGGCAGGGAAGGGGACCCCCAAAACCCTCCCCGACCGACCCACCCACCCCTCACACCCCCAACCCCCACCCCCCCCCCCCCCCCAACGATACGTCCGGCAGCGGATCATCGACGGCGGCAGAGGCGGCAGAGGCGGCGGCAGCATCGGCGGCGGCAGCGGCAGGTCCACCTCCAGCGGCTCGAGAGCGCAGGCCAGGAGCGGAGCGGCAGCGGCCTGGTCGGAAGCGGGGCCCAGCCTGCGGCAACAAGGGAACGGAGGAGCAGCGACCGAACCGGAAGAGCGCGGTGTGCGACCAGCGGCGACCGGAACGGAGCAGCGGGGACAGCAGCGGGGACCACACAACCCCTCCCCCCTCCCCGCAACCGACAGCGACCACCACGAGGCAAGAACAAAGAGACTCTCTCTCTCTACCCTGGGTGAGTGAGGGGAAAGGAAGAAAAAGAGAAGAACTTTTGCAAACACAAAACTAAAAAGAAAACTGTTAAAGAGAGGGAAGGGGGAAATATATACATATATATATATATTTATTATTTTTTATAGGCACGGTGGCCTAGTGGTTAGCACCTCACGGCGCCGAGGTCCCAGGTTCGATCCCGGTTCTGGGTCACTGTCCGTGTGGAGTTTGCACGTTCTCCCCATGTCTGCGTGGGTTTCACCCCCACAACACAAAGATGTGCAGGGTAGGGGGATTGGCCAGACTAAGTTGCCCTTTAATGTTGCGCCAAGCAATGATCACCCTACGCAAACCCACGTATCCACTCTATACCCGTAACCCAACAACACCCCCCCCCCCCTTAATCTTACTTTTTAGGACACTACGGGCAATTTAGCATGGCCAATCCACCTAACCCGTACATCTTTGGACTGTGGGAGGAAACCGGAGCACCCGAAGGAAACCCACGCAGACACGGGGAGGACGTGCAGACTCCGCACAGACAGTGACCCAGCCGGGAACCGAACCAGGGACCCTGGAGCTGTGAAGCATTTATGCTAACCATTATGCTACCGCGCTGCCCAAGGGAAGGAGGGACAAAAGAGACCAGTAAGGAACAGGGCTACAAAGTGCCACAACCAAGGGCTCGAAACAAGGAACCGTTGCAAGCACCCACCCAGTATGGTCTGTGGGCGAAGGGAGCCCCCAGAGTGCAGGGGACTACCCGCGTGGTGGACACACAGTGGACGGCCATGATGGGTGCCCCCGGGACAAGGCGAACTCCCGGAGCGCCGAGGCCCGACCGCATGGGGAGAGCAGTGACAGCGGCCATCCTGGACGGCCCCCTGAGAAATGGAAAACCCGGAGGGCAGGAGTGCGTTCACCAGATAAGTATGGTTAATCCCACAGGAGCGAGGGGGCAGAAGCCACCCACCAGGATAATCACTTGGAGCGTAAGGGGACTTAACGGCCCAGTGAAGAGATCCAGAGTCCTCACCCACCTCAGAAATATGAGGGCCGACATAGTCTTCCTCCAAGAGATGCACCTGAGGGAGCAGGACCAACTGCGGGTAAGAAAGGGTTGTGTCAGACAAACCTACCATTCCTGCTATGGGTCAAGGGCCAGGGGGGTGGCGATCCTGATCAGCAAGAGGACGATATTTAGGGCGACAAAGAATTCTCCTTCTTCTCCCCAGTACACAACGTGTACACCAGAATTGACTTCTTTGTAGTGGGGAAAACGGTGCTTCCAGGGATAGTCCAGAATGTCGGACAAGGCTCCCATCTGCAACAACCATAGGTTCACACCAGCACTGACTGACGCCACCTTCAAAAAGTGGAGGCAGGACGGAAGGACACTGGCAGTCAGGGACCTATACACGGACGGCAGGATCGCAACACTGGATGAACTGACAGATAAATTCCAGCTAGCCAGGGGGAACGATCTACGGTATAGAACATAGAACATTACAGCACAGAACAGGCCCTTCGGCCCTCAATGTTGTGCCGAGCAATGATCACCCTACTCAAACCCACGTATCCACCCTATACCCGTAACCCAACAACCCCCCCCCCCCTAACCTTACTTTTTAGGACACTACGGGCAATTTAGCATGGCCAATCCACCTAACTCGCACATCTTTGGACTGTGGGAGGAAACCGGAGCACCCGGAGGAAACCCACGCACACACGGGGAGGACGTGCAGACTCCGCAGAGACAGTGACCCAGCCGGGAATCGAACCTGGGACCCTGGAGCTGTGAAGCATTTATGCTAACCACCATGCTACCGTGCTGCCCCGTGCGGTATCTGCAGCTCAAAAGCTTCTTACGAAAGGAGACAAGGACGTACCCACAACCGCCACGACAGACACTACTGGAAGACCTACTGCACACAAGTATCCTAGATAAAGGGAACTGTAGCGATTATGTATTACCGACTGGTAGAAAGGGCCGACATCGTACTGGACGCAATAAGAAAGAAATGGGAGGATGACCTGGGGATTAAGATAGGGTGGGGACTCTGGAGCGAAGCACTGCATAGGGTCAACTCCACCGCCACGTGTGCAAGGCTCAGCCTGATGCAACTAAAAATGGTACATAGAGCCCACTTAACAAGAAACCGTATGAGTAGGTTCTTCCCGGAGGTGGAGGACAGATGTGAACGGTACCAAAGAGGCCTGGCCAACCACGCCCACATGTTCTGGTCTTGCCGCAGATTTGTGGAGTACTGGACAGCCTTCTTCGAGGCTCTGTGGATGGAGCCATGCCCGATAGCGGTGGTCTTCGTGGTTTCAGACCAGCCAGATCTATTCCTGGGGAGGAGGGCGGACGCCTCCCTGATCGCCCGTCGTACAATCCTGTTTGGCTGGCGGTCAGCAGCACCACCCACAGCTGCAGACTGGCTGTCCGACCTCTCGGAATCTCTCCAAATGGAAAAAATCAAATTCGCCTTCCGAGGATCAGACGACGGCTTCCACAGAACGTGGGAGCCATTCATGCAACTGTTCGAGGACCTGTTTGTGGCCAACGAACAAACAAGAGGAAGAACAGCCGGGTGGCCAAGAATCAGGAGAAAATGGACGGGAATCGGGGGATGGTAGCCGGGCGGGGGAGGGGGTGGGTCGTGGGAGGGCAACTGGATCGTTATGGGTGTTTATTCTCATGGTTTTAAGCTTATTTATTTTTCTTGTTAATTTATTGTTTTTGAATTGGAGGGGTAGGGTTCCTGTTTTTCTCTGTTGGGTATAAAATGTGTTGTTGAAAACTTGAATAAAAATTATTTCAAAAAAATATATTTTTTTAAAAGATAGAGCTAGTACCGTGGGGATTGGGGGGGGGGGGGGGTGAGGCGTGTAGGGGGTGAGTGCTTCATTGGGATGGTGTGGGAAGACTGATTTAATTGTCTATTTAATTGTTATTCTATATTCTCTTTTTACACTATGTTAATATTCACTAGTTAGTTTTGTGATTATTGTTAATACTGTTCTTTTATGAAAAATTCTGCAAAACCTGAATAAAAATACTTTTTAAAAAAAGAAAAGCCCTGTAAGGCACCTCCTGAAAAGTCTTCTGGAATTCTAAATATATTATGGCCACTGGTTTTCTCCTCGTTTTCTCCTCAAATAATTCCATAAGACCATAAGACCATAAGACATAGGAGTGGAAGTAAGGCCATTCGGCCATTCGGCCCATCGAGTCCACTCCGCCATTCAATCATGGCTGATGGGCATTTCAACTCCACCTACCAGCATTCTCCCCGTAGCCCTGATTGATTAGTCAATTCGAAATGGTTTGTCAGGCAGGACCTCCCCTTGATGAATCCGTGCTGACTCGATGTAATTGCCATCACTGAATGCCCCACAATCTACATCACGGGGTGGTCCCTTGGTAACTTTATGTTACCAAAAATATCTATGTACTCCACAATATTATGCTTAGTAATAGACTGTAAAATCTTAGCAGCAACCAAAGTCAGGCTAACAGGTCGATCATATCCTCTCTTCTGCATCTCTCCCTTCTTAAACAGGGGTTTTACTTTCGCCAGTTTCAAATCTTCTGGAACTCTTCCTGCCTCCACTGATTCATCAATTAACACCACCAATGCCTCCACAATCTCCTCAGCAATTTCCTTCCAAACCCTGAGGTGTAGCCCATCCGGTCCGGGTAATTTATCCACCTTCAGATCTTTCATTTTCCGCTGCACCATTCCCTAAGTGATGGCCACTTCACTCACCTTTGCCAACGACTGCCTTGAATTTCTGGTGTGCCATTGGTGTATTCCACTGTAAATACTGATGCAAAGTACCTATTCAGTTCCTCTGCCATTCTTTTGTTTTATACCTTCGATAACCAGACACAACAACCTGGCAAAACTCCTCAGGATTTAATTATTTCCAACTATGTCACATATTACTCTTCAAAACTCCAGCCGACACCTGTCCAATCTTTCCTCATAAGGCAGTACGTAATGATCCTTCATGCAGTATTTATGGTATAGGAAAACGCAAAGTGCTTCTAGAAAGTGTGAATACATTGATATAGTTTCAAGTCGGATGGTGCATGACTTGAAGAGAAACATGCAGCCGCTGCTGCCCTAGTACAGTTCATGTCTGTGAGTAAGATACAGGGTATGTGTGTGTTTCTCAGTGTGAGAGAGAGGAGGTGTCTGTGTGTGTATGTGGGTGTTGGACTGTGGTTATCAGCCTGTGTGTATGGGAGTGAGTCTGCGTGCGTCTGTGTGAGAGACTAATTATGTGTGTTAGTGAGTGAGAGAGATAGCGGGAGTGTGTGTGTCTGAGCGTGTATGTGCCGTTAGGAGACGCTGTTATGCAAAATAATTAGAAGCACTTTCGACCTCCTCGCCTGCAAGAAGACTTTTTTTCAGTCATATCCAATGCAGAACAAATCTTGACTTATGCCTAGGGGAGCTAAGAAAGCGGTTTCCATTCTTTTTAAGTACAGAGCAGTGCCTAATTCGGAACAGTTCCCCCTCAAGTTGGGACGTTTTTAAAAATTAATTTAAGGGATGTGGACGTCGCCGGTTAGAACATAGAACATTACAGCGCAGTACGCGCCCTTCGGCCCTCGATGTTGCACCGACATGTGAAACCATTTGAAGCCTATCTGACCTACACTATTCCATTTTCATCCACATGTCTATCCACTCAAATGCCCTTAAAGTTGGCGAGTCTAGTACTGTTGCAGGCAGGGCGTTCCACACGCCTACTACTCTCTGAGTAAAGAAACTGCCTCTGACATCTGTCCTATATCTACCACCCCTCAATTTAAAGCTATGTCCCCTCGTGTTGGTCATCACCATCCGAGGTAAAATACTCTCACTGTCCACCCTATCTAACCATCTGACTATCTTATATGTCTCTATTAAGTCACCTCTCAGCCTTCTCCTCTCTAACGAAAACAACCTGAAGTCCCTGAGCCTTTCCTCGTAAGATCTTCCCTCCATGCCAGGCAACATCCTAGTAAATCTCCTCTGAACCGCTTCCATAGCTTCCACATCCTTCCTATAATGTGGTGACCAGAAGTGCACGAAGGACTCCTGGAGCGGCAACACCAGAGTTACTTACAGCTGCAGCATGACCTTGTGGCTCCGAAACTCAATCCCCCTACTGATAAAGGCTAGCACACCATATGCCTTCTTAACAGCCCTATTAACCTGGGTGTCAACTTTCAGGGATTTATGCACTTGGATGCCAAGATCTCTCTGTTCATCTACACTACCAAGAATCTTGCCATTAGCCCAGTACACTGCATTCCTGCTACTCCTTCCAAAGTGAGCCACCTCACACTTTTCCACATTCAACTCCAGCTGCCACCTCTCAGCCCAGCTCTGCAGCTTATCTATGTCCCTCTGTATCCTATAACATCCTTCAACACTATCCAAAGCTCCACCGACCTTCGTGTCATCTGCAAATTTACTAACCCTTCCTTCGACGCACACTTCCAGGTCATTTATAAAAATGACAAACACCAGTGGCTCCAAAACAGATCCTTGCGGTACACCACTAGCAACTGAACTCCAGGTTGAACATTGGCCATCAACCACTACCCTCTGTCTTCTTTCAGCTAGCCATTTACTGATCCAAACCGCTAAATCACCTTCAATCCCATACTTCGGCATTTTATGCAATAGCATACCGTGGGGAACCTTATCTAACGCCTTACTGAAATCCATATACACCACATCAACCGCTTTACCCTCATCCACCTGTTTTGTCACCTTCTCAAAAAAAATTCAATAAGGTTTGTGAGGCATGACCTACCCTTCACAAAACCGTGTTGACTATCGCTAATCAACTTGTTCTTTTCAAGATGATTATAAACCCTATCTCTTATAGCATTTTCCAACATTTTACCCAGAACCGAAGTAAGGCTCACAGGTCTATAATTACCAGGGTTGTCTCTACTACCCTTCTTGAACAAGGGGACAGCATTTGCTCTCCTCCAGTCTTCCGGCACTATTCCTGTCGACAAAGACAACATAAAGATCAAAGACAAAGGCTCTGCAATCTCCGCACTTGCTTCCCAGAGATTCCTAGGATAAATCCCATCTGGCCCAGGATACTTATCTATTTTTACATTTTCCAAAATTGCTAACACCTCCACCTCAATTCTTTCTAGCCTGTTCGACTGAACGTTAGTATTCTCCCCGACAACATTGTCTTTCTCTAGTGTAAACACTGACGAAAAATATCCATTTAACGATTACCCTATCTCCTCTGATTCCACACACAACTTTCCACTATTATCCTTCACTGGCCCTAATCTTACTCTCGTCATTCTTTTCTTCCTGATATACCTATAGAAAGCCTTAGGGTTTGCCTTGATCCTATCCGCAAACGACTTTTCGTGTCCTCTCCTCGCTCTTCTTTACTCTCCCTTTAGGTCCTTCCTGGCTAACTTGTAACTCTCAAGTGCCCGAACTGAGCCTTCATGTCTCTTCCTAACACAAGACAACTTCCTCCTTGCCTGACAGGTACATACTTATCAAGGACACGCAGTAGCTGTTCCTTGAAAAAGCTCCACATTTCGATTGTACCCATCCCCTGCAGTTTCCTTCCCCATCCTATACATCCTAAATCTTGCCGAATACCATCGTAATTGCCTTTCCCCAGCTATAATTCTTGCCTTGCGGCATATGCCTATCCCTGTCCATTGCTAAAGTAAACATAACCGAATTGTGATCACTATCACTAAAGTGCTCACCTACATCTAAATCTAACACCTGGATGGGTTCATTACCCATTATCAAATCCAATGTGGCCTCGCCCCTTGTTGGCCTGTCTACATACTGTGTCAGAAAACCATCCTGCACACACTGCACAAAAACTGACCCATCTATAGTTCTCGAACTATAGTATTTCCAGTCAATATTTGGAAAGTTAAAGTCCCCATAACAACTAACCTGTTTCTCTCGCTCCTGTCGAGAATCATCTTTGCAATCCTTTCCTCTACATCTCTGGAACTATTCGGAGGTCTATAGACAACTCCCAACAGGGTGACCTCTCCTCCCCTGTTCCTAACCTCGGCCCATACTACCTTTGTAGACGAGTCCTCAAACGTCTTTTCTACCGCCGTAATACTTTCCTTGATTAACAATGCCACCCCCCATCCTCTTCTACCATCTTTTCTGTTCTCACAGAAACATCTAAATCCTGGAACCTGCAGCAACCATTCCTGTCTCTGCTCTACCCATGTATCGGAAATCGCCACAACATCGAGATCCCAGGTACCAACCCATGCTGCAAGCTCACCGACCTTATTCCGGATGCTCCTGGCGTTGAAGTACAGTAAGAAGTCTTACAACACCAGGTTAAAGTCCAACAGGTTTGTTTCAAACACGAGCTTTCGGAGCACGGCTCCTTCTTCAGGTGAATGGAAAGGCTTGTTCCAGAAATGTTTATATAGACACAGTCAGAGATGCCCGGAATGCGAGCACCTGCAGGCAATCAAATCATCAAAGATGCAGAGAGAGAGGTAACTCCAGGTTAAAGAGGTGTGAATTGTCCCAAGCCAGTTCAGTCGGTAGGCCTCTGCAAGTCCAGGCTTGTTGGTGGGGGCCGAATGTAATGCGACATGAATCCCAGATCCCGGTTGAGTCCGCATTCATGCGTGCGGAACTTAGCTATAAGTTTTTGCTCAGCAATTTTGCGTTGTCGCGTCTCCTGAAGGCCTCCTTGTAGAATGCTGACCCGGAGATCAGAGGCTGAATGTCCTTGACTGCTGAAGTGTTCCCCAACTGGAAGGGAACAGTCCTGCCTGTTGATAGTCGCACGATGCCCGTTTATTCGTTGTCGCAGTGTCTGCATGGTCTCGCCAATGTACCACGCTTCGGGACATCCTTTCCTGCAGCGTATGAGGTAGACTACATTGGTCGAGTCGCACGAGTATGCGCCGCGTACCTGGTGGGTGGTGTTTCCACGTGTAATGGTGGTGTCCATGTCGATGATCTGGCATGTCTTGCAGAGATTACCCTGGCAGGGTTTTGTGGTGTTGTGGTTGCTGTTCTGAAGGCTGGGTAATTTGCTGCAAACAATGGTTTGTTTGAGGTTGCGCGGTTGTTTGAAGGCCAGTAGTGGGGGTGTGGGGATGACCTTGGCAAGATGTCCATCCTCGCTGATGATGTGTTGGAGGCTGCGAAGAAGATGTCGTAGTTTCTCCGCCCCAGGAAAGTACTGGACGACGAAGGGTACTCTGTCAGTGGTGTCCCGTGTTTGTCTTCTGAGGAGGTCGGTGCGGTTTTTTGCTGTGGCGCGGTGGAACTGTCGATCAATGAGTCGAGCGCCATATCCCGTTCGTACGAGGGCATCTTTCAGCATCTGTAGGTGTCTGTTGCGCTCCTCCTTGTCTGAGCAGACACACTTCAAACCAGCGTTTTTCTTGCCGGTGCCCTCTTTCGAACTGTTAACCCTATCCCTGACCTCACTACTCTCAGCATCCTGTACACTGGGACTACAATTTAGGTTCCCATCCCCCAGCATTTTTTGCCTCCTAGTTGCCCTTCGGAAGATGGTTGTGAGTTACCTTCTTGAAGCCATACAGTCCTGAGGTGCAGGTACACCCAATGTGCTGCTGGTGAGTGATTATCTGTATTTTTTCCACAGCGACGTTGAAGAAACGCCGATATATTTCCAAGTCAGGGTGGTAAGTGACTCGGAGTGGAACCTCCAGTCGGGGGGGTTCTCAGATATCTGTTGCTTTTGCCTTTCTATATGGTAGTGAAATGAAATGAAAAGTGAAAATCGCTTATTGTCACATGTAGGGTTCAGTGAAGTTACTGTGAAAAGCCCCTAGGCACCACATTCCGGCGCGTGTTTGGAGAGGTTGGTACGGGAATGGATCCGTGCTGCTGGCCTGCCTTGGTCTGCTTGAAAAGCTAGCGATTTAGCACAGTGTGCTAAACCAGCCCCAGCCTGGTAGTGGTTGTGTGTTCGGAAGACTCTGTATAAGGAACTTTCGCGAGCACCTGCAGTGCATCTTCTAGGTGGTAAATACGGCTGCCAAGGCTCGTCGGTGGTGCCCGGTTTGAATATTTGTGGCAGGAGGAGCAATCAAGCGGGCTGCTTTGTCGTGGGTGGTGTCTAGCCTCTTGAGTGTTGCTGGACAGTAGGCGGGCTTTGGACGTTCAGGAGGTGGGTTAATCGCCGGAGGATTCCCAGCGTTTGGCCAGCCGTGGTAGCCCCAGTATTGATATGGCCAGTCCACTTCAGCTTCTGATCAATAGTAACCACCAAGATGTTGATTGTGTGGGGATTCAATAATTGTAATGTAATTGAATGTCAAGGTACAATCCTCTCTTGTAGCAGATGACCATCGCCTGGCACTTGTGTAGCGCGCAAATTTAACTTGCTATTAACAGCCCAAGCTTGGATATTGACCAGGTCTCGTTGCATTTTCACATGAACTGTATTAATTTCTGAAGAGTCGCAAATGGTTCCGAACATTGTCCAGTCATCTGCAAACATCCTCACCTCTGACCTTATGGTGGAAAGGAGGAAATTGATGAAGCAGCTGAAGATGGGCCCTGGGCAATACCCTGAGGAACTCATGCTTGAAGTCCTGGCGCAGATGTGCTTGGCAAGCACGATAGCACAGTGTTTAGCACAGTTCCTTCACAGCTCCAGGGTCCCTAATTCGATTCCCGGCATGGGCCTCTGTCTGTTCAGGGTATGCAGTTCTCCTGGGTGCTCTGATTTCCTCCCAATGACGTGCAAGTTACGTGGAGTGGCCATTCTAAATTGCCTTTAGTGTCCAACAATGTTTGGGTGGTGTTACGGGATTACAGTGATAAGGTGAAGGTGTGTATTGGGTAGCGTGCTATTCCCAAGCGTTGGTGCAGACTCGATGGTTCCTTCTGCACTGTAAATTCTATGATTCTATGATTGACCTCTAACCACAGCAATTATTTTCCCCTGTGCCAGCGAGGACTCCAAGGTGAGGGGAGGGATACGAAGCTTAAATGGATTCCATAAAATTTCCAAATGCATCCACTGCACATGGAGAGTACAATTTTCCTACTTGTGTAACAAATCTGATATTCTTAACAAACAACTAAACCATGGAATCACGACAGTGCAGAAGGAGGCCATTTCGTACAATGGACATGCACCAACCATCAGAAAGAGCGGCCTTATCAGGTCAATCCCTGCAGCACCATATCCACATCTAACCGGCACATACCTGGACACTAAGGGGCTTTTTTTGTGTGGGCCGTGTTCCGTGCAAGATGCGATTTTTTTTTAAATGACTATTTTGGAGTAGGAAATTACTTTCGGCTCTCATTCGTTCTGATTGACCATCAGGTTAAAACTGGGAAAAAATCCAAATATAATAAGTTAATTATTCCTAGTGAATGGTTCGCAGCCCAGTGCAATTCTCCACAGGAAATGAGCATACCTGGGAAATTCACGGCTAAATCATTAAGTGCGAACATTCGGGAAGGATTTCCGAGTGCACAGTGGGCAGACCCACTAAATGTGATCCTGGGGACAAGGAAGCTGTGGGTCATTGTAAGCATCTGAAATCGAAGCTGTGAAAAGGTGTCCTTATGCGATGCAAAAGAAAAAGTAATACATTTATTTGCGTCACTCTTTACATGAGCATATTTCGAACCAATCAACAATATTTATTAATCTACACGTAGATTTGAAGAGTTCCCAACGAACAAAAATAAAATGACTCACTCAATATTGTTGAATGGTGTTTGTTTTCTTTCAGAGTTAAACAATGCTCCATCTGAGGGTACCGTTTTACAACGGTCTGTATTTAGAGATATGTTTCCTTCACACACGATATTAACTGCCGTGTCGTAAAATCTGCTGATGCAATATGTTTGTTCATGTGAGCGTGAGGAATAGGAATGATCTGGGGTATAACGCTGCCGACGGGGAATCAGGGTCCCTTTGAAATCGAACTCCCTCAAAGGATAGGCTCTGTGCTGCTACCAGAGCTGTGGATTCAAGACCACCGCTTTAACTGTCTCTTAGTCATGGGATATTCATTCGTCCTTCCGATAGAGCGCATTTATTATCCTGTACTCGCAGCTGTTGGAGTTCCTGGTGAGACTTGATTTAAGTTGTTGATCAAATATGTTATGTGCTGATTCATTTGACAACTCTTTTTCTCTCTCTTTCATTGGTCTCTCTGAACTCTCGGGTGCATGGCTCTTTTCTTCTATTATCTTTCAAGAAATTACGGTCCTCATAGTTGTCTGAACTCTGTCCCGCTTTGTTTTCAAAGAATGGCCCACAGTTCCAGATTCTCCCACAAGACAAAACATCCTTTCCACGGACACCCAGTCAAGATTCCTCAGAGCGCGTATGTGTCAATTATTCCACACCTTGCACTTCCACATTTCAAAGAATACAATCATAGCTTGCCCAGTATTTCTTCAAAATAAAAATCCAACTAGTCGATTATTAAAACTTCTTTGAATTAATTCCAACGCATTTACATCCTTCCGGAAATAAATGAACTTTAATTTCATAGTATTCCATGTGTGGAGGATAAACTCGTTGACTTTGCATTCAGTTCCTCCCGCAAGATACTTTCCAAATTACTTGCTGCACCTGCATAAGAACCATTTGCGATTCACGCACTGGCACAGGCGGGCCTCCTTGTAGCTCACTGCATTCTCACAATATTGAGACCATATGCTTCTTTTTCAATTTATACTGAAATAACCAATTTTACATTTCCCCAGATTATACTCCGTTTTCCGCCAGTTATCGCACTGATTCACCAATCCATACCTCGCTGTAGTCTCCTCGTGTTCCTTTCCTACTTATCTTTGCATCAGTAGTAAATATTGAACGGCAGCTTCCCACCAATCAACTAAGCCATTTGTGTTAACGAATTCCAAACAACTGAAGGTTCAGGACTGATCGCTGCGACACACTACACAGAACATCTAACCAGACAGAAAACTACCCATTTCCGCACCACCCTGTTTCGTGGAAGATCGCTGATCTTCAATTTATTGCAATACTTTAACCGCCCCCGGACCATTAGTTTTTTTGTCAGCAAAAGCGTGAAACATGGTCCGTTATCGAATCCTTCTCGAAATCTAACTACCTCATATACATCAGCTTTCCGTTATCCACTGCAGATATTACTTCTAAACTGAACTCTAATAAATTGACGGAGCAAAATTTCCCTTGGCCTAAATCTTGTGTACTTTGACAACGTCACTTATGGCATTCTGGTACAGAAGGTAAAATGACACGGGTAAGAGGTGTGCTGGCAACATGAATACATAACTGGCTCTGTCTTAAAAGACAGAGGGTAGCAGTCGAAGGGTGCTTTTGTGACTGAAAGCTGTGACTCGTGGTGGTCCGTTCGAATCAATGTTTGTACCTTTGCTGTTTGAAGTGTATACAAATGATTTGGAAGAAAATGTAATTGGTCTGATTTGAAAGATTGCGGATGACTCAAAGTGTGATGACTTTGATGGAGAGATGACAGATCGAGTTTATTCCGGACAAATGTGAGGTAATACATTTTGGAAGGTCGAATACAAATAGGGAATATACAGTAAGTGGCCGAACCCTTAACAGTATTGAAAGTGACAACAGATGAAAGTGAAGTTATCAGCGTCGGTAACGAAAGCAGAATGACAGTATTATTTAAAGCTGATTAGTGGGCAGCACGGTAGCACTATGACTTCACAGCTCGAGGGTCCCAGGTCCGATTCCCCGCTGGGTCACTTTCTGAGCGGAGTCTGCATGTTCTCCCGGCGTGGGTTTCCTCCGGGTGCTCCGCTTTCCTCCCACAGTCCAAAGACGTGCACGTAAGGTGGATTGGCGATGATAAATTTCCCTTAGTGACCAAGAAAAGGTTAGGAGGGGTTATTGAGTTACGGTGATAGAGTGGGTGAGGGCTTAATTGGGTCATTGCAGACTCGATGGCCGAATGGCCTCCTTGTGCACTGTATGTTCTATGATATACTGGGAAATCCTAATGCATAAATTACTGCAAACAAGCATGAAGGGGATCAGGAAGTATCTAAAAAAGGCATATGGTATGTTCGCTATCATTAAAAGATAATTCCAGTGAAGGTGCAAGGGAATTTGGATATCAGCTGTCCCGGGCTTTAATCAAATCACAGCTGGCGCATTGCGTACAGTTTTTTTCTCTTTCCCAAACAATGCAAACACCTATCATAGATGGAATGGAGGTTCACCAGGTTGGGATTTTCCTGGGATGGCAGGAGTGTGTAGATTAAGTTATGCACTTCCTGAGTAATGCTCCATGTAGTGGAGATCATTTCGATTTGCCTTTCTGATCAATGTAATTATCGAAAATGATGTTTTGAATATGTTCTGCACAGATATGAACAAGGAGAATGTTGCCTAGTGTTTTCTATCTGTGCAGTTTTTGTACCCGTGTGATTTCCTCGCTCTGTTTGAATTTCCAGTAGTCCGTGCTGTCCTCAAGGTCACTGCAATGGTCGATTGATGTGGCGTACAACAACCAGACATAACATAAGTACAAGGAGCAGGAGTAGGCCATCTGACACTTCTAGCCGACTCCACTGCTGAATGATATCGCGGCTGATCTTTTGTGGACTCAGCTCCAGTTTCGCGCCCGAACACCATAACCATTTAGTCCTTTAATCTTCAAAAAAATATATTTTTGTATCTTGAAACCATTTGATGAAGGAGCCACAACTGCTTCACTGGGCAGCGAATTCCATAGATTCAAAACCCTTTGGTGAAGATGTTCCTCATAAACTCAGCCCTAAATTTACTTCCCCTTATTTTGTCGCCATTCTCCCTAGTTCTGCTTTCACCCGCCAGTGGAAACAACCTCCCCGCATCTCTCTTACCTATCCCCTTCATAATTTTATGTTTCTATATGACTCCCCCCACCCCGCCCCCCCCCCCCCCACCCCAATCCCACCCCATCTTTCTAAATTCCAACGAGAACAGTCCCAGTATACGCAACCTCTACTCGTAATCCAACCCCTTCAATTCTGGAATTAACCTCGTGAACCTCCTCTGCACTCATCCGGCGCCAATACATCTTTTCTCAGGTAAGGAGACCAAAACTGAACACAATACTCCAAATGTGGCCTCACTAACACATTATACAATTGCAGCATTACCTCCCAAGTCTTAAACTCCATCACTTGAGCATTGATGGACAAAATTCCATTCGCCTTGTTAATCACCTGTTGCACCTGTAAACCAACCTTTTTCGACCCGTCCACGAGGACACCCAGATCCCTCTGCACAGCAACATGTTTTAATATTTTATCATTTGAATAATAATTCCTTTTGCTGTATTCCTACCAAAATGTATAACCACACATTTGTCAACATTGTATTCCATCTGCCAGACTCTAGCCCATTCACTTAAACAATCCAAATCCCTCTGCAGATTTCCAGTACTCTCTGCACTTTTTGTTTTACCACTCATCTTCGTGTCGTCTGCAAACTTGGACACATTAAACTTGGTCCCCACCTCAAAATGATCTATGTAAATTGTGAACAATTGTGGGTCCAACACTGATTCCTGAGGGACACCACTAGCTACTGGTTGCCAACCAGAGAAGCACACATTAATCCCCACTCTTTTCTTTATATTAATTAAGCAATCCTCTATCCATGCTAACACTTTACCCTTAACGCCATGCCTCATTATCTCATGCAGCAACCTTTTGTGAGGCACCTTGTAAAAAGATTTCTAGAAATCCAGATATACCACATCCATTGGCTCCCCGTTATTTACCGCACTGGTAATGTCCTCAAAGAATTCCACTAAATTAGTTCGGCACGACTTGCCCTTTATGAACACATGCTGCGTGTGCCCAATGGGACAATTTCCATTCAGATGCATCGCTATTTCTTCCTTGATGATAGATTCTACTACCGAAGTTAAGCTAACTGGCCTATAGTTACCCGCTTTCTGCCTACCTTCTTTTTAAAACTGAGGTGTCACGTTTACTAATTTCCATTGTCTGACTGTTTTCCTCAAATGTCACAATTCACGCTCTCTGTCACATTCAGTACCAAAACATGCACTTGGTTGGCTTAAACGTGTTCTGATTGGAATTTCACGTTTTCTTATTATACATCATCATTCCCATCCGTAGACACATGGCGATTTTAATGCCGTGCGAAACGATTAATGTCAATACCTTTTCCACTCTGAGATTCTCAGAATTGTGTTTTCAATCTCTCTCTCCTGCATGAGCTGCAGCAGAATGTATATGTCAACTCTAGGATGGGAATAATGGAAGAGCCCCATAATCAAATGCACAATTTGTTGAATCAGGTGTTTGTTATTCTCTGTTCTGATGTGGAGGTAACTTTGTCTCACTTCCCCTCTCTCATTTACAGTTAACTTGATTGCGATTCTGACGCTTTCCCGGAAGATGTGCGGTCTCTCAGAATGTATCACTAGCTACATGCTGGCAATGGTGGTAACGGATCTACTGGTCATTCTCACTGAAGTCATGCTATTTCGTATCGGTTATGAATTTTACCCTGGTTCTTTGCTCTCCCTTACCCCTATGTGCAGTGTTATTGCTGTCCTGGCTCGTGCATCAAGAGACAGCTCAGTGTGGTTAACTATCACTTTCTCAATGGATCGCTTCATCGCTATTTGTTGCCAAAAGCAGAAACCAAAATATTGCACCAAAAGAACAGCGACTATAATTATAGCAACAACATGCATTCTGCTGAGCCTTAAAAGCACTGTTTGGTATTTTATATATGAACCACAGGAAATAATCGATAATACACCGTGGTTTTGTGATATAAAGGTCAGCTACTTTACTGAGACAGGATGGGTGGCCTTTGACTGGTTTGATACAATCTTAACCCCATTTCTCCCATATGTTTTACTCTTGCTGATTAATACTCTGACCGTCAGACACATATTAGCGACCAGCAAAGTCCGTAAGGGACTGATGGGTCAGAACAAGGGAGAAAAACACATTGACCCAGAGATGGAGAGCAGAAAGAAGTCCGCTATTTTACTCTTCACCATTTCTGGCAGCTTCATACTTCTGTGGTTAACCTATTTTGCAGAATTCTTATATTATAACATTGCAGCAACTACACACTATGATTACACTGACTCATTGCACACATTTGCCCGTGTCGGATTTATGCTGCAGAATTTAAGTTCCTGCACAAATACGTTTATCTACGGCGTGACTCAGAGAAGATTCAGAGAGCAGTTCAAGGGTGTGTTGAAATATCCCGTTCTCGCGATTGTCAAATTTTCTTGACACTAGAAGCAGCTAATACTTGGACAGAACATTATCGATCGAATCCAGAACACATGATAGAGCTCAACATAAATGTAAGATGTTGGGCCATCATGGTTGTACAGGTCGCCCCAAGGCGCCGAGGACCAGAGTTCAATACTGGCCCCGGTCACTGTCCGTTGAACTTTCCACATGTTCTCTGTGTCTGCGTGAATATCAACTCCACAACCCAAAGATGTGCAGGGTAGCTGGATTGGGCAAGAAAAACTGCCCTTTAGTTGGGGGGGCACAATAAAATAAAATAATTATTAAACGTCTGACGTTTGTTTGGATATTCCTCATTCTTCAAACATAGAACAAAGAAAAGTACAACACAGGAATAGGCCCTTCGGCCCTCCGAGCCTGCGCCGACCATGCTGCCCGACTAAACTAAAATCTTCTACACTTCCGGGGTCCGTCTCCCTCGATTCCCATCCGATTCATGTATTTGTCAAGATGCCCCTTAAACGTCACTATCGTCCCTGCTTCCACCACCTCCTCCGGCAGCGAGGAGAACTGTCAGAGAATACAACAGAATATAGATAGATTGGAGCTGTGGGCAGAGAAATGGCAGATGGAGTTCAATCCAGGCAAATGCGAGGTGATGCATTTTGGAAGATCAAATTCAAGAGCGGACTATATGGTCAATGGAAGGGTCTTGGGAAAAATTGATGAACAGAGAGATCTGGATGTTCAGATCCATTGTACCCTGAATGTGGCAACGCAGGTTGATAGAGTGGTCAAGAAGGCATACAGCATGCTTGCCTTTATCGGACGGGGTATTGAGTACAAGAGTAGGCAGGTCATGTTACAGTTGTATCGGATTTTGGTTTGGCCACATTTGGAATACTGCGTGCAGTTCTGGTCGCCACATCAACAGAAGGATGTGGATGCTTTGGAAAGGGTGCAGAGGGGGTTGACCAGCATGTTGCCTGGTATGGAGGGGGAAAGCTACAAAGAAAGGTTGAGTAGATTAGGATTGTTTTCATTGTAAAGACGGAGGTTGAGGGGGGACCTGATTGAGGTCTACAAAATTATGAGAGGTATGGACAGGGTGGATAGCAACAAGCTTTTCCCAAGAGTGGGGGTGTCAGTTACAAGGGAACACGATCTCAAAGTGAGAGGGGCACGGTTTAAGGGAGATGTGCGTGGAAAGGTTTTTACGCAGAGGGTGGTGGGTGCCTGGAACGCTTTACCAGCCGAGGTGGCAGAGGCAAGGTAGCATAATGTAGGAGGCATCTAGACGGGTCACGTTCAGCACTAGTAGATATTGGTAGAATGCCGTCGCCAAATCATTAATGTGTATTGTGAACAGCTGCGGTGGCAGACCTGAGCCTGCGGTACCCCACTAGTTACTGTCTGTCATTCTGAAAAGGACCCTTTTATTCACACTCTCTGTTCCTGTCTTCCAACCAGTTCCGTATCCACGTCAATCCATTATCCCAATACCACGTGCTATAATTTTGCTCATCAATCTCTTGTGTGGGGGCTTCTCAAAAGACGATTGAAAGTCGAGATACGCAACATCCACTGGTTCACCCTTGTCCACTCCACTGGTCACATTCTCAATAAAGTCCAAAAGATTTGTGAAGCATAATTTTCCTTCAGTGAATCCATGCTGACTTCGACTGATCTTGTCACTATTTGCAAATGTTGTTATTTCAATCACAATTTTTGACTCCAGCATTTTCTCCACCACCGATGTCAGACTAACTGTTCTGAAATTCCCCATTTTCGCTCTCCCTCTGTTCTTTTAAAGCGGGGTTACATTAGATACCCTCCAATCGTTTGGAATTCCTCCAAAGTCAAGAGAATGCTGCAAAATGATTTTCAATCCGTCCATTATTTCTAGGACCACTTCCTTAACAACCATGCAATGCACAACATCAGGCCATGTCGGGCTGTCGGCTTTTAATCCCATAGATTTCTCCAAACCAATTTCCTGACTAATAACGATTTCCTTCAGTTCCTCCTTCATGCTCGACCTTCTGTCCCCCAGTATTTCCAGAAGGTTATCTGTGTCCTCCTTAGTAAAGAAATATACAATGTATTTGTTCAACTGGAAATTAAATGAAAATCGCTTATTGTCACAAGTAGGCTTCAAATGATGTTACTGTGAAAAGCCCCTAGTCGCCACATACCGGTACGGGAATTGAACCGTGCTGCTGGCCTGCCTTCGTTTGCATTCAAAGCCAGAGATTTAGCCCTGTGCTGAACCAGCCCCTGGTTTGGGCACTGATATCGGCCGCACAGTGGTTAATCCAGTTGTTTCAAAGCACCAGGGTCCAGGATTGGGTCACTGTGCGGAGTCTGCATGTTCTCCCCGTGTTTGCGTGGGTTTCTTCTCGGTGCTCTGGTTTCCTGCCAGAGCCAAATATGTACAGGTTGGGTGCATTTGCAATGGTAAATTGCCCTTAGTGTTCAAAATGGTTAGGCGGGGTTACTGGGTTGCGGAGATAGGGTAAGGCATGGGCTGGCTGGAGTGCTCTTTCCAAGGTCCGGCGCAAACTCGATGGGCCAAATGGCCTATTTCTGCACAGTGCATTCTATGATTCTGTTATTCTATGGTCTGCCACCTTTTTGTTGCACACTATGAATTCACCTACTTCTAACTTTCATGGACGTACATTTGTCTTACCGACCTTTTTCTCTTCACGTACCTATAGAAGCTTTTGCAGGAAGTTTTTATGTTTCCTGAAAGCTTACTTACATATTCTATTTTCCCCTTCTGAGTTAACCCCCTTATCCTTCTCTGGTGAATTTCAAATTCTTCCCAGTCCTCAGGTTTGCTGCTTTTTCTTTCCAGTTTGTATACCTCCTCTTTGTCTCTATCGCTGTCCCTGATTTCCCTTATTAGCCATAGTTGATCCACCTTTCCCGTCTTAATCTTGTGCCAGACACAGATGTACAAGTATTGATGGTCATGCATGGGTTATTTAAATGCCTGCCATTGCCTATCCACACACAGTCCCTTTTGTATCCTTTGCCAGCTTACCCTAGCCAATGCACGTCTCATACCATCAAACTTTAAAAAAATATATAATTTTAGAGTTCCCAATTATTGTTTTCCAATTAAAGGGCAATTGAGCGTCGCCAATCCAACTAGCGTGCACATCTCTGGGTTGTGGGGGCGAAACCCACGCAAACACGTGGAGAATGTTGGTCAGCTTGAAGCATTGATTGATACTTGGGACGACGATGTTGTGGCCATTACGGAGACGTGCATAGAACAGTGGCAGGAATGGTTGTTGGAGGTTCCGGGGTTTAGCTGTTTCAGTAAGATTAGGGAAGGTGGTAAAAGAGGTGGAGCTGTAGCATTGTTAATCAAGGATAGTATAATAGCTGCAGAAAGACCGCTTGAGGAGGATTTGTCAACTGAGGTAGTGTTGACTGAAGTTAGAAATAGGAAAGGAGCGGTCACTGTTAGGAGTTTTCTATAGGCCCCAAACAGTCACAGAGAAGTGGAGGAAAGGTTTACAATGCAGATTTTGGATCGGTGCAGTAGTCACAGGGTAGTTATCATGGGTGACATTAACTTTCCAAGTATTGTTTGGAACCACTATAATTCGAATAGTTTGGTTGGGGCTGTTTTTACCCAGTGTTTGCAGGAGGATTTCCTCACGTAGTATGTGGGTAGACCTACAAGAGGCGAGGCCACAATGGATTTGGTACAGGGTAATGAACAGGGCCAAGTGTTAGATTTGGTTGTGGGCGGGCACTTTGGAGAGAGTGACCACAATTCGGTGACTTCTACTACAGCAATGGAGAGCGATAGAAACATACAGCAGGGTACGGTTCATAGTTGGGGGAAGGGTAATTACGATGCGAATAGGCAAGAATTGGTAAGCATAAGATGGAAACAGGAACTGTCAGTGATAGGTACAATTGAGATGTGGAGCAGGCAGAGAGGGGAGCGATTTATTGGTAAGGAGAGAGCAGGGTAAGTCGGCCGTGGGGAGTTCTGGGAGGGTGTGTGGTACCTGTATATAAGTTGGGTGGTTGCGTAACCCAAAAAACTACACTTGTAGTGTCCCCCACACTTCCATCTCCTCCACCTCAGGGGTTCAGAGAATATTAGGTAAGCTCTTCCTTTCTTTATCTTGTTTTATCCGCAAGTAATCTAGGTGCCATGGCAGTGAAAGAAGTGCAAAGTTCCTCCAGCAGAATGTTTGAGGGGAGGGACGCCGTCAGTGACCCTGCTGATTTCACCTGTGGGAAATGCACCCATCTCCAGCTCCTCAGAAACCGCGATAGGGAACGGGAGCTGGAGTTGGATGAACTTCGGATCATTCGGGAGGCAGAGGTGGTCAGAGATAGAAGCTTCAGGGCTGTAGGTACTCCGAAGAATGAAGATAGATGGGTGCCGGTGAGATGTGCTGGGAGGAAGCAGTCAGTACAGGGATCTTCTGTGGTCATTCCCCTTAGTAACAAGTATACCGCTTTGGATACTGTTGGGGAGGGGACTTACCAGGGGTAAGCCATGGGATACAGGTCTCTGGCAGAGAGTCTGTCCCTGTTGCTCAGAATGGAAGGGGTAGAGGAGTACATCAAAAGTCATTGGAGACTCCATAGTTAGGGGGATAGATAGAAGAGTCTCTGGGAACCAGAGAGACTCGCGTTTGGTGTGTTGCCTCCCAGGTGCCAGGGTCTGTGATGTCTCGGATCGTGTTTTCAGGATCCTTAAGGGGGAGGGGGAGCAGCCGCAAGTCGTTGACCACATAGGCACCAACGACATAGGTAGGAAAAGGGACAGTGATGTAAGGCAGGAATTCAGGGAGCAAGGGTGGAATCTTAGAGCTGCAACAAACAGAGTTATTATCTCTGGTTTGTTACCCGTGCCACGTGCTAGCCAGAGAAAGGAATGGGAAAGAGAGAGCAGTGGAAGAGGTTACTACAGGGATGGTGCAGGAGGAGGGTTTTCAGATACTTGGATAATTGGGGCTCATTCTGGGGTCGGTGGGACCTCTACAAACGGGATGGTCTACACCTGGACCAGAGGGGTACCAATATCCTGGGGGGGATTTGCCAAATGCTCTTCGGGAGGGTTTAAACTAATTCAGCAGGGAGTTGGGAACCCGAATACTGTACACAGGAGGTTAAGAGTAGTGAGGTCATTAGTAAGGTTTCAAGGTTGCAGGAGTGTACCGGCAGGCAAGAAGGTGGTTCAACCCTTTTGGTGAAGAAGTTCCTGCTGTACTCAGTCCGAAATCTACTTCCCCTTATTTTTAGTCTATGCCCCCTAGTTCTGCTTTCACCGGCCAGTGGAAACATCCTGCCCGCATCTATCCTATCTATTCACTTCATAATTGTATATGTTTCTGAAGGATCCCCTCATCGTTCTAAATTCCAACGAGTACAGTCCCAGTCTACTCAACCTCTCCTCGTAATCCAACCCATTCAGGTCTGGGATTAACCTCGGGAACCTCCTCTGCACACACCCCAGCGCCAGTGCATCCTTTCTCAGGTAAGGAGAACAATACTCCAGGTGTGGCCTCACTAGCACCTTGTACAATTGCAGCATAACCTCCCTAGTCTGAAAATCCATCCTCTCGCAATGAAGGACAAAATTCAATTTGCCTTCTTAATTACCTGTTGCACCTGTAAACCAACTTTTTGCGACTCATGCACTAGCACGCACAGATCTCTCTGCACAGCAGCATGTTTTAACATTTTATCATTTAAATAATAATCCCGTTTGCTGTTAGTCCTACCAAAATGGATAACCCCACATTTGTCAACATTGCATTCCATCTGCTAGATCACAGCCCATTCACTTAACCTATCCAAATCCCTCTGCAGACTTCCAGTATCCTCTGCAATTTTTGCTTCACCACTCATCTTAGTGTCGTCTGCAAACATGGACACATTGCCCTTGGTCCCCAACTCCAAATCATCTATGTAAATTGTGAACCATTGTGGGCCTAACACTTGTGGACTACTGATTTCCAACCAGAGAGTCTCCCATTGGAGGTTTTGACTTCAGCTGCGTTGGTCCCAAACTCTGCGATTCCCTCATTATCCTTGCTGTCGCTCAATCTCTCATTCTTCCTTTATTTTTATTTTTAAGGCACGTTTTTTTTTTAAACCTTACCCATTACCCCCCACTCTTTGCTTTCCATTAATTAACCAATCCTATATCCATGCTACCACTTCACCCTTAATGCCATGCATCATTATCTTATGCAGCAAACCTTTGTGTAGCACCTTGTCAAAGGCTTTCTGGAAATCCAGATATACCACATATATTGGCTCCCCGTTATCTACTGTTCCTGCAATGTCAAAGAACAAAGAAAATTACAGCACAGGAACACGCCCTTGGGCCCTCCCAACCTGCTCCGATCCAGATACTTTATCTAAACATGTTGCATATTTTCCAACGATCTACTTCCCTCTGTTCCACGCCCGTTCATATATGTGTCCAGATTCATCTTAAATGATTTTATCGTGCCCGCCTCTACCACCTCCGCTGCCAAAGCGTTCAAGGCACCCACCACCCTCTGCGTCAAAAACTTTCCACGCACATCTCCTTTAAGTCTTCCCCTCTCTCCTTGAAATCGTGACGCCTGGTAATTGACACGCTCACTCTTGGAAAAAGCTTGTTGCTATCCACCCTGTCCATACCTCTCATAATTTTGTCGACCTCAATCAGATCCCCCCTCAACTTCCTTCTTTCCAACGAAAACAATCCTAACCTACTCAACCTTTCTTCACAGCTAGCACCCTCCATAACCAGGCAACATTCTGGTGAACCTCCTCTGCACCCTTTCTAAAGCATCCACATCCTTCTGGTAGTGTCGACCAGAACTGCACGCAGTATTCCAAATGTGGCTGAACCAAAGTCCTATACAACTGTAACATGGCCTGCCGACTCTTGTACTCAATACCCCGTCCGATGAAGGCAAGCATGCTGTATGCCTTCTTGACCACTCTATCGAACTGCACAGCCACCTTCAGGGAACAATGGACCTGAACTCCCAGATCTCTCTGTACATCAATTTTCCCCAGGACCATTCCATTCGCCATATAATCCGCTCTTGAATTAGATATTCCAAAACACATCACCTCGCATTTGCCTGGATTGAACTCAATCTGCCATGTCTCTGCCCAACTCTCCAATCTATCTATATTTTGCTGTATTACCTGACTGTCCTCCACGCTAACTACAACTCCACCAAACGTAGTATCATCTGCAAATTTGCTAAGCAGCCCATCTATACCTTTGTCCAGATCATTTATGTATATCACACACAACAGTCGTCCGAGCACGGATCCCTGTGGAACACCACTAGACACCTTTCTCTATTTTGAGACATTCCCTTCCACCACTACTCTCTGTCTCCTGTTGCCCAGCCAGTTCTCTATCCATCGGGCTAGTGCAGCCTGAACCCCATACGACTTCACTTTTTCCATCAACTTGCCATGGGAAGCTTTATCAAACGCCTTACTGAAGTCCATGTATATGACAACTCCAGCCCTTCCCTCATCAATTAACTTTGACACCTCATCAAAGAATTATATTAGGTTTGTAAGACATGACCTTCCCTGCACAAAACCATGCTGCCTGTCACTGATAAGTCTAGTTTTTTCCAAATGTGAATAGATCCTATCCCTCAGTATCTTCTCCAACAGTTTGTCTACCACTGACGTCAAGCTCACCTGTCTATAATTCCCTGGATTGTCCCTACCCTTCTTAAACAAAGGTACAACATTAGCAATTCTCCAATCCTCCCGGACCAGATACGTGCTCAATGATGCTGCACAGATATTGTTCTTTTTTTTGTCCTCAAAAAATTCCACGAAATTTGTTAGGCACGACCTGCCCTTTAAAAACCCATGCTGCGTCTGCCCTATAGGACAATTTCCATCCAGATGCCTCGCTATTTCTTCATTGATGATAGATTCCAGCATCTTTCCTACTACTGACGTTACACTCACTGGCCTATAACTACCAACTTTCTGCAGCTTTCTGATTACCTGCTTTTATAAACAGTGGTGTCACGTTTGCTAATTTCCAATCCACCGTGACCACCCCAGAGTCAAGTGAATTTTAGTAAATTATCACTAGTGCACTTGCAATTTCCCGAGCCATCTCTTTTAACACTCTGGGATGCATTCCATCAGGGCCAGGAGACTTGTCTACATTTAGCCCCATTAGTTTGCTCAACACTACCTCCTTAGTGATAACAATCGTCTCAAGGTACTCACCTGTCATAGCCTCATTTCTAGCAGTAATTGGCATGTTATTTTTGTCTTCCACTGTGAAGATAGACCCAAAAATCCTGTTCAGTTCCTCAGCCATTTCCTCATCTCCGATTATTAAATATCCCTTCTCATCCTCTGAAGGACCAATATTTACCTTAGTCACTCTTTTTTGTTTTATATATTTGTAGAAACTTTTACTATCTGTGTTTACATTCTGAGCAAGTTTACTGTCATAATCTATCTTACTCTTCTTTATAGCTTTTTAGTAGCTTTCTGTTGCATCCTAAACATTTACCAGTCCTCTAGTCTCCCAAAAACCTTTGCTACTTTGTATTTTTCCTTCAATTCTATACCCTTATTTCCTTCGATATCCACGGTCGACTATCCCTCTTTCTACCATCCTTCCTTTTTGTTAGTATAATGCTTTGCTGAGCACTGTGAAAAATCGCTTGGAAGGTTCTGCACTGTTCCTCAACTGTTTCACGGTAAAGTATTTGCTACCAGTCTACCTTAGCTAGTTCTTCTCTCATCCCATTTTCGTCTCCTTTGTTTAAGCACAAAATACTAGTGTTTGATTTTACCTTCTCACACTCCATCTGTATTTTAAATTCCACTATATTGTGATCGCTCCTTCCGAGAGGCTCTCCAACTATGAGATCGTTAATCAATCCTGTCTCATTACACAGAACCAGATCTAGGACCGCTTGTACTCTCGAAGGTTCCATGAAATACTGTTCTGGCAAACTATAGGATATATTCTATAAACTCTTCAAGGCTTTCTTGAACGACCTGGTTAACCAAATCGACATGTAGGTTAAAATCCCCCATGATAACTGCAGCACCATTTCTACATGCATCAGTTAATACTTTCTTTATTGCCTGCCCCACCGTAATGTTAGTATTTGGTTTCATCCGAATAGTTTGATGCCGTTGGATATTAAATTCCATGTCGTGACCATCGTTTAACCATGTTTCTGTAATGGCCACTAAATCATTTGTGCCATCAACTCATTTACCTCATTCCGAATAGCACGAGCATTCAGCTAAAGTACACTTATTTAGGCTTTTATACCTCTGTTTTGAAACGTAACACATCGATCAGTGACCTCTCCTGAGGTATATTTCCTCATGACTTTTCTCCTAATTCTCCTTGTCGTTGAACCCATATCTTCATGTAACAATCTGCCCGTCGCTTACCATTTAAGTTTTTACTTCCCGTTTTAATCATTTTAGTATTACTGGGCCTATTCACTGAGCTTCCCTCCGTCACTGTATCTTGTACTGTTGCCCTTCTTGATTCTTGACTGTGGCTTCTCTCCCTTATACTTTCCCCCTGACTGCCTTTTGTTTCTGTCCCTTTTTTACGACATTCTGACTTCCTACTTAGATTCCCATCCCCGTCACATTAGTTTAAACCCTCCCCAACAGCTCTCGCAACAACTCCCCCCAACCCCCCACCCCCACCCCCTACCCCCCACCCCCAAGGATATTGGTTCTAGTCCTACCAAGGTGCAGACCGTGCAGTTTGTACTGGTCCCACCTCCCCAGAACCGGTTCCAATGCCCCAGCAATTTGAATGCCTCCCTCTTGCACAAACTCTCGAGCCACGCATTCATCCTATATACCCTCACATTCCTACTCTGACTAGCTCGTGGCACAGGTAGCAATCCTGGGATTACTACCTTTGTGGTCCTACTTTTTAGTTTAACTCCTTACTGCCGGAATTCAGCTTGTAGGACCTCGTCCCGTTTTGTACCATGTCGTCAGTGCCTATGTGCACCACGACAGCTGGCTCTTCACCCCCCCCCCCCCCGCAGAATGCCCTCCGGCCGCTCCGAGACAACCTTGACCCTTGCACTAGGTAGCCAACATACCATCCTGGAGTCTTGGTTGCGTCCGCAGATCCACCTGTCGATTAAACCCCCTACCATTCTTCTTCCTGCCCTGATGCACAGCAGAGAAAGCCACGGTGCCATGGACCTTGCTTCTGCCTTCCACTGGTGTGCCATCTCCCTCAACAGTATCCAAAGCAGTATCCCTGTTGTGCAGGAAGATGACTACAGGGGACTCCTGCACTACCTCGCTACTCTTGTTGGTTAATTGGAGCGCATTCTGGGGAAGGTGGGACCTGTAAAAGCAGGACGGGTTGCATCCGACCCAGAGGGGCACCAATATCCTGGGAGTGAGGTTTTCTGGTACGTTTCGGGAGGATTTTGACGTCCAGTAACTAATTTCGTCGATGTTCAGGACGTCAAAGTGTGTAGTGAGGCAGTGGGAAAGGTAACACTGACAAAGGAGAGTACTTGCAGGCACGGAGATGGGTTGAAGTGTGTATAC
Organism: Scyliorhinus canicula; assembly: GCF_902713615.1. Taxonomy (NCBI): domain Eukaryota; kingdom Metazoa; phylum Chordata; class Chondrichthyes; order Carcharhiniformes; family Scyliorhinidae; genus Scyliorhinus; species Scyliorhinus canicula. The sequence goes on along the minus strand of NC_052175.1, from coordinate 7,131,815 downwards.
TTCAACGTAAGAAGCATCAGGAATTAGGTGGGTGAACTTAAGGCATGGATCGGTACTTGGGACTTCGATGTGGTGGCCATCACGGAAACGTGGATAGAAGAGGGGAAGAAATGATTGTTGGAGGTTCCTGCTTATAGATGTTTCAATACGATTGGAGGGGGTGGTAAAAGAGGTGAGGCGTAGCATTGTTAATTAGAGATAGTATAACAGCTGCAGAAAGGCAGTTCGAGGAGGATCTGCCTACTGAGGTAATATGGGTTGAAGTCAGAATTAGGAAAGAAAAGTCACTTTTTTGCAAGTTTTCTATATGCCCCTCAATAGCAGCAGAGATGTGGAGGAACAGATTGGGAAACAGATTTTTGAAAGTTGCAGTAGTCACAGGGTAGTAGTCACGGGTGACTTTAACTTCCCAAATATTGAGTGGAAGCTCTTTAGATCAAATAGTTTGAATGGGGCGGTGTTTGTGCAGTGTGTCCAGGAAGCTTTTCTAACACAGTATGTAGATAGTCCGACCAGAGGAGAGGCCATATTGGATTTGGTACTTGTTAATGCACCAGGGAAAGTGATGGATTTGTTAGTGGGGGAGCATAGAACATAGAACATAGAACGATACAGCGCAGTACAGGCCCTTCGGCCCACGATGTTGCACCGACATGGAAAGTCAAAAACTAAAGGCCATCTAACCTACACAATGCCATTATCATCCATATGCTTATCCAATAAACTTTTAAATGCCCTCAATGTTGGAAAGTTCACTACTGCATTCCACGGCCTCACCACTCTTTGTTTAAAAACCCCACCTCTGACGTCTGTCCTATATCTATTGCCCCTCAATTTAAGACTATGTCCCCTCCTGCTAGCCACCTCCATCCGCGGGAGAAGGCTCTCACTGTCCACCCTATCTAACCCTCTGATTATTTTGTATGCCCCTATTAAGTCACCTCTTAACCTTCTTCTCACTAACGAGAACAACCTCAAGTCCATTAGCCTTTTCTCATAAGATTCTCCCTCCATACCAGGCAACATCCTGGTAAATCTCTTCTGCACCCGTTCTAAAGCTTCCACGTCCTTCCTATAATGAGGCGACCAGAACTGTACGCAATACTCCAAATGCGGCTGTACCAGAGTTTTGTACAGCTGCAACATGACCTCATGGCTCCGGAACTCAATCCCTCTACCAATAAAGGCCAACAAACCATAGGCCTTCTTCACAACCATATCAACCTGGGTGGCAACTTTCAGGGATCTATGTACATGAACACCGAGATCCCTCTGCTCATCCACACTGCCAAGACTTTTACCATTAGCCATATATTCCGCATTCCTGTTTTTCATTCCAAAGTGAATCACCCCACACTTCTCTACATTAAACTCCATTTGCCACCTCTCAGCCTAGCTCTGCAGCTTATCTATGACCCTCTGTAACCTGCAACATCCTTCCACACTGTCTACAACTCCACCGACTTTAGTGTCGTCTGCAAATTTACTCACCCAACCTTCTGTGCCCTCCTCTAGGTCATTTATAAAAATGACAAACAGTAACGGCCCCAGAACAGATCCTTGTGGTACGTCACTCGTAACTGAACTCCATTCTGAACATTTGCCATCAACCACCACCCTCTGTCTTCTTTCAACTAGCCAATTTCTGATCCACATCTCTAAATCACCCTCAATCCCCAGCCTCCGTATTTTCTGCAATAGACGACCGTGGGGAACCATATCAAACGCTTTACTGAAATCCATATACACCACATCAACTGCTCTACCCTCGTCTACCTGTTCAGTCACCTTCTCAAAGAATTCGATAAGGTTTGTGAGGCATGACCTACCCTTCACAAAACCATACTGATTATCCCAAATCATATTATTCTTGTCTAGATGATTATAAATCGTATCTCTTATAACCTCTCCAAGACTTTACCCACAACAGACGTGAGGCTCACCGGCCTATTGTTACCAGGGTTATCGCTACTCCTTGAACAAAGGGACCGCATTTGCTACCCTCCAGTCCTCTGGCACTATTCCTGTAGCCAATGATGACATAAAAATCAAAGCCAAGGTTCAGCAATCTCTTCCCTGGCTTCCCAGAGAATCCTAGGATAAATCCCATCAGCCCCGGGGACTTATCTATTTTCACCTTGTCCAAAATTGCCAACACTTCTTCCCTACGCACCTCAATGCCATCTATTCTAATAGCCTGGGTCTCAGCATTCTCCTCCACAATATTATCTTTTTTCTGAGTGAATACTGACGAAAGGTATTCATTTAGTATCTCGCTTATCTCCTCAGCCTCCACACACAACTTCCCACCACTGTGCTTGACTGGCCCTACTTTTACCCTTGTCATTCTTTTATTCCTGACATACCTATAGAAAGCTTTTGGGTTTTCCTTGGTCCTACCAGCCAAAGATTTCTCATTACCCCTCCTTGCTCGTCTTAGCTTCTCTCCTTAGATCCTTCCTCGCTTCCTTGTATCTATCAAGCGCCCCAACTGAAACCTCACGCCTCATCTTCACATAGGCCTCCTTCTTCCTCTTAACAAAAGATTCCACTTCTTTGGTAAACCACGGTTCCCTCGGTCAACCCCTTTCTCCCTCCCTGACTGGCACGTACTTATCAAGAACACGCAATAGCTGTTCCTTGAACAAGCTCCACATATACAGCTTGCAGCCTACTTCTCCAACCTACACATCCTAAGTTATGTCTAATGGCATCATAATTGCCCTTCCCCCAGCTATAACTCTTGCCCTGCGGGGTATACTTATCCCTTTCCATCACTAACGTAAAGGTCACCGAATTGTGGTCATTTTTTCCAAAGTGCTCACCTAACTCCAGATCTAACACCTTGCCTGGTTCATTACCCAAGACCAAATCCAATGTGGCCTCGCCTCTTGTTGGCCTGTCAACATATTGTGTCGGGAAACCCTCCTGCACACATTGTACAAAGAACGACCCGTCTAATGTACTCGAACTATATATTTTCCAGTCAATATTTGGAAAGTTAAAGTCTCCCATAACAACTACCCTATTACTTTCGCTCTTTTCCAGAATCATATTCGCCATCCTTTCCTCTACATCCCTAGAACTATTAGGTGGCCTATTGAAAACTCCTAACAGGGTGACCTCTCCGTTCCTGTTTCTAATCTCAGCCCATACTACCTCAGAAAAAGAGTCTCCATCCAGCATCCTTTCAGCCACCGTAATACTGTCCTTGACTAGCAGCGCCACACCTCCCCCTCTTTTGCCCCCTTCTCTGAGATTACTAAAACACCTAAACACCGGAACCTGCAACAACCATTCCTGTCCCTGGTACCAGGGGAGCGTTTTGGAGATAGTGACCACGATTCTGTGACTTTCACTTTGGTAATGAAGAGGGATAGGTACATTCAACAGGGCAAATTTTACAATTGGGGGAAGGATAAATACGATGCTGTCAGACAAGAACTGAAGTGCATAAGTTGGGACGATAGTCTGTCAGGGAAGGACACAATTGAAATGTGGAACTTGTTGAAGGAACAGATACGACGTGTCCTTGATATGTATTTCCCTGTCAGGCAGGGAAGAGATGGTCGAGTGAGGGAACCATGGTTGGCAAGAACATAAGATCATAAGAAGTAGGAGCAGGAGTAGGCCATCTGGCCCCTCGAGCCTGCTCCGCCATTCAATTAGATCATGGCTGATCTTTTGTGGACTCAGCTCCACTTTCCGGCCCGAACACCATAACCCTTGATCCCTTTAAGAGAGGTTGAATGTCTTGTTAAGAGGGAGAAGGATACTTATGTAAGGCTGAGGGAACAAGGTTGAGACAGGGCGCTGGAGGGATACAAGATAGCCAGGAGGGAACTGAAGAAATGGATTAGGAGAGCAAAGAGAGGGCATGAAAAGTCTTTGGCGGGTGGGATCAAGGAAAAGCATATGTGAGAAAATTTACACATATGTGAGATATATGAAATGACTAGGGCGAGGCTCGGTCCGATCAAGGATAGTAGTGGGAGATTGTGTATTGTGTCTGAAGAAATGAGAGGTCTTGGATGAGTACCTTTCTTCAGTATTTACGATTGAGAGGGCCATATTGTTGGAGAGGACAATGTGCAGCAGACTGGTAAGCTCGTGGAGATACTTGTTAGGAAGGAATATGTGTTGGGAATTTTGAAATACTTGAGAGTTGGCAAGTCCCCCGGGCCTAATGGGAAATGTCCATGGATTCTCTGGGAAGCAAGAGATTAAAATGCAGATCCGTTGGCAATGCTCTTTTCGTCCACACTGTCAACAGGGTTGGTGCCAGGGGATTGGAGAGTAGCGAACATCGTTCAAAAAAGGGAATAGGGATAATCATGGGAATTAAAGGCCAGTGAATCTTACTTCGGTAGTAGGCAAAGTAATGGAAAGAGTACTTTGCGATAGGATTTCTGAGCATCTGGAAATACACTGCTTGATTAGGGAACAGTCAGCACGGATTTGTGGGTGGTCGGTCTTCCCTCACAAGTATTATTGATGATGTGGAATTCTTTGAGGAGGTGACCAAGCACGTGGATGAAGGTAAAGCAGTGGATGTAGTGTACATTGATTTAGGAAGGCATTTGGTAAGGTTCCCCATTGTAGGCATATGCAGGAAGTAAGGAGGCATGGGATAGTGGGAAATTTGGCCAGTTGCATAACGAACTGGCTAACCCATAGAAGTCAGAGTGGATGGCAAATATTCAGCCTGGAGCCCAGATATCAGTGGCGTACCGCAGGGATCCGTTATGGGTCCTCTGCTGTTTGTGAATATCATTAATGACTTGGATGAGGTGGTTGAAGGGTGGGTCAGTAAATTTGCAGACGATACGAAGGTTGGTGGAGTTGTGGATAGTGAAGGGGGCTGTTGTCGGCTGCTAAGAGACATAGATAGGATGCAGAGTTGGGCTGAGAAGTGGCAGATGGAGTTTAACCCTGAAAAGTGTGAGGTTGTCCATTTTGGAAGGACAAATATGAATGCGGAATACAGGGTTAACGGTAGGGTTCTTGGCAATGCAGAGGAGCAGAGTGATCTTAGGGTCTATGTTCATAGATCTTTGAAAAACATAGATAAGCTGAAGAGCTGGGCTGAGAGGAGGCAGATGGAGTTTAATGCGGAAAAGTGTGAGGTGGTTCACTTTGGAAGGAGTAACAGGAATGCAGAGTATGCAGAGTACTGGGCTAATGGCAAGATTCTTGGATGTTCTTGAGAGATCACGGCATCTCGGTACATAAATCCCTGAAAGTTGCTACCCAGGTTAATAGGGCTGTTTAGAAGGCATATGGTGTGCTAGCCTTTATCAGTAGGGGGATAGAGTTTCGGAGCCACAAGGTCATGCTGCAGCTGTACATAACTCTGGTGCGGCCGCTCCTGGAGCACTGCGTGCAATTCTGGTCACCACATTATAGGAAGGATGTGGAATCTTTGGAAAGGGTTCAGAGGAGATTTACTAGGATGTTGCCTGGTATGGAGGGAAAGTCTTACGAGTAAAGGCTCAGGGACTTGAGGTTGTTTTCGTTAGAGAGGAGAAGGCTGAGAGGTGACTTAATAGAGACATATAAGATAGTCAGAGGGTTAGATAGGGTGGACAATGAGCGTCTCTTTCCCCGGATGGTGATGACCAACACGAGGGGACATAGCTTTAAATTGGGGGGTGGTAGATATAGGACAGATGTCAGAGGCAGTTTCTTTACTCAGAGAGTATTAGGGGTGTGGAACGCCCTGCCTGCAACAGTAGTAGACTCGCCAACTTTAAGGGCATTTTAGTGGTCACTGGATAGACATATGGATGAAAATGGAATAGTGTAGGTCAGATAGGCTTCAGATGGTTTCACAGGTCGGCGCAACATTGAGGGCCGAAGGGCCCGTACTGCGCTGTAATGTTCTATGTTCTAAAGTTGCCCCTCAAGTGGATAGAGCTGTGAAGAAAGCCTATGGTGTGCTAGCGTTCATTAGCAGAGGGGTTGAATTTAAGAGCCGTGAGGTGATGATGCACCTGTACAAAACCATACTCAGGCCACATTTGGAGTACCGTGTGCAGCTCTGGTCGCCTCACTTTAGTAAGGATGTGGAAGCTTTGGAAAATGTGCAAAGGAGATTTACCAGGATGTTGCCTGGAATGGAGAGTAGCCTTAGGAGGAGCCAATGGCCTCCCTTTGATTTGCTTCAGTCTGAGATTCAAAACAGCGTGTTTGCGGGGTAATACCTGGCCTTTAACTATCATTGAATATTAACATTTCATACATTTTCCATTCTCAAGGCGGATCTGTCTCCGGCTCTCTGGAGTTTGCTGCATTTGAAAATGAATGAAAAAGATGAGTTGCAAATGTGATTCAGCGAAATTGTCCTGGTTCAATTTTACTTTACCACACCGTGTTTTTGATTTTGTTTATATTAACCCTCAAGCCAGTACTATAGCGTGACTGTAGAGTGTTTTCAAGAGAGTGCGCATTTTGGAACTATGGTTCACAAAGTTCTCCACCGTGTTAAATCCCGTCCTTTAAAATGTGGTTATCTTGTGCAATTTCAAATGTTAATTTCGTTCAGGGAAGTCTTCCTGCCGTTGCATCATAGATTTATCAGAAAGGTAACATGCATGCTCATTGAATAGGGTATTGTGCCTTTCGAATTACTATCTGTTGTATATTCTCCACGGCAATGGTACCAATCAGATTCTGCTTTCCAGCCAATGAGCATTTTCCTATGATAGGAGAAAAATTACTGTTTTCTTTGTATGCCTGCATCGTATGCCTGCATCCTGGTGAAGTGACCTGATAATTATAAGACAAAAACGTATATTTTATTAGCGCAGTTTTTCGAGTCCTAACATTTCTATCTTTGCAACAAGAACTTAGAGAATGAAAGAAGGAAGATTTCAAATACTTTTCACTGTACCTCGGTACACGTGACAATAAACAAATGCAATCCAATCCAATCGAACCACATCTGGCTACCAGTCTCAAATGTAGAAATATGCCTATATTTTCCATTCGAAATCAGAAAATGTAAACAGTTGAGCTTGAGGAGCAGCAAAGACAGTTCCCGGAATAGTACTTTCCAGAAGCGTCTCCAACAAACAGTCCAGTAAAAACTTTGAGATGCACCTAACCAGCTAACATTCGATTTCAAACGAAAGTCAATTAAGATTATATTTAACCGCTGCAGCAAACAGATCTAAGTTCAACAGAACAATCCTGGGGTTGAAGAGGTAATAATAGGAAGACAGGTTTTATATGTCCGACCTCTTTGGTACCTTGCGATACAATGGTGGTGCCCTGACACGGATGTCCAAAATTAGTAGATTATTCATTAGCGTCGATTAAGAGAAGTTAGTTCACTTGCTGTGGTGAGGAACCAGAATAAAATCAGGGGGAAGAACATTCCAATGGGAACCAGAGGTAATAATAATCTGTATTAGTGTCACAAGCAGACTTACATTGAACACGATGTTGAGATACCGGCGTTGGACTGGGGTGAGCACAGTACGAAGTCTTACAACACCAGGTTAAAGTCCAACATGTTTGTTTCAAACACGAGATTTCGGTGCACTGCTCCTTTCTCAGGTGAATGGAGAGGTATGTTCCAGAAACATTTATATTGACGAAGTCAGAGATGCCAGACAACGCTTGGAATGCGAGCATTTGCGGGTAATCAAATCATTAGAGATCCAGAGATACGGGTTTCCCCAGGTTAAAGAGCTGTGAATTATCTCAAGCCATGACAGTTGGTAGGGTTTTGCAAGTCCAGGCCTGAAGGTGGGGGGGTGGATCTAATGCGACATGAATCCAAGATCCCGGCTGAGGCCGCACTCATGCGCGCGGAATTTAGCTATAAGTTTTTGCTCGGCAATTCTGCGTTGTCGCGTGTCCTGAAGGCCGCCTTGGAGAACGCTTACCCGGAGATCAGAGTCTGAATGCCCTTGACTGCTGAACTGTTCCCCGACTGGAAGGGAACATTCCTGCCTGGTGATTGTTGCACGATGCCCGTTCGTTCGTTGTCGCAGCGTCTGCATGGTCTCGCCAATGTGCCACTCTTCGGGACATCCTTTCCTGCAGCGTAAGAGGTAGACTACATTGGTCGAGTCGCACGAGTATGTGCCGCGTACCTGGTGGGTGTTGTTTCCACGTGTAATGGTGGTATCCATGTCGATGATCTGGTATGTCTTGCAGAGATTGCCCTGGCAGGGTTGTGTGGTGTTGTGGTCGCTGTTCTGAAGGCTGGGCAATTTGTTGCAAACGATGGTTTGTTTGAGGTTGCACGGTTGTTTGAAGGCCAGTAGTGGGTGTGTGGGGATGACCCTGGCAAGATGTTCATCTTCATTGATGATGTGTTGAAGGCTGCGAAGAAGATGTTGCAGTTTCTCCGCTCCGGGAAAGTACTGGACGACGAAGGGTACTCTGTCAGTTGTGTCTCGTGTTTGTCTTCTGAGGAGTTTGGTGTGGTTTTTTGCTGTGGCGCGTTCGAAATGTCGATCGATGAGCGCCATATACCGTTCGTACGAGGGCATCTTTCAGCATCTGTAGGTGTCTGTTATGCTCTTCCTCGTCTGAGCAGATCCTGTGTATACAGAGGGCTTGTCCATAGGGGATGGCTTATTTAATGTGTTTCGGGTGAAACCCATTGGGTACATTGAACACTGCAATGAGGATACCGTGAAAACACCCCAGTCGCCACATTTTGGCGCCTGTTCAGGTACACAGAGGGAGAATTCAGAATGTCCAATTTCCTAACGAAACCCACACTGACACGGGGAGAACGTGTCGACTCGACATAGACAGTGACCCAAGCCAGGAATCGAACCTGTTACCCTGGCGCTGTGAAGCAACAGTGCTAACCACTGTGTTACCGAGCCGCCCATTGGTGATGTCAGGTATTAGTTCTTCACGCAAAGATGAGTGGAAATCTGCAACCCAATAATCAGTTTCGACCGGGGGATAATTGTTTTTTTTTTCCTTTGATAAGGGGCGTATGGAAAATTAAATTAAATCAGTTTGGTGGAGTTAAGGTGAATGGGTATTTTTCTTTTGCTGGATGGCAAGCCTTATCTTGTGGGGTGCCAGCGGGTTCGGTCCTTGAGTCCCAACTATTTGCAATCAATATAAACGACGGGGATACAGGTTCGAAGCTTTTATTTCCAAATTTGGCAAACGACACAAAAAAAGGTGGAACCGAAATTTCAATTAGGTAATAAGAAACTTACAAATGGATATTGATAGGTTGGGAGAGTGAGCCAAACGTGACAGGTTGAGTTTCACTTGGATAAGTGTGAGTTCGTGCATTTTGGTGGTAAAAATGGGAAGACAACTTATTATCTATCAAGGGGGAGACTCCAGTGTGCTCAATTGCAGAGGGATCTGGGGTTCTCGTTCATGAGTCATATAAAACAAGCGAATAATAAAGAAAGAAAATGGAATGTTGGCATTTAAACCTGAAGGAATAGATTATAACGGGAAGGAAGTATTGTTGCAACTGTGTATAAGGCATTGATGAGGCAACGCCTGGAGTATTCTGCCCCGCTTTGGTCCTCTTAAGGAAAGCTGTTAGAGGCGTTGAGGCAGTTCCGAGGACCTTCACTCGGGTGATTTCAGAGATGAGGCATTTGTCGTATGAAGAGAGATTGAACAGAGTTCAATCGTTTCTAGCGTTTAGAAGAATGAGGAGGGATCAAATTGAGGCTTCCAAGGCGACAAAGTATACATAAATTAAATGTGGAGCGGGTGCTCAATGTTGTGCGGAATTCTGGAACAGGATAAGAGGCAGCACATTTAAATCAGAGTTCAGTAATAATCCACTAACCTCCCAAACACATGATTCGTCACAATGTCTACATCGCGCCGACCATCTGGATGCCCTCGCACCATAGCCTAGTGATCCCATCCCCAGGGCTATCCTTCAGGCAGACTCCACTGTACTCCAATCTCCATGCTTATCTTCCATCCACCACTGCCCCACCCAACCTTGAATACTCCTCTATTAATATTCTCACTCCCAACTGACCAGCAAAGCACAGCAACCCCTTCTACCCCCAAGCAATCTCATCCCGATTATAATAATGTATACACCTGACCCTGCATTTACTTCTGAAAATAACGGTGACATTTATGCTTATATTCTGGACAACAGCAAATTCCATCAAAGTGCGGCACTGAGATGTCAAGCTACGGTTTGGAATGGAACTTTGTAACGGGCATAACACTGTTAAATAAATTATTAAAACAGTGTAAGATTCGCTGGCGAGGCCAATATTCATTGCCCATCCCAAAACGTCCTGGAGAAGTGTGAGAATGATGGAGGGAGCATCGATACTGATGGAAACTACAACTGGAAAGTGTCTTTTATCAATCAAAGTGAGCATAACTGCTCCATATTTCCTAGCTAAATCTCAGGACTAAATATAGCATCCCCCATGATGGGAGTTAATTCGGATGTCGTAACCAGTTGATTAATATTAACAGTGAATAGCGTCAACAATCTTGCAAACTCGTTGTTCCCGTGGAGATTCCTCAGGGTATAAATTAAAGGACCTGCGAATGTTTCACGTTTATTCAGGGAGAGAATCCGGATCGGGAAGGGGCAGATTACTGCAGAGGAAAATGTACGAAACATTTTTCAATGCTGCAAAAATAATCTACATCAGCATTGCCATTATTGGTGTCCCTGGTAAGTGTTTATAACAATTGGAATTGTGGAACTTTGTTTGCGAAATAGCCTATAGTTTCGTATGTGACCTCTATTCAGTGGTGATCATTATAGAGAGAATAGAATTGTTCTCTCAAATATCCTGAATGCCTCCACCACTTTATTTTGGTTTGTCAGCTCGTAAATAAATGTTTGAATGTACATCATAGGATGGCTAAATCATACAGCTGTTGCGTCAATTGAATGTTTTGCAGTACGACATCATATCTTTAGGTAACCAGCGGTAAGAAAGAATATAGGTGTTGAAATATCGGGAAAATAATGTGTTCTGCAGGTCACTAACCGGAGTGAGTTAGATGGCTCCACAGCCAATGGTTACTGAGACTATCTGTCACTGTAAAGCAATATTGAGTTTGGTTATTAATCGGTGTGGAATATTTTCCCCAATGGACAATTATTGAGTGTCTATGACTGTTGAACCAAATTGATGTGCATCACTAACTGAATTGTGCCAGCATGCTCTGTCTTCAAACATTCTTTTCAATTGATAGATCTGGCCGGTCCATTGAGGTGCCTTCTGCAGTGTCAAACGGAAGCCCTTAGACATAGAACATAGAATTCTGACCGTGAGGTTGGAAGTCATTTGCCCCTTCGAGTCTGCACCGACTCTCTGATAGTGCACCCTACCTCAGCCCAAACCTCCGCCACATCCCAACACCCCCACCAAATCTTTGGACACGAAGGGCAATTTTAGCACTGCCAATCCACCGACCCGATACACCATTGAACTGTGGGAGGAAACCAGAGCACCCGGAGGAAATCCACAAAGACACGGGGGGCACGTGGAAACATAGGTCAGAAGTGAACAGGGTTGCTGGCGCTGTGAGGCAGCATTATAAAACACTGTGCCACCTTGACGCCTTAGTCTTAAATTAAATACATTGGTTAATGCACCTATAATTCAATTGATATGGTTTGGTTTCTTGTTTAATTTAAGCAGCTAAAAACCTATAATTACTGGTAGGTAAACCGTGGTTTGAAATACGCTGCAGCATTCAAATGTCCTATCTAGAAATCTGTCCTTCCTCTCGTCTGCTCTAGTCTAAACACTTCATGTCAATGATCCATCCAATTCACCATCAGTCGCAAGAATATTTGAGTAATATGTGTTGAATTATGTTATCTTGTTGATGTAGAGAACGGAGAAAGCACTGGCACAATTCATTGTATAAGTTATGTAACCAATAAAGATTTGGCAAATCAGTCCCCATCAATAATTACAATTGCCGACATCCTTCGTTGAATCGTTGTCTGCAGAGTCAGACCCGTCCCTATGAGGAGGTAACCGGGTAACTGAGAAAGTGCGTGTCTGTTTTTGGTATTGCAAGTGTCATCAATCAGATGGGAGTAACTGATAGCACTGTAACCATAAATAATAACTAAATTGTACGTCGTTCAAGAACTTCATTATACCTGCGATTTAATTAACGATTTATGACTGCAACAAATTAATACGAGGTAAACGGCAAAGTCCCCATCGACCGAGACAACCAAAGGTTCTGATTTCACCGCAGTATGTGAGTTGAACCCCCTCGCTGGCCTCGTTCTGCATCACGAACTAGCTGCCGAGATAACAGGTGAATTAATATGGCTGTTGAAAATTAAGAAGAATTCACATGACACTGTTGGGGAGGTTTTAAACTAATATGGCAGGGGGGTGGGAACCAGATTAGGAAGTTAGAGGTTAGAGTACTTTGCATCGGTATTCACAAAGGAGAGGGCCAAGACGGATGTTGAGGCTAGGGATGGATGTATAAATACTCTCGGTCAAGTTGTCATACGGAAGGGGGAAGTTTGGGATATTCTAAAAGACATTAAGGTGGACAAGTGCCCAGGACCGGATGGGATCTATCCAAGGTTACTGAGGGAAGCGAGGGTCGAAATAGCTGGGGCCTTAACAGATATTTTTGCAGCATCCTTGAGCACGGGTGAGGTCCCGGAGGACTGGAGAATTGCTAATGCTGTCCCTTTGTTTCAGAAAGGTAGCAGGGAAAATCCAGGGAATTACAGACCTGTGAGCTTGACGTCAGTGGCAGACAAACTGTTGGCGAAGATACTGAGGGATAGAATCTATTCACATCTGGAAGAAAATAGACTTATCAGTGATAGGCAGCATGGTTTTGTGCAGGGAAGGTCATGCCTTACAAACCTAATAGAATTATTTGAGGAAGTGACAGTTAATTGATGAGGGAAGGGCTGTAGATGTAATATACATGGACTTTAGTAAGGCGTTTGATAAGGTTTCCCATGGCAGGTTGATGGAAAAAGTGAAGTCGTATAGGATTCAGGGTGTACGAGCTAGATGGATAAAGAACTGGCTGGGTAACAGGAGACAGAGAGTTGTGGTGGAAGGGACTGTCTCAAAATTGAGAAGGGTGACTAGTGGTGTTCCACAGGGATCCGTGCTCGGACCACTCTTCTTTGTGATCTACATAAATGACCCAGAGGAAGGTATAGGTGGTCTGATTAGCAAGTTTGCAGATGATACTAAGATTGGTGGAGTTGCAGATAGCGAGGAGGAGTGTCAGAGAAGACAACGAAATATAGTTAGATTGGATAGTTGGGCAGAGAAATGGCAGATGGAGTTCAATCCAGGCAATTGCGAGGTGATGCATTTTGGAAGATCAAATTCAAGAGCGGACTATATGGTCAATGGAAGGGTCTTGGGGAAAATTAATGTGCAGAGAGATCTGGGAGTTCAGATCCATTGTACCCTGAAGGTGGCAAAGCAGGTTGATATAGTGGTCAAGAAGGCATATAGCATGTTTGCCTTTATCGGATGGGGTATTGAGTACAAGAGTCGGCAGGTCATGTTACAGTTGTATAGGACTTTAGTTGGGCCACATTTGGAATACTGCGTGCAGTTCTGGTCGCCACATCACCAGAAGGATGTGAGTGCTTTGGAGAGGTTGCAGAGGAGGTTCACCAGGTTCTTGCCTGGTATGGAGGGGGCTAGCTATGAAGAAAGGTTGACTATATTAGGATTGTTTTAATTGGAAAGACGGAGGTTGAGGGGGGACCTGATTGAGGTCTACAAAATTATGAGAGGTATGGACAGGGTGGATAGCAACAAGCTTTTCCCAAGAGTGGGGGTGTCAGTTACAAGGGGTCACGATTTCAAAGTGAGAGGGGGAAAGGTTAAGGGAGATGTGCATGGAAAGTTTTTAACGCAGAGGGTGGTGGGTGCCTGGAACGCTTTACCAGCGGAGGTGGTAGAGGCGGGCACGATAGTATCATTTAAGAGGCATCTAGACGGGTATATGAACGAGTGGGAACAGAGGGAAGTAGACCTTGGAAAATATGAGACAGGTTTAGATAAAGGATCTGGATCGGCGCAGGCTGGGAGGGCCGAAGGCCCTCTTCCTGTGCTGTAATTTTCTTTGTTTTTTGTTCTTTATTCAAAGAATTTACAGTGCAGAAGGGGGCCATTCAGCCCACCGAGTCTGCACCGGCTCTTGGAAAGAGCACCCTACCCGAGGGCAACACCTCCACCTTATCCCCATAACCCAGTAACCCCACCCAACACTGAGGGCAATTTTGGGCACTAAGGGCAATTTATCACGGCCAATCCACCTAACCCGCACATCTTTGGACTGTGGGAGGAAACCGGAGTACCCGGAGGAAACCCACGTACACACGGGGAGAACGTGCAGACTCTGCAGACAGTGACCCAAGCCGGAATCGAACCTGGGACCCTGGAGCTGTTAAGCATTTGTGCTATCCACAATGCTACCGTGCTGCCCCGATTCTTTGGCACGAACCTGTCATTCTACAAATGTTCCACATGAACTTCAGACAGTCCCTCCCCATCTCCCGTTACCCACATGTATAGCATTTCCTTTTAGTCTCATGCATGACGCTATCTAATCAAATGTCACAAAACTCAACAAACACGTGAATGGTAAGTCTAAAATTCTGAACAATGTCAGAGTGAAAACTCTGAGGTTCGGGATGAACGTCAGGGCTGATCTCTCAGACACCTGGAAACGCCCATTGTATATATTTCTCCTCTCAAAACAATGTCATATATTAATGAACATTGAACATAGAATTGTAAGCACAGAACAGGCCCTTCGGCCCACGATGTTGTGCCCAACTAGTCTGAAACTAAGATCAAATCAACCGACTCCCAATTATTCTAGTGCACTCCAAATGCCTATCCAATAACCGCTTGCAAGTTCCTAAAGTGTCCGACTCCACTACCATAGCTGGGAGTGCGTTCAACGCCCCAACCACTCTCTGAGTAAAGAACCTACCTCCAACATCTTCCACCATGAACCTTATAGTTATACGCCCTTGTAACAGCTACATCCACCCGCGGAAAAGGTCGCTGAATGTCCACTCTATCTATTCCTCTCATCATCTGATACCCCTGAAATAAGTCACCTCTCATCATCCTTCGTTCCAATGAGAAAACACCGAGCTCCCTCAACCTTTCCTCATAAGAACCACCCTCCAATCCAGGCAGCATCCTAGTAAATCTCCTTTGCACCCTGTCCAATGCTTCCACATCCTTCCTATAATGAGGTGACCAGAACTGCACACAATACTCCAAATGTGGTCTAACCAAGGTCTTGTGCAGTTGCAGCAGAACCTCACGGCTCTTAAACTCAATCTCCCTGTTAATAAATGCGATCACGCCATAGGCTTTCTTCACGGCTCTATCCACTTGGGTGGCATCTTTCAGAGATCGATGGACAAGAACTCCGAGATCTCTTTGCTCTTCCACGTTCTTCAGAACCCTGCCATTAATCCTGTAATCCGTCTTCAAATTTGTCCGCCCATAATGAATAACCAAATGAATAACCACTTATCATGGTTAAACCCCATCTGCCACTTTTCATCCCAGCTCTGGATACTATCAATGTCTCTTTGCATCATTTGCATCCACCTCATCCAATGACTACACAAATCTTGGTGTCATCAGCAAATTTACTAATCCAAACTTCAACTCCATCATCCAAGTCATTGATAAAAATCACAAATAGCAGAAGACCCAGCACTGATCTCCGTGGTACACCGCTGGTGACTGGACTCCAATATGAAAATGTGCCTGGTTATACAATATAGAATTTACAGTGCAGAATGAGACCATTTGGCCACTCGAGCCAGCACCAGCCCATGGAAAGATCACCCTATCCAAGCCCAAATCTCCACCCTATCCCAACAACCCAGTAGACCCACCGAACCTTTTTTTGAACACCAAGGGTGGCTTAGCATGGCCAATCCACCTGAACTGCACATCTTTTGGACTGTGGGAGGAAACTGGAGCACCCGGAGGAAACTCACGCACACATGGGGAGAACGTGCAGACTCCACACAGTCAGTGACCCAGCTGGGAATAGAACCTGGAACCCTGGAGCTGTGCAGAAAATCTGCTAACCACTGTGCTACCGTGCTGCCCAAAATGTTATGTTCTGTTATCGCCTAGTCTTCGATAAGGAAAAGAGCCAGTGCATTCAAATCTTCCCAACAGCTAAATTTCTTTAGTTCTGCTGATGTATCTGCAAAAAAAAAATATTTACACCTTCTGAAGTAATTCAATATCGCCCGGGTCTGCGTGCATTTGCTCCGGGTGCTCTAGTTTCCTCCCACAGTCCAAAGATGGTCGTGTTAGGTTAGGCTGATTGCCCGTACTAATTTGTCCCTCAGTGTCCAAACGTGTGGAGGTGAGGCGGGGTTCGGGGAGGTGGGCAGCACGGTAGCATTGTGGATAGCACAATCGCTTCACAGCTCCAGGGTCCCAGGTTCTATTCCGGCTTGGGTCACTGTCTGTCTGGAGTCTGCACATCCTTCCCGTATGTGCGTGGGTTTCCTCCGGGTGCTCCGGTTTCCTCCCACATCCAAAGATGTGCAGGTTGGTGGATTGGCCATGATAAATTGCCCTTAGTGTCCCTTAGTGTTGGGTGGGGTTACTGGGTTATGGGGGTAGGGTGGAGGTGCTAACCTTGGGTAGGGTGCTCTTTCCAGGAGCCGGTGCAGACTCGATGGGCCGAATGGCCTCCTTCTGCACTGTAAATTCTATGATCTATGATCTCTAGCGTGGGAAAGTGGCCCGAGTCGGGAGGACGCCCTTTAACAGCGTTATTGCAAACTCGATCGGCCGAATGGCCTCCTTCTGCGCGGTACGGGTCCTATGAATATCCACCCTGTAATACTAAGAACAGAATACTAAGTATGACAATAATAATCTCTATTAGTGTTAGAAGTCGGTTTACATTAACACTGCAATCAAGTAACTGTGAAAAGCCTCTCGTCCCTGCATTCTGGCGCATTTCGGGTACACAGAGGGAGAATTCAAAATGTCCAATTCACTTAACAAACGCGTCTTTCGCGACTTATGGAAGGAAACCGGAGCGTTGTTACGCTATGTTGATAACTTTAAAAAAAAAATAAATTTAGATTACCCAATTATTTTTTCCAATTAAGGGGCAATTTAGCGTGGCCAATCCACCTACTCTGCACATTTTTGGGTTGTGGGGGCGAAACCCACGCAGACACGGGGAGAATGTGCAAACTCCACACAGACAGTGACCCAGAGCCGGGATCGAACCTGGGACCTCAGCGCGCTATGTTGATAACTTAAGTAGTTTTTACTTTGTGTGAAATGAACATGTCACCTCTTTGTTGATTTATTAAGGATATATTTTCCCAATTGTATTAGATTTGTTTTGATCGAGGTATTCAATTATTACTAGATAGTTAGTTCCATCCGAAATCATTATCCCTCATTAAGCTTCTGTGTATTCACTAGTTGGTGATTAATGTTTGTTCTGTCTTCCAAAGTGCACCGATTAATTTCCTTTATGCTCCGGGTTATTTCTATTGTCCGTTTCTGGACCAAATTCACAGCATTGGGCACATTTCCCGATCCATGCAGTAGGTCGTTTGCAGGTCAATTTCCTTCACCTGTGGTTGCCATGAGTATATTAAATTTGGAACTAATTGCTGTTGTTCCATCTCTCTTCATTCTCCCTGCAGTTCCACCCTCACTCCCTGGTTATGAGCTTTTCAGGGTCACTGTTTCTCCTCTTATAAAACTCCACAGATCACTGAAGGTGTGTGGTTTCGTTTCCTCAAATGCTGAGAAAGAAATAAGAACAAGTCTTTGCTTCGAACTTTCGCCTCTGCCTAAGCTACACATGATGCGTCTTTGATTCCTCACTGACCTTCCTCAATATCGTCGGATAGACTTCCTCAATATGAAGGGTAGACTGTCCGACACGTCCAACTGCAGAATAACCGATTTCTGTTGTTTTTTTAACCAATCGGCATCATTGGCCGAGCAACATGGCTAATTGACCTGAAATGACTTGCTAACCGGTTCCCCGGATCGATAAAGAGTAAAGGACATTGATGTCAATCTGGAGTCTCAAATTGGCCAGACTAAAGTACTTTCCCGAAAGGACATCTGCGAACAAGGTGGGGTTCAATAAAAATGAACAATAGTTTCCAGGTCACCAATAGATTTTTAATAATGCTGACATTCGAACCGGTGTCTTCAGAGCATTGTCCCGGCCTCGAAATTACACGTCACAATTCCACATAGGGATTGCGTGCGGATAATCTGATGGAGTATTGGAAAAATTAGTGAGCTTCAAAGGAAGTGAGGGTAGGGGCAAGTTAAATTAATAATCTTCCGGGCCTACAATTAGAGGTGCAAGAAAACCAATTTCATTCTATATGAAGCTATATTTGCTTCCTGCAGAGGCATGGCAACATTTGCCCTCCAATGTTAAAAGTGGAAATTTGAGACTTTTAACAGACTTTTTGAGACTATGTGAAAATATTTATCAAACCAACAGGTATCTTTCCATCACATCATCTACTTCTTATTTCTATCATGATTGCTCGAAAGTTAAGATTGTTTATTGCGGAGACGTTGTATCGATTGGGCCTTCCTTAACTGGGGTTTAGATGAACGAGAGTTGGTCTTACTGAAATATATAAAATTCTCAGAGACCTGAACCACGTGGATGCAGGTATGTTGTTTCCTCTGGCTGGGGTGTCTGGTAAAAGCCATCTCCTCATAATACCTGGCAGGCCATTTGGAGCTGAAATTAGGAGTGAAACCTTCATTCAGAGTGGTGAATCTGTCCAATTATTTACTGCAGATGGCTGTGGAGGTCATGTAAGTGAATATCTACAAAGAAGGAAATAGATATATTTCGAGGCTGTAACTTGTAAGGGGAGTCAGCAACAGTGGAACTAATGGATTGTGATAAAGGGGCAGCCATCATCTACTGAATGACGGAGCAGGCTTCAAAGACGGACTTATCTACTTCTGCTCCTACATTCCAGGTGTCCACGTTTTTAAACTTACAGTTGCAGTATTATAGATGGGGTTTGGCGCTGCTGAGCTCTTTCATTCGTTGAGCCATTTTACCCATTCATGTTTTGTTACGAGGAGGCATGATGAGAGGCAAGTAAAACGTTTCCAGCAATATTTTCCAGTATCTTTTCAATTCTCTCTCTTCCAGTTAATTTCGTGGCGTGTGTCATCTTGGCCAGGGGAAAATGTGGGCTCTCCACTTGCACCACTCGATACCTGGTGGCCATGGCAGGGTCGGATCTACTGGTCGTTATCACAGCAGACATCCTGTTCAACATCGGTTGTTACTATTTTGCAGTTTCTTATCTAAACATCACCCCGGTGTGTAGTGTTATCCTTGTCCTCACAAGTGCAGCCACAGACTGCTCTGTCTGGTTAACTGTTGTTTTCACCTTTGATCGATTTGTAGCCATTTCTTGCCACAATTTGAAACGAAGATACTGCACTGAAAGAACTGCGACGGTGGTTGTGACAACAGTCTGCATTCTGCTCTGCTTGAAAAATGTCCCGTTTTACTTTGTATATGAACCTGGAGCGATAATTGACAATGTACCGTGGTTCTGTTATAGGAAGGCAAACTATTTCACTGAGCGTGGATGGATCATATTTGACTGGTTTGATACAATGTTAATCCCATTGTTTCCATTTACATTGGTTTTGTTGTTCAACGCTCTGACAGTCAGGTACATTTTAGTCGCCAGTAAAGTCCGGAAGAGGTTAAGGGGTCAAATCACAGGAGATACATTCAATGACCCGGAAATGGAGAGCAGAAGGAAGTCCATGATTTTACTCTTCACCATTTCCGGCAGTTTCATTCTTCTGTGGTTGACGTTTGTAATAGAATTCTTGTATTACAGCATTACAGGAAAAGATCCAGGGGCTTACACAAGTTCCGAATTCTTCCTTCAACAAGCTGGAATTATGCTGGCGAATTTAAATTGCTGCACAAACACATTTATTTATGGTCTAACTCAGTCCAAGTTCAGAGAGCAGCTCATAAGAGCGATTCATTATCCAGTTGCATCATTTATTCAATTCTTGAATAAGCAGAACAATTGAGACTATTCAACAGGTGGATTCCAGCGTTTAAAATCCATAACGGAATGTTTAGCCTCAGCCTCCCCTTAAATGAATGGCACCAGAAATACTTGATGAACGGTATGCTCACAAGGTTATGGAGAAAATGTGCGTGGGGATGGGCGGGATGGGCAGGTTGCGGTGGAGCTGTATGGGTTATTGGTCACACTTTGCATTAAGGACACCACACTCCACCTGATTGAATGAATAGATGACAACTGACGACATTCAGTGGCTTCTGAAAGAGGCACATTTTGGAGGATGGAAAGAAAGAGACTGGTGCAGTAAATTTAAAATCTTAAAAGAGAGGAGGGCAATCAAGGATAGACAGATAGCTTCAGGGTCGTAGGTGTAACAGCAGAGATTGTCACACCGCACCAGTAGCAGTGGAGCAAAGGCAATATGTGTTTTCTTGAGGAAGGAAGTAAATCAGCAGCAGGAATCAGATAAGCCGAAGAATACTGGACCCGGGAACGAGGCTATACTTGTACACT
Source organism: Scyliorhinus canicula (assembly GCF_902713615.1). Taxonomy (NCBI): domain Eukaryota; kingdom Metazoa; phylum Chordata; class Chondrichthyes; order Carcharhiniformes; family Scyliorhinidae; genus Scyliorhinus; species Scyliorhinus canicula. The sequence goes on along the minus strand of NC_052175.1, from coordinate 7,111,216 downwards.
CGAACTAACAGACCATTGTTTAGCACAGAGCTAAATCGCTGGCTTTGAAAGCAGACCAAGCAGGCCAGCAGTACGGTTCGATGCCCGTAACAGCCTTCCCGAATAGGTGCCGGAATGTGGCGACAAGGGGATTTTCACAGTAACTTCATTTGAAGCCTACTCGTGACAATAAGCGATTTTCATTTCATGTTTTACATAGAACATAGAACAGTACAGCACAGAACAGGCCCTTCGGCCCTCAATGTTGTGCCGAGCCATGATCACCCTACTCAAACCCACATATCCACCCTATACCCGTAACCCAACAACCCCCCCTCCCTTTAACCTTACATTTATTAGGACTACGGGCAATTTAGCATGGCCAATCCACCTAACCCGCACATCTTTGGACTGTGGGAGGAATCCGGAGCACCCGGAGGAAACCCACGCACACAGGAGGAGGACGTGCAGACTCCACACAGACAGTGACCCAGCCGGGAATCGAACCTGGGACCCTGGAGCTGTGAAGCATTTATGCTAACCACCATGCTACCCTGCTGCCCCTTTCATTTCATTTCATTGAAATCAGGACAACCAGAAGGAAGTGGCCATGAGCAAGAGGTGACATACAAAAGTTGGAATGCAAACTTGGGAACAAAAAAGATGCATCACCCTCTGCTGGTCAGGACCCGAAACAACAACCACAGTTGGTCCTCTGCTTTCACTGCATCGATTCTGAAATGTTGACATCCAGAAAAAGCGAAACTTACCTTGTATTTCCAACAGATGGAACTGAAAGTCTTGTAGAAATAAGTAATAACAACGTTTTTTATGATTGATGTTATTATTGTTTTATTCCGGATCAACTGTATGCACCTGGCAGATCCACCCCCTCCAGCGAGTAGATCACAGAACATAGGATAGAACATAGAACATAGAACACTACAGCGCAGTACGGGCCCTTCGGCCCTCGATGTTGCGCCGACCTGTGAAACCATCTGAAGCCTATCTGACCTACACTATTCCATTTTCATCCATATGTCGATCCAGTGACCACTTAAATGCCCTTAAAGTTGGAGAGTCTACTACTGTTGCAGACAGGGCGTTCCACACTCCTACTACTCTCTGAGTAAAGAAACTGCCTCTGACATCTGTCCTATATCTATCACCCCTCAATTTAAAGCTATGACCCCTCGTGTTGAGCATCACCATCCGAGGAAAAAGACTCTCACTGTCCACCCTATCTAACCCTCTGACTACCTTATATGTCTCAATTAAGTCACCTCTCAGCCTTCTCCTCTCTAACGAAAACAACCTCAAGTCCCTGAGCTTTCCTCGTAAGACTTTCCCTCCATACCAGGCAACATCCTAGTAAATCAACTCTGAATCCTTTCCAAAGCTTCCACATCCTTCCTATAATATGGTGACCAGAACTGCACGCAGTACTCCAGGTGCAGGGGCACCAGAGTTATGTACAGCCGCAGCATGACCTTGTGGCTCCGAAACTCAATCCCCCTGCTGATAAAGGCTAGCACACCATATGCCTTCTTAACAGCCCTATTAACCTGGATGGCCACTTTCAGGGATTTATGTACCTGGATGCCGAGATCTCTCTGTTCATCTACACTACCAAGAATCTTGCCATTAGCCCAGTACTCTGCATTCCTGCTACTCCTTCCAAAGTGAACCACCTCACACTTTTCCGCATTCAACTCCATCTGCCACCTTTCAGCCCAGCTCTCCAGCTTATCTATGTCCCTCTGTATCCTATAACATCCTTCAGCACTATCCACAACTCCATCGACCTTCCTGTAATCTGCAAATTTACTAACCCATCCTTCTACACCCTCTCCCAGATCATTTATAAAAATGACAAACAGCAGTGGCCCCAAAACAGATCCTTGCGGTACACCACTAGTAACTGAACTCCAGGATGAACATTTGCCATCAACCACCACCCTCTGTCTTCTTTCAGCTAGCCAATTACTGATCCAAACCGCTAAATCACCTTCAATTCCATACTTTCTTATTTTCTGCAATAGCCTACCGTGGGGAACCTTATCAAACGCCTTACTGAAATCCATATACACCACATCAACCGCTTTACCCTGATCCACCTGTTTGGTCACCTTCTCAAAAAACTCAATAATGTTTGTGAGGCATGACCTACCCTTCACAAAACCGTGTTGACTATCGCTAATCAACTTGTTCTTTTCAAGATGATTATAAACACTATCTCTTATTACATTTTCCAACATTTTACCCACAACCGAAGTAAGTCTATAATTACCAGGGTTGTCTCTACTCCCCTCCTTGAACAAGGGGACAACATTGGCTATCCTCGTCTTCCGGCACTATTCCTGTCGACAAAGACGCCATAAAGATCAAGGACAAAGGCTCTTCAATCTCCTCCCTGGCTTCCCAGAGAATCCTAGGATAAATCCCATCTAGCCCAGGGGACTTATCTATTTTGACATTTTCCAAAATTGCTAACACCTCCTCCTTTTGAACCTCAATTCCATCTCGCCTGGTCGAGTGAACCTGAGTGTTCTCCTCGACAACATTGTCTTTCTCCAGTGTAAACACTGACGGAAAATATCCATTTAACGCTTCCCCTATCTCCTCTGATTACACACACAACTTTCCACTACTATCGTTGATTGGCCCTAATCTTACTCTAGTCATTCTTTTAGAGATAGAGAAATACAGCACAGAACAGGCCCTTCGGCCCACGATGTTGCGCCGAACTTTTGTCCTAGGTTAATCATAGAATTTTGGACAATTTGTCATGGCCAATCCACCCAACCTGCACATCTTTGGACTGTGGGAGGAAACCGGAGTACCCGGAGGAAACCCACGCAGTCACGGGGAGGATGTGCAGACTCCACACAGACAGTGACCCAAGTCGAAATCGAACTTGGGACCCTGGAGCTGTGAAGCAATTGTGCTATCCACAATGCTACCGTGCTGCCCTTAAGAAGTTAACCTACACTCCCTTATTCTACCCTAATCCAAGTACCTATCCAATAGCCGCTTGAAGGTCCATAAATTTTCCGACTCAACTACTACCACATGCAGTGCATTCCATGCCCCCACTACTCTCTGGGTAAAGAACCTACCTCTGACATCCCCTCTATATCTTCCACCATTTATCTTAAATTTATGTCTCCTTGTAATGGTGTGTTCCACCCGGGGAAAAAGTCTCTGACTGTCTACTCTATCTATTCCCCTGATCATCTTATAAACCTCTATCAAGTCGCCCCTCATCCTTCTCCGTTCTAATGAGTAAAGGCCTAGCACCCTCAATCTTTCCTCGTATGACCTACTCTCCATTCCAGGCAACATCCTGGTAAATCTCCTTTGCACCTTTTCCAAAGCTTCCACATCCTTCCTAAAATGAGGTGACCAGAACTGCACACAGTACTCCAAATGTGGCCTGACCAAGGTTTTGTACAGCTGCATCATCACCTCACGGCTCTTAAATTCAATCCCTCTGCTAATGAACGCTAGCACACCATAGGCCTTCTTCACAGCTCTATCCACTTGAGTGGCAACTTTCAAAGAACAATGAACATAGACCCCAAGATCTCTCTGCTCCTCCACATTGCCAAGAACCCTACCATTAACCCTGTATTCCGCATTCAGATTTGTCCTTCCAAAATGGACAACCTCACACTTGTCAGGGTTAAACTCCATCTGCCACTTCTCAGCCCAGCTCTGCATTCTTTCTATGTCTCTTTGAAGCCGACAACAGCCCTCCTCACTATCCACAACTCCACCAATCTTCGTATCATCTGCAAATTTACTGACCCACCCTTCAACTCCCTCATCCAAGTCGTTAATGAAAATCACAAACCGCAGAGGACCCAGAACTGATCCCTGCGGTACGCCACTGATAACTGGGCTCCAGGCTGAATATTTGCCATCCACCACAACTCTCTGTCTTCTATCGGTTAGCCAGTTTGTTATCCAACTGGCCAAATTTCCCACTCTCCCATGCCTCCTTACTTTCTGCATAAGCCTACCATGGGGAACCTTATCAAATGCCTTACTAAAATCCATGTACACTACATCCACTGCTTTACCTTCATCCACATGCTTGGTCACCTCCTCAAAGAATTCAATAAGACTTGTAAGGCAAGACCTACCCCTCACAAATCCAGGTAAATAACCTACCTCTCATATCCCCCCTATATCTTTCACCATTCACCATATATTTATGTCCCCTTGTAATGGTTTGTTCCACATGGGGAATTTTGTTCCTGATATACCTATAGAAAGCCTTAGGGTTTTCCTTGATCCTATCTGCCAACGACTTTTCGTGTCCTCTCCTCGCTCTTCTTAACTCTCCCTTTTGGTCCTTCCTGGCTAACTTGTAACTCTCAAGTGCCCTAACTGAGACTTCATGTCTCATCATAACATAAGCCTTCTTCTTCCTTTTGACAAGTGCTTCAACTTCCTTAGTAAACCACGGTTCCCTTGCTCGAAAACTTCCTCCCTGCCTGACAGTTACATGCTTATCAAGGACACGCAGTAGCTGTTCCTTGAAAAAGCTCCACATTTCGATTGTACCCATCCCCTGCAGTTTCCTTCCCCATCATGTACATCCTAAATCTTGCCGAATAGCATCATAATTGCCTTTTCCCCAGCTATAATTCTTGCCTTGCGGTATATACCTATCCCTGCCCATTGCTGAAGTAAACATAACCGAATTGTGATCACTATCACCAAAGTGCTCACCTATATCTAAATCTAACAACTTGCCGGGTTCATTACCCAGTACCAAATCCAATGTGGCCTCGCCCCTTGTTGGCCTGTCTACATATTGTGTCAGAAAACCCTCCTGCACACACTGTACAAAAACTGACCCATCTATAGTACTCGAACTATAGTAATTCCAGTCAATATTTGGAAAGTTAAGGTCCCGCATAACAACTACCCTGTTACTCTCGCTCCTGTCGAGAATCATCTTTGCAATCCTTTCCTCTACATCATTGGAACTATTCGGTCTATTGACAACTCCCAACAGGGTGACCTCTCCTCTCCTGTTCCTAACCTCGGCCCATACTACCTCAGTAGACGAGTCCTTAAACGTCCTTTCTACCGCCGTAATACCATCTTCTCTGTTCTTACAGAAACATCTAAATCCTGGAACCTGCAACAGCCATTCCTGTCCCTGCTCTACCCATGTCTCCGAAATCGCCACAACATCGAGATCCCAGGTACCAACCCATGCTGCAAGCTCACCCACCTTATTCCGGATATGGAAAAATACAGCACAGAACAGGCCCTTCGGCTGATGATGTTGTGCCGAACTTTTGTCCGAGTTTAAAAACAAATTAATCTACACTCCATTATTCTACCCTAATCCATGTACCTATCCAATAGCCGCCTGAAGCTTACTAATGTTTCCGACTCAACTACTTCCACAGGCAGTGCATTCCATGCCTCCACTACTCACCAGGTAAATAACCTACCTCTCATATCCCCCCTATATCTTTCACCATTCACCATATATTTATGTCCCCTTGTAATGGTTTGTTCCACATGGGGAAAAAGTCTCTGTCTGTCTACTCTATCTATTCCCCTGATCATCTTATAAACTTCTATCATGTCGCCCCTCATCCTTCTCCGTTCTAATGAGAAAAGGCCTAGCACCCTCAACATTTCCTCGTAAGACCTACTCTCCATTCAAGGCAACATCCTGGTAAATCTCCTTTGCACCTTTTCCACAGCTGCCACATTCTTCCTAAAATGAGGTGACCGGAACTGCGCACAGTACTCCAAATGTGGCCTTACCAAGGGTTTGTACAGCTGCATCATCACCTCATGGCTCTTAAATTCAATCCCTCTGCTAATGAACGCCAGCACACCATCAGCCTTCTTCACAACTCTATCCACTTTAGTGGCAACTTTCAAAGATCTATGAACATAGACCCAAAAATCTCTCTGCTCCTCCACATTGCCAAGAAACCTACTGCTGACCATGTATTCCGCATTCATATCTGTCCTTCCAAAATGTACAACCTCACACTTTTCAATGTTAAACTCCAGTGGCAGCAACAAGTGAGAAGAGTAGTCAGTAAACCATAGGGGCAGCACGGTGCCTTCGGCCTCACGGCGGCGAGTCCCAAGTTCTATCCCGTCTTTGGGTCACTGTCCGTGTGGAGTTCGCACATTCTCCCCGTGTTTGCATGGGTTTGGCCCCCACAAACCAAAGATGTGCAGGGTGGGTGGATTGGCTATGCTAAATTCCCCCTTAATTGGAAAAATTAATTGGGTATTCTAATTTTTTTTAAGAGGAAACAAAATAAACCAGAGTATTCTGGGCTTTATTAACAAGGGAATATAGTAGATGAGCAAGGGGGTTATGCTGAACCGAGGCATCAGCTAAAATACTGTGTACAGTTCTGGCCGGCACAGGGAATCACTCCAGTGCAGAAGAAGGCCTTTCGACCCATCGAGTCTGTACTGCCCCTCTGAAAGAACATCCAACTTATTCCAATACCACCCCATCCGCACAACCCAATATCCCCACATAAGCGTTTGGACACTAATGCCAATTTATCATGGCCAATCTGCCAAAGATGCCCGTCTTTGGACAGCGGGAGGAAACCGGAGCACCCGGAGGAAACCTAGCCACACACGGGGAGAACGTGCAGACTCCAGATAGACAGTCGCCAAAAGCCGAAATCGAGCCCAGGTGCCTGGCGCTGTGAGCTAGCAGTGCTAACCACTGGGCGGCCGTGCTTCCCCGCACTTTGAAGGATTTGAACTCATTGGAGAGAATGCAGAAGAAGGTTGTAGGAATGGTTCCAGAGATGTTCAACTTCAGTTATGAGCAGGGATTGGAGAGATTGTGACTGTTCTCCGTGGAGAGGAGAGGTAGAAGGTGTTCAAAATCTAGACAGAGTAGACAGGGAAAAATTGTTCACATTCGTAAAAGAATCAAGATAGGGGGGACACAAATTTAAAGTGATTAGCAGAAGAATCAAATGCAGTGAGAGAGAAAACCTTCACATCACCAATGGTTTGGGACTGAAATAGGCCTGGCATTGTGGTAGAGGGAGGGTCAATCAAGAGATCACTGGATGATTATCTGAATAGAAACAATGTGAAGGTGTAAATGGAAAGGAAGCAGAAGAGCTTTGTGTCATAATTATAGTTTGGAGTGATGATACAGACACGACGGGCCAAATGGCCTCCTTCTGCACAGTAATCCTCTGATTCTGGGAGAGCAGTAGAACCACGGGAGAAGGAGAGATCAGCGAGACCACAAGAGGGAAAGTGGGAGAGTTAGCAGCGAGACCAGGACAAGGGGAGAGAGAGCACTAGAGAGTACTGAGACCACAAGAGGGAGTTAGAGCTTCGAAACCACGAGAGGGAGAGAGAAAGCAGCGAGAGAAACAGAGAGGATAAGGGGAAGACTAAAGCACAAGAGAACAGAGAAAATTACATTACAGGAACAGGCCATTCGGACCTCCAAGCCTGCGCCGACCATGCTGACCATCTAAACTAAAATATTCTACACTTCCGGGGTCCATATTCCTCTATTCCCACCTATTCATGCATTTGTCAAGATGCTCCTTTAATGTCACTATCGTCCCTGCTTCCACCACCTCCTCCGGCAGGCAGTTCCAGTCATCTACTACCCTCTAAAAAACGTGCCTCGCACATCTTCTTTGAACTTTGCCCCTCGCACCTTAAACCTGTGTCCCTAGTAATTGATACTTCCTCCCTGGAAAAAAATCTTCTGACTGTCCACTCTGTTCATGCCGCCCATAATCTTGTAAACTTCTATTAGATCGATCCTCAACCTCCCTCGTTCCAGTGAGAACAAAATGGGTTTGTCCAACCGCTCCTCATAGCTAATGCCCTCCATACCAGGGAACATCCTGGTAAATCATTTCTGCACCCTCTCTAATGTCTCCACATTCTTCTGGTAGTGTGGCGACCAGAATTGAACACCATACTCCAAGTGTGGCCTAACTAAGGTTGCAGCTGGAGCATGAAGTGCCAACTTTTATACTCAATGCCCCGGCCAATGAAGGCAACCATGACCCATGATGTATGCCTCTTGACTACCTTATCCAGTTGAGTTGTTATTTTCAGTGATCTGTGAACATGTATTCCGAGATCCCACTTACCTATCAATACCTCTAAGGGTTCTGCTATTATCGGGCAATTCCCACCTATACCGTGCTTGGGGCAGCACGGTAGCATTGTGGATAGCACAATCGCTTCACAGCTCCTGGGTCCAAGGTTCGATTCCGGCTTGGGTCACTGTCTGTGCGGAGTCTGCACATCCTCCCCGTGTGTGCGTGGGGTTCCTCCGGGTGCTCCGGTTTCATCCCACAGTCCAAAGATATGCAAGTTAGGTGGATTAGACATGATAAATTGCCCTTAGTGTCCAAAATTGCCCTTAGTGTTGGGTCGGGTTACGGGGTTACTGGGTTACGGGGATAGGGTGGAGGTGTTAACCTTGGGTAGGGTGCTCTTTCCAGGAGCCGGTGCAGACTCGATGGGCCGAATAGCCTCCTTCTGCACTGTAAATTCTATGATGATCTATAGTAGCCCTCTCATTTGTCTGGATTAAACCCCATTTGTCATTTCTACGCCCAAGCCTCCAAGCGATCAATATCCTGCTGTATCCTCTTACAATCCTCAACACTATCTGCCGCTCCACCAACCTTTGTGTCGGCCGCTAAAATACTAATCAGACTAGCTACAGTTTCCTCCAAAACATTTATATATACCACGAACAATAATGGTCCCAGCATTGGTTCCCGTGGACCACCACTCGTCACAGCCCTCCAATCAGAAAAGCAGCCTTCCATCGCTGCTCTCTGTCGTCGATGATTAAACCAGTTCTTTATCCATCTTGCCAGCTCATTTCTGATCCCTTGTGACTTCACCTTTTGTACCAGTCTGTCATGAAGGAGCTTTACAACACAGAAACAGGGCCTTCTCCACAAAAAACACGATTCCTCTCGCTAATATGTCAATTTTTCCCAAATGTGAGGAAATCCTGTACCCAAGAATCTTCTCGAATAATCTACCATTGGAGTAAGGCCCCAGCATTATTTCTGCTACCCTTCTTAAACAAAGGAACAATATTGGTTATTCGTCAGTCCTCTGGGATCTATAGTGTTGGCAATAAGGATACAAAGATGTCAGTCAAGGCCACAGCAATTTCCTTCCTTGCTTCTCACAGTATTCTGCTTAGGCCTCATCAGGCCCTGGGGTCGTATCTGCCTTAATGTTTTTGAAGACGCCAAACACCCTCTCTTTTTCGACAGCGACATGACCGAGACACTGTGGCTTCACAGCTCCAGGGTCCCAAGTTCAATTCCCTGCTGGGTCACAGTTTGTGTGGAGTTTGCACTTTATTCCCGTGTCTGCGTGGGTTTCCTACGGATGCTCCAGTTTGCTCCCACATGTCCTGAAATACGTGCTTGTTGGGTGAATTGGACAATCGGAATTCTCCCTCTGTGTACCCGAACAGACGCCAGAGTGTGGCGACTAGGGGATTTTCACAGTAACTTCGTCGCAGTGTTAATGTGAGTCACATTGTGACAATAAATATTATTATTATTCTATACGCCCTTCCGTGGACTCACCATCCACCATGACTTTCTCTTTCGTGAACACTGATGCAAAGGAGTCATTTCATACCCCGCTCATTTCCTCTGACTCCACGCATAGATTCCCTCCTCTGTGCTGGAATTGACCAGCCCTTTCTCAGGCTGCCATCTTGCTCTCTATTTATGTATAATAAACCTTGGGATTGTCCTTAGCCCTGTGTCAAGGACTTTTCATGACCCCCTTTTATTTCTCCTGACTCTTTCTTGACTTCCTTCCAACGTCTTTATATCCTTCAAGGGCTTTCTCTGGTCCATGTCCCGTGTCCGTACCCCGTGTCCTGGACGACGATTTCCAGGAAGTGACGTCTGGGCTGCGGAATGTAAGCAGCCTGTGATGTCCGTGGGGCTTTGAAGGACGTGGGTAGCACGTTTATGTAAGTGTTCACCGCACAGGTTAATATTATGCAGTCGGCGAGGGAATGGGTGGCCACCAGGCACTGAAAAAGGAACAAGCAGGTGGGAAATAAGTTCCCCGGCCGCATCCCAAACTCCAACCAATATTGATTGCAGAATAGTGATGAGAGTGATGGTTCTTCTCGGGAATGCAGCCTGAACCAAATCCAGGCAGTTCGGGTGGCTCAGCTACAACGAAGGTAAAACGAATCATAGAAGCGAAAGAGCGATAGTTGATCAGATAGATAGAGGTAGAAGTAGGCTGTTCTTCTGCCGCAGACGTGAATGCAAGATGGTCTGTTTACTCCCCAGTTCCAAGGTCCAGGAAGACACTGAACAGCTGCAGGGGACTGACAGGGGAGAGCAAACAACCAGCAGTCGTGGACCACATTCGTAAACAGAGAATCGTCGGGAAATAGGAGGAGGAGGTCATTCGGCTACTTGAGTCTGTTTTGACATTCATTATGATCATGGTTGATCACTGCACAATTGACGAGACTGATCCCACCATCACCCCTATTACCCTTGATCCCCTTCACCCAATTTGTCTTCTTTCACGCCTGCTCCATCTGCATGCTTACAGTCAGCAATTGCTGTACGACAACACCCAAGTTAGAACATAGAACATAGAACATTACAGCGCAGTACAGGCCCTTCGGCCTACAATGTTGCACTGTTCTCTGAAACCCTTCTAAAGTCCCTCTACACTATCCGCTTATCGTCCGTATGCCTATCCAATGACCATTTGAATGTGTTTAGTGTTGGTGAGTCCACTACTGTTGCAGGCAGGGCATTCCACGCCCTTACTACTCTGAGTAAAGAACCTACCTCTGACATCGGTCCTATATCTATCTCCCCTCAATTTAAAGCTATGTCCCCTCGTGCTGGACATCACCATCCGAGCAAAAAGGCTCTCGATGTCCACCCTATTTAATCCTCTGATCATCCTGTATGCCTCAATTAAGGCCCCTCTTAACCTTCTCTCTAACGAAAACAGCCTCAAATCCTTCAGCCTTTCCTCATATGATCTTCCCTCCATACCAGACAACATTCTTGTAAATCTCCTCTGCACCCTTTCCAATGCTTCCACATCCTTCCTATAATGTGGCGACCAGAACTGCACACAATACTCCAAATGCGGCCGCACCAGCGTTTTTACAACTGCAACATGACCTCATGGCTCCGAAACTCAATTCCTCTACCAATAAAAGCTAACAGACCGTACGCCTTCTTAACAACCCTCTCAACCTGGGTGGCAAGTTTCAGGGATCTATGGACATGGACACTGAGATCTCTCTGCTCGTCCACACTACCAAGAATCTTACCATTAGCCCAGTACTCTGCCTTCCTGTTATTCCTTCCGAAATGAATCACCTCACACTTTTCTGAATTGAACTTCATTTGCCACCTGTCAGCCCAGCTCTCCAGCTTATCTATGTCCCTCTGTAACTTGTAACATCCTTCTGCACTGCCTACAACTCCACCAACTTTAGCGTCATCTGCAAATTTACTCACCCATTCTTCTACGCCCTCCTCAGGTCATTTATAAAAATGACAAACAGCAACGTCCCCAAAACAGATCATTGTGGCACACCACTAGTAACTGGACACCAGTCAGAGCATTTCCCATCAACCACCACTCTTTGTCTTCTATCAGCTAGCCAATTTCTGATCCAAACTGCTAAATCACCCTGAATCCCATGCCTCTGTATTTTCTGCAATAGCCTACCGCGGGTAACCTTATCAAACGCTTTACTGAAATCCATATACACCACATCAACTGCTTTACCCTCATCCACCTGTTTGGTCACCTTCTCGAAGAACTCAATGAGGTTTGTGCGGCACGACTTGCCCTTCACAAAACCATGTTGACTATCTCTAATCAAATTATTCCTTTCCAGATGATTATACATCCTATCTCTTATAAACCTTTCCAAGACTTTTCCCACAACAGAAGTAAGGCTCACTGGTCTATAGTTACTGGGGTTATCTCTACTCCCTTTCTTGAACAAGGGGACAACATTTGCTACCCTCCAGTCCTCTGGCACTATTCCTGTAGACAAAGATGACTTAAAGATCAAAGCCAAAGGCTCAGAAATCGCCTCCCTAGCTTCCCAGATAATCCTAGGATAAATCCCATCCGGCCCAGGGGACTTATCTACTTTCACACTTTCCATAATCGCTAACACCTCCTCCTTATGAACCTCAAGCCCTTCTAGTCCAAGTTCCATTGCAGTCCCTTCTCTTAAACTATAAATAATTAGGTTTCAATCTGCCTTCATCTTTTTGCTACCAAAGATGATATCCTCACATTAGTTATGTTATATGTCACCTGCCATTCATCGCCCCCCCCCCCCACTCACTCTATCGTTGTAATAATAAAACAAGTAGAAAGAGAGATGTTGCCCTTTAGTCAGAATTTCGGTTGTGAAGTTGATATTTCTAAAGCAGGGCCTCCAAAGTACCAACGTACAGATTACTCTCACTGCAGGTAAGTCTGGGAATAGGAGGATCGCTGAGGACTATATAGTAGTGCAGAAGTAGGCCATTCGGCCCATCGAGCCTCCGCCGACCCACTTAAGCCCTTAGTTCCCCCCTATCCCCATAACCCAGTAAACCCTCTGAACTTTTTTTCGTTGCGGAGGGAAATTTAGCGTGGCCAATCCACCTAACCTGCACATCTTTGGACTGTGGGGGAAACCGGAGCACCCGGAGGAAACACATGCTCACACGGGGAAAACGTGCAGACTCCGCACAGACAGTGTCCCAGCAGGGAATCGAACCTGAGACCCTGGCGCTGTGCAGTCACAGTGCTAATCACTTGTGCTGCCGTGGCTGAAAATGTAGGTTGTTAGACATTTGAAGCATTGTGCCCGGCTTTTTGGTACTTGGGCCAGTAAAGATTGGAATAAAGGAAAGTAATTGAGTTCTGTTTGCTGCTGCTTTTGAGGCCTGTTCAAACAACCTCGGCAGTGGTGTGGAAACAGGCGAAAATATCATGGAAACAGGCGTGGAATACGGGTGACACACAGACAACACTATGATTGAGAATAACAAATTAATAGATCCGGTCAGAGTGAGCAGGAAAGTAATAGAGTTTACCTCAGATTTCAGTGCATGATAAGTGTATATGACTGCTATGAGGAGAGACTGGATCGGCTGGGATGGTTTTCCCCGGAGCTGAGTGAGGATTGATACAGGTTTGCAAAATAATGAGATACATCGATAGGGTTGATGATAAGAATCCTTTCTTCATGGCAGAGGTGCTGAACACCCGAGGGCACAGCTTTAACGCGAAGAGGAAGTAATTTAGGCGGGAGCTGAGGAAACAGTCTTTCATCCAGAGGGTGGTACAAAAATGGAACGTGCTGCCTGAGAGGGGGTTGGAGGCAGGAACTATCGCTACATCTGTACCAGCACTTAAATGGCCAAGGCAGAGTAATCTATGGATCGAGGATAAATGGGATTTGAATAGATTAGTATTTCGTAGTCTGCTTGACATGGTGGGCCGTACGAAATAACAAAGAACAAAGAAAAGTACAGGACAGGAACAGGCCCTTCGGCCCTCCAAGCTTGCGCCAACCATGTTGCCCGTCTAACCTGTTCCACGTCCGGGTCCGTGCCCTCTATTCCCATCATATTTATTTGTCAATGTAATTCTCAAGATTCCCCTTAAACCTCACTATCGCCCATGCTTCCACCAACTCCTCCGGCAGCGAGTTCCAGACACCCAGGACCCTCTGTGTAAAAACGTACCTCGTACATCTCCTCTAAACCTTGCCCCTCGCACATTAAACCTCTAGGAGCTGTTTAGCACAGAGCTAAATCGCTGGCTTTGAAAGCAGACCAAGCAAACCAGGAACATGGTTCCCCGAACAGGCGCCGGAATGTGGCGACTAGGGGCTTTTCACAGTAACTTCATTTGAACCCTACTCGTGACAATAAGCGATTTTCATTTCATTTCATTTCCTCCTAGTAATTGACCCCTCTACCCTGAGGAAAAGCCTATGACTATCCACTCTGTGCATGCCCCTCATAATTTTGTAGACCTCTATCAGGTCGCCCCTCAACCTCCTTCGATCCAGTGAGAACAAACCGAGTTTATTCAACCTCTCCTCATAGCTAATACCCTCCATACCAGGCAACATCCTGGTAAATCTCTTCTGCACCCTCGCTAAAGCCTCCACATCGTTCTGTTGGTGTGGTAGACTCTATGGCTCTATGATTCTATGTATATGAATTCACAAAGTATGTTAAATAAGATTAATGAGTTACATGGGGAATCGGCGTGAGGAGATGGTATGTTCAGGACACGACAGATATTTGTTTGAAGAAAGTGCAGGACTGGGTATTAAACATTTCTGGGTAGCAGACGTTCAACAGCGATGGGAGAGAAAGAAAAGGGGCAGAGTGGCGGGATTGGTAGAGAAGTGCTTGAGAAAGAGGATGTCCCAGAGGGATTAAGGACCGAATCGATTTGGCCGGAGCTAAAGAATAAAAGAGGTTGAATTGCGCCGTTCTGTGTAATGGGAAGTAGATGAACACATCTGAAAGGCAACTTAAATCTGCAAAAACGAAAGAATAGTCACAATAGGAAATATTAATAATCCAAATATAGACTGGGATACTGGTAGCGGAAATGGGTAGAGATGGATAAGGATTCCTAGATTGAGTTCGAGAGAAACGACTTCAGCAGTATCCATCTCAATCCAATTAGACATGCCATACAGCTAGACCTGGCTCCTGGGAATAAGGTGGGAAAGTAGGTTGTGACTGTGGAGAAACGTTTAGGGACAGTGATCAATATATCACAATGTTTTGGAAGGCAGGGTAATAGAACAAATAATGAGAGGCAAATCGATAGTTGAGCAATAAGACACGGTCCGGACGTAGGGGAGGGATATTCCCTCAAAATTTACAAGTAGGCCAAAAAAATCCAGAGGTACCCGGATGACAAAGGTGGCGAAATAAAAACAAGGAATAAAAAAGTGCGCCGATGTTCTGAGGACAGGTGAGTAAGGCAATAAGTGAAGCCAAGGGGGAGGATGAAGAAAGTGCTGAGAGCTAAAATAACGTTAAATACCAAAATCTCTCTCAGCATGTAAATGGAACAAGAGAAGAGAAAGGAAGATGAGAGCCGATGTCGAATCAAAAAGGAGGATGTGTGTATGGAGATTGGGGTCATGGCTGATATATTATTTGACTGAGACATGGCTGACACAGTTTTGTATTTCCCTTTCCCAAAGAAGAAGATGCTGCACAGGCCATGATGAAAGAAGAGGCAATTCCGTCAGCAGAAGGGTTTATAATTAATATGGAGGAGGAATTTCAGAGCCTCCCTCTGCTTAAAGTTCACAAAGTGCTGGAAAATGGATTCGATATATCTAAAGATACTGAGGGAAGCGTGATTGAAAGTTCCAGTGGCATCGGTCATCATAGAATTTACAGTGCAGAATGAGGCTATTCGGCCCGTCACTGCTTAGTCGTCATTTATCTGTTATGTGATAAGACAGGACTGAAAAATTACAAACATCGCAGTTCACCAGAGGGGGTAGGATCAGCCAAACAACTACAGGACTGGCGGTTTAACTTTGGAGGTTGGAAAACTTCCACAACGAATAATTCTTGATAGATGGCATTGTCATGTGGACAAATTATGGATAATTAAGGAAAACCAACATGGGTTTCTTAAGGAACCATCATGTTTAAATGTGTTGAGGTAATTCAGAACATCTGATTGCTTGGAAGGCAAAGCTAGTATTAAAGGATGTGCACTTCTACTGGTACACAGTAGAAAAAGATGCAACTGTAACTGCGTTTAATTTAATATATGATGTGTCTGTAAGGGATCTGTACTTTTATTCACGCTGGTTGAAAGTAGTTGTG
Source organism: Scyliorhinus canicula (assembly GCF_902713615.1). Classification (NCBI taxonomy): domain Eukaryota; kingdom Metazoa; phylum Chordata; class Chondrichthyes; order Carcharhiniformes; family Scyliorhinidae; genus Scyliorhinus; species Scyliorhinus canicula. The sequence continues at coordinate 7,095,314 of NC_052175.1, read as the reverse complement.
TGTATAGAGGGCAACTAAGTTACAAATGTGTTTTTATTATGATAGAAAAAGCCATGGCGTCAATAATTAATATATTTGCTTAGTAAATAGAAGGTCATGAAAGGAAAAAAACGTCCTTTGTTCTTTAGTTTTAACTGGAAGCTACAGCAGTTTATGTATAGGTAGCCGGTAAAGGAACAACTCTCAGCTTTTTACAAGGAAAACAACATACAATGAAGCAATTGTTGTCTAAAGAATAGCTCGATTCTCGGAAGAAGAACAGAGGGCTGCTCAGTAAAGACTAACACACGTCAGAAGGGCATGTGGTTTGGGGGCGTCCGGTTGGGCCCTGCTTTTTCGGCCATACTGCTCCCACAGCGCATTATTGAACTAAACGGTGTTTTTACGATTAGACTTTCAATGCCATATTTTTATTGAATTCCAATTGCACTATCTGCCCTGGTAGGATTTGAGTCCATGCCTCCAGAGCATTACCCTGGGTCCCTGGATTACTAATCCAGTTACAACACCACTGCTCAACTGCCTCCCCTGTGCAACGTAAATTCAAAAATGTGTGGGTATTGGTGGCTGGACCTCAAATGCGTCAAAGCAGTCAAGACAAAAAAACCTAACAGGGGCTTCTGCAAAACCTGGAGTGGATTTACAGGTCCAAACGTTGCGGAAACACTGTTCAAAAGAATCCTTTAGAAATTGTGGAATGGATGTCGGAATGGAACCTGCAAATAGAAAGAATTATTAACATACACCATAGAACATTACAGCGCAGTACAGGCCCTTCGGCCCTCGATGTTGCGCCGTCCTGTGAAACCCCTCTAAAGTCTCTGCACTCTTCCCTTGTCGTCCATATGCCTATCCAATGACCATTTGAATGTGTTTAGTGTTGGCGAGTCCACTACTGTTGCAGTGAGGGCATCCCACGCCCTTACTACTCTCTGAGTAAAGAACCTACCTCTGACATCTGTCCCATATCTATCTCCCCTCAATTTAAATCTATGTCCCCTCGTGCTGTACATCACCATCCGAGGAAAAAGGCTCTCACTGTCCACCTTATCTAATCCTCTGATCATCTTGTATGCCTTAATTAAGTCCCCTCTTAACCTTCATCTCTCTACCGAAAACAGTCTCAAGTCCTTCAGCCTTTCCTCATCAGATCTTCCCTCCATACCAGGCAACATCCTTGTAAATCTCCTCTGTACCCTTTGCAATGCTTCCACATGCTTCCTATCATGTGGCAACCAGAACTGCACGCAATACTCCAAATGCGGCCGCACCAGAGTTTTGTACAACTGCAACATGACCTCATGTCTCCGAAACTCAATCCTCTATCGATAAAAGCTAACACACCGTACGCTTTCTTAACAACCCTCTCAACCTGGGTGACAGCTTTCAGGGATCTATGGACATGGACACCTAAATCTCTCTGCTCGTCCACACTGTTAAGAATCTTACCATTAGCCCAGTACTCTGTCTTCCTGTTAGTCCTTCCAAAATGAATCACCTCACACTTTTCTGCATTAAACTCCATTTGCCACCCGTCAGCCCAGCTCTGCAGCTTATCTATGTCCCTCCGTACCTTGTAACATCCTTCTGCACTGTCCACAACTCCACCGACTTTAGTGTCATCTGCAAAGAAGGAGGCCATTCGGCCCATCGATGAGAGAAGGTTTAAAAGCATGTTTTTCAAATGGAGTTTGGAAGGTCTCGTGACAATCATCTGTGAGGGAAGGGGGGATTCTGAGGCAGAAATACACAGACATTAAGTTAGACCACAGCGAACCGGTGTGCCTTCAAAATTACCTTGTTTGAAAATGAAGTTTTGTGGCGTCAACTGTACTTTGTCACCCACGCTAGAAAATAGAACATACATACAATGCAGAAGGAGGCCATTCGGCCTATTGAGTCTGCACCGACCCACTTAAGCCATCACTTCCACCTTATCCCCCAAACACAATAACCCCTCCTAACCTTTTTGGACACTAAGGGCAATTTAGCAAGGCCAGTCCTCCTAACCTGCACGTTTTGGACTGTGGGATGAAACCGGAGCACCCAGAGGAAACCCACGCAGATACGGGAAGAATGTGCAGTCTCCGTACAGACAGTGACCCAGCAGGGAGTCCAACCTGGGACCGTTGCGGCTGTGAAACACAGTGCTAACGACTGTGCTACCGTGCTGCCAATGCTAAAATGTGTGAGTAATCCATATGTCCCAAGAGGCGAGAGAAGAAGTACCGTTTTATAATTCAATTTTCCATAGTTAGAATCATAGAGGTCTACAGCTCAGAAAATGCCCTTCAGCACATTTGTCCTGGCCAAAGACAACCACCCATTTTAATTTCTTCACTAAATCATAAGAGGCATCAGAAGTGTTGTTCATGTCTTCATGGGATGTGGGTGTCGCTGGCTGAGCCAGCATTGATTGCCCATTCTGGTGGGAATTTAAGAGTCAACCACATTGTTGTTGGTCTGGACTCACATGTAGGCGAGACTGAGGAAAGAGGAAAGATTTCCTTCCCGAAAGAACATTCGGGAACATAATTTGTTTTATGACAACTGACATTGATTTCATTGTCATCTTTAGACTTTTAATTCCAGATTTTGTATTGAATTCGAATTCCACCATTTGCTCGAACCGAGATCCCCAGAGAATGACCCTGGGTCTCTGGATTATTATTCCAGGGACAATACTATAAAGCCACTGCCATTGAGCAGCTCAATGCTTCTGAAATGTTATAAGGGTCTCTGCCTCCACCACTCTTTCAGGGAGTGAGTTCCAAAGTCCCATCGCCCTCTGGATAAAAACGTATTTCCCCACATCCCCTCTAAGCATCCTGGACCTTGCTTTAAATCTATGCCACCTGGCCATTGATCTCTCCAACAAGGAAAAACTATCCTCCTGTCTACTCGACCTAAAGACCTCAAAGTTTGATATATCTCAGTCATGTCCTCCTTCAATCTCCTCTGCTCCAAGGGAAAGAAAACAGTCTATCAAAATCTCTCTTCATCACGAAAACCCACCAGCCCTGGCAACATCCTGGCAAATCTCCTCTGCAGTCCTCTGACACATTCATCCGAAAAAGTGAATTCCAGAACTGCACAGTAGTCTAGCTGTGTCTTAACCCATATTTTATACATAACCTCTCTGCTCTTAAACTCTATGCCTCGGCTAATAAATGTTTTTCTTTTCTCAAAACGAAGCGGTTCTTTGACTATTCCTCCACGTTAGATGGAAAATGTAAAAGTTAGGGACTGAGGCGTCAGGGTTCCATTCTGCGATCTTCCTGTCTACGTCTGCCATCAACTGGGATCGTTACATGATTGAAGAACAATTTCCGTCACAGAGTAAAACCAGAGACCAGTTCACGCATGGGTTTGGACAACATTAATGTTTGTAGTTACTTACCAGGAAACCAGTGATGGCAAAAATCAAGTCAGATATTTTAGCAATCAATTCAAATGTTTCCAGCATTTTCAGTTTCAGCTGATGTTTTAAATCGTGCTTCAGGCAATCTCTCTGCATTAAACTCTGAGGGCAGACATTCCTTTTCATTTATACTTTCTGGGACCACCTCGCGGATAATGTAATTGGATCTCCGTTCAAGTTCGGTTTTATTAATTGAAAACAAAACAGATTACTTAATCGAGTTCAGTTGCGGAAAATATTTCCCACTGAGATTGAATCGCCATGCGCCAAGGCTAATCGCCAAATTAACTATCAAAATTAGAATCTGCATTCTCCCACCAATGTCCATTCATACAGGAATCCAGAGGACTCACAACGTTTCAATTATGTCTTTCACTCAACCGGGACAATTCAGTAATTAAGTTCCAATTGATCTCCGAGCAGTTCACAGAATCCTTACAGTGTAGAAGGGAGGCCATTTGGCCCAGCGAAGGGGTGGGAGGTTGAGGGGGATTTGAGGAAAAACTGTTTTACCCAGGTAGTGGTGAGTGTCTGGAATGCACTGCCTTAGGGAGGTGGGGGGGGGGGGGGGGTGCGGTAGAGGCGGGACCCCTCCAATCCTTTAAGAAGTACTTGGATGAGCACTGGGCACGCTATAACATTCAAGGATATGGGCGCTGTTAGCAAATGGGATTAGGTAGGCAGATCAGGTGTCTTCCATGTGTTAGTGCAGTCAATGGGGCGAACGGTGTCTATGGCACTCTGTTATTCTGAGACTCTGTGATGATGAGTCTGCACCGATCCTCCGAAAGAACATCCTGCCTCGGCCCACACTCCCGACCTATCCCCGGAAGCTAACCTACATTTATTTTGGCACTAAATGGGGCAGCACGGTAGCATTTTGGATAGCACAAATGCTTCACAGATCCAGGGTCCCAGGTTCGAGTCCGGCTTGGGTCACTGTCTCTGCGGAGTCTGCACATCCTCCCCGTGTGTGCGTGGGTTTTCTCCGGGTGCTCCGGGTTCCTCCCACAGTCCAAAGATGTGCAGGTTAGGTGGATTGGCCATGATATATTGCCCTTAGTGTCCAAAATTACCCTGAATGTAGGTGGGGTTACTGGGTTATGGGGTTATGGGGATAGGGTGGAGGTGTTGATCTTGGGTAGGGTGTTCATTCCAAGAGCCGGTGCAGACTCGATGGGCCGAATGGCCTCCTTTTGCACTGTAAATTCTATGACTAAAGGAAAATTCAGCATGGCCAATCCACCTGAACTGCGCATCTTTGGATTGTGGGAGGAAACGGGTACAGCCAGAGGAAACTCGGGCAATTAGGAGGGGAATGTGCAGATTCCACAAAGACAGTCATCCAAAGGGCCCCCCCGGGGGAGGTTGGGGGGGGGGGGGGAGTGGATTAAACTAATTTGGCAGAAGGATCGGAAACTGATGTGTAGTCCAGGAAATAGTGTTGCTGGAGTTGAGGACGTTTAGCGTAGTGCAGTACTGAGGAAGGCCACAAGAGTGGACCTGCAGGCATGAAGGTGGTTTGAAGTGTGTCTACGTCAATGCGAGGAGCATCAGGAATAAGGTTGGAGAGCTTGAAGCATGGAATGGTACCTGGGACTGCGGTGTTGTGGACATTATGGAGACGTGGATAGAACAGAGGCAGGAATGGTTGTTGGAGGTTCCGGGGTTTTGATGTTTCAGGCAGATTAGAGAAGATGGTAATAGAGGTGGAGGAGTAGCATTGTTATTCGAAGATAGTATAATGGCTGCAGAAAGGCAGTTTGAGGAGGATCTCTCCACTGAGGTAGTGTGGGCTGAAGTTAGAAATAGGAGAGGAGCGGTCACTTTGTTCGGAGTTTTCTATAGGCCCCCAAACAGTAACAGAGATGTGGAGGAAAAGATTGCAATGCAGATTTTGGATAGGTGCGGTCGTCACAGGGTAGGTGTCATGGGAGAGTTTAACTTTCCAAATATTGATTGGAATCACTATAATTCGAATAGTTTGGATGGGGCTGTTTTTATCCAGTATGTGCAGGAGGGTTTCCTCACATAATATGTGGATAGACCGACAAGAGACGGGGCCACGTTGGACTTGGTATTGCGTAATGAACCGGGCCAAGTGTTAGATTTTGTTGTGGGAGAGGACTTTGGAGATACTGACCACAATTCGCTGACTTTTACTATAGCAATGGAGTTGGATAGGAACATACGGCAGGGCAAGGTTAATAATTGGGGGAAGAGTAATTACGATGTGATTAGGCAAGAATTTGGGAGCATAAGATGGAAACAGGAACTGTCAGGGAAAGGCACAACTGAGATGAGCAGTTTGTTCAAGGAGCAAATACTGCGTGTCCTTGATATGTATGTCCCTGTCAGGCAGGGAGGAAATAGTCGAGTAAGGCAACCATGGTTTACAAAAGAGGTTGATGTCTTGTCAAGAGGAAGAATGAGGCTTATATAAGGATGAGAAAACAAGGTTCAGTTAGGGCACTTGAGGGGTACAAGATAGCTTGGAAGGAGCTCAAAAATAGGCTTTGGAGAGCTAGGCGGGGCATGAGACGTCCTTGGCGGGTAGGATCAAGGAAAACCCCAAAGCTTTTTACACATGGGGAATAAAAGAATAATCAAGGTGAAGTTAGGGCCGGTCAAGGACAGTAGTGGGACTGTGTGCATGGATTCTGAAGATACAGGAGAGGCCCGAAATGAATACTTTTCTTCAGTATTCACAAAGGAGAGGTGCCATGTTGTTGAGGCGGATAGTGCGATACAGGCTGGTAGGCTGGAGGACGTAGATATTCGGAAGGAAGGTGTGTTAGAAGTTTTGAGAAACCTGAGGATAGGTAAGTCTCCTGGGCCTGATGGGATATATCCTAGGATTCCTTGGGAGGCGTGGGATTAGATTACAGAGCATTTAGCTTTGATCTTTATGTCCTCACAGTCTACAGGAATAGTGCCAGAACACTGAAGAGAGGCGAATGTTGTCATATTGTTCAAGAAAGGGAATAGGTATAACTCTGGGTATTATAGGCCGGTTAGTCTCACTTCAGTTATAGGCGAATTATTGGACTGGTCCTGAGGGATAGGATTTATGATCATTTGGGAAGGTACAACTTAATCATGGATAGTCAGCACGGATTTGTGAGGGGTAAGTCTTTCCACACGTTTGATTGTATTATTTGAGGAGGTTACTAAGTACATAGATGAAAGTAGAGCAGTTGATGTTGTATACATGGATTTTTGTAAGGCCTTTGATAAGGTGCTCCATGGTCGGCTCATGCAGAAAGTAAGGAGGCATGGCATAGAGGGAAATTTAGCCGATTGGATCAGCAACTGGCTAGCACATAGAAGACAGATAGTCGACAGGTGGTAGATAGTAAATTTTCATCCTGTAGCCCAGTCACCAGTGGCATACCACAGGAATCAGTGATGGGTCCTCTGCTATTTGTGATTTTTATCAATGACTTGGATGATGGAGTAGAAGGTTGGGTTAGTAACTTTGCTGGTGACACCAAGATTGGTAGAGTAGTGGATACTTGGAGGGCTGTTGTAGGCTGCAAATAGACACTGATAGGATGCAGACCTGGGCCGAAAAGTGGCAAGTGTGAGATGATTCATTTTGGTAGGAGAAATTTGAATGTGGTTACATGGTAAACGGCAGGGTTCTGAAAAATGTGGAGGAGCAGAGATCTCTGAGTTCATGGCCATAGATCTCTGAACGTTGCCGCCCAAGTGGCCAGAGCCGTGAAGAAAGCCTACAGTGTGTTAGCATTTATTAACAGGGGGATTTTCGTGAGGTTATGCTGCAACTGAACAAGACCTTGGCTAGACCACATTTGGAGTATTGTGTGCAGTTCTGACCACTTCATTACAGGAAGGATGTGGAAGCATTGGAAAGGGTGCAAAGGAGATTTACCAGGATGCTGCCTGGATTGGAGCATAGGTCATATGAAGAAACGTTTAGGGAGCTAGGCTTTTCTCATTGGAGCGAAGGAGGATGAGAGGGATAGATGGAGTGGAGGTTCGGCGACGTTTTCGTCGAGTGGATGTAGCTGTTACAAGGGGGCATAACTATAAGGTTCATGGTAGAAGATATAGGAGGGATGTCAGATGCAGGTTCTTTACTCAGAGAGTGCTTGGGGCGTGGAACAGACTCCCATCTATGATAGTGGAGTCGCAGACTTTAGGAACTTGCAAGCGGTTATTGGATAGGCATATGGAGTGCACCAGAATGATAGGGAGTAGGTTGATTTGACCTTAGTTTCAGACTAGTTCTGCGCAAAATCGTGGGTCGAAGGGTCTGCACTGTGCTGTACAGTTCTATGTTCTATGTGAAGAGACAGGTGGACTTCTGACATTGGGTGAAAAACAATTCTTGAAATAAGAACGAACGAATCTGCATCTGGCACATTTGTTGGTAGGTATAAGTTCAGCGGCCGCCAGAACAAAGACATGGAATTGGATCACTTCCATCTACCTACTTGAAGGACGCTAGTAATAAACTGTGTTCTGTAACGTTTCTTTGGTATGAAGAGCACCTTTCAGATATGTTGAAAATGAACCGTGACCCCCTTGCTCTTTGTAGACAGGACAGTGCGTAGGCGCTCCTGTGGCAACAGGAAATTCAAAGCCGCCATTTGTACCGTGCTGATGTTTCCGCCCAGCTATTTCAAAATTTCCGCAGCTGTGCATTTCGCAGCTTCAGACTCTTCTGTCTCTGGATTATGAACCGAGAATAAGAAACCTCAAGCGTGAAGCTCACAGTAAGAACCTGGGCCGCAGGCAATGGGCCTCTTTACTCTTGGCGCGTTCTTCCATCTCATTCCAGGTTAGATTTTCTTCCTTCTGACACATGGTGTAAATTCCGGCAAAACTCACTGAGAAAGTTAGCCATCTGTAAGCGGACTAAATTCACTGAGATAGTTAGCCATCTGTAAACGGGCTAAACTCACTGAGATAGTGAGCCATCTGTAAACGGGCTAAACTCATTGGGATAGTTAGCCATCTGTAAGCGGACTAAATTCACTGAGATAGTGAGCCATCTGTAAACGGGCTAAACTCACTGAGATAGTGAGCCATCTGTAAACGGGCTAAACTCACTGAGAAAATGAGCCATCAGGAAGCGGACTAAACTCACTGAGATAGTTAGCCATCTGTAAACGGGCTAAACTCACTGAGATAATGAGCCATCTGTTAGCGGGCTAAACTCACTGGGATAGTTAGCCATCTGTAAGCGGGCTAAACTCACTGAGATAGTGAGCCATCTGTAAGCGGGCTAAACTCACTGAGATATTTAGCCATCTGTAAGCGGGCTAAACTCACTGAGATAGTTAGCCATCTGTAAGCGGGCTAAACTCACTGAGATAGTTAGCCATCTGTAAGCGGGCTAAACTCACTGAGATAGTTAGCCATCTGTAAGCGGACTAAACTCACTGAGATAGTTAGCCATCTGTAAGCGGACTAAACTCACTGAGATAGTGAGCCATCTGTAAGCGGGCTAAACTCACTGAGATAGTTAGCCATCTGTAATATCACGCTGTCCTTTTCTGTAATAGTAGTATTATGTTAAATAACTGAATAATGATAGGTCAAGTAAAATAGAGCAAATGCCCAGATCTCGGCCTTTATTATAAACTTAACATTGCGTTTATTAAATAGATGATCTGATTTTAACACATTGCTGTTTGTGAAATCGCAACTTGGGACATTTTAACAGAATATCATGGAATATCTTGGTCCAAAGATGTGCAGGTTAGGTGGATTGGCCATGCTAAATTTCCCATTGTGTCCAAAATTGCCCTTAGTGTTGGGTAGGGTGCTCTTTCCAAGAGCCTGTGCAGACTCAATGGGCCGAATGGCCTCCTTCTGCACTGTAAATTCTATTCCGGAATACGTGTGACGATACACAAAAAATGTGTTTCATTGTCTGTGAATCTTTCGAATCAGAGAATCCCGAGATTGCAGAAGGAGACCATTCGCCCATCCAGTCTGTACCGACGCCCTGAAAGAGCACCGCATCCAGGTCCATGGCCCCTGTCCACCCCACCCCAGTATCCTAACTTGCACATCGCTGGACACTAAAGGTAAATCTAGCATGACCAATCCGCCTCATCTGTACATCATTGAACTGTGGGAAGAGGTCGGAGCACCCGGAGGAACCGCGCACAGAGGTGAGAGCACTGCACACCGACAGTCACCCCAGGCCGCGATTGACCCCGGATTCCCGGGCGCTGTGAGGCAGCAGTGCTAACCACTCTGCCACCGTCCCGCCGTTTTACCACCATTATATCCCACTTTATTTCATTAGTGATAGAATTTTACAGCACAGAAGGGGTCATTAAGCGCATCGTGGATGAACCTGATCCCAAAAGAGCAGCGAAACTAGTCCCATTCCCCAGCCCAACCTCCATTGCCCTCTAAATTTAACACTTTCAAATATATATCCAGCTCTCGTTTGAAGCCTCCTCTGGAATCCATCTCCCTCACTCTCCCAGGCAGCGCATTCCAACCCCCAACAACTCTCTCAGTAAAGAACTTTCTCCTCAGCTCACTCCCAGCTCTCTTGCTGACCATCTTCATATTGTGAACAAATAGTGGAAACAGAATATCACTCTGTCAAAATTGTTCATAATATTGAACACTCCAAAACCTGAACACCATCTCTTTTATTTTCTTTCTATCCTTTTCTGTCCCTCCTTCACTCCTGGTTCTCCAGGTCGGAACTGAAAATGAAGTCTCAGCGTTTCACCCAAGGATCCGTGTTGAGCATTGGCGATCATAGGATGTCGCCACATTGAATTATGGAAATTTCCATTCGTGTGACACAGATGTATTTTTTTTATCACTTATGCCCTGTTCTCCCAGTTATTTTCCCTCAGGATGTATTCCAGCAAACTCCAGCGGAACAGACCGTCTCGGTTGGAGGGATCTTTAAGGTGCATTGCCACACGGGCTGGTTAGCAAGTGCAGCGGTTTACTGGTATAAACAGCAGCACCGGGAACATCTGCAATTTGTCCACATCGTCAGGAAGCACATCCCTGCAGACGGACGATTCTCAGGGATAGTTGATGACGCATCGGCCATTTACACTCTGGTGATTAAGGAGGTGCAGAGAAATGATTCGGGCGTTTATTATTGCGCCGCGCGGAAATCGAACGGAATGTCCTTTATATTCGGAAACGGTTCCAAATTGCTCACCACAGGTAAAAGTAACATCATTTACTCATGAATGACCAGGCAGCTGTGTTGAAAAGTAATTACCTCTTACCTCCCAACCTCACCAGGGCCCGCGGCAATATTTCTTCTCGCCCCACCGCTGGCTGACATTCTTTCGATGGAGACTATCCCCTTGATGTGTTTGGTGAACGGCGCTTCCTCGATTAAGCTTCCCGTCCGCTGGAATCTTGCCACTTGGGAGACCCAGACATGGAGCCATTCTGGAACAATAGACTCGGACGGGGTATACAATATAGGAAGTCAGCTCACAGTGTCGGCAGATACCTGCACGAACGGCGCTCTCTGTACCTGTTCCGTTCAAACCAACGCGAGTGAACATCTTATCAGTGAACCGTTCTCATATCAGAGAGGTACCTCTTTCTTATTTCACTGTCCTGGTCTTTGTGTTGCTGGATTGAGATTAATTGTGAGCAATGACATCTGCGCGTCTGGACACCAGCACAGAATTATGGGACTGCCGAATGGTTGACCTTTTACAGCACAGAAAGAGAGTATTCGGCCCATCATGCCTGTGGCGGTTGAGAAATGAGCCACTCAGGCTGATCCCACTTTCCAGTATTTAGCTCTGCGTGGTACTGCCCTGGACGTGCTTCTGAATAAGGCGAGAGTTTCTGCCTCGACTACACTTTCAGTCAGAGAGTTCCACCAACATTGGGTGGAAAAGTAAACATCATCTTCCCACTAATCATTCCGCCAATCGCTTTAAACCTGTGTGTCCCAGTCACTGACCTCTTTGGTAAAGGTCATGGGCTCTTCCCATTCACCTAATTCAGGCCCCTCACAGTTTTTTTACACCTCAGTCAAATTTCCCAACAGCCTCCTCTCAACCCCAACCTATGCAACCTCTCCTCATAGCTGCAAATTCCCCGGGCTGGTTTTATCCTCGTCAATTTCATCTGTGTCCTTCTGTAATGAAATTACAGCATTTATTACCTGGCGTGACCAGGGCTGCTCACTTCTCATATTCTAATCCTCCACAGGTAACAAGAAGCACACTGATCTCATTACCCGCCAATGATCTCGTTCAAATCACTCAGCGTGTCATTGTTTACCTCGCAGAATTTTGATGCGCATCTGTTTTACTAAACACCAACTGCGTGGTGGGAGTTACGGTGCCATTCTCAACCTTTTCTGGGTGAACTTGGAAATTGAAATTCCGTTCCAAGTTTCCATCTCTCTCCCCTGTTGTCCATGAGCAGTTTTTTAAATATATTTCATCGCATTCATCGAGAAGACAACTTATCCTAATGGGTAAATGTAGGTTTTTCAGCTGCAAACAAGCCTCTCCCAGAAGTCTAACACATCCGAACACATGTGTTCTAATCTTCTAATCCCATCGCCCTCTTTTGTTTAAGAAGGCTTTAATGCTGCTGCCCCATGGAGTCCTACAGGTTATTTCCAGATTCTAATCAATCTCAACAAATCGAATAGATTGATTCAGATTTGAACATATACTTGATAGAACAGATATAGAGTTATGCGGTCCAGGAGACAAAGTGGATATTAGATTAAATTCGGGTCCATGGGAGTTTATGGACGGAGCTCCATGTAAAGTAATGGAACTGAGATACATCCGGCAAAGAACAGGCAAAACTAAGGCCCACCACATTGCCTCCTGTTTCACCCTATACTTGGATTCTTTGCAAATAAGTATTTTCTCATTGTGTTTCCTTAACTCAACTCCTACCCGTCCTTCATCCAACCTGAGTAATTGGTGAAAGTGTAAAATTGACCTTGTGGCCCGGCCTCTCCCAGCTTGAGTTGGGGTTTCTGGATAGCTTCCACATTTCTACAAGCTTCCGCCAGCCTTGGTAACATATTTAGTTGTCTTGTCTTCATCAGAGCCGCCTCAACCCCACTGTCTTCCACTGATTTACGGAGGTTCGCTCCTTCTGATTCTCCTTCTGGTCGTCTTAACCATCCTCGCGGGCTGGAGCTGCAGAATCTGGCACTCAGGTAGGAAGCGCCGCCCGCGCTGCGAATCTGTGTGTGGGGTTCTACACCCCTATCTGTGTACGGGGTTCTACACCCCTATATGTGTGCGGGGTTCTAAACCCCTATCCGTGTGTGGGTTCTACACCCCTATCTGTGTGTGGGGTTCTACACCCCTATCTGTGTGCGGGGTTCTACACCCCAATCTGTGTGTGGGGTTCTACACCCCTATCCGTGTGCGTGGTTCTACACCCCTATCCGTGTGCGGGGTTCTACACCCCTATCCGTGTGCGGGGTTCTACACCCCTATCCGTGTGTGGGGTTCTACACCCCTATCCGTGTGTGGGGTTCTACACCCCTATCCGTGTGTAGGGTTCTACACCCCTATCTGTGTGCGGGGTTCTACACCCCTATCCGTGTGTGGGTTCTACACCACTATCCGTGTGTGGGGTTCTACACCCCTATCTGTGTGTGGGGTTCTACACCCCTATCTGTGTCCGGGGTTCCACACCGCTATCCGTGTGCGGGGTTCTAAACCCCTATCCGTGTGCTGGGTTCTACGCCCCTATCTGTGTGCGGGGTTCTACACCCCTATCTGTGTGCGGGGTTCTACACCCCTATCTGTGTGCGGGATTCTACACCCCTATATGTGTGCGAGGTTCTACACCCCTATCTGTGTGCGGGATTCTACACCCCTATCTGTGTGTGGGGTTCTACACCCCTACCTGTGTGCTGACTGGTTTATCTGTGAAACTGCGTAGTTTGGGGGTTTCTTATCTGATCGACGATGTCCTTGTTATGGGGGAGCACAGCAAAGGTGTGACAGATTGGTTCCTGGGATAGCGGGACTGAGGTATGCGGAGAGATTGAGTCAGTTAGGATTCTATTTGCTGGAGAAAGAAATGAAATGAGAATCGCTTATTGTCACGAGTAGGCTTCAATGAAGGTACTGTGAAAAGCCCCTATTCGCCACATTCCGGTGCCTGTTTGGGGAGCCTGATACGGGAATTGAACCATGCTTCTGGCCTGCCTCTATCTGCTTTAAAAGCCAGCTATTTAGCCCTCGTGTGCTAAACCAGCCCCTGAGTAGAAATATGAGGGAATCTCAAAGAAACCTAGAAAATTCGAACATGACTAAACAGCGTAGATGTAGGGAGGATGTTCCCCGTGGTTGGTGTTTCCAGAACCAGGGGTCACAACCTGAGGATATGGAGTAAACCATTTAGGCCAGAGATGAGGCGAAAGTGGTCAGCCTGTCCAATTCGCTGCCACAGGAAACAGTTGGGGCCAAAACATTTTATGTTTTCAAGGGTCAGTTAGATATCGACCTGGGGTGAAGGGGATCAAAAGACATGGAGGGAAATATATCCGGTTATTGAGTTAGATTTCCAACCATGATTATATTGAAGGGAAGATCACGCTTGGAGGGCCGAATGGCTCCAATTTTCCAAATGTTTACGTTTATGCTCTTTGATCTTTTGCATGGTAATTAACCTGTTTTTTTATCCAAGTTGTAATTGTTTGTCTTTTTTATATATATCAGGCAATAGTAGCTCCAATCAGACCTTCTCAAATTGGGAGAAACGTGAACGAGACAAAGAGGTAACTGCAAGATTTTCCTTCTTACTACCTGTCGTTTCACTTCACTGACTTTCGAAACAATCTTTAATATGAATAATTATGGTTGCAAAAATTATTAAACATTTCATTGCTCTATTTAACGTTTTGCTCCAACTGAAAGTCGCTAAAAAAATATATTTGGAGAATTAATCAATACATAGATGGAATTCCAGAATAACGATTCAATGGAATGAAAACAGAGTTAAAATCGGGTTGGATTATGAGAATAGTCAACACACATTTCACTCACATTCCCGCAAGTATTGAAGAGAAAGATATGATCTAACTGAGCTGATTAAGTTGTTTCATATCTTTGATCGGATAAAAGGAGAGAACCTGTTCTATTGCAGGCATCAATACCAGGAATAAAAGCATAAAATTAGATGAATATTTCAGAGTTAATGTCAACATGCTTAAAGGGAGTGGGAGATCCCAGCAAACATTGTAATGTCTAGTTTAAATTGGATACCATTGCGGGTATTTGGTCCAGCTATGATCCAATTGAATTGGGAATTAGGGTTTAGGGTTGGATGACCAATTTCTGCTTCTCTGTTTCGATGATGATCAATGGCTTCTGTTTTCTCTTACAGACTCTTTACGCTCATTTGGCGTTTACTCCAGATCCGACCCTTTAATGCGGAAGAGCATTTTGGGGATAGGTATGACGTGTTGAAGAACATTTCAAACTTTTTTTTCATTGATGCAAGAATCATTGTTCAGTCATAATTCCATTAAAATTTCCTCCACTTTGTGGGGTGCACGTGTGTTTTGAGATAATTGACTTGGATGTACATTTAATCCAGAAACCCAGGAACGCATGAAAACCAGAATAGCAGCCTGTTGGAATGGACGGTGATTTAAGTTTGGCTGAATATTGTAACTCTCATTTGTCACGTGTCCAATACAGAAATTATTTCGCACCGACTATGGATTGTTAATTCGTTTTCTGACTACTATCGCCATTATCAATATTAGTCGCATAATTTTTCCAATTGGGGCAGCACGGTAGCACAGTGGTTAGCACTGTGGTTTCGCAGCGCCAGGGTCCCAGGTTCGATTCCCCGCTGGATTACTGTCTGTGTGGAGTCTGCACGTTCTCCCCGTGTGTGGGTGAGTTTAGCTCAGTGGCTCATGAGGGGCTGGTTTAGCTCAGTGGGTTAAATCGGTGGCTTTTAAAGCAGACTAAGCAGGCCAGCAGCACGGTTCGATTCCCCTCCCCGGACAGGTGCCGGAATGTGGCGACCAGGGGCTTTCAGTAACTTCATTGAAGCCTACTCGTGACAATAAGCGATTTTCATTTCATTTCACTTGCACCTTGGACATTGTAGACAGTCTTTGGCGAGTTAAGAGGTGACTTGCAAGCCACAGAATTGCCAGTCTCTGGCGTGGATTTTGTATTTTTATTTTAACCAGCGCATGTGTGTCACTGGCCGTTGGAAACCTTCCAGATATTAGCAATGAAGCATTCAGAGATGAAAATAGAGCTGGTAGATGGGCGATGTTTGAAGTCTTTTTTGCAGCTGTGTGGCGCGAATGTTGTTTGCATTTATCAGCCGAAGCCAGAATGTTGCCCAGGTCTTGCAGCATGTGGACAAGGAGAGTTGCATTGCATCCAGAGTTAGGAATAGTGCTGAATTAAATTGACGGGCTGAGTGTGAAATCACTTTGTTCTGTCCCTAACATTGTCCTCCACTTTACAGAATGCTTGGATTATTGTGCCGCACCTTTCAACACCCTGTTAGTTGCGAGGACACAATAATTTGCGCCATGGGTCAGAATCAGAACTCAGTTTAGTTAAACAAGTCATGAGACAGAACGAGGCCATTCGGCCCAAGGTTTCAGTCTTTGTTGGCAGAGCTTTAGCCAGCTTCATCCCACTTGACTGCATCTGGACTATTGCGCTGCCGGTCGTTTGTTCAAGAAAACATGGACATCCAAGTACATTTAAATGTGGTGAGGTTTTCTGCCTCAAGTGCCTTTTCAGAGAATGGGTTTCCTCCGGGTACTCCTGTTTCCTCCCACTTTTCACGATGCGCAGGTTAGGTGGATTGGCCATGCTAAATTGCCACTTAGTGACCAAAGAATGGAGGTTCAGTGGGGTTATGGGGATGGGGCGGGGTCTCGGCCTGGCTCGGGTGTGCTTTTAGGGAGTCCGTGGAGACTTGATGCGCTTGTGTCCTTCCAGACGGTGCGAATTCTGCGATTCTATGAATAAGTAAACAGTTAAATGAATTAACAAATACACACATTCTGATATTCTTAACTAAATAAGTAGACATATAAACAGGTTAATTAATTAATGACTTGATCAATTAAGTAATGAGTTGATTGACTTCATAAATGGCACCAGCTTAAATGACATTTTGTGGGAATGGTCCAATTATTTATCATTCATTGTGTGAAGATTTGTTTTGTTTCTCCTGCGGTGTATATGACGGACCTGCGTCTCTGTTATAGATTTTGATCCGTTTTCCTTGACGTCCCACCGCTCTCGCCCCAGAGTCTGTAGCTGACCTCCCAAAACTTCAAAACCGTAATTATCTCAAACCTTCACCATTGACTGTCCTCTCCTCAAGTCCATTCCTGTTATCATGGTTTAACCCGTGTTCTGGTGGCGTCGGCTGAATTTAATTCATTTCTGTGTCACCTACCATAATCCTGTATTAACATTAACAGGAAGAACATTGTTATGACTACTCAATAGGGTTAATGGGGGGGGGGGGGGGGGGGGTTGTTGGGTTACGGGTATAGGGTGGATACGTGGGTTTGAGTAGGGTGATCGTTGCTCGGCACAACATCGAGGGCCGAAGGGCCTGTTCTGTGCTGTACTGTTCTATGTTCTATGTTCTATGTGGCTGTTGCAGTCTATGCCAGCATTTATTGTCCATCCTTCGTTGCAGTTGAGCAAATGGTGGAGCTGCCTTCTTGAACCGCTGTTGGCGTTGCTATGGCAAGTGGTCTGTCCGGTTTCATTTATTTTGGGTGTTTTTTGTGGCTTGTCGATTAGCATGTAAGAGACAACAAGATTGCTGTGGGTCACATGCAAGCCAGGACATGCCTTTTTAAGGCAACGTTTGCTTCCCCGAAAGGGCATTGGTGAATCAGTTGTGCTGTTGACGACAATTTCATATATTTTCATTGAATTTGAATTCATCATCTACCCTACTGGGAATTGAACTCTTGCCCAGAGCAGTTATCCTGGGTCTCTAGATTACCAGTCCAGCAATTACTGTTCCACATCCTCGGCAAGTGAAATTGGAAAATAAATAGATTTCCTCGGGAAATTGGAGGCCTATAACCGAGGTTATAGTGGGAATGAGTGCGCATCTCACCAAGTAACCGTGTACATTCTCCTTCCATACTGATATTTGTGGGGATTGTTGACAACTAACTTATTCCAAACTTTTTTAGGAGACTGCCCAGAGACTCCGAGACCCCGAATACAAATTCAAACATAACAACGCTTCCAGCTTGTTTTCCAGATCATTGCGTGTGCCTTGATGTCTAAATATAGTGCTGGGATCACTCAGTCCCTCGCAGCCCCGCATGTGGCCATTCCGGCAAACACCACTGAGCCATTGCATAAAGCAGACAATACTCTCAAAGGCAGCTGCAGTGATGGAACAAATATCTGCACAGCTGTCTTATTTATAGAACTGCTCGGGAAGTGATTGACCCACAAAATCGATTTTTTTTCTGTGTATTTGCTGATGGCCACACTTCCTTTAAACCATCCTTGTGCGGAATCATAACCTTCCTTAGCATCACAGAACCATAGTCATTCGGTGAATGATAAGGTTTGTGCAGCATTAATTTTAGAAATGAATTCAGTCGGAGCGACACGTGGCGCAGTGGTTAGCACTGGGACTGCAGCGCTGAGCACCCGCGTTGGAATCCCGCCTCGTCTGGAGTTTGTACATTCTCCCCATGTCTGCGTGGGTCTCACCCCCACAACCCAGGTTAGGTGGATTGGCCGCACTAAATTGCGCCCTAAAATAATAAGTGGGTACTCTAAATATATATAAAAGAAAGGAATTCAGTTTAGTCTAATCACAAGATTAATTTTTCTTGGTCTTCACCTACAGTCCGATTTACAAAGAAAACCATTCATTAATTCCACTTCCCAAACCTGCTAACAGCGTAATTGTACCGCCTGGGCGATTCCAGCTGTTCAGGCATAACTCACAAATTCTTCAGATGTTGTAAATTGGATATTTAACTTCGAGGTGGCGGCAGTTCCCATGTTATCTTGACTTCCTAAATCATCGAGATCCTGAGCACCCTGGCATTGTATTGCAATAATAACATTTATTAGTGTCACAAATAGGCTAACATTAACATTGCAATAAACTTACATCCATACATCGTCAAGCCTGTGATTAAATGGTTCTTCAGTGACTGATGTGGAAGGCACGGCCGCACAGTGGTTAGCACTGTTGATTCACAGCGCCAGGGTCCCGAATTGGATTCCCGGCTTGGGTCTCTGTCTGTGCGGAGTCTGTATGTTCTCCCCCTGTCTGCGTGGGTTGCCTCCGGGCGCTCCGGTTCTCCGGTTTCCTCACACAATCTAAAGACTTGCTTCTTCGGTGAATTGGACATTCTGAATTCCCCCTGTGTACTTGAACAAACGCCGCAATGGGGCGACTAGTGGCTTTTCACAGTAACTTCATTACAGTGTTAATATAAGCCTACTTGTGATATTAATGAAGGTTATTATCAAATAGTCAGCGCATATTAATTAATCAACATCATTCCGAACAGATTCCTGACGCTAATAAAGATTATTTTTATTTAGAATCAGAATACGATTAATCACACCAATCGAAAGATTAATAAATGCATGTGAACAGGAGTGGATGTTACATTAAAGAAGAGGTTAATCTAAACGAGACTGCACTCTGTACAATTGATTGAAACCTGGGTGCAGTTTAACATGATGTTCCTGGTTTGACCTTTCCAGTAAGTTATGCAAGTACCTGCCGACCAATCAACAGGGAAACCACAGACAGCTTTTAACACGACAAGTATTGTTCGCTTTAAGAGCAGTTCACAAGAATCTCGGCCACAATATCCGCCAGTCGTTGTGCATTTCAAATCACTTCGCAAACTACCTCACCAGGATGTTGTGCAAGTGGCCATTGTCAGAGTCATTGCATTAACCACACGACCAATGTACCTTTGTGCTGCCAACATTCTGTGTGTTCGAAGTCAATCAACGGCAAACATTTCTAAGAGTTCAGAAGTTCACTAAATACATCATTGTGTATTCAATTCAGCCTAAATTCTCCAAATAATCATTGTTCCAGGCACTTAAAATTTTAAAGTAATGTAACTATTATTTATATTTTCCTTCATTTTTATGAAAATCACAATATTGATCTGGGTTCCATAGCAACTCAGAAACGTGTCATTTTCCCATTTGTTCAATTCCCTGGAGTATTCTCCGCCCAGTATTCTCACCACTAACAATAGCAACATCATCTTCTTTCATTTCTCCGTTCAAAAAGATATCCAGGCCTCACTGAGCTTTTCACTAAGAGTATTTAATGCAGGATCCAGTTCCCAATCTTACATGTAACCCGTCTAAAGATGTAACTAATGATGTATCATGAGAATTACGAATGACCCTGAACACTTGATCTCCCAACACGCAGGCACAACAGACGCACAACAAGGTCTCACAGCGTCAGGGACCCGGGTTTAATTCCGGACTTGGGCGACTGCTTGTTTGGAGTCTGCACATTCTCCCCGTTTTGTGTGGGTTTCCTCCGGGTGCTCCGGTGTACTGTCCAAAGATGTGCAGGTTAGGAGGATTGATGCAGGTCGGGCAGTGGATGTTGTCTATATGGACTTCAGTAAGGCCTTTGACAAGGTCCCTCATGGTAGACTGGTACAAAAGGTGAAGTCACACGGGATCAAGGGTAAGTTGGCAAGGTGGATACAGAGCTGGCTATGTCATAGAAGGCAGAGAGTAGCAAAGGAAGGGTGCTTTTCTAATTGTAGGGTAGTGACTACTGGTGTTCCGCAGGGATCAGTGCTGGCATCTTTGCTGTTCATAGTATATATAAATGATTTGGAGGAAAATGTTACTGGTCTGATTAGTACGTTTGCAGATGACACAAAGGTTGGTGGAATTGTGGATAGCGATGAGGACTGTCAGAGGATACAGCAGGATTTAGATCATTTGGAGATGGGCGGCAAGATGGCAGGTGGAGTTTAATCTGGAAAAATGTGACGTAATGCATTTTGGAAGGTCTAATGCAGATAGGGAATATACAGTGAATGGTAGAACTCTCAAGAGTATTGACAGTCAGAGAGATTTAGGTGTACAGGTCCACAGGTCACTGAAAGGGGAAACACAGGTGGAGAAGGTAGTCAAGAAGGCATACGACATGCTTGCCTTCATTGGCCGGAGGATTGAGGATAAAAAATTGGCAAGTCATGTTGCAGCTGTATAGAAACTTAGTTAGGCCACACTTGGAGTATAGTGTTCAATTCTGGTCGCCACACTACCAGAAGGATGTGGAGGCTTTAGAGAGGGTGCGGAAGAGATTTACCAGGATGTTGCCTGGTATGGAGGGCATTAGCTATGAGGAGCAGTTGAATAAACTCGGGTTGTTCTCACTAGAACGAAGGAGGTAGAGGGGCGACCTGATAGAGGTCTACGAAATTATGAGGGGCATAGACAGAGTGGATAGTCAGAGACTTTTTCCCAGGGTAGAGGAGTCAATTACGAGGGGCATAGGTTTAAGGTGCGTGGGGCAAGGTTTAGAGGAGATATACCAGGTAAGTTTTTTATACAGAGGGTAGTGGGTGCCTGGAACTCGCTGCCAGAGGAGGAGGTGGAATCAGGGGTGATAGTGACGTTTAAGGGGCATCTTGACAAAGACATGAATAGGTTGGGAATAGAGGGATATGGACCCAGGAAGTGTAGAAGATTTTAGTTTAGACGGGCAGCATGGTCGGCACGGGCTTGGAGGGCCGTAGGGCCTCTTCCTGGGCTGTTCTTTTCATTGTTCTTTGATTGGCCGAGATACATTGTCCTTTGATATCCAAAGATGTGTAGGTTAAGTGGGTTGGCCGTGCTGAATTGCCCCTTCGTGTCCAAATGTGTGCAGGTTAGGAGGGGTTACGGGGTTTGGGCCTAGTTATGAAATGAAATGAAATGAAAATCGCTTATTGTCACGAGTAGGCTTCAAATGAAGTTACTGTGAAAAGCCCCTAGTCGCGACATTCCGGCGCCTGTCCGGCGAGGCTGGTCTGGGAATCGAAGCGTGCTGCTGGCCTGCTTGGTCTGCTTTAAAAGTCAGCGATAGGATGCTCTTAGGATGCTCTTCAGAGGGTGGGCGTACATTCAATTGGCCGAACGTCCTTTTTCTGCATTGTCGGGATTCTATGGAAATGGAAACATTTCTTCCAATGCACCTCGATCAACCCCGTAAAATGTGAAAACTACCCACCAGGACCCGCTCGTCCTTCTCCCCCGTCCCCATTCGGTATTGTCTATTGGTTGAACGAGAGAACTCTAGTTTCAATCAAAACAGAAAGTTCTGAGGGTAAGGACAGCATCTGTGGAGAAAAGAACAGAGCAAACTCTCTGAATTCAATGTGACACGTCTGCAAAGCAGGGAGAAAGTGATTGTTCTGAAACTCTTGGAAACAGATGAGGATAGAAGGGAAGAGAAAAAGAGAAATATCAGGTACAGTTTAGAAAGGAGGACAGATTAAATGGACCAGAAACAATATGTGGTGGTAACCATTGTGATGGAGACACAGAGGAATGGTCCAAAATGAGAATTTAATTGCAGCAGATCATCAGTTGCCTGGCGTTGTTGAACTCAATGTCCTATTCTGAAGATAAGTTTGTGTTCTTTGCCCACACGTCCGGCTCCGATGGGACATTCAGACAGTCCAGGGACAGGAATGTCAGCATGGGAGCATGCGGGCGAACTAAACTGACAAATGCCAGGTCATTCCTGTGGACTGAGGGAACCATTCCCCAAAACAGTCACCCAATCTCCAGTCAGTCACTATATTGTGAAGTAGGCCCCACAAAATTGACAACGAAACCTCAAGTAAAATGATGCTACTTATTGAAGATTTATTAAGGGTCTTGACCACTGAGACGAGAGAAGTCAAAGAGCTGTGAGGAACATTGGAATAGAGGAGCATAGGAACAGGAGGAGGCCATTCAGCCCCTCGAGCCTGCCCCGCCATTAAATGAGGTTATGGCTGATCTGTGACCGAACTACATATACCTTTATTTGGCCCAGCAAGGTAGCACAGTGGTTGGCACTGTTGCTTCACAGTGTCAGGTCCCAAGTTCGATTACCGGCTTGGGTGACTATCAGTGCGGAGGCTGCATGTTCTCCCCGTGTCTGTGTGGGTTTCGTTCGGGTGCTCTGGTTTCCTCCCACAGTCCAAAGACGTGCAGGTTTGGTGGATTGGACATTCTGAATTCTCCCTCTGTGTACTTCAACAGGCGTCGGAATGTGGCGACTAGGGGATTTTCACAGTAAGTTCATTGCAGTGTTAATTTATGCCTACTTGTGACAATAAAGATTATTATTATATCTTTGCTTGATAAAAACTATCTGCCTCAGATTTAACATTAACAACTGATCGAGCTTGAACTGCTGTTCGTGGGGGAGAATTCCAAACCTCCGCCACCCTTTGGGTGGAAGTTCTCACTAACATCTCCCCTGAAAGGTCAGTCCCTAATTTTTAGATGGTGAGCCCTAGTTTAGAATCTCCAACCAGTGGAAAAAATTATCTTTGTCTACCCTGACTGTCCCTGTGAATATCTTGAATACTTCCATCAGAACTTTTACCCTTCTAAATTCTAGCGAAAACAGGTCTAATTTCAGTAACCCCTCATGTAACACCTCGTGCAATTACCTCATAATCTGTTGCGGGAGGTGGAGGTGATAGAGAAATCGACCACTCTGGTCGCCTAACTACCAGAAGGATGTGGAGGCTTTGAAGAGATTACAGAAGAGGTTTACCAGATGTTGCCTGGTATGGAGGGCATTAGCGATGAGGAGGGTGGGAAAAACTCGATTTGTCTCATTGGAACAACGGAGATTGATGGTCGACCTGATAGAAGTTTATAAACTCATGAGGGGCATGGACAGAGTGGATAGTGAGAAGCTTTTTGCAAGGTGGAAGAGTCAATTACTAGGGGACACAGGTGTGAGGTGCGAGAGGCAATGTTCAGTGGAGATGTGCAAGGGAAGATTTTTTACACAGAGGGTAGTGGGTGCCTGGAACTCGCTGCCGGAGGAGGTGGTGGAAGCCGGGGCGGTAGTGAAATTTAATGGGCATCTTGACAAATACATGAATAGGATGGGTGTTGAAGAAAAAAAAGTCAGCACTTCGAGTTTTCGCGAAAGGTCCTTTATTTAACACGAAGTTCGTGGAGGGAATGAGAATGACTGCAGACCTTCCAACTGTCCCTGCTTCCTACAAAGGTAAGGCGAGTAATTTAAATAATATCATAAGCAATATCTAGGACGGAGAGGCATTTTTGAGATTAAACAATGAGACAGAAAGCGAGCAATGTTTAACAAAATGCCTTGATTTCCTTGCCTAAGAAAAATAATAATTGTCTGCTGTCAGCAAAAAATGTACAGATGTATGCCTGTTTACATGGTCTAACCTTCCGACTGTTTCATACAGAACTTCGAACTTTGTGACTAAAAATAAAGCTACATATCCATCATGCTTTGCAAAGTGTCTATTTTTATGAAATATAGTCAAGCAGCTGATTAAAAAATACAGGGTATTTAAGGTAGCTAATCTGCCAAGTAAAGTCCCTTCTCCAATGGGAATAGAGGAATATGGACCCCGGAAGTGCAGAAGGTTTTAGGTTAGACGGGCAGCAGAGCAGCTTTGGAGGGCCAAAGGGCCTGTTCGCGGGTTGCACTTTTATTTGCTTTGTTCTTTGTTCACAATCTGAGTGACTTTTGAGAATCTTTGGAGAGGAATTTCATAGAATTTACAGTGCAGAACCTCCTTCTCGGCCCATCGAATCTGCACCGGCTCTTGGAAAGAGCACCCTAACCATGGTCAACACCACCCTATCCCCATAACCCAGTAACCCCACCCACCACTAAGGGCAATTTTGGACACTAAGGGCAATTTACCACGGCCAATCCACCTAACCTGCACATCTTTGGACTGTGGGAGGAAACCAGAGCACCCGGAGGAAACCAACGCACACACGGGGAGGATACTCAGACTCCGCACATACAGTGACCCAAGCCAGGAATCGAACCTGGGACCCTGGAGCTGTGAAGCGATTGTGCTATCCACAATGCTACCGTGCTGCCCCAAAGACATTGTTACCCTGGGTGAGTGTGCGGTCAAATCAAGCCCCATAGGCCCCAGACTCACAACGAAAGTGGATTAACCAATAATTCGAATTTCCAGAAGGTCTTTAACCCTTGACAGCTCCAATGAGTTACAGACACCAGGTTTACACTCCAATTTAAACTGAAATGTATATCAAAACAGGCAGCAGGACGGGGAGTAAAAGAGAACACAGATCAGACAGACAATATCCTAACATAACTCCGCGCCCCCACACCCCCCCCCCCCCCCAGCCACCGAAGGGAATCATACGTCAATACATGGACGTATCATTACCAGGGCTGGTTTAGCACAGGGCTAAATCGCTGGCTTTGAAAGCAGACCAAGGCGGGCCAGCAGCACAGTTCAATTCCCATACCAGCCTCCCTGAATCAGCGGCGGAATGAGGCGACTAGGGGCATTTCACAGTAACCATTGAAGCCCACTCGTGACAATAAGTGATGTTGATCTTCATTTCATTTACGAGTATGTGAGTATGTAAGACACACAAAACCCACACATACCTGTGCAATCGCCCCAATGCAATTGCTGGCCGGCTTCGGCATTAGTGTCAATATGACTTCTAACACATACGGGAAAGGTAAACTTGCACTCACATCAGTGTGTCCAACAAATACTTACGCAATCTTTACAACCAACGATTTCAATGATGATTCTGGCAAAGAACTCCTTCGCTCTGTTCTAGTTTAATGTCTCTAAAACGCAAGTAGTCAACAGTACGGAGACGCCTGGGCCGGCATCGATTCATCCTGCAACATGGTCGTCGGCTTCCGAGACTCTCCTCGACGTTCCATGGACCACACCAAGGTTGGGTGTTCCTGCAACATGTCCAACATGCATCGCTGCCCCGTTTCTAACTGAGCCATTCTTTGTGGTTCAGAGTCGAGATGAGACGAGGGGCAGCACGGTAGCATAGTGGTTAGCATAAATGCTTCACAGCTCCAGGGTCCCAGGTTCGATTCCCGGCTGGGTCACTGTCTGTGCGGAGTCTGCACGTCCTCCCCGTGTGTGCGTGGGTTTCCTCCGGGTGCTCCGGTTTCCTCCCACAGTCCAAAGATGTGCGGGTTAGGTGGATTGGCCATGATAAATTGCCCGTAGTGTCCTAAAAAGTAAGGTTGGGGGGGGGGGGTTGTTGGGTTACGGGTATAGGGTGGATACGTGGGTTTGAGTAGGGTGATCATTGCTCGGCACAACATCGAGGGCCGAAGGGCCTGTTCTGTGCTGTACTGTTCTATGTTCTATGAAGGATGCTTTGGTGGTTCAAAGGATTTGAGGTCCACAACAGGAGTGGTTAACGGAGTGTCACCTGGTGCTCCCCTTCATCTTCGTCTACATTCCTTTGGCGCCTGATCTAGACCTGTCTCTTGCTACTCAGCCTTCCTGATTGTCTGATGAACGTCTGGACAGACTTTGAGGGTTCCCTATAACTACAAAGTGCGGCTGTCAACGCGGGTTTACTGGCAATAAATCGCCTCTTTCAATACCATTGGCCATACCTACTCTCTTGGACTTTACCAGGTTGTTGAGGGGTCGCAACTCTGAAATTTAATTGGCGAAACAGGCATTATTCCCGGAGTGGTAGCTTTTAACTTCCCAGCGGAGTTTTCATTACCACCACGTGCATTTCCCTTTCAGAGTCAGAGTATGAGGCGGCGCCAACTCTAAAACCAGTTTGGGTTTTCCTGGCCGACGTGATTGCAGAACCACCACAGGATTCTCCAACCCCCTTTCCCTTCATCCCGAAAAGCATTGATGGCTTTTCCTTCCTGCCTACCAGCCTCTGCCAGCTTGAAAAGACACTGAAACCCTGGGAAGGATGTGGGTCGATCAGCTACTCGCTTGGTATCACTCCCCAGTCCTTACCCTGCTCACCCTGACTAACCAACGCTGGGCAGTCTGGTAGAATATCCTTTAGGGCCAGCCGGCTATGGAAACATCTTTGACCTGAAGGGAGTGGCAATGGGTTTATCTCAAGAAGCGGTTAAAAAAAATACATTTTGTCACGTCCACTCCACCCACCTCCTTCAGGTTACCAAATCCTGGACTAACTCTTGAAGAATTGCTCGCCTGTGATCCAATTGGTGACGGGTCTACTCTGGAAAAACTGCCCACGATCGCGTCAGAGTCAGTCCCGAGGTCAAAGTCAACACTGTCATCTGACTCCCTCCCGACTATCACTCTTATAACAACCATCGCTTCACAACCAGGACCGAGGTCAAAGTCAAAACCTTCGGCTGACTCCACCTCACCAACATTCCTGCAACAACTGTTTACCAGAACCTCACAATCAGAACCGAAATCAAAGTCAAGAGTCTTGTCTAATTCCTCTGCATACGGCTACCGTCACTCTGAACATTCTCAGGATCTGTGTCACTGCCATGGTAACTTGAAACATGCTCAACAATTGACAACATCTCTTTCTCTCTTGGATTGCCCAATCAGTCTTCCGAGCTCCCGCATGTCCTGCAGTCGGCATTTCAGGGGCTCACTACAATACTTCTTTCGGTCTCTCTGTAACTGTGGGAGAAGCTACAACCTTCACTCCCACTAAACCGTCTCCCAGAACTCACTCCTCAACCAGTCCAACAACTACAGGACCTGACACTAAATCAAACTCAACTGCACTTTATACAATAGAACTGGGATACAGCTTCAACCTATCCCATTCACAAATACTTTCACTGAGCTCTCTGGGCGCTGCGGGAGTGCGAGGGAGATGGGCAGACGGTGGGGGTGTTGTATTTTACATTTTCCCCGCGTCTTGACTGTGATAGAGAAATACAAACATGATTCATTAGGTAAGCAAAACTGAACTTTATTTCCGAATTTAGAACTGACTGCTAGCAGTATGGCTGAGATTTGAAGTCGGAAAGCAGTCAATTACAAACTGCTTAGTCCGTCCCAAGTCTGCGATATTACAGAAAAGAAGGCGATTCTTATACATTATAGGATCAAGATAACATGACTACAACTTGGTTAGGAATTTGATCGAAAGTAAAACATAAGTAATAATCGTTACAATGGCGTCACCTTGCTGACCTTTAGGGGACTGGAGTCTCATATCATTTTCTTGTCTTTGTTTTAAGAACTGGACAAACTTGTTTACATACAGGCAGAGACAGTTGTTCAGCTTGTTATTTATTGGGACTGCTTCTAGGTTGATGACGAACATTTTGTATTTTGTATCTGTGTCTTAGGTTAAATTCAATTGTACCAAGAAGACTTGACTAGTTTTCCCATCATGCCATTATTTGCTTCACACAATACCACAGGGGCGTGCTTGGGCCAGGGACCCGAGTTCAGTCAGCCCTTCAAACGCCCCAGCCTATCCCTCTCCAACCCGTACATCCCCGACTTCGCCCTTCACCCACAATCTCCATCTCCACCACGCTAATTGTTTGGTGGGACTGAGTGATGGAATGGCCAGCTCGCATACAGGGATCACCCAGGTGCACAGCGGAAAGAGCTACTGTGGGCAGGTGTCAGATATTGTCTAATGATGTGGAAAAGCAGAGCTCATCGCAGAGCGGGTTGCCATCATCCTCCAATCCAAGGACCAGAGTCCAGGGGCCGCACTGAATAGTGTGGCAGGTAGGAATCACAGAGGGGTTTGGTGTGGGGAGGTGGTGGTCGGCTGCAGGTGGTGTGGGGTTGGGGGTCTATGCTGCTTGCCAGGTCCACCAGTCAGCAAACCTGGACGCAATTAGAGCGTCCAGTGCATGCCGGACCAGACGGACACATCGCGCAGTGTCCTGTTCCTGCCTGGGCCACATGTTCTGCCCTCACTCGTCCCCCTCCGCATTCTACTCATCAGACTCGCAGCACTCATCGTCCTCATCCTGCACATCGCCCCTCTGCTGCGCGATGTTGTGCAGCACACAGCAGACCACCACTATATGGGAGACTCTCCTCGCATTGAACTGGAGGGCCCCTCCAGCGCAGTCCAGATTCCAGATTCCGGAACCGCCTCTATGGGAGGCCAAAGTACTGCCCGATCACAGCCCTGCTCACCGCATGCGCAGCGTTGTAGCGGGTCTCCGTGTCGGTCTGACCTCCAGAATGACGTCATCAGCCACGACCACAGCGGACATCCCCTGTTGCACAGAAGCAATTCCTCAGCCGGGAATGTCCCTCGAATAGGTCAGAAGCCATCGACTGTGCCAGGATGAAGCTGTCCTGGGCATTGACCGGGTAACGGGCACAGAAGTACATGTCTGTCGCACTGACCCCCTGCTCATGGTCATACAGCAGCTACACATTCATCGTTGTGAAGTCAGGCCGTCCGAGGCCAGTGCCCGCAGGGTGCCATACACCCTTTAGATCAGCCCCTGGACATGAGGCATCTTGCCGATGGCGGCGAATCCAGCTGCCGGGGCATCCTGGTGGGTTCGGTCCACTTTGAAATTTGATCTATTGTCCCGACTGGGCCAAGATGCTTCCTTAACAGCACATGCGCACCTGTCTACTGAGGTCTGTGAGATCCCGGACAGGTTACCACTCAGCGCCTGGAAGGATCCCATGGCATAAAACGTACGGTGACCATCATTTTTATGGCCACTGAGAGCGGGTGTCCTCCCCCATCCCCACGCGGTGCCAGGTGCACCATCATCTGGCAGATGTGTCGCACTGTCCCCCTGCTCAGCCGGAGTGTACGGCGGCATGCCCGGTCCGGCATGTCCTCGAATGGCAGACCCGGCCAGTGCACATGAAACCAGATGCAGTGCCTCCTTCCCACCTCCTCCTCAGCCTGTTGGGCGGCCGGCTCTCCATCCTCGCTGGCTGCCTCCTGAACCTTTGGGGCAGGCTCCTTAGAAAATAGAACATAGAACAGTACAGCACAGAACAGGCCCTTCGGCCCTCGATGTTGTGCCGAGCAATGATCACCCTACTCAAATCCACGTATCCGCCCTATACCCGTAACCCAACAAGCCCCCCCCCCCCCAACCTTACTTTTTATTAGGACACTACGGGCAATTCAGCATGGCCAATCCACCTAACCCGCACATCTTTGGACTGTGGGAGGAAACCGGAGCACCCGGATGAAACCCACGCACACACGGGGAGGACGTGCAGACTCCGCACAGGCAGTGACCCAGCCGGGAATCGAACCTGGGACCCTGGAGCTGTGAATCATTTATGCTAACCACCATGCTACCGTGCTGCCCCTTCTTAAGCAACTCCTACTCGAACAGCTAAAGGGGGAATTTATTAAGGGTTATACATAGAGTACTGTAGCTGTGTGGGGTACTTATTTGGTAGTTGATTAAAATGCTTACGGTGTATGTTTATAAAAATGTTAAATAAATTCGTAGAGTAAACTTTATTTTTGATTTAAAATGCTTATTGAATAACACTTGAAAGGCAGGTCTTTGTGCCCATCGTAACCAAAATCAATAAACAGTTGTCGGTCAGGTGAACTCCATAACATATTTTGAAGTTTTCTAAACCCTGGCCCATAACAAATTGGGGGCTCGTGGGATTAAAGTCTATCTTAGTGATTGGGTTGACTTAGTAAACTTATATCAATGAGGGGTGAGCATATTTCTGTTTGCTTTGCAGGCGGTGCGTTGCAGTTTAAGTACGGAGTGTGTTGTGGAGAATGGATCTTTCAGAGCTCAGGCGTTTTTGGGGGTGGAGAAGGTAACATGCAGTATCTTACAGACAGAGACTAAAAAGGGCTATTAGATTTGGCAAAATCAGTGCAGTTAAGATTGCCTGCGAAAACACGAAAAGAAGAGATCATTGTGGCGGTAGCTGAGCATTTAAAATTGCCTGAGACACAGTCAGAAAAATTGGAATTGGCAAGAATTCAATTACAGATCAAGGGGCTTGAAAATTTAAAAGAATTAAAGCAGCTTGAACAGGAAGTTAGGGAAAAAGAAACAATAGCCCTAGCAGAACAAAACGAGAGAAAACAAGAGGTACATGTCAGGGGGTTGGGGGGGGGGGGGGGGGGGTTGGGGGGGGAGAGAGAGAAGAAAGAGAAAAACAGACATAGGAAAGGAAAAAAGAGAAGACTTTGAACTTCAGAAAATGAACTTCATGAAACGTGACAGCCAGTTAAAATTGGCGGATGTAAGGAGAAACGTACAGTTTGAGGATAGTGATGAGGATAGTGGGAAAGAGCGGCATAGTCAAAGGCTTGGTGGGGATCTATTTTAATATATCCAAACATTGCCAAGGTTTGATGAGAAGGTTGTAGAACATAGAACATAGAACAGTACAGCACAGAACAGGCCCTTCGGCACTCGATGTTGTGCCGAGCAATGATCACCCTACTCAAGCCAACGTATCCACCCTATACCTGTAACCCAACAACCCCCCTTAACGTTTACTTTTTAGGACACTACGGACAATTTAGCATGGCCAATCCACCTAACCCGCACATCTTTGGACTGTGGGAGGAAACCGGAGCACCCGGAGGAAACCCACGCACACACGAGAAGGACGTGCAGACTCCGCACAGACAGTGACCCAGCCAGGAATCGAACCTGGGACCCTGGAGCTGTGAAGCATTTATGCTAACCACCATGCTACCGTGTTGCCCACTAAGACTTTTTCGTTTCATTTGTGAAGGTTGCTAAACAAATCAAATGGCCACAGGACATGTGGGTATTACTGATTCAAACAAAGCTCGGATGTAGGGCTAGTGAAGTGTTTGCATCACTATCAGAAGAGGTATCTGCGTCATACGAGGTGAAAAAATCCATCTTAGGTGCATATGAACTAGTGCCTGAAGCCGACAGACAAAGGTTTGGAAATTTAAGGAAATAACCTGGTCAAACATACATGGAGTTTGAAAGGATCAAACAGTCATTTTGATAGATGGATAAGGACTTTGAAAATAGACCAAACGTATGAAGCTCTTAGAGAAATGATCATTTTGGAGGAGTTTAAAAATTCAATTCCTGATGTAGTGGGAACTCATGTGGAAGAGCTGTGAGTTAAAACTGCGCGATTAGCAGCAGAAATGGCAGATGATTATGAATTAGTTTATCAATCAAAGTTTGCTTTCCGACATCAGTTTCAGTCGGTGAGGGATAGAAACTGGGGACATGAGAAATACTCAAGTGGTAAAGGTAAAGGTGATCTAATGGAAAATATAAGGAGAGTGTACCTCAGATTAAAAAAGAAATCCAGGAGGGTGGAAGAGAAATTAAAAGTTTCAGATGTTTTTACTGTAATAAAGTAGGCCAATGTTGTGGTTGAAGAAAAGCTGATGTGGTAAAACAGGAAAAAGTGATAAAGGAAAGCCCAATTGAAGCAAAGGAGGGGCAAAAGATTGTACAAGCTGTACTGTAAATAATGATATACTGCCAAGGGACCACTGCAAATAATGACATTCTACACAAGGACCACTATAAATAATGATCACAGTATTCTTACAGTGGTCTTACAACACCAAGTTAAAGTCCAACAGGTTTGTTTCAAACACGAGCTTTCGGAGCACGGCTCCTTCTTCAGGTGAATGTGGAGCCGTGCTCCGAAAGCTCGTGTTTGAAACAAACCTGTTGGACTTTAACCTGGTGTTGTAAGACTTCTTACTGTGCTCACCCCAGTCCAACGCCGGCATCTCCACATCATAAATAATGATGTACTACCCAAAATCCACTGCGAATAATGATACACTACCCAGCAACCATGTAAGTAATTATATACTGCCCAGGGCCACTGTGAATAATGATATCCTATCAAAGTGACCACTGAAAAGAATAATATACGGCCTAGGGACGTAAGTAATCAGATACTACACAGAGTCCACGGTAAATAATCATATTCTGCACAGTGAGAACTTTAACTAATGACATTCTATCGAGGGACCACTGTAAATAATGATTATTATGCAGGAGCAGAATGAATAATGATATACTGCCTATGTATCCCTGTAAATAATGATATACTATATAGGAAACAATGTAAATAATGACATACTGCGAGGGACCAAAGTAAATAATGATGTACTACCCAGGGTCCACTGTAAATAATATTATAATATTATTTACGGTATGGTATTACTTATTAGCACGGTAGTGCAAGTGGCTAGCACTGTGGCTTCACAGCGCCAGGGTCCCAGGTTCGATCCCCGGCTGGGTCACTGTCTGTGCGGAGTCCGCACGTTCTCCCCGTGTCTGTGTAGGTTTCCTGCACGTGTTCTGGTTTCCTCCCAGAGACCAAAGACGTGCAGGTTACGTGGCTTGGCAATGCTAAATTGCCATTAATGACCAAAAAGGTTACGTGTTATTGAGTTACGGGGATAGGGTAGTTAAGGGCTTAAGTGGTTTGGTGCAGCCTCGATGGGCCGAATGGCCTACTTCTGCACTGTCTGTTCTGTATAATATCGAGGGACCACTGTAAATAATGATTCATTACACAGAGAGCACTATAAATATTGATATACAAACAAGGACGCACAGCAAAGAATGATATATTCGCCAGGGTCCACTGTAAATCATGTTATTCTACCCAGGGAACACTGTAAATAATTATATACCAGCCATGGACGCCTGTAAATAATGGCATACCACCGAAGGACACTGTAAATAATGATATTGTACCCAGGGATATCTGGAAATAATGATATACTGCCCAGGAACCGCTGTAAATAAGGATAACCTTTCTCACTTTATGTGAGAAATATGAGACTGACTAGAGCAAGTGTCGATCCGATCAAGGACAGTAGCGGGAGATTGTGTATTGAGTCTGAAGAGATAGGGGAGATCGTGAATGAGTACTTTTCTTCAGTATTTACAAATGAGAGGAGCCATATTGTTGGAGAGGACAGTGTGAAACAGACTGGTAAGCTCAAGGAGATATTTGTTAGGAAGGAAGATGTGTTGGGCATTTTGAAAAACTTGAGGATAGACAAGTCCCGCGGGCCTGACGGGATGTATCCAAGGATTCTATGGGAAGCAAGAGATGAAATTGCAGAGCCATTGACAATGATCTTTTCGTCCTCACTGTCAACAGGAGTGTTACCAGGGGATTGGAGAGTGGCGAATGTCATGCCCCTGTTCAAAAAATGGAATAGGGATAATCCTGGGAATTACAGGCCAGTTAGTCTTACTTCGGTGATAGGCAAAGTAATGGAAAGGGTACTGAGGGATAGGATTTCCGAGCATCTGGAAAGACACTGCTTGATTAGGGGTAGTCAACATGGATTTGTAAGGGGTCGGTCATGCCTTACAATTCTTATTGACTTCTTTGAGGAGGTGACCAAGCATGTGGATGAAGGTGAGGTAGTGGATGTAGTGTACATGGATTTTAGTAATGCATTTGATAAGGTTCCCCATGGTAAGTTTATGCCGAAAGTAAGTAGGCATGGGATAGTGGGAAATTTGGCCAATTGGATAACGAACTAGCTAACCAATAGAAATCAGAGAGTGGTGGTGGATGGTATATATTCCGCCTGGAGCCCAGTTACCAGTGGCGTACCGCAGGGATCAATTCTGGTCCTCTGCTGTTTGTTACTTCATTAATGACTTGGATAAGGGAGTTGAAGGGTGAGTCAGTAAATTTGCAGATGATACGAAGATTGGTGGAGTTGTGGATAGTGAGGAGGGCTGTTTTCGGTTGCAAAGAGACATAGATAGGATGCAGAGCTGGGCTGAGAAGTGGCAGATGCAATTTAACCCTGGAAGTGTTAGGTTTTCCATTTTGGAAGAACAAATATGAATGTGGAATACAGGATTAACGGTATGGTTCTTGGCAATGTGTAGGTGCAGAGAGATCTGGGGTCTATGTTCATAGATCTTTGAAAGTTGCCACTCAAGTGCCTAGAGCTGTGAAGAAGGCCTATTGTGTGCTAGCGTTCATTAGCGGAGTGTTTGAATTTAAGAGCCGTGAGGTGATGATGCAGCTGTACAAAACCTTGGTAAGGCCACATATGGAGTATTGCATGCAGCTCTGGTCGCCTCATTTTAGGAAGGATGTGGAAGCTTTGGAAAAGCTGCAAAGGAGATTTATCAGGATGTTGCCTGGAATGGTGATTAGGTCTTCCGAGGAAAGGTTGAGGCAGCTAGGCCCTTTCTCATTAGAACGGAGAAGGATGAGGGGCGACTTGATAGAGGTTATAAGATGATCAGGGGAATAGATAGAGTAGACAGTCAGAGACATTTTCCCCGGGTGGAACAAGCCATTACAAGGGGACTCAAATTAAGGTGAATGGTGGAAGATATAGGGGGGACGTCAAATGTAGGTTCTTTACCCAGAGAGTAGTGGGGGCATGGAATGGACTGCCTTTAGAAGTAGTTGAGACGGACACATTCGGGGCCTTCAAGCTGGTACTGGATAGGTACATGGATTACGGTAGAATGATGGAGTGTAGATTAATTTGTTCTTCAGGGCAGCACGGTAGAATTGGGATAGCACAATTACTTCACAGCTACAGGGTCCCAGATTCGATTCCGGCTGGGTCACTGTCTGTGCGGAGTCTGCATATCCTCCCCGTGTCTGCTTGGTTTCGTCCGGGTGTTCCGGTTTCCTCCCGCAGTCCAAAGATGTGCAGGGTAGGTGGATTGGCCATGATAAATTGCCATTAGTGCCCAAACATTGCCCTTAGTGTTGGGTGGGCTTACTGGGTTATCAGGATCGGGTGGAGGCGTTGACCTTTGGTAGGGTGCTCTTTCCAAGAGCCCGTTCAGACTCGATGGGCCGAATGGTCTCTTTCTGCACTGTAAATTCTAGGAGAATCTATGATTAATCTAGGTTCGGCACAACATCGTGGGCCGAAGGGCCTGTATTTTTCTATGTTCTATGTTCAAAAAACTGCCCTGAAACCACTGTAAGTAATCATATACGACACAGGGAACACTGTAAATAATGATATAATACCCAGGGACCACTGAAAATATTGATATACTATACAGGGACCACTGTCTATATTGATATACTGGTCAGGGACCACTGTAAATAATGATATATTGCCCAGGAACAACCAGCAAATAATGATACACTGCACAGGGACTACTGTAAACTAATGTTATACTGTCCAGGGACAATGATAATAATGATATACTGCCATGGACTACTGTGGAATAATGATATACTACCCATAGACCACTGTGAATAAGATATATTGCCCAGGGACCACTGTAAGTAATGATATACTACACAGAAAACATTCTAAATAATTATATATTACACAGTGACCTCAGTGAATAACGATATTCTACCCAGGGACCACTGTAAATAATGACATACTGCCAAGGGACCACTGTAAATAATGATATTCTACACCGAGACAACCGTTAAAGAATCATATATGCCCAGGGACCACCGTAAATAATGATAAAATAGCAAGGAGCCAAAGTAAATAATGATATATTGCCCAGGGATCACTGTAAATATGATAATCTATCCAGGGCCCACAGTAAATAATGATATACCACCCAGGACCATGGTACTAATGATATACAGAAACGTCTGTGCATAATGATATACTACCCAGGGACCACTGTTAATCATGTATTCTCCCTGGATCCACTGTAAGTAAGGATATGCTAGCCAGGAACCACTGAAAATAATGATATACTGTCCAAGGAACACTGTTAATCATAGCTAATCATAGAATTTACAATGTAGAAGAGGCCATTCGGCCCATCGAGTCTGCCCCGGCTCTTGGAAAGAGCACCCTACCCAAAGGTCCAACCTCCACACTGTCCCCGTAACCCAGTAACCCCACCCAACAATCAGGGCAATTTTGGACACTAAGGGCAATTTATCAAGGCCAATCCACCTAACCTGCACATCTTTGGACTGTGGGTCGAAAACGGAGTACCTGGAGGAACCCCACACAGACACGGGGAGAACGTTAACACTCCGCACAGACAGTGACCCAAGCCGTGAATCGAATCTGGGACCCTGTAGCTGTGAAGGTGTAAAGCAATTGTGCTATCCACAATGCTACCATGCTGCCCTTTTGCAATGTGAGCTGGGTAGATGCTCGGAGGAAAGATATAAATCACGCACACGAAGGTCAATTCTTGGTCAAAGCGATTTATGCAGCAATCCGTGGAAATTAAAGGCGTGATATAATGCCTTCATTTGTAACTCATGGGAGAGCGCGAAACGCAGTCTCCCACGACCACAAATGTTGCAGTCGAGTATTCGCATTGGGAACATCGCAGGCGTCATGTTGTACGAAGTAATAATGGCATGATGGGAAAACAGGTCAATTACTGGGTACCATGAAATAAAAACTGACTTTGCATGACCTCAAGCACAAGAAGATCAGAGGAAGGTCAAGTTGTCCCAAAGCTGCCTGGGCTCTGTGAACTCTGATAAAACTAACTCTTCATAACCCAAAGCAGTCTAAATGCGACAAGATAGGCCAGAACTAGTCTCTTACGATACTTAAACAAGTCTGCTCCCTTTCTTAACAATGCAATCAAAGACAAAATAATTATATGAGACCCTGAGTCTTGAAAGGTCAGCAAGGTGACGCCAGTTTTATGATATTGCTTATGTTTTTACTTCTGATCGAATTCCTGACCAAGCTGTATTCACGTAGTCTTGAATCATATAATGTATAAATATTGTCCTTTTTCTCTGTAACAGCGCAGGACTTGGGAAGGACCCAGCAGTTGTATTTGACTGCTCTCTTAACTCAAGTTTCAGCCATTTCTGCATGCAGTTGTAATTCACTAATAAGCTTTGTTTTGTTTTTAATGAGCGTTGTTGAATCTTTCTATCATTGTCCAGAAGCGGGAAAAATATTGACTACGACATTTGGCGCTGCGAGCAAAAATCCAATACCCTGAGTGAATTTCCATGGGGGACTGAGAAAAGTGATCGAGCCATGAGCATTAGGGAGGAGACAGGCAGAAGGTAAGATTAACCTTGGTCTCTCTCTCTCTCTCGGATTGGTGGCTTGACCCCCTCATCCCTGATGGAAGTAGCGAAACAGGTGACGGTGCTCGAATCTAAATTTGATTGTGCGGAGAGTGTTTAGGGTCAGGGACCCGATTGTGATTAGCCTCAGGTCAGGGGCTTCTTGATCTTGTTTTTAAATCCAGATCAGGTTTATACAGGCTGTAAGTAAGTAAGTAAGGTTTGGGCCAGGGGCACATTTTACTGACATTATGGGGCAAAGTTTAGACAAAACCGGGAGCAATTCTCCTCAATCTTTAATGTGTTCTGAAACCCTTTCTCAAG